>NC_083772.1:26871518-27524643 GCF_963514075.1 Conger conger | reverse complement strand
GGTATTTACATGACAATATACACTTTGTGTTTCGAATTCACTCATTGTTGGATGTGTGATAATGAAAAATGACAATATTTGTTACACAGTGTTTACACAGATATATTGCATAGGAATCAAGGCACTATCATGTTAAGTGTTAAATGTTAAATGATTATTTTCTCCTTCATGGCATTTTAGTGTCTTTGTGTAATTACTAATATACCCATCCACAGCTTGATATTTCCAGTTCAAGTGTCTATATATATATATATTTATATATATATATATATATATAAATACACATGTCATAGAATTGTGGGAAATTACTTAAAAATTGTTTAAATATATTTATGTATTAGGATATTTTATTTGACTAGGTAGGTGGTTCATACATTGCTCATGCATTTGCGTGTTGCAGTACAACAATTGAAAAAATATTTTCTTTTTTTTAATCAATAAAATTAAATTCTGGAAAAATTCTGATGATCAAATCTTATCTTCGTTGTGCAGGTAGCAGTTGAAATTGTACTTCACTCTTGGGTCTTTCAGCGCACTTATCCCTGGTATTGGATATGCACTTTGTACTTTGTTGTACATCAATCTGGATAAGAGCGTCTGCCAAATGCCATTAATGTAATGTTAATGTAATGTAAGATGAACAAACCTACGCAAAATATTGCACTGGCATTTTCTCGAAAAGTGCAGTTCTATGTGACCACATACTTCACACTAATACATTCATGTTATATTTGTTAAAGTAACAGACATGACAAACAAATCCTTCATCATCCAGTTTCCACCTCTCCTATTTCAGGCTTAATCTTCTAGGATTCCAGGCAGCAGCAACCATGGTCTTTGCGATTGAGGAAATCAATAAAAACCCCAACCTGCTGCCCAATATCACCCTGGGATTCCATCTCTATGACAACTGTTTGAAGCTTGGGATTGCATTCCGTGCAGCCATAGCACTGGTCAGTGGTACAGAGGAGTCCTTCTCTGACATGAGATGCACAGGGTCACCCCCGGTTCTGGGCATCGTGGGTGACCCAGGCTCCACCCACTCCATTGCCATCTCCAGTGTGCTGGGCCTGTTCCGTGTTCCCATGGTACTGTATGATGGAGAACCAATCCCAGTCAACAGTGCAACTGCCCTTTTAGCTGTCTGAATCACACAGGAGGGGAGGAATTTAACATATTCATGACGGCACTTTGTCGTAAAATGTGTGTATGGCTGTGTGGACTCTGTCTGTCTCATGAATATGTGTATTTGTGAAACTGTATTAGGGTGAAATGAATGGGATTTTTCCCAAAAAAGAAACTACAGTTCCTTTCCGATTAAACTAAAACCCAAATCAACACAGCAAAACTTGCCTATATCATTTTGCCATCCAATATAATGTAAATGGCCTGCCTGTGACCTTACTTTCATGTCTCTGGTCACTGTATAAGGGATAGATGCTTTATTGCTTCCTAGGCTAAAGGTGTATGCTATAAAATGGAGGTGTTTGAGGTGGTCTCTAAACTGTTAGTGCCTCAATATCTTTTGTCTTCCCCCAGGTGAGTTACTTTGCCACATGTTCCTGCCTGAGTGACAGGCAGCAGTATCCCTCCTTCTTCAGAACCATCCCCAGTGATGCCTTCCAGGTCAGAGCCATGGTGCAGATCCTGGAGCGCTACGGCTGGAAGTGGGTGGGCCTCCTGTTCAGCGATGATGATTATGGGGTGCACGCAGCCCAATCCTTTCACCAGGAGGTCAGCCGCTTTGGCTGTGTGGCCTTCTCCGAGATGCTGCCCTATGACAATGACCGAGCCAAGATCCGGCAGATCGTAGGAATCATCCGCCGCTCCACGGCAAGGGTGGTGGTGGCAATCTCTCCACAGGCATACCTATTGCCCCTCACCGAGGAGATAGCCCTACAGAACCTGACGGAACGGCAGTGGATCGCTAGCGAGGCCTGGGTCACCGCAGCCGTCTTCCATACGCGCCGGCTGCTGCCCTTTTTGGGCGGGACCCTGGGCACCGCCATCCGCAGGGGAGATATCCCAGGGCTCCAGGACTTCCTGCTTAGTCTCCGCCCTGATTTTGACCCTGGCAACAACATGGTGAGCATGTTCTGGGAGGCAATGTTCAGCTGTAAGTTCAAAGCAGACTCTCTGGACAAGGTGTGCACAGGACAGGAGAGTCTGGAGGGCACAGAGTCGTCATACAGTGACGTGTCATCGCTCAGGCACTCTTACAACGTTTACAAAGCAGTGTACGCCCTGGCACATGCCCTGGATGATCTGCTGGGGTGCAAGCCTGGGACAGGGCCCTTCCCAGGACATTCCTGTGCAGAACTACACACTCTGCAACCCTGGCAGGTGAGGTGGTCATTTTTGTCATGTCTGGTCATAGAAATCATTTCCACCTCTTATAATGCCCTCCTATAATGACCGCATGTGGCAGCATTCTGCTCATGTATTTTTCTTTTAACATACTCTCTTATATTTTTCCTATAAGTCCTCCTCTGTTTGCCCTCTGTGTAGCTGGTGCCTTACCTGCAAAGGGTAAATTTTACCACCAGCTTCGGTGACCAAGTGTCCTTTGACAAAAATGGTGATGCTCTGGCCATCTACGATGTGATGAACTGGCAGAGGGCAGCAGACGGGACCATCAGGACAGTGACAGTCGGGGTGTTTGATGAATCTGCTCCTCCTGGACAGAAGCTCCGACTGGAGGAAGAAAACATCTTCTGGAATTTTGAATTTCATAAAGTAAACACCTATCCCTCTTTTTTTATATATATACATTAATTTCCGATTTTTCCATTTTTCTCCCAATTTGGTAGCCAGTTGTAACACATCTAATCCAATTAGTGTTAGCTGACGGGTACACCCCTGGGGGATACACCGCCCACACCCCGTCCCTCGGCAACCCGAAGGAGACTTTAACCTTCTTCAAGTCGTCTCGTCCCATGCTTGTGACCGTGATCCTGAGGTGCCTGGGGTGCTGTTGTGCATGGCGATCCGCTAACCCTGCCAAGTCCCTCCCTCTGGAGCAGTGAGCCAATTATACTGCTCCACGAGAGCCAGCCAAACATGGCTTTTGGCAGGACCGGGAATCAAACCCCGGTCCTCGGTGTGCAACAAACTGCAACCCTTAACCTTTTGCGCTTTCGCGGCTCCAACCCCTACCCCTCTTTATATACAAAAACAGCTCTCCTCTGTATTTGGTTTCATATAAAGTCCATCCAATAGTTGTGCATGTGCTCATCAACAGAACTGTGCTATAAATGTAAAGAACGGTAGTATTCTTATAATTAAAATTTCCACCAGCCCCCACGTTCTGTCTGCAGTGAGCCCTGCCCCCCAGGCACCAGGAAGGCGATAAGGAAGGGCGAGCCAGTCTGCTGCTTTGACTGCCTGCCCTGCGCAGATGGGGAGATCAGCAACCAGACAGGTCAGTGCATCCACATAGCAGAGAACAAAATATTTCTCTGCCCTTACAAAATGGATTAGATGTCCTCGTGATTTTGTTACCCAAAACGGCCTCAGGACCGCAGTCTGATCTAATCTTTGTCTAAATCACATAGCCCGGGTGTAACTGCTGGATGTTTTTCTTTTGGAAATATACTTTCTTATGTTAGAGTCTCACCACTCAGAACTAACTCATATCTGAGGCCTCTCTCAAGCGCTAGACACATGGATCTAGATAACGCCCTCCTCCCTGCTTTTAGGCCTGAGTCATGTTATTTATTTCCACTCCTCTGTCACAGATTCCCGCGAGTGCTACAGGTGTCCAGTGGACTTTTGGTCAAACCAACTCCGTGACCACTGTGTGCCCAAGGAAATCGAGTTTCTATCCTTCCAGGAACCCCTGGGGATCTCCCTGACGACTATCTCGGTGTTGGGGGCTTGCATCTGTGCAGTTACCCTATCTGTGTTTGCCCGGCACAGGAACACACCGGTGGTGAAGGCCAATAACTCCGAGCTGAGTTTCCTGCTGCTGCTGTCACTCACACTGTGCTTCCTGTGCTCCTTGCTGTTCATTGGCCAGCCTCAACGGTGGACCTGCCAGCTTAGGCATGCCGCATTCGGGATCAGTTTTGCCCTCAGCATCGCCTGCATCCTGGTCAAGACCATTGTGGTGGTGATGGCCTTCAAGGCTGCACAGCCGGGTGGGAACGCGATGAAGTGGTTTGGCATGCAGCAGCAGAGGGGCACTGTGCTGGCCTTCACTGTCATCCAGGCAGTCATCTGTGTGGTATGGCTGACTGCTGCGTCACCGATTCCCTACAAAAACACCCACTCCCAGAACTCCAAAATCATCTACGAGTGTGCAGTAGGGTCGATCGCCGGGTTCAGTGCCCTGCTTGGCTACATCGGTCTACTGGCAGCCGTCAGCTTCCTGCTGGCCTTCCTGGCAAGGAATCTGCCTGACAATTTTAACGAGGCCAAGTTCATCACCTTCAGCATGCTCATCTTCTGTGCCGTCTGGATCGCCTTTATCCCTGCCTATGTCAGCTCTCCAGGAAAGTATTCTGATGCAGTGGAGGTATTTGCCATCCTGGCCTCCAGTTTTGGGCTCCTGGGAGCAATATTTGCACCAAAATGCTTCATCATACTGCTGCATCCAGAGAAAAACACCAAGAAGGCCTTGATGGGCAGAGAGTCTGCAAAGAAGTAAATCAAAGTTATCTATTATAGTTGAAAGTTAAATCTATTAATCTATTTGTTTTAAATATGGCTGAAATTATATAAATTCAATGTCATGCATTTATCTTAATGTAACAAAAAAATATTTATCGTGGATTTTAATCATGCAAAATTGCTTTTCTTGAGTGTAAAATAAATATTTTGTGTGATATGGTGAGTTTTACAGCTCCCCAACGTGTCTTGGCTGTGGTAGGTGGAGGATCCTGAGCCGTGTGCATGAAACCTTGTATAGTGTCACAAAAGGGGGTTGGTCCTGTCAGACCACATCTCTTTATGTTGAACTACATGCATTTTAATACCTGCACATTCAGATGCTGTTGCTCAATCAGTAAAAACATCAATAATATTTATCTTGTTAATATATACACTCACTCTGATACACTGACTCGGATGTATCTGGAGCAACAAATGAACACGTACACACACACACACACATACAAATATGCACTTATAGACATGCTAAAACACATGCATAGGTCTACTTTGCCAAGATTGCTACCAACTGCTTTTTGCTTCACCAAACTGAAATTCTGCACATGCTGTAAGGAATATCGTAGGACGGAATATCGGTCTTATTACAGTTATTTGAATCTTATCGCACATGTATCAACAATGAAAGACGAGATATTATTGTTGCATTGCACGGTATGAGAATATAAGGTACACACCCTGACGATCTGTCTCCAAAATAGGGTAGCTCAATTATAATTAAATGGCAAATGGTAAATGGCAGGCATTTATAGAGCGCCTTCATCCAAAGCGCTGTACAATTGATGCTTCTCCATTCACCCATTCATACACACACTCACGGTGATTGGCTGCCATGCAAGGCCCCAACCAGCTCGTCAGGAGCATTTGGGGGTTAGGTGTCTTGCTCAGGGACACTTCGACACAGCCCGGGCAGGGGATCGAACCAGCAACCCTCCGACTGCTCTTACTGCCTGAGCCATGTCGTAATAGTTTGATTATAATTAAGTTATAGCCCCCAATGTTTCTGTTAACATTTCATGGCTTGGGAGCATGCTCCTATATGATAGAATATTTGTAATTTATTTATTGTAATTTGTTTGTACTTATTCCAGTGACCATTGCCATGCACTATATTGTACATCGGTTAGGATAAATGCATCTGGCAATGCATGAATGTAATGTCAAGTAGGCTATTTCTAACTGTAATTCAGTCTTGTTTGCATACTTCTGGAGCCATTGACCAGCTCCAATAGGAATCCATGTTCTTATATAGTCACTGAGCAATTTATTAGGAACACCTACTTGCGATGATCTAATCAACCAATGTTGTGGCAGCTGTGCAATGCATAAAATCACGGAGATACAGGTCAGGAGCTTCAGTTAATTTTAACATCAACATAATGTGGAAAAAAAATGTATCTAAGTGACTTTAACTGTGGAATAATTGTTGGTGCCAGACAGGGTGGTTTGTGTCTCAGCAACTGCTAATTTCCTGGGACTTTCACACACAACAGTCTCTAGAGTTTGTAGAGAATGGTGCAAAAAACAAAAAACATCCAGGGAGCAGCAGTTCTGCAGACAGAACACCTTGTTACTGAGAGGGGTCAGAGGAGAATGGCCAGACTCGTCAAAAGTCTAACAAGACTGTTCGGGTGCACCGAGGGTGGAAGATACGAAGGACGAGGGACTACGGTGATGAGGTGCTGAAGGTGTATTTTATTTTCAGGTGCAATGGTGGCAGTGCAGAAATATTTACAGTGACAACCAAAATAATAATAATAATAATAATAAACTAAGAAAAAAAACAACTTTACACCAAAAAAAAGAAAATGCTAATGAAAATGGCGTGTACCTCAAAAGTAGGCCCATTACAAAGCCCACCAACTCAAACAAAAAGAGCCCTCCTCAGCTCTCTCCTAGAGCTATGCCTTCCATGCACAAAAAATAAATACAATCAATTAACAAAATAAAACAGAAAATGATCAAACAGTACATAACACACATGGCCATGACAATAATAACAAACAGCTAAACACACAAAAATAACAAGGGGGTACTAAACAGAAATGAAAATGATCATTTATGTACCATTCAAATTCCCCCCTTACCTAGTTCCCGCTAACCACCCTCCATAATTACCACCTGGTTCCCGTCACTTCCTGTTTGGGTTGTGACACCAGGATTGAGCGGACCCAGGTAAACCTTTTGTTTTATGCGGGACAAACATTTTTAAATGCAGGCGCTGTGCATTGTTTATTGCCATTCAGTTTAAAATGTAAAGCGTGTTGTGTTGCGGTGTTTGTGTTGCATGTCTGTAATAGTGTTAGTCTTGTCGCGGCGCTAGTCTGTGACAAAGACAAACTGGAATTATTCATGAAAAATAATAACATTCTAAGGGATAGCCAGCATGCTGTGCCATGCCTGACAAACCTTTTGGCATTCTTTGAGGAATCTACCAAGTGTTTTGATGACACCACATGATAAGGTACCACATGACAAACTCATTATCAAAATGAGGACGGTAGGAATTTCGAAGTATAGCGTAGAAGTATGAGGGTCCTTATCCGAGCAGGGTATTGTGGGAAGTGTCCCACAGGGATCGGTGCTGGGGCCACTGCTCTTCCTTATTTACATAAATTATGTTGACAATAGGCATTGAAAGTAATTTAGTTAAATTTATAGATGATACGAAACTAGGAGGTTTGACAAACAGTATGCAATCTACTAAAGTAATCCAGGAAGACTTAAATAGAATCCGGAAGTTGGCATAAACTTAGCTAATTAAATTCACTTCAACTAAATGTGAAGTTCTACACATGGGAAATACAAATATAAGGCAGGATTGCTTCATGGGGGGTATAAAATTGGATAGTGCTCTAGTTGAAAAAAACCTGGGGGTAATAGTTGGCCAAAGCCTTTCAGGTTCTATTCAATGTGCGGTCACAGTGGAAAAAGGTCATTAGGATGCTAGGATACTTAGCCAGGAGTTTCGAGTATAAGAACAAGGAAGTTATACACTATTACTCTTTTTAGACCATACTTGGAGTACTGTGTGCAGTTCAGGATATAGAGGTACTGGAAAAAGTTCAGAGAAGGGCAACCAGATTGACTCCATGTTTTAAAGATAAGAGTGAGGAGGATAGAATTAAGATGCTTAGTCTCTTTAAGCTTAGTAAATGGAGGCTTAGGGGGGATTTGATTGAGGCTTTTAAACAAATTAAAGAGATCAACAAAGTGAATTATAGGCAATTTGTCAGTTCAGTTAGCAGAACAAGATGGCACAAATGGAAATTGGCGAAGGAGAAATTCCGTACAGATATTAGGAAAAATTGTTTCACACTGCGCTTTTTCACACAATGGTCAATGTGTGGAATAGCTTGCCAGTGGAGGCAGAAACACTGGAGATTGTCAAGACCTGGCTTGATACGGTGTTAGATCCAATTTAGCTTTCAGGAAAACTAGGCAGTAGGTACACTTTGGGGTAGGAAAAGGCGAGCATTGCTGGGCTGAATGGTCTGCTCTCACCATGGCCTTATGTTACGTTATGTTAAAACTGACAGGAAGGTGACAGTAACGCAAATAAGCACACATAATAGTGGTATGCAGAAGAGCATCTCTGAACACACAACACGTCAAACCTGAAAGTGGATAGGCTGCAGCAACAGAATAAATACCAAATAAAGTGCTTACTGAGTGCATATCTCAATGGGGTGAATGCATGGGTGGACGACGAGGATGCTAGGCTGATGACACGGGCACAAAGGATCTGTGCTGCTAGTCCAGCTTGAATTATAGGCCCCAAATCCATATACTAGAATTTTCTTTTCTCCTGTGTAATGACTGGTACTGATTAGCCAGAAATACACACCAGGACAGTGTGCTCATTCCAATCAATTGAATTTCCCTGTCTTTATTTATTTTCCTTTAATCTTTTCCAAGCCTCTCCTGATGGGTGGAGCTAGGGGTAACTAAAGAGAAAAATTTGGATTGGAATGAGCCCCGTGAGTTGATGTAGGGAGTAACAGGACTGTCACCTGCTGCATGCGATTGCCATCTACAGGCTGCTTTGTGTATTGTACATGACATCTCAGGAATGGACCTGCAGTTGAGGCTCTGTCCTCTGAACAGCAGTTTACTTTCAATTCACCTAAATACAATTACATTGCAGCAACACTGATAAGTGAGGGTCAGTTTTTAAGATCTGGAATGGGCTTGTTATGACAAAACTATATATGAAATTGTTCGCAGAATATGGAATTAATCTGAAAGCAGAGAAATTTGAAAAAGGGGTTTGAAAGTTTTTTTTGGATGGCAATGAAATGATGCCCCTCCAATAATACTGCCTCACCAACACCAATATCCTGAAGTAAAAACTTTTAGTAGAATTGAATCACTCTCTGCAATTTTAACTGTAATCACAAAACTAATAAAAAAAATTCTGACCTGACCGAGCCAGTGGAGCACCACCCCAGTGGTGCCCAGCAGTATTCTTAAGAAGGGTTAAAGACCGGCACAATGTGCCTGAAAGCACTGGTCTCCAGAGGGGGCAGGACTGTGTACTCTATAAAAGTGTGACGTAGATGCCAGGCAGTGAATTGGGGGAAGTCTGTGGCAGAGATGAGGCCTGTGCTCTCTTTGTGTCTGAACCTGGCCCTGGCCTGCGCCTCTGCTGCTCCTCAGACAGCCTGCCGACTACGGGAGCGCTTCAGTCTGAATGGGATGTACCGCAAGGGGGACGTGATTCTTGGGGGGCTGTTTGAGGTGCACTTCCTGACAGTGTTCCCTGACCTGTCTTTAACAGCCGAGCCAGACCAGCTGAGATGTGAGAGGTGAGTCACTCTGCTCCCAGACATCAGACAACCAGCAGGGATGCGATTCTTCAGTCTTTTCCATATTTTCAGACCCAAAAAAAAAAATGGAATAAAATTGAACCTGTTCTCTAAACCCCTTTCCAGTACCACATTTTACATTGCATTTAACACTTAGCACATTGCTCTGTTAACTCAATTATCTAAGTACAGTGTAACATGAATTTACTCATTGTTAGATGACTACATAAAAAAATTCTATACATAGGGGGATGGTTAGGGTTAACATGATAACAGTGTAGCTACACTGTGATAATGAAAAATGACAACATTTGTGACACTGTTTACATGTATATATTGCGGAGGAATCAGTGCACTATAATGTTAAGTGTTAACTTCATATTTTCTCCTTCATGACATGTTTACTCCTAAAATACCCATCCACAGTTTGATATTTCCAGAATACCTCATTTACCCAATTGGTGAAAGTGATTATTACGATGTGACCTTGTGTACCTAGATGTAAATACAAAGTTATGGATACTAGGACTGATAGCCCATGACATTCACATGACATTCACATGACATTCACATGACAAATCTGAACATCTCGAGCTAAATGTTTTGATATGAAATGGAAACAAAAAATAACAACGGAGTGAAATACTAATGTGTTTTGGGTCGTTATAGCATAGTAGAGGTATTCTAGACTTAGACCAAACAAAACGCTCAACCATTTCAAAAGATCATTTACTCGTGTATGAATTAAAATGTCAGTAGTGCTGAAAACTCTCTTCCAAGTGTGCTATGTGTCTATATATGCTCACCGAGCACTTTATTTGGTATTTATTAGACTTCTTTTGTTTTTTTTTTACTTTTTCTACTGCTCTAGCCTATCCACTTATCCACAGTTATGATGCATTGTGTGTTCTGAGATGCTCTTCTGCTATTATTTGTGTTTCTGTCACCTTCCTGTCAGCTTTGACCAGTCTGGCCATTCACCTCTGACGTCTCACATTAACAAGGTGTTTCTGTCTGCAGAACTGCTGTTCACTGGATTTTTGGTTTTGTTTGTTGCACCATTCTTTGCAAACTAGAGACAAGTGTGCGTGAAAATCCCAAGAGAACAGCAGTTTCTGAGATACTCAAACCACTCTGTCTGCCACCAACAATCAGTCCATGGTCAAAGTGACTTTGATCACATTTCTTCCTCATTCTCATCATGAATGTGTACATTAACTGAAGCTCCTGACCTGTATCTACATGATTGTATGAATTGCACTGCTGCCACACAATTGGCTGATTAGATAAATGCATGAATAAGTAGGTGTAATAAAGTAAAAAAGTGCTTGGTGAGGGTATATGTACATATAAATGTCATAGAATTGTGGTAAATGAGTTTAAAAAGTGTCAATATTTTCAGATATGTCTCATCAGCACACCCAGAACAAATCAACGCAATATAATAGTTATATGTGACCACATACTTTACACTACTACATACATCATGAATTTGTTTCTGTTTGTTTGTGAAATATCTGCATGAATCCTACATAATTAACAGTTTAATCCATTCATACAATTATTATATTTGAAAAAAAAATCTTCATCGTCCAGTTTCCACCTCTCCTATTTCAGGATTAGTTTTCGAGGGTTCCAAGCAGCGCAAACCATGGTCTTTGCAATTGAGGAAATCAACAGAAATCCCAACCTGCTGCCCAATATCACCCTGGGATTCCATCTCTATGATAACTGTGTGAAACTTGCCGTTGCGTTCCGTGCAGCCACAGCACTGGTCAGTGGTACAGAGGAGTCCTTCTCTAACATGCGATGCACAGGGTCACCCCCGGTTCTGGGCATCGTGGGTGATCCAACCTCCACCCACTCCATCGCCATCTCCAGTGTGCTGGGCCTATTCCGTGTTCCCATGGTACTGTAAGATGGAGGACCAATCCTGGTCCACAGTCCAGCTGCCCTTTTTAGCTCTCTGTTTCATACAGGAGGGTGGCTTTGAATTTAACCATAACGGCACTTTCTCATTACATTTGTGAATTCCAAAAGTAGCTGATGTATGACTGTCTAGACAATGTAATATCCATCTCATGAATGTGTGTGAAACTACATCTGTGTGAAATGAATGGGATTTTCCCCAAGAAATAAATTATAGTTCCCTTCAGAGTAAACTTCAAATGAACAGAGCAAAACTTTCCATTATCATTTTTCCATCCAAAGCAGAATTATAATACATGATGCCTCTCTGTGGTATAAGATCACATTTTTATTTATTAACACTCTTTTCATCCAATTCATTATTTAAAAAATAATTATAATGCAGTAAAACCAATAGTTTGATTCAAGCCACCATAATGCTTGAATCTGACATTTTAAGTTTTGATGCACAAGTTTAATTTCACCAGTGATAAATCTCTTCTAGTTCTTTCCAATAGTGCGCAACTGAAATCAATTGATAAATTAACTCAAGTAAGCTTGGTTTTGTTTTATTAAGGTAGTTCAGGACGAGTGAAGGCAGTCATAACAAAATATAAAATTTTACATGATGTGTAAACAGGAGCCCAGGAGGACTGACTCCTTTACAGCTTCGTTCTGCTTTGTATACAAGCGTACTATGGTAAAGGTGTATGCTATAAAATGGAGGTGTTTGAGGAGGTCTCTAAACTGTTGGTGCCTCAATATCTTTTGTCTTCCCCCAGGTGAGTTACTTTGCCACATGTGCCTGCCTGAGTGACAGGCAGCAGTATCCCTCCTTCTTCAGAACCATTCCCAGTGATGCCTTCCAGGTCAGAGCCATGGTGCAGATCCTGGAGCGCTACGGCTGGAAGTGGGTGGGCCTCCTGTTCAGCGATGATGATTATGGGGTGCACGCAGCTCAATCCTTTCACCAGGAGGTCAGCCGCTTTGGATGTGTGGCCTTCTCTGAGATGCTGCCCCATGACAATGACCAGGCCAAGATCCGGCAGATCGTAGGCATCATCCGCCGCTCCACAGCAAGGGTGGTGGTGGCATTCTCTCCGTCAGCATACCTATTGCCCCTCACTGAGGAGATAGCCCTACAGAACCTGACTGAGCGGCAGTGGATCGCTAGTGAGGCCTGGGCCACTTCAAGCGTCTTCCATACCAGCCAGCTGTTGCCATTTTTGGGCGGGGCCCTGGGCATCGCCATCCGTAGGGGAGATATCCCAGGGCTCCAGGACTTCCTACTTAGTCTCCGCCCTGACTTTGATCCTGGCAACAACATGGTGAGCATGTTCTGGGAGGAGATGTTCAGCTGTAAGTTCAAGGCAGACTCCCCGGACAAGGTGTGCACAGGACAAGAAAGTCTGGAGGGCACAGAGTCGGCATACAGTGACGTGTCATCACTCAGGCACTCCTACAATGTTTACAAAGCAGTTTATGCCCTGGCACATGCCCTGGATGATCTACTGGGGTGCAAGCCTGGGACAGGGCCCTTCCCAGGACATTCCTGTGTAGAACTACACACTCTGCAACCCTGGCAGGTGAGGTGGTCATTTTTAGTATGATGTACAGCACCACAAATCTGATAATTTACACCTCCTATAATGCCCCCATCTCCGTATCTGCATGTGACAGCATTCTGCTCATGTCTTTTTCTTTAAAAAAAACTCTCTTATATTTTTCTTATGAGTCCTCCTCTGTCTGCCCTCTGTATAGCTGGTGCCTTACCTGCAAAGGGTTAATTTTACCACCAGCTTCGGTGACCAAGTGTCCTTTGATAAAAATGGTGATGCCCTGGCCATCTACGATGTGATGAACTGGCAGAGGGCAGCAGACGGGACCATCAAGACTGTGACGGTCGGGGTGTTTGACGAATCTTCTCCTCCTGGACAGAAGCTCCTGCTGGAAGAAGAAAACATCTTCTGGAATTTCGAGTCCCATAATGCAAGCCCCTATCCCTCTTTACATACAAAAACGTCTGTTTAGGCAGCACATATTTGTACTTATGGTCACATAAACTGCATTTGGTTTCATATTAAGTCCATACAATAGTTGTGCATTTACTGATCAATAGAAATGTGCCATAAATGTAAAGAATGGTGCTATTCTTATAATGAAATTTTCCGCCAGCCCCCACACTCCATCTGCAGTGAGCCCTGCCCCCCAGGCACCAGGAGGGCGATAAGGAAGGGCGAGCCAGTCTGCTGCTTTGACTGCCTGCCCTGCGCAGATGGGGAGATCAGCAACCAGACAGGTCAGTCCACCCACACAGCAGAGAAGAAAATATTTCTCTGCTCTTACAAAATAGATTATTTCATTTACCAAAACTAACTTTAGACTAAAATCTAGTCTCAGTCTAATCATACATGGCCCTGGTGTAACTGCTGGATGTTTCTCTTTTGGAAATATATTTTCTGATATTAGAGTCTCACAACTCAGAACTAACTCACATCTGAGGCCTCTCTCAAACACTAGACACATGGATCTAGAGACCCCCTGCTTTTAGGCTGCAGGTGTGTTATTAGTTTCAACTCCTCTGTCACAGATTCCCGCGAGTGCTACAGGTGTCCAGTGGACTTTTGGTCAAACCAACTCCGTGACCACTGTGTGCCCAAGGAAATTGAGTTTCTCTCCTTCCAGGAACCCCTGGGGATCTCCCTAACGACCATCTCGGTGTTCGGGGCATGCATCTGTGCAGTTACCCTATCCGTGTTTGCCTGGCACAGGAACACACCGGTGGTGAAGGCCAACAACTCCGAGCTGAGCTTCCTGCTGCTGCTGTCACTCACACTTTGCTTCCTGTGCTCCTTGCTGTTCATTGGCCAGCCTCAACGGTGGACCTGCCAGCTTAGGCATGCCGCGTTCGGGATCAGTTTCGCCCTCAGCATCTCCTGCATCCTGGTTAAGACCATCGTGGTGGTGATGGCCTTCAGGGCTGCACGACCGGGCGGGAATGCGATGAAGTGGTTTGGCGTGCAGCAGCAGAGGGGCACTGTGCTGGCCTTCACTGTCATCCAGGCAGTCATCTGTGTGGTATGGCTGACGACTGCATCGCCTATGCCCTCCAAAAACACCCGCTCCCAGAAAGCTAAGATCATCTATGAGTGCGCAGTAGGGTCGATCGCCGGGTTCAGTGCCCTGCTTGGCTACATCGGTCTGCTGGCAGCCGTCAGCTTCCTGCTGGCCTTCCTGGCAAGGAATCTGCCTGACAATTTTAACGAGGCCAAGTTCATCACCTTCAGCATGCTCATCTTCTGTGCCGTCTGGATCGCCTTTGTCCCTGCCTACGTCAGCTCTCCAGGAAAGTATTCTGATGCAGTGGAGGTATTTGCCATCCTGGCCTCCAGTTTTGGGCTCCTGGGAGCAATATTTGCACCAAAATGCTTCATCATTCTGCTGCATCCAGAGAAAAACACCAAGAAGGCCTTGATGGGCAGAGAGCCCGCAAAGTAGTAACATAATTATATCAAAGTTATGTATTAAAGTTATTAATCTATTTGTTTTAAATGTGGCTGAAATTATGTAAATTCAATGCCATAAATTTATCTTAATGTAAAAAATACATATTTGTGAAGGATTTCAATTGTGAAAAATTGCTTTTATTTTTCTAAATGAAACATTCAATGTGATATGGTGAGTTTTACAGCTCAAATGATTAATTCTTTCCAACGTATCGTGGCTGTGGTAGGTGGAGGATCCTGAGCAGTGTGTATGAAGCCTTGTACAGTGTCACTAAAGTGGGTTGGTCCTTTCAGACCACATCTCTTTATATTGAACTAAATGCAGTTTCATACCTGCACATCCACATACTATTGCTCAATCAGCAAAAACATCCTCCCTACAGCCAAAAGATAATATTTCTCTTATTATATACACTGTTTGGAACTGATACACTGACTCGCATGTCCATGGACCAAAATAAATAAAATAAAATAAAAAACCACATATGCAGTTACAATATGGACATGCATAGACGCATTGCCATACATAACTTGCTTTTCATGTGAATGAAATACAGATTTACATATCACACATTTTTAGTTGCATTTTTAGAGGGAGCGCGCCACTCCAGCTTGACTACAGCTGTCTTGCGTTGCTCTCTCTTCAACAGCTCGTAGATATCTTTTGAAGCAAAATTCTAAGATCCCATCCTAAGGTCTAAAAGCTTATTCCTTATATATCTTTTTTGCATACAAAAGTTTACCTTTTTGATAAGAGATGTCCCCAATATTTCAAGCGGGAAGACATTTATCTCTTATGCAACTTGTTTTTTAATGATCATATTAATTATTTCTGTTTTTCCAATTGTCATTTTCTCATACCTCAAAGGAAATTTCCCCAATATTTTATTTCATGTGCCCCTCCGGTTTGGGAATTTCCACCATCTTAATATACGAGTGGAAAAACACTAGCTCATGTAATTTTTAATGAACCTATTCATCACTGGTATTTGTCTCCCTGTCATAATATCTCCTTGGACTCTCTCCAAACTTTGACTTCATACAAGCCAGAAGTTAGTGCCCTCCACCATCTCAACACACTCTTCAGGTGCCCCTCTCCGCGGCGCCTTAAGGGATCTACAAAGGACATCCAGCCAATAGCTGAGTGTAAATCATCCTCCAACTCTTCTATTCTTTCTAGTCCTTTGAATCTATCCGATAAATTATTTGTGCTATAATCAGGAAGGCCCTTAAAGCCTCTTAATATTCTTTCGGTATTGACATCCCTTCCATTTTCCTTGTTTTTTTTCCCTTTAGCCAGGCATTGTGCCCCTCCCCTGTAGGGTTGGGGTATTCTCAGTCAGAACTTTAACTTTGCTCCTTAAAACCCTAAATCTAAGTCCCCCGACTTCAGACTCCTCTACTGACAAGTATGGCTGCTCATTATCTGTGAACCACATATTTTTCTTCTTACGGGCGTTCTTACTACCACCTCGATGGCGTGTGCGAGGGGTGAACAATGCATTCCTTTCTAACCCATCCCCCGTCAATCTCTCATCAGGGGGGCCTAGGGCCGGGTCCTCGACACTACAGTAGCCATAAATGACTCAGACAAATCCACAACTTCACCTAGTTTACGAGCTTGAGCGCGCGTAAGGGTGCACACAGGAAACATTTGGCACCGACGAGTCGGGGGGAACAGATACGGGTGCAGCCGAAATGGGAACATTGACAACTTCAGGTGGAGGAAACACATTTCCTCCGGCCAAATCATTACCCAAAATAAATGACACCACTGATCGGAAACCGCGAACGCACGGCAACTTTAACGTATCCTGTCACAAGAGGCGAGTGCAAATGTACCATATGTAATGGCGCTCTAAGTACACTCATTTTAATGCCCCAAACCAACAAATCAGATTTACATGAGGTCTCGTTTGAAAATGGCAGGACACTATCCAACACAAACGAATGGTAGGCAGCTGTACCTTCATTTCTCTCAATTTCAGGCGTAGAGTCGGAGGATTTCTCAGGAGGAAACGCAGTTTTAATAAAACCCACACCCGCAGGAGCTTTATTAAAATTTGATTGTTTTTTTTTTTTTTTTAAGACTGGGGCAGACAGCAATCAAATGACCTGGCTCGTGACCATAGAAACACTCGCGGCTCTCACCAGTGATTTGTGATGCGCCTTTACGCACAAATATTGGCGATATTTACACTCAGGTATTTCACTCATGCCGCGGGATGCTGGCATAGAAAACACTTTCCTATGAGTTAAAATAAACTCATCGGCCAGAACTGCTGCATTGGTCACAGATGACACTTTTTGCTCATTTAAATAGACAACGATTCGCTCGGGCAAACAATTTTTAAATTCCTCCACCAGAATTAACACCCTCATCTCTGCCATAGTTTTCACATTGCATGACTGGCACCACTTATCATACAACATACTCTTATCGCGCACAAATTCCACATATGTCTGGTTGGCAGTTTTATCACTATTTCTGAATCTGACGGTAGGCTTCAGGAACAACTTCATAAGCCTGCAGCACAGTTTTTCAAAGTTTCGTAATCAAGACTCTGGTCAATTGACAGACTCGCACAAACCTCTTGGGCTTTTCCCACAAGTCTACACTGTAATAAAACTGACCAGAACTCCAGGGGCCACTTTAATGCAGCTGCTATGCGCTCAAAAGCGCCGAAATAGGAATCTACTTCAGACTCACGAAATGGAGGGACTAATGCTATATGCTTGCTAATATCAAACCCAGCAGTACTAGGAAAAATGCTTTGGCTACTAGATGTTGTGTTGGAGGTAATAGGTGCTCCTCTCTCAAGCTCCAGAGCCCTGATCCGGAGATACAGTGCCTGCACTTCAAGCTGTTTATTGGTAGTCTCCACCTCCTTTATTTGGAGAGTTATGCGGAGATCCTCGGTGGACATTTTAC
The DNA here is from genome assembly GCF_963514075.1 of Conger conger. Classification (NCBI taxonomy): domain Eukaryota; kingdom Metazoa; phylum Chordata; class Actinopteri; order Anguilliformes; family Congridae; genus Conger; species Conger conger. The sequence goes on along the minus strand of NC_083772.1, from coordinate 27,506,821 downwards.
CTACTAGAGGATCAAAGGTCGGTTCAGGCTCCATACCAGCAGTGAACACGCCGGCAGCCTCCACCACTTTCCCATCCACTTCCGGTCTGGCTTTCTCCGCCTCCCTCGCAGCCGCAGCTAATGAAGGCAGCACACCTTTCTCCATCAGCTTCTCACACAAAGCATGCTTCAGTTCTCCTTCCCGGCACTGTATGACACATCAACCTCATAATATTTAGCCACATTCAGCAAATCTCCTTTCCCACATATATCAAGTTGTCCCCATGAAGGACTGGTCACAAAATTATCCAGTATAAACTCCATAATCCCCCAATTACTTCCCCATAGCCAAGGAAAAACTGCCAACCAGAAAAAAAAACTACTCAAACTTACAACAAAGCGCAAAAAAAAAAAAAAAAAAAAAAAACATTAGACGAGCCCCCAATTCATGTTATGCCCCAGTCTAGAGGCGTCTAAGACATAACATGCAAAAGGGACCCCCATCTTCCCCAAGTCCCAAGCAACCAGAAGGACAACTGAATGAATGTGAAAAAGAACCAATATTTAATTAGCTAGGATCAAAACTGATACAAATTGCATTAAATCTCAGGGTGAACTCAGGCCAACATAATAAACAAAACCAAACAAGATCAACAAAGATCAACAAACATAGCAGTTCACCCTTACCAATGCAGCAACCCAGAACAACAAACCTAATAACTATTTCAATGTGACCAGTTGGGGAGAGGAGGAAGATGAGAGTCACCTGAGCCCACCATCTTGGAAGCTTTTCTATCCCCCTTCCCTCTGGCACAGCCAATCACCCTCCAGCAGCACCAATCAGCTTGACAATTGGCAGCACCTGCTGCACTCCTAGGCACCGACAGCGAGGAAAGTATAAAAAACAAACAAACAGTCGTAACGGAGTGTTGTTGAATGAACATTGCTCATGTAATAATCACTCCTGGTGATTACAAGCAATGTAGTTATAGAACACTGACAAAACTGAATGTTTTGGAAAAAAAATAAAACTTTCCAAAAAACCACCTCTTCAAATGGTTAATGAACTTTGGAACTGATGTTATATCTGATGTAAAGAGCAGTTCACCCTTGTTAATAGGCAGAAAGACCAGCAGATACAAAGATTATATTATTTAGTAGATATGCAAACCACAACTGATTAAAATGATCCAAATACTATGGGGTCTGTGTCATCGCAGATCAGGCATATACAGAAATATAATTATATTTTACTTATATTATTCTTAAGTTATTTTAAAGTTTCATATATTGAACATATGCATGAAAACATAGGTGTTACAAAACACAGCATGAGGCCTGCCCATTAACTGAAGTTCCTGACCAGTATCTGCATGACTGTATGCATTGCACTGCTGCCACACAATTGGTTGATTAGACAATTACATTAATAAGTAGTTCCCAATAAAGTGCTCAGTGGGTGTACATTAAAAATGATACACTACTAACGTTAACCACGAGAGGGAGCCAGCTGCCTACGAAGTATGTTGATATAAATATTAAATGACTATAAATCGATACAGTACTGTGCAAAAGTTTTAGGCAGGTATGGAAAAAATGCTGTAAAATAAGAATGCTTTCAAAAATAGAAATGTTAATAGTTTATTTTGATCAATTAACCAGATGCTTGAACAGAAGAAGTGAATGAACAGAAAAATCTAAATCAAATCAATATTTGGTGTGGCCACCATTTGCCTTCAAAACAGCATCAATATACTTACGATACAAATTGATATACTTGCACACAGTTTTTGTAGGAACCTGGCAGGTCGGTTGTTCCAAACATCTTGGAAAACTAGCCACAGCTCTTCTGTGGATTTAGGCAGCCTCAAATGCTTTCGTCATGATGATGTTGCGATCAGGGCTCTGTGGGGGTCATACCATCACTTTCAAGACTCTTTGTTCTTCTTCACGCTGAAGATAGTTCTTAATGACTGGCTGTAGGTTTGGGGTCGTTGTCCTGCTGCAGAATAAATTTGAGGCCAATCAGATGCCTCCCTGATGGTCTTGCATGATGGATAAGTATCTGCCTGTACTTCTCAGCATTGAGGAGACCATTAATCCTGACCAAATTCCCAACTCTATTTGGAGAATTGCAGCCCCAAACCTGCAAGGAACCTCCAGCATGCTTCACTCTTGCCTGCAGACACTTTTTCTTGTACCACTCTCCAGGCCTTCGGCGAACAAACTGCCTTCTGCTACAGCCAAATATTTCACATTTTGAACCAGCTGCCATTTTTCTGCACCCAAGTTCCTGTGTTTTCATGCATAGTTGAGTAGCTTGGCCTTGTTTCCATGTCAGAAGTATGGCTTTTTGGCCGCAATTCTTCCATGAAGACCACTTCTGACCAGACCTCTCTGCACAGTAGATGAGTGTACCTGGGTCTCACTGGTTTCTGCCAAATCTAAGCTGATGGCACTGCAGGAGATCTTCCGATTGCGAAGGTAAATAAGCGTGATGTGTCTTTCATCTGCTGCACTAAGTTTCCTTGGCCGGCCACTGCGTCTACGGTCCTCAACATAGGTCCTGTTTCTGTGTGCTTCTTCAACAGAACTTGAACAGCACATCTGGAAACCCCTGTCTGTCTTGAAATCTCTGCCTGAGAGAGACCTTGCTGATGTAGTACAACTAGCTTGTGTCTGTGCTGAGTCCTGCCATGGTGTATGACCTCTGACATTAAGGTCTTCAGCAACCTGACCTTGGAAGCTTGGCTGTTCCTCACCCAGTTTTAACCCTCCTACACAGCTGTTTCTGTTTCAGTTAATGATTGTCTTTCAACCTACATGTTAAATTGCTGATCATTATATTTTACATTTTACATTTTAGTCATTTGGCAGACGCTTTTAATCCAAAGCGACTTACAAGTGCATAGGTTCTTCCACAAGTTAAAGCATCACATCCATAACTAGTAAAATACACATGAAGTGCTCATTAGCTCCTGTTTGGTATAATTGGTTAATCACACACCTGACAATATGCCTACAATCCCTGACTTTGTGCAAGTGTACCTAGAAAAATTGATGCCGGATTGAAGGCAAAGGGTGGTCACACCAAATATTGATTTGATTTAGATGTTTCTTCGGTCCACTCACTTTGCATTTTGTTCATTGATAAAAAAAAAAAATTCTTGAATTTTTGAAAGCATTCTTATTTTACAACATTTTTTCACACCTGCCTAAAACTTTTGCACAGTTCTGTACATATGCAAATAATAAATGTTTTCATCCACTGAACATGTTACTTGCTTGATATAGTGAAGCATTTCTTTGTGGCTTAGGATGCGGTATTTTATTACTTGGAAATAATACTAAGTGCATAGGGATTCCAATAGAATGACACTGCTGACTGGCTTCACGAATCGATACTGCAAGCTAAATACTAAATACTTTTAATGCAACATTATATGTTACATGTAAATCATCTTTCATTAATGTATGATGCCTATTTGATGTAATATTATTGATAATTTTGTTATTATTATTCAGCTTGGAGTAGCCTGCTTCAGGGGCATAACCTGGCGCCTTTTAATTTTATTCTCTGTCCTATTATGTGTCGTATTGGCTGAAATATCATCACATGTACTTTTCTATGTGTCGTATTGGCTGAATGAGCATCACCTGTGCCAAGTCGTCACAGGGCTTAAGAGAGCTACTGCTTTATTATTTTATGAATTGCCTATGGGTATTTATCCCCATAATACTGTAAAAATTTGGAATCCCAAAAATCTTTGTCCAAGCACACTGATCTGAAACAAGCTGGATTTTATGAAGTTGGAATGGCATGTCTAGCTTAAAAGTTGTAGCAGGAGTAGCATGTGGAAATCCATCTGGAAAGAGAATAATAGAAATAGGTATGCAACAGAACACAGATTGCAGCTCCAACCGGTCGGTCACTTGTTGAAAACGGGAACACACACAACTTCTAGCAAGAAAACAAAACACACAGCTCTGAGAAGGGGAAAAACCAGGGTGACAGCTCTCAACAGGAAAGATAGACTCACAAAACAGACCATCAGGCTCACAATTCTTGGGGGAAGAAAAAGCATCTTGGGCTCAGAGCAATTTACCAAATTTTCCAATCATTATTCAATGTAGTAATCGTCATGCTGACAAACATGATACATACACTCACTGAGCACTTTATTAGTTATGCCTATGTATGTACTTATTCATGCGATTATCTAATCAGCCAATCGTGTGGCAGCAGTGCAATGCATAAAATTATGCAGACACGGGTCAGAAACAGTTAACTCCATCACAATGGGGTAAAAATTGATCTCAGTGACTTTGACAGTGGATTGATTGTTGGTGCCATACAGGGTGGTTCAGTATCTCAGAAACTGCTCATCATGCACATGTGCTTCATGCACAACAGTCTCTAGTTTGCAGAGAATGGTGCGAAAAACAAAAAACATCCAGTGAGCAGTGGTTTTGCAGACAGAAGCGCTTTAATGAGAAAGGTTAGATGAGAATGGCCAGACTGATCAGAACTGACAGGAAGGTGACAGTAATGCAAATAACCACACATCACAACAATAGCATGCAAAAGAGCATCTCTGAACACACGACACGTCAAACCTCTAAGTGGTAGGCTACAGCAGCAGAAGACTTAATAAGTCAAAAAACGAGAACACAAGGCTGATGACACAGGGGCACCAAGGATCTACATTACATTACATTATTGGCATTCGGCAGATGCTCTTATCCAGAGCGACGAACAGTTGATTAGATTAAGCAGGAGACAATCCTCCCCTGGATCAATGCAGGGTTAAGGGCCTTGCTCAAGGGCCCAACAGCTGTGCGGATCTTATTGTGGCTACACCGGGATTAGAACCACCGACCTTCCGTGGCCCAGTCATTTACCTTAAGCACTACGCTACAGGCCGCCCACCGAGGATCTGTGCTGCTAGTCCAGCCTGAAGAGGTTTCTATTAATTCACAGAAGAAGTAACAGGACATAATTTCATACATGAAAAGTTATGTTTCATATCCAAGATTCAGAAAAAGAAGGCGGCTGACAGAGATAAATCAGTAGTCCTGCTTTGTGGAACAAGCACCAGGTCAGGTGTGGTTTGTAGGACAGGGATCATCAATTCACAGCCACAAATCTATATCCAGCACTGGTTTTCTTTTCTCCCATATAATTAGTGCTACTGATTAGCTAGAATGTCTTCACAACAGGGAGTCCCTGGTAAAGGGAGGGTGGAAATCCGGAAGTTCTCGGCCCTCAAGGACAGTGTGCCCATTCCAATCAACTCAACTTCCCTGTCTTCACTTCTTTTTCTTTTTCTTTCATCTTTTCCAAGCCACTCCCGATGGGTGGAGCTAGGGGCAAACAAAGTAAAAGAATAAGGGATTAGAATGAGCCCCTTGAGTTGATTATCCCTGGTATAGGGAGTAGCAGGACTGTCACCTGCTGCATGCGATTGCCATCTACAGGCTGCTTTGTGTATTGTACAAGACATCTCAGGAATGGACCTGCAGTTGAGGCTCTTTCCTCTGAACAGCACCAACAATAACACAAAAACACACATAACAGAGGAAGTCTACTTAAAATTCACCTAAATACAATTACACTGCAGCAACACTGATAAGTGAAGGTCAGTTTTTAAGATCTGAGTGCAATGGGCTTGTTATGACAAAACTATATATGAAATTGTTCACAGAAAATGGAATTAATCTGAAAGCAGAGAAATTTGAAAAAGGGGTTTGAAAGTTTTTGTCTGATGACAATGAACTTATGCCCCTCCAATAGTACTGCCTCACCAATAACAAAATCCTGAATTAAAATGTTAATCCTACATACTGAGATTACATGAGTCCATTGGGGTTGTGCTAATATTGTTGTTTACAGTTTGTAGTCAGTTTTGTGCAGTAAAATAGACAATATTTGACTTTTGTAGCACTGAAACACTCTGCCATTTTAACTGTAATCACAAAACTAATTTAAATAATTTGACTTGACCAATCCAGTGGAGTGCCACCCCAGAGGTGCCCAGCAGTATTCTTCAGAAGGGTTAAAGACTGAAATCACTGGTCTCCGGAGGGGGCAGGGCTGTGTACTCTATAAATGTGTGACATGGATGCCAGGCAGTGAATTGTCTGTGGCAGAATATCTGTGGCAGAGATGAGGCCTGTGCTCTCTTTGTCTCTGAACCTGGCCCTGGCCTGGGCCTCTGCTGCTCCTCAGACAGCCTGCCAACTCTGGGAGCGCTTCAGTCTGAATGGGATGTACCGCAAGGGGGACGTGGTTCTTGGAGGACTGTTTGTGGTGAACTTCCTGACAGTGTTCCCTGACCTGTCTTTCTTGTCTGAGCCAGACCAGCCAAAGTGTGAGAGGTGAGTCGCTCTACTCCCAAACATTAGACAACCAGCATGGATGTGATTCTTCCATCTTTTCCATATTTTCGAACCCAAATTGATGACCCATGTAAATCGTTTTCGGAGGGGGTATTTACATTACAATATACACTTTGTGTATTGAATTCACTCATTGTTGGATGTGTGATAATGAAAAATGACAATATTTGTTACAGTGTTTACACAGATATATTGCATAGGAATCAGAGCACTATCATGTTAAGTGTTAAATGTTAAATTATTATTTTCTCCTCCATGGCATTTTAGTGTATTTGTGTAATTACTAATATACCCATCCACAGCTTGATATTTCCAGTTCAAGTGTCTATGTATATATATTTGTACATGTCATAGAATTGTGGGAAATTACTGTCAATATTTTAACACAAATATTTATTTAAATATATTTGTGTATTAGGATATTTTATTTGGCTAGGTAAGCATTGTTTGGCTAGGTAAGCGGTTCATACATTGTTCATGCATTTGCATGCTGCGGTACTGCGATTTTTTATCACTAAAATAAAATTGTAAAAAAATTCTGATGATCAAATCTTATCTTCTTTGTGCAGGTAGCAGTTGAAATTGTACTTCCCTCTAGGGTCTTTCAGTGCACTTATCCCTGGTATGGGATATGTACTTTGTTGTACATCGCTCTGGATAAGAGCGTCTGCCAAATGCCATTAATGTAATGTTAATGTAATGTAAGATGAACAAACCTACGCAAAATATTGCACTGGCATTTTCTCAAAAAGTGCAGTTCTATGTGACCACATACTTCACACTAATACATTCATGTTATATTTGTTTCTGCTTGTTTATTAAACATCTGCATGACCACTGCAAAATTAACTGTTTACTTCACAAATAAAATTATTTGATTTTACATAATTGTGTCATAATTTAGATAATTTAAAGTAACAGACAAAAAAATTCTTCATCATCCAGTTTCCACGTCTCCTATTTCAGGCTTAATCTTCTAGGATTCCAGGCAGCGGCAACCATGGTCTTTGTGATTGAGGAAATCAATAAAAACCCCAACCTGCTGCCCAACATCCATCTCTATGACAACTGTTTGAAGCTTGGGATTGCATTCTGTGCAGCCATAGCACTGGTCAGTGGTACAGAGGAGTCCTTCTCTGACATGAGATGCACAGGGTCACCCCCGGTTCTGGGCATCGTGGGTGATCCAGGCTCCACCCCCCCCATTACCATCTCCAGTGTGCTGGGCCTGTTCCGTGTTCCCATGGTACAGTATGATGGAGAACCAATCCTAGTCTACAGTCCAGCTGCCCTTTTAGCTGTCTGAATCACACAGGAGGGGAGGAATTTAATATAATCATGATGGAACTTTGTCGTAAACTGTGCGTATGGCTGTGTGGCCTCTGCAATGTCTGTCTCATGAATATGTGTATTTGTGAAACTGTATTAGGGTGAAATGAATGGGATTTTCCCCAATAAAGAAACTACAGTTCCTTTCAGATTAAACTAAAACCCAAATCAACACAGCAAAACTTGTCTATCTCAATTTGCCATCCAATATAATGTAAATGGCCTGCCTGTGACCTTACTTTCATGTCTCTGGTCACTGTATAAGGGATAGATGCTTTAATGCTTCCTAGGATAAAGGTGTATGCTATACACCTTTGAGGAGGTCTCTAAACTGTTGGTGCCTCAATTTCTTTTGTCTTCCCCCAGGTGAGTTACTTTGCCACATGTTCCTGCCTGAGTGACAGGCAGCAGTATCCCTCCTTCTTCAGAACCATCCCCAGCGATGCCTTCCAGGTCAGAGCCATGGTGCAGATCCTGGAGCGATACGGCTGGAAGTGGGTGGGCCTGCTGTTCAGCGATGATGATCCTTTCACCATTAGTCCTCCTCTGTTTGGTGCTGGTGCCTTACCTGCAAAGTGTCCTTTGACAAAAATGGTGATGCTCTGGCCATCTACGATGTGATGAACTGGCAGAAGGCAGCAGGTGGGACCATCAGGACCGTGACGGTTGGGGTGTTTGATGAATCTGCTCCTCTTGAAGCTCCGACTGGAGGAAGAAAACATCTGGAATTTTGAATTTCATAAAGTAAACCCCTATCCCTCTTTTTTTATATATATACATTTATTTCAGATTTTTAAATTTTTCTCCCAATTTGGTAGCCAATTGTACCACATCTAAACCAATTAGTGTTAGCTGAGGGACACACCCCTGGGGGATACACCGCCCACACCCCGTCCCTCGGCAACCCGAAGGAGACTTTAACCTTCTTCAAGTCGTCTCGTCCCATGCTTGTGACCGTGATCCTGAGGTGCCTGGGGTGCTGTTGTGCATGGCGATCCGGTAACCCTGCCAAGTCCCTCCCTCTGGAGCAGTGAGCCAATTATACTGCTCCACGAGAGCCAGCCAAACATGGCTTTTGGCAGGACCGGGAATCAAACCCCGGTCCTCGGTGTGCAACAAACTGCAACCCTTAGCCTTTTGTGCCTTCGCGGCTCCAACCCCTACCCCTCTTTACATACGAAAACGGCTCTCCTCTGTATTTGGTTTCATATAAAGTCCATCCAATAGTTGTGCATGTGCTCATCAAGAGAACTGTGCTATAAATGTAAAGAATGGTGCTATTCTTATAATGAAAATTTCCACCAACCCCCACGTTCTGTCTGCAGTGAGCCCTGCCCCCGAGGCACCAGGAGGGCGATAAGGAAGGGTGAACCAGTCTGCTGCTTTGACTGCTTGCCCTGTGGGAGATCAGCAACCAGACAGGTCAGTGTATCCACATAGCAGAGAACAAAATATTTCTCTGCCCTTACAAAATGGATTAGATGTCCTGGTGATTTTGTTAGCCAAAACAGCCTCAGGACCGCAATCTGATCTAGTCTTTGTCTAAATCACATAGCCCGGATGTAACTGCTAGATGTTCTTTTGGAAATATATTTTCTTATATTAGAGTCTCACCACTCAGAACTAACTCATATCTGAGGCCTCTCTCGAACGCTAGACACATGGATCTAGAGACCCCCCTCCTCCCTGCTTTTAAGCTGCAGTCATGTTATTTATTTCCACTCCTCTGTCACAGATTCCCACGAGTGCTACAGGTGTCCAGTGGACTTTTGGTCAAACCAACTCTATGACCACTGTGTGCCCAAGGAAATTGAGTTTCTATCCTTCCAGGAACACCTGGGGATCTCCCTGACGACCATCTCGGTGTTGGGAGCTTGCATCTGTGCAGTTACCCTATCCGTGTTTGCCCGGCACAGGAACACACTGGTGGTGAAGGCCAACAACTCCGAGCTGAGATTCCTGCTGCTGCTGTCACTCACACTGTGCTTCCTGTGCTCCTTGCTGTTCATTGGCCAGCCTCAACGGTGGACCTGCCAGCTTAGGCATGCCGCGTTCGGGATCAGTTTTGCCCTCAGCATCGCCTGCATCCTGGTCAAGACCATCATGGTGGTGATGGCCTTCAAGGCTGCACAGCCTGGTGGGAATGCAATTAAGTGGTTTGGCATGAAGCAGCAGAGGGGCACTGTGCTGGCCTTCACTGTCATCCAGGCAGTCAGCTGTGTGGTATGGCTGACTGCTGCGTCACCGATTCCCTACAAAGACACCCACTCCCAGAACACCAAGATCATCTACGAGTGTGCAGTAGGGTCGATCGCCGGGTTTAGTGCCCTGCTTGGCTGCATCGGTCTACTGGCAGCCGTCAGCTTCCTTCTGGCCTTCCTAGCAAGGAATCTGCCATACAATTTTAATGAAGCCAAGTTCATCACCTTCAGCATGCTCATCTTCTGTGCTGTCTGGATCGCCTTTATCCCTGGCTATGTCAGCTCTCCAGGAAAGTACTCAGACGCAGTGGAGATATTTGCCATCCTGGCCTCCAGGGAGCAATATTTGCACCAAAATGCTTATCATACTGCTGCATCCAGAGAAAAACACCAAGAAGGCTTTGATGGGCAGAGAGTCTAAAGAAATAAATTATATCAAAGTTATCTATTATAGTTGAAAGTTAAATCTATTAATCTATTTGTTGTAAATATGGCTGAAATTATGTAAATTCAATGTCATGCATTTATCTTAATGTAACAAATAATTATTTATCATGGATTTTAATTACATTACATTACATTATTGGCATTTGGCAGACGCTCTTATCCAGAGCGACGTACAACAAAGTGCATACCCATAACCGGGGATAAGTTCGCTGAAAGACCCTAGAGGGAAGTACAATTTCAACTGCTACCTGTACAACAAAGATAAGGACGAGGGCCCCTTTTATTTTTTTTATTTTTTTTTGAGAACAAAGAAACAAACAAACAGAGCAAAAGTGACCAAAGTTAACTATCCAGACACTGCTTACCTAGCCAACTAAAAATACCGATACACAAAGCAAGTCACAGAGACAACAATTAAGGTTCACAGGGAGGTAGGGAGGGATGGGGAGAGGTGCTGCTTGAAGAGGTGTGTCTTCAGCTTGCGCTTGAAGGTGGGGAGAGATTCTACAGTTCTGACCTCAACGGGGAGTTCGTTCCACCACCGTGGAGCCAGAACAGACAGTAGTCGTGAGCGTGATGTGGAGGTTCGGAGAGGGGGAGGTGCCAAGCGGCCTGTGGAGGCTGAACGAAGAGGTCTGGCAGGGGTGTCGGGTCTGATGATTTTTTGTAGATAAGCTGGGGAAGACTTTAACTTAATCATGCAAAATTGCTTTTCTTGAGTGTAAAAGAAACATTTAGTGTGATATAGTGAGTTTAACAGCTCACCAACGTGTCTTGGCCATGGTAGGTGGAGGATCCTGAGCCGTGTGCATGAAACCTTGTATAGTGTCACTAAAGCACTTGTAAGTCGCTTTGGATTAAAAGCGTCTGCCAAATGACAAAAATGTAAATGTAAAATGTAAAGTCAGACCACATCTCTTCATGTTGAACTACATGCAGTTTAATACCTGCACATTCAGATACTGTTGCTCAATCAGTAAAAACATCAATAATATTTATCTTGTTAATATATACACTCACTCTGATACACTAACTTGCATGTACCTGGAGCAACAAATGAACACGTACACACACAAACGTACAAATATGCACTTATAGACATGCTAAAACACATGCATAGGTCTACTTTGCCAAGATTGCTACCAACTGCCTTTTGCTTCACCAAACTGAAGTCAAACCGAGTCATAGTGTAAACATGCAGAAAATCAGAACCCTTTAAGAGTACAATCAACTTCAAACAATCAATCAAACTAGCATACCACAATTGCAGCTAGAATACAAAAAATACCAATACCTATACAAGTAACAATATCTATACATAAGTGCCATTACAGTCTAAGGCTAATCATGGTGGTGAGTTGGGGAGGGAAAGGTGTATCCTGAAGAGATGGGTCTTCAGTCTGCGCTTGAAGGAGGTCAGAGACTCTGTCGTTCTGACATCCACCGGGAGGTCATTCCACCACCATGGGACCAGGACAGACAGCAGTCGTGAGCATGAGGTGCAGGTGTGGCGAGGAGGAGGCGCCAGATGGCACGAAGTGGCAGAACGGAGGGGTCTTGTGGGTGTATAAGTCTTGATAAGGGATTGAATATATACAGGGCCTGATCGTTTAACTGCCTGGTATGCAAGCACCAAAGTTTTAAATTTGATGCGAACCATAACAGGCACGGGGGTGACATGTGAATGTCTGGGAACATTGAATACCAGACGGGCTGCAGCATTCTGGATCAGTTGTAGGGGTCTGATGGCTGATGCTGGAAGGCCAGCCAGCAGAGAATTGCAATAGTCCAGGCGGGACAGGACCATTGCTTGAACAAGGAGCTGAGTGGAGTAGGTGGTGAGAAAGGGTTGGATTCTCCGGATGTTGTGTTGTTGAAGAACCTGCACGTCCGGGTCACCGTAGCGATGTTCTCAGAGAAGGATAGCCTGTTGTCCATCACCACTCCAAGGTTTCTTGCACTAGGGGATGAGGTCACTGTGGTATCCCCTAGTGAGATGGAGAAATCAGAGAAGGGAGAGGTTAAAGCAGGGATGAAGATGACCTCCATTTTACCTGGGTTGAGCTTTAGATGGTGGTTGCCCATCAAGCTCTGGATGTCTCTCAGGCAGGCGGAGATACGGGTAGAGACCTGTGTGTCTGATGGGGGGAATGAGAGAAAAAGTTGGGTGTCATCGGCATAACAATGATAGGAGATGCCATGAGCAGAGATAACAGGGCCAAGGGATCTTGTGTAGATGGAGAAGAGGAGGGGGCCGAGGACTGAGCCCTGGGGGACTCCTGTAACAAGGGGGCGAGGGGTTGACACCTCTCCAGCCCAGGACACCTGGGAGGACCGGCCAGAGAGATAAGATTTGATCCACTCTAAGGCTGTGCCACAGATCCCTGTAGATGCCAGGGAGGCCAAGAGCATGGAGTGGTTGACCGTGTCGAATGCCGCAGAGAGATCAAGAAGGATAAGGACAGAGGAGAGAGAGGTTGCTCGTGCAGTCTGAAGGGACTCATTGACAGAGAGGAGGGTAGTGTCCGTCGAGTGGCCAGGTCTGAAGCCGGACTGGTGGGGGTCCAGCAGGTTATTCTGTGAGAGGAAGGAAGAGAGTTGGTTGGAGGCGGCTCGTTCAATGGATTTGGATAGAAAAGGAAGGAGAGATACCGGACGGTAGTTTTGAATGCAGGAGGGGTCTAGAGTGGGTTTCTTTAGGAGCGGGGTGATGTAGGCCCTCTTGAATGATGAGGGAAAGCAGCCAGAGGACAGGGAGGAGTTAACAAGGGAGGTGACAAACGGGAGGATGTCAGGCGTGATTGCCTGAAAGAGGTTTGAGGGGATGGGGTCCGGGGCACAAGTAGTAGGGCGGTGGGAGAGCAGGAGGTGAGACACATCTGTAAGGGGACAGAAAGAGGAGAAACAGGGGACAGACACAGAAAGGGAGGCAGGCATAGAAGTGGTGGTGGTCGCGAAGGTGCTGCGGATATCTGCAACCTTCTCGTCAAGAAATACTGCAAAGTCATCAGCAGTGAGCGAGGACTGAGATAGTGGGGGAGGTGTACTGAGGAGAGAGGAGAAAATGGAGAACAGTTGACGAGGGTTAGTGGAATTCAGTGGGTAGTTTGGAGAAGGATTCAAGAGGAGGGAGGGAAGCGGTGACTCTGGGGGCAAGGGAGGAGGGTGATAGAGAGCGGAGGTTACATCGGACAGAAACAGTGGGGGTGAAAGAAGGGGAGGGAGGCAGAGGGGCTAGGGGGATGGAGAAGGAAATGAAGTGGTGATCGGACTTGTGTAAAGGGGTAACAGTGGGGTTAGAAGAGGAGCAGCTCCTCAGAAAGATCAGGTTGAGAAGGTTTCCGGCCTTGTGAGTTGGGGGAGAGTGCTGCAGAGAGAGGTCAAAGGAGTGAAGTAGTGGTAAGAACGCAGCAGACTAGGAGGCTTCCAGGTGGATGTTGAAATCTCCCAGGAGGATAAGTGGGGTGCCATCCTCAGGGAATGAGCTGAGTAGAGTGTCAAGCTCATCTAGGAAACTTCCCAGGGCACCTGGATAAACAACGACAGTATAAAGTTTAACAGGGTGAGTAATTGAGACAGCGTGGCATTCAAAGGTGGATAGGGATAGGTCAGTGAGGGAAAACGCAGAGAATTTCCAGGAAGGGGAGATCAGCAAGCCAGTGCCACCTCCACGGCCAGAGGGCCGGGGGGGGTGTGAGAAGGAGAAGGAGGATGAGAGGGCGGCAGAGGTGGTGGTGTTCTCTGGTGCAATCCAGGTCTCAGTGAGGGCAAGGAACTGTAGGGACAGGAGGGAGGCATAACCAGTAATGAAGTCAGCCTTCCGTGTGGCAGACTGGCAGTTCCATAGCCCCCCTTGTCAAGGACCCGGCCCTAGGCCCCCCTGATGAGAGATTGATGGGGGATGGGTTGGGAAGGAATGCATTGTTAACCCCTCGCACACGCCATCGAGGTGGTAGTAAGCACGCCCATAAGAGGAAAAATATGTGGTTCAGAGATAATGAGCAGCCCTACTTGTCAGAAGAGGAGTCTGAAGTCGGGGGACTTAGATTTAGAGTACTAAGGAGCAAGGTTAAAGTTCTGACTGAGGCCATGCACAGAATGAGTTCCAGCATAACCTTGGAGGAGATTCAACATGCTGAGCGAGCAGTCGGGGAATACCCCAACCCTACAGGGGAGGGGCACAATGCCTGGCTAAAGCAAAAAGATAAGGAAAACGGAAGGGATGTCAATACCGAAAGAATATTAAGAGGCTTTAAGGGCCTTCCTGATTATAATCTGATAATTCATTGGATAGATTCAAAGGACTGACTGTAGAAGAGTTGGGGGATGATTTACACTCAGCTATTGGCTGTATGTCCTTTGTAGATCCCTGAAGGCGCCGCGGAGAGGGGCACCTGAAGAGTGTGTTGAGATGGTGGAGGGCACTAACTTCTGGCTTGTATGAAGTCAAAGTTTGGAGAGAGTCCAAGGAGAGAATATGACAGGGAGACAAATACCAGTGATGAATAGGTTCATTGAAAAGTTGCATAACAGATAAATGTCTTCCCACTTGGTATATTGGGGACATTTCTTATCAAAAAAAGGTACACTCTTATACGGAAAAAGGATATATAAGGAATAAGCTTTTAGACCTTAGGATAGCATCTTAGAATTTTGCTTCAGAAGATATCTATGGGCTGTTGAAGAGAGAGCAACGCAGGACAGCTGTAGTCAAGCTGGAGTGGCGCGCTCCCTCTGCTGCACTGCAAAACCCCTGACGTGTTCGAAGACATACCAGTGCACATCCCATACAACAGGCAGGTGAAGTACGAAGTGCAAAGTCACGTCTTTCGAAAGTCTGGGTCCTGATCCTGCCCCAGATTCCCAAACCAATGCAGCTGTTCAAAGAGCTCATCAACAGCAAGGAGGAGGGATCAAATCCCGCAGAAAACGAGATGGCTATATTTAGGGCATGGGTGGTAATTATAATCTATATTACTTGTCAAAGTAGGAAAAGTAGTACAGAGAAGCTCAACGTTAAAAGTTTCCTTTCATTTTTATGTCTTTTATTTTTTTAGTAAGATACTATATACGATATAAATAGGTAGTAGACTTTAGGGGTGTTCGTACCCATTGTATTAATGGAAGTTCAGTAGCTTTTATCTCCGTGAAGGGGGAGCCATAAGATAAGGTAAAGGCCAAAGAGGATGATGGGTATTTGAGGGATGTACCTTGACTTTTAACATCATGGTGGAAAGGTAAATTAGAAAGAGCTAAAGGGGTATATGTAACTTGCATGTGATCAGCAAACTGAAAGATGATATATATCCTGTAATCTGTATAATTCTATTCTTTTGATTGATTATAATAAAGCATATCTTACTATAATCATATGTGATAACGATTCTTTTAGAGGAATACAATGAATACAAGACATTGTATACCAGATTTGCATCACACCCTTCACTTCGAGACTGGGCTGGAAGTTCAGTAGAACTTACCAGGGCTGCAGAACGTTCGGAGTACTTGAGTTCGTCCCCGAGACACCTCATGGTGAGGTACTGCTCGTGGGAACGTGAGGTCTGAGCTCGGCAAGGGGTCCGTGGCTCACGACACCCTGCAACTGTGAAGTTGTCACAGGGGGTCAGTGAGGGGTAGCAGAGGTTGGTGGGGTTCCGTCGCCGTGGAGAGCCACGTCGCTGGAAGCGCGTTCTGAAGGGGAGAGAGCAGACTGTAATGGGGTGCTGACACACCATACCATTCCAAAATGGGAGTGAGCGTCGCTCTGAGCACGCCTATATAAACTGCTAATTACTAATGCAAACTAGCGATCTAATAATTATCCTTACAATTGTGGCGTCCAAAGTATCGAACTGATTCTGATCACCTAATCAGAATAACAGAACCGAGTGAAACAGCCGGCGGCTGGTGAAAAACACACTAGATTCGATAACTAATAACAAAAAGGCAACACACCTGGTCTAACTAACGCAGCAATTTGACAACAAGTCTACAACAGCTGATAGACTAACAAGGTTTCCTTTTTACCTACTGCTCACACACAAAAAACACAGAAACAATACTTAAGTTCCCTGGAGGTCTTCAACTACACACAGCTAGTGAAAAAAATGCACTTCACATAGTGTTTTGACTTGGCTCCATTGTATTTCTAAGCACACCAGCCACAGCTACAATAATCTGTATTGAGTCAAATACAGAACATATTTTCAGTGAGAGAAAAAAGCTTCCACTTTCACTGTGGTTTCACTGTGCTTCTGTAACTTTGTTTTATTAATATTTGGAATAATACTGACTCTTTGAAAGCAAACCCCAAAGAGCTATCTTTCAGAAGAGTCCAGCACTATACCTGTCGTCAAGAATAGAGTATGTCAATTTTAAGGTTGTGTCAAGAAAAGGGGCGATATTTAAGGGGTTAGACCTTGGGTATTGCAGGTCCAAATGTCCTGACTTTATCCCAAAACATCAACAACCTAATCAGGCTAACCAAGTTTGCAATGTATAAGGTCCTTGCCTATTGTTTTGATGATATTGTGATTTTGATATTACTACTGTCAATATTACTAATAATAATGTTAGCTGCAAAATTCTTATGTCCATTGTTCATAGTGATGAATTGCGACAATGAATATCGGGAATATGTTGCTCTTAAATAAAGAAGCTAGTTCGCTGATATTCCACCATATTATTATTCTGACCACATTGTTATTTCGCTACTAATAGCATACTATTATAAAAAAAATTCTTAGTTGTAGTATCTCTGTCATTGCATAATTATGCTGCTATTGATGACGAAGACAAATCACTTCTGAAAAATAAATTGGTCAACATAAATAAATATATGGTGCTGGTTAAGGTGGTGGTGATGATGAGGATGATAAACCTTATGAAAGCCTTATGAATACAAAATAATAGCCGATATAAGACTAATTTCAGATTTAACTGAGTTTTGCACTCAGTAAGTGCCTATGTGCTATGATAGGCCAAACATCTTGTCAGTGAGTTTAATACTGCTATTTGCATTTATTTCCGTGCTCATATGTTCAGTTCATGTTAATTGCATATATTGACAATGCAGTCTTATTCAGCTTTTAACTGTACTAACTGCGTTTTAACCAGTATGAATATATTATGCTCAGTGAGGTTGCAGTCCCATTGCATGTATTTCATGAGAATATAAGGTACACAAAAGGTAGCCTATCACCTGACGATCTGTCTCCAAAATAGGGTAGCTCAATTATAATTATAGTTTGATTATAATTAAGGTATAGCCCCCAATGTTTCTGTTTACCTTTCATGGCTGGGGAGCATGCTCCTATATGATATATATTATATTTGTAATTTATCCAATCTTTGTACTTATTCCAGTGACCATTGCCATGCACTATTGTACATCGGTTAGGATAAATGCATCTGGCAATGTATGAATGTAATGTCAAGTAGGCTATTTCTAACTGTAATTCTGTCTTGTTTGCATACTTCTGGAGCCATTGACCAGCTCCAATAGGAATCCATGTTCTTATATAGTCACTGAGCAATTTATTAGGAACACTTACTTGCGATGATCTAATCAACCAATGTTGTGGCAGCTGTGCAATGCATAAAATCATGGAGATATGGGTCAGGAGCTTCAGTTAATTTTAACATCAACATGTGGAAAAAAATTTGATCTAAGTGACTTTAACTGTGGAATGATTGTTGGTGCCGGGCAGGGTGGTTTGTGTCTCAGCAACTGCTAATCTCCTGGGATTTTCACACACAACAGTCTCTAGAGTTTGTAGAGAATGGTGCAATAAACAAAAAACATCCAGGAAGCAGCAGTTCTGCAGACAGAACGCCTTGTTACTGAGAGCGGTCAGAGGAGAATGGCCAGACTCGTCAAAAGTCGAACAAGACAAACTGGAATTATTTATGAAAAATAATAACATTCTAAGGGATAGCCAGCATGCTTTGCCATGCCTGACAAACCTTTTGGCATTCTTTGAGGAAGCTACCAAGTGTTTTGATGATACCACATGATAAGGTACCACATGACAAACTTATTATCAAAATGAGGACGGTAGGAATTATAGGAGCCATTTCGAAGTATAGCGTAGTAGTATGAGGGTCCTTATCCGAGCAGGGTATTGTGGGAAGTGTCTGGGGCCACTGCTCTTCCTTATTTACATAAATTATGTTGACAATAGGCATTGAAAGTAATTTAGTTAAATTTATAGATGATACGGAACTAGGAGGTTTGACAAACAGTATGCAATCTACTAATCCAGGAAGACTTAAACAGAATCCGGAAGTTGGCAGAAACCTGGCAAATTAAATTCACTTCAACTAAATGTAACACATGTAACACGTTACACAAATGTAACACGTTCTACACATGGGAAATACAAATATAAGGCAGGATTGCTTCATGGGGGGTATAAAATTGGATAGTGCTCTAGTTGAAAAAAACGTGGGGGTAATAGTTGACCAAGGCCTTTCAGGTTCTATTCAATGTGCGGTCACAGTGAAAAAGGTCATTAGGATGCGAGGATACATAGCCAGGAGTATCGAGTACAAGAACAAGGAAGTTATACACTAATACTCTTGTTAGACCACACTTGGAGTACTGTGTGCAGTTCAGGGAGCCGCACTATAAGAAAGATATAGAGGCACTGGAAAAAGTTCAGAGAAGGGCAACCAGATTGATTCCATGTTTTAAAGATAAGAGTGAGGAGGATAGAATTAAGATGCTTAATCTCTTTAAGCTTAGTAAATGGAGGCTTAGGGGGGATTTGATTGAGGCTTTTAAACGAATTAAAGAGATCAACAAAGTGAATTATAGGCGATTCGTCAGGGTGAGTTCAGTTAGCAGAACAAGATGGCACAAATGGAAATTGGCGAAGGAGAAATTCCGTACAGATATTAGGAAATATTGTTTCACATTGCGCTTTTTCACACAGTGGTCAATGTGTGGAATAGCTTGCCAGTGAAGGCAGAAACACTGGAGATTGTCAAGACCTGGCTTGATACGGTGTTAGATCCAATTTAGCTTTCAGGAAAACTAGGCAGTAGGTACACTACTAAGGCGAGCATTGCTGGACTGAATGGTCTGCTCTTGTAACAGTAGTCAATCAGTCAGAGACTGAGTGAAATTCAGGAACTGCCTTTTTGACCGTTTATTGTCTGAAGAAGACAAACAAAACACATAATTGTCTTCTTAAATGGTCACTGCACTGGCAAACCCTCAGCAGAGAGACTTGAATCTGCTGCGCTTTTTGCAACATTTACATAAAATACATGTCTCCTATATCAAAAGGACAAAATTAAACTTACATTAAATGAAAACCAAATTAAAACATGATTTAAGTTGTAAATCGGCACCACCTACTGGACACAGCATGAAATGCGACAGTGCTCAGGCAGTCACTGGCTAAAACACTCTTAGCACACATCTACAAATTATATGGAACCACATACCTGAAGAAGACAAACAAAACACATAAGTGTCTTCTTAAATGGTCACTGCACTGGCAAACCTAGACGTGCACCTAAGTTGATGACACGGGCGCAAAGGATCTGTGCTGCTAGTCCAGCTTGAATAGTTTTTCTGTTAATTCTCAGAAGAATTAACAGGATATAATTTGAAACATTAAAAGTTATGTTCCATGTCTAAAATTCTGAAAAAGAAGGGGCTGACAAAGAGATAACTTGTGGAACAAGCACCAGGGCCAAGTGTGGTTTTGTAGGGCAGGGATCATCAATTCTAGGCCCCAAATCCATATACTAGAATTTTATTTTCTCCTGTGTAATGACTGGTACTGATTAGCCAGAAATACACACCAGGACAGTGTGCTCATTCCAATCAATTGAATTTCCCTGTCTTTATTTATTTTCCTTTAATCTTTTCCAAGCCTCTCCTGATGGGTGGAGCTAGGGGCAACTAAAGAGAAAAATTTGGATTGGAATGAGCCCTGTGAGTTGATGTAGGGAGTAACAGGACTGTCACCTGCTGCATGCGATTGCCATCTACAGGCTGCTTTGTGTATTGTACATGACATCTCAGGAATGGACCTGCAGTTGAGGCTCTTTCCTCTGAACAGCACCAACAATAACATAAAAACACACATTACAGAGGAAGTTTACTTTAAATTCACCTAAATACAATTACATTGCAGCAACACTGATAAGTGAGGGTCAGTTTTTAAGATCTGGAATGGGCTTGTTATGACAAAACTATATATGAAATTGTTCGCAGAATATGGAAGTAACCTGAAAGCAGAGAAATTTGAAAAAGGGGTTTGAAATGATGCCCCTCCAATAATACTGCCTCACCAACACCAATTCATCCTGAAGTAAAGTTAATCCTACATACTGAGATTACATTATGGAGTCCATTGGGATTGTGCTAATATTGTTGTTTGCAGTTTGCAGTAAGTTTTGTGCAGTAAAATTGACAATATTTGACTTTTAGTAGAATTGAATCACTCTGCAATTTTAACTGTAATCACAAAACTAATTAAAAAAAAATTCTGACCTGACCAAGCCAGTGGAGCACCACCCCAGTGGTGCCCAGCAGTATTCTTCAGAAGGGTTAAAGACCGGCACAATGTGACTGAAAGCACTGGTCTCCAGAGGGGGCAGGGCTGTGTATTCTATAAAAGTGTGATGTGGATGCCAGGCAGTGAATTGGGGGAAGTCTGTGGCAGAGATGAGGCCTGTACTCTCTTTGTGTCTGAACCTGGCCCTGGCCTGCGCCTCTGCTGCTCCTCAGACAGCCTGCCGACTACGGGAGCGCTTCAGTCTGAATGGGATGTACCGCAAGGGGGACGTGATTCTTGGGGGGCTGTTTGAGGTGCACTTCCTGACAGTGTTCCCTGACCTGTCTTTCACAGCCAAGCCAGACCAGCCGAGATGTGAGAGGTGAGTCACTCTGCTCCCAGACATCAGACAACCAGCAGGGATGTGATTTTTCAGTCTTTTCCATATTTTCAGACCAAAATCGATGACCCACGTGAATTGTTTTCGGGGGGCTGGAAAGGTGTAACATTTGCTAAATAATAATTATTAGGCCTAAAATTTAACCTGTTCTCTAGACCCCTTTCCAGTACCAAATTTCACATTGCATTTAACACTTAGCACATTGCTCTGTTAACTCAATTATTTAAGTACAGTGTAACATAAATTTACTCATTGTTAGATGACTACATAAAAAAATTAAATACATAGCGGGATGGTTAGGGTTAACATGATAACAGTGTAGGTACACTGTGATAATGAAAAATGACAACATTTGTGACACTGTGTTTACATGTATATATTGCGTAGGAATCAGAGCACTATAATGTTAAGTGTTAACTTCACATTTTCTCCTTCATGACATGTTTACTCCTAAAATACCCATCCACAGTTTGATATTTCCAGAATACCTAATTTACCCAATTGGTGAAAGTGATTATTACGAATTAACCTTGTGTACCTACATGTAAATACAAAGTTATGGATACTAGGACTGATAGCCCATGACATTCACATGACAAATTTGAACATCTCTAGCTAAATGTTTTGATATGAAATGGAAACAAAAAATAACAATGGAGTGAAATGCTAATGTGTTTTCGGTTGTTACAGCATAGTAGAGGTAAGAGGTATGCTAGACTCACAGACCAAATATGTATGCTAGACTCACAGACCAAACAAAACGTTCGACAACTTCAATAGATAATTTACTTGTGTATGAAATGAAATGTCAGTAGTGCTGAAAACTCTCTTCCAAATGTGTCTATATATGCTCACCGAGCACTTTATTTGGTATTTATTAGACTTCTTCTTCTTTCTTTCTTTTACTTCTACTGCTCTAGCCTATCCACTTAGAATTATGATGCGTTGTGTCTTCTGCTCTTATTTGTGTTTCTGTCACCTTCCTGTCAGCTTTGACCAGTCTGGCCATTCACCTCTGACGTCTCACAGTGTTTCTGTCTGCAGAACTGCTGCTCACTGGATTTTTTGTTTTGTTTGTTGCACCATTCTTTGCAAACTAGAGACTAGTGTGTGTGAAAATCCCAGGAGAACAGCAGTTTCTGAGATACTCAAACCACTCTGTCTGCCACCAACAATCAGTCCATGGTCAAAGTCACTTTCATCACATTTTTTCCTCATTCTGATCATTAATGTGTACATTAACTGAATCTCCTGACCTGTATCTACATGATTGTATGCATTTCACTGCTGCCACACAATTGGCTGATTAGATAAATGCATGAATAAGTCGGTGTAATAAAGTAAAAAAGTGCTTGGTGAGGGTTTATGTACATATAAATTTCATAGAATTGTGGTAAATGAGTTTAAAAAGTGACAATATTTTCAGATATGTCTCATCAGCACATCCAGAACAAATCTACGCAATATAATACAGTTATATGTGACCACATACTTTACACTACTACATCCATCATATATTTGTTTCTGTTTGTTTGTGAAATATCTGCATGAATACTACATCATTAACAGTTTAATCCATTCATACAATTTTTATATTTGACAAAATGACCAAAAAAATCTTCATCGTCCAGTTTCCACCTCTCCTATTTCAGGATTAGTTTTCGAGGGTTCCAAGGAGCAATAACAATGGCCTTTGCAATTGAGGAAATCAACAGAAATCCCAACCTGCTGCCCAATATCACCCTGGGATTCCATCTCTATGACAACTGTTTGAAGCTTGCCGTCGCGTTCCGTGCAGCCACAGCACTGCTCAGTGGGACAGAGGAGTCCTTCTCTGACATGAGATGCACAGGGTCACCCCCGGTTCTGGGCATCGTGGGTGATCCAGGCTCCACCCACTCCATCGCCATCTCCAGTGTGCTGGGCCTATTCCGTGTTCCCATGGTACAGTATGAAGGAGGTTCACAGTCCAGCTGCCCTTTTTAGCTGTCTGTATCACACAGGAGGGGGGTATTGAATATAATCATGATGGAACTTTGTAGTTAAATTTGTGTATGGCTGTCTAGACTCTGTAATATCCGTCTCATGAATATGTGTATTTGTGAAACTGTATCAGGGTGAAATTAGAAGAAGAAATTACAGTTCAGATTATCATTTTGCCATCCAATACAATTACAAATGGCCTGCCCGTGACCTTACCTTCATGTCTCTGGTCACTGTGCAAGGGATAGATGCTTTATTGATTCCTATGGTAAAGGAGGATGCCACAAAATAGAGGTGGTTCAGGAGGTGCTTCTCTATACTCTTAGTGCCTCAATATCTTTTGTCTTCCCCCAGGTGAGTTACTTTGCCACATGTTCCTGCCTGAGTGACAGGCAGCAGTATCCCTCCTTCTTCAGAACCATCCCCAGTGATGCCTTCCAGGTCAGAGCCATGGTGCAGATCCTGGAGCGGTATGGCTGGAAGTGGGTGGGCCTCCTGTTCAGCGATGATGATTATGGGGTGCACGCAGCCCAATCCTTTCACCAGGAGGTCAGCCGTTTTGGATGTGTGGCCTTCTCTGAGATGCTGCCCCATGACAATGACCGAGCCAAGATCCGGCAGATCGTAGGAATCATCCGCCGCTCCACGGCAAGGGTGGTGGTGGCATTCTCTCCGGGGGCGTACCTATTGCCCCTCACTGAGGAGATAGCCCTGCAGAACCTGACTGAACGGCAGTGGATCGCTAGTGAGGCCTGGGCCACTTCAAGTGTCTTCCATACAAGCCAGCTGTTGCCCTTTTTGGGCGGGACCCTGGGCATTGTGATCCGCAGGGGAGATATCCCAGGACTTCAGGACTTCCTGTTTAGTCTCCGCCCTGATTTAGATCCTGGCAACAACATGGTGAGCATGTTCTGGGAGGCGATGTTCAGCTGTAAGTTCAAAGCAGACTCCCTGGACAAGGTGTGCACAGGAGAGGAGAGTCTGGAGGGCACAGAGTCGGCATACAGTGATGTGTCAGCGCTCCGGCACTCTTACAACGTTTACAAAGCGGTGTACTCTCTGGCACATGCCCTGCATGATCTGCTGGGGTGCAAGCCTGGGACAGGGCCCTTCCCAGGACATTCCTGTGCAGAACTACACACTCTGCAACCCTGGCAGGTGAAGTGGTCATTTCTAATATGATGTACAGCACCTTGCATCTGATGATGGTTGTTTTCCCTCCTATAATGCCCCCATCTCCCCATCAGCATGTGGTTGCATTCTGCTAACATCTTTTTAACATTCGTAATGTTCATTCTATTTCTCTTATGAGTCCTGCTCTGTTTGCCCTCTGTGTAGCTGGTGCCTTACCTGCAAAGGGTTAATTTTACCACCAGCTTCGGTGACCAAGTGTCCTTTGACAAAAATGGTGATGCCCTGGCCATCTACGATGTGATGAACTGGCAGAGGGCAGCAGACGGGACCATCAAGACCATGACGGTTGGGCTGTTTGATGAATCTGCTCCTCCTGGACAGAAACTCCGACTGGAGGAAGAAAACATCTTCTGGAACTTTGAATCACATAAAGTGAGCCCCTCTCCCTCTTTACTTACAGAATTTGTGCTGTACTCTATGTCAGGATTTCATTCAGTTGGACTCAGTATGGTCAGTGCCTTGCTCGTATTTAATATGTAAACTTCAATAGCTCTGCTTAGGCAGCAGATATATACATACTTACTCAGGCACATATACAGCACTTGGTCTCAAGTAAAGAACACTCAATAATGCATGTGCTGATTTACAGAACTGTGTCATAGATATAAAGAATGGTGCTATTCTTATAATGAAATTTTCCGCCAGCCCCCACGCTCCATCTGCAGTGAGCCCTGCCCCCCAGGCACCAGGAAAGCGATAAGGAAGGGCGAGCCAGTATGCTGCTTTGACTGCCTGCCCTGCGCAGATGGGGAGATCAGCAACCAGACAGGTCAGTTCACCCACACAGCAGAGAAAATTTTCAGTGACAAAAGATGTCCTGGTGAGTTGATCAGCTACCTCAGGACCTCATACAGTCTGATGTAATCTAAGTCGAAATCACATAGGGTGAAACTGCTGGGTCTTTTTCTTTTGGAACTCACTCTCATCTGAGGCCTCTTTTAAATGCAAGAAACCTTTCCCCCCTCCCCCTGCTTTTACGCTGCAGGTGTGTTATTAGTTTCCACTCCTCTGTCACAGATTCCCGCGAGTGCTACAGGTGTCCAGTGGACTTTTGGTCAAACCAACTTCGTGACCACTGTGTGCCCAAGGAAATCGAGTTTCTCTCCTTCCAGGAACCCCTGGGGATCTCCCTGACAACCATCTCGGTGTTGGGGGCATGCATCTGTGCAGTTACCCTATCCGTGTTTGCCCGGCACAGGAATACACCGGTGGTGAAAGCCAACAACTCCGAGCTGAGCTTCCTGCTGCTGCTGTCACTCACACTGTGCTTCCTGTGCTCCTTGCTGTTCATTGGCCAGCCTGAAAGGTGGACCTGCCAGCTTAGGCATGCCGCGTTCGGGATCAGTTTCGCCCTCAGCATCGCCTGCATCCTGGTCAAGACCATTGTGGTGGTGATGGCCTTCAGGGCTGCACGGCCGGGTGGGAATGCGATGAAGTGGTTTGGCGTGCAGCAGCAGAGGGGCACTGTGCTGGCCTTCACTGTCATCCAGGCAGTCATCTGTGTGGTATGGCTGACTGCTGCGTCACCGATTCCCTACAAAAACACCCACTCCCAGAACTCCAAGATCATCTATCAGTGTGCAGTAGGGTCGATCGCCGGGTTCAGTGCCCTGCTTGGCTACATCGGTCTGCTGGCAGCCGTCAGCTTCCTGCTGGCCTTCCTGGCAAGGAATCTGCCTGACAATTTTAACGAGGCCAAGTTCATCACCTTCAGCATGCTCATCTTCTGTGCTGTCTGGATCACCTTTATCCCTGCCTATGTCAGCTCTCCAGGAAAGTACTCAGATGCAGTGGAGATATTTGCCATCCTGGCCTCCAGTTTTGGGCTCCTGGGAGCAATATTTGCACCAAAATGCTTCATCATACTGCTTCATCCAGAGAAAAACACCAAGAAGGCCTTGATGGGCAGAGAGTCTGCAAAGAAGTAAATTAGATCCAAGTTATCTATTCAAGTTGAAAGTTAAATCTAGTAATCTATTTGTTTTGAATATGGCTGAAATTATGTAAATTCAATGCCATGCATTTATCTTAATGTAAAAAATAAATATTTGTCATGGATTTTAATTGTGCAAAATTGCTTTTATTAAGTGTAAAAGAAGCATTCAGTGTGATATGGTGAGCTTTACCCCTGAAATTATTCATTCTTTCCCACATGTATTGGCTGTGGTAGGTGGAGGATCCTGAGCTGTGCATGAAACCTTGTACAGTGTCGATAAAAGGGACTGTTCCTGTCAGACAACATCTCTTTATATTGAACTAAATGCAGTTGCTCAATCAGCAAATACATCCTCCCTACCGCCAAAAGATAATATTTCTCTTGTTAATATATATACTCCTTGGAACTGATACACTGACTCAGATGTACGTAGAGCAACAAATGAACACACAAATGTACACATATACACTAACAGTATGGACATGCTAAAACACATGCATAGGTGCATTACCATGCATAATTGTTTTTCATATGAATTAATAAATATGTACATATATCACACACTTTTAGTTGCAGTTTTTTTATTGAGGCTCAAGGAAAGCGAGTAAAGAGAGCATGTTTAAATTTAGCCTGCTTTGCCAAGATTACTCCTAACTGCTTTTTGCCTCACCATACCTAAATTCTGCACATGCTGTAAGGAATATTGTAGGATGGATCAATCATTACTGGTGACAATGTAGTGAACAAAATTGTTTTATTCATATGATTTCTACGATGTGGTCAAGCTAGCTAACGTAACCCCCCTCACGATGTTGCTTCCTAACGTTAGCTCGGCAACATCATTAACATGGGGCGACATGGCTCAGGCAGTAAGAGCAGTTGTCTGGCAGTCGGAGGGTTGCCGGTTCGGTCCCCCCCCCCCCCCCCCCCCCCCGGGCTGTGTCGAAGTGTCCCTGAGCAAGACACCTAACCCCTAAATGCTCCTGACGAGCTGGTCGGTGCCTTGCATGGGAGCCAATCGCCGTTGGTGTGTGAGTGTGTGTATGAATGGGTGAATGAGAAGCATCAATTGTACAGCGCTTTGGATAAAGGCGCTATATAAATGCCTACCGTTTATGAATAAGCAGTGCAAACTAGCAAGCTAACGTTATCGGAAACCCTATTACTATAACATTCCCCCCAAAACTATGTTTCATTGTTTCATGTTTCTGAAGGCATCATTGTCTTTCTCTATACGGCCGCTGATGAGCATCTGGTGTGTATTAGCTAACGTTAGCTGCCAACAACATTTGTGACAGACATGAGCAATACAACCAGAATTTCTGTTTTTTTGTTTCCCCCCATGTTTCTGAGACTTTGAAACGTATGTCGGGTGTCTCTGTGTCAGCTGTTATTAACTGTGCCAAACACCAGTCAAAACTGAGACGCGACTATGGGCATGTTATCGAGGTGACGACTAAAAAGCATTTTATCTAATGACATTACATTTCCAACAGTGGATAATTTGTTAGGCCTGCATAAGACACCACAGCATTTATTTGCCTGGGTAACAAAAGTCTGTTGCGCTTTGGCAGATTTTACACCAAAAAAGGTTGACGTTTTACAACCCAAAATTTATTTTGCAATGCCTACCTTTAAATAGAGGACTTGCTCTGGAGGTGTTACAAGGAATCTCTCGTCTGAGTGAATATATCCAAGGAAAACACCATTGACAACACAAGAGGCCCCATTTTATATCAGTGAGCATCTAAATACATTCACAAAATATTTTATTATTATTCTGTATTCTTATAAATAAGGAGCCAGCCTGCTTTTGAATAATAAATAGCATGTGAAATGATGGAATGTGTTTGACTTGTTGATGGGGGTTTGGTATTTGAGAAAAACTTCAATCAATTGACCTCAATGAATATATTAATATACAAGATGGTATTATTGTGATCACTGTATACTTATTTTTATGATATTCTCGATCTGTTGCTGGGGGGGCAGGGAGGGGGAAGTATAAACACATTTTTTGGTACACACAAAAAGCAAAATAAATATTCTAGGGAAAATGTAAAACATACCATATCCAAATGGTATATTTTGGATAATGTTCTCTTTTGGAACTCAGAACCTTAAATCAATTGTTCTTCACTGAAAATGACTTATTTTCAACAGATTACAGAAGAAAATCAATTCCAACATGTTTATTCTGTCTGTCTCAGGTGCAGCACAATCTGAGAGCCATTCTGTCCGATGTTCAATCTGTTTGTCACAACATGTGAAATATAAATGAAGTAAAACAATTTCATGCTAAAAAATTTAGTGTAGCACAGGGATAACGTAAAACTTTTTTGCCGTTTTTTATTTGCATAAAACAGGTCACATTCAGTAGCTTACTGTTATTTCATATGTCATATATATTTACATATATATACATAATACATACGTTTTAGATTAAGTACCATTGTGCAAGTAAATAAAAAAGAAAGTTGACGTTGACTAACTATACTTACTGTAGTTCTGATAGACATTTTCAGTTACACTAGAGGGCGCCATCACACAAGCCATGAGAGACATCTCATTTGGCACGGCTCGAGTAACAGAACAGCCTGAAAGTTCTGTAAGCAATGTTATTTAGCTCAATAAATCTTAAACTGCTCAAATAACTCGAAAACCAAAATCATATATATATATTTCATCAAGATATTTAATATTTCTGTGACTTTTCAGACAAATAAATATTACTGTCACTTCTATCATTTAGCCAGCTAGATAAAGTATAGAAGTAATAGTAATATTTATTTGTCTGATAAGTCACAGAAATATAAATTATAATTCTGGTATTCTTAGCTAGTTATATAAACTTATTAGTGACCTAGCTAGATAAAACTATTACTCTCAGGTTTATCTTAGGCTTTATATATATATACAGTGCATCCGGAAAGTATTCACAGCGCTTCACTTTTCCCACATTTTGTTATATTACAGCCTTATTCCAAAATGGAATAAATTCTTTTTTTTCCCCTCAAAATTCTACACACAACACCCCATAATGACAACATGAAAGAAGTTTTTTTTTTAAATCTTTTATTAAAAATAAAAAACTAAGAAATCACATGTACATAAGTATTCACAGCCTTTGCTCAATACTTTGTTGATGCACCTTTGGCAGCAATTACAGCCTCAAGTCTTTTTGAATATGATGCCACAAGCTTGGCACACCTATCTTTGGGCAGTTTCGCCCATTCCTCTTTGCAGCACCTCTCAAGCTCCATCAGGTTGGACGGGGAGCGTCGGTGCACAGCCATTTTCAGATCTCTCCAGAGATGTTCAATCGGATTCAAGTCTGGGCTCTGGCTGGGCCACTCAAGGACATTCACAGGGTTGTCCTGAAGCCACTCCTTAAATATCTTGGCTGTGTGCTTCGGGTCGTTGTCCTGCTGAAAGATAAACCGTCACCCCAGTCTGAGGTCAAGAGCGCTCTGGAGCAGGTTTTCATCCAGGATGTCTCTGTACATTGCTGCATTCATCTTTCCCTCAATCCTGACTAGTCTCCCAGTTCCTGAAAAACATCCCCACAGCATGATGCTGCCACCACCATGCTTCACTGTAGGGATGGTATTGGCCAGGTGATGAGCGGTGCCTGGTTTCCTCCAAACATGACGCCTGGCATTCACGCCAAAGAGTTCAATCTTTGTCTCATCAGACCAGAGAATTTTGTTTCTCATGGTCTTAGAGTCCTTCAGGTGCCTTTTGGCAAACTGCAGGCGGGGTGCCATGTGCCTTTTACTAAGGAGTGGGTTCCGTCTGGCCACTCTACCATACAGGCCTGATTAGTGGATTGCTGCAGAGATGGTTGTCCTTCTGGAAGGTTCTCCTCTCTCCACAGAGGAATGCTGGAGCTCTGACAGAGTGACCATCGGGTTCTTGGTCACCTCCCTGACGAAGGCCCTTCTCCCCCAATTGCTCAGTTTAGACGGGTAACACTGTCGTTAGCTAGCTAGCAAGCGTTATCTATGAATATGGGAAGCTATTGTAAAGTTACATTATATATATATATACATATATACATATATAGATATAGCTAGCTAGCTAGTTAACACATTATGTAACTTTAGGGGAGATCGGGGTCTGTTGTGACGTGGGGTTGATTGTTACGTGATGCTTTCACCTGATCAGAAACAAGCGAGCCTGCTGTAAATAGCCTGCTGTAGATCGCATTGCACACCCCCATACACACCTTCTTTCACCTCAGATTACAACAGACCAGTTTCATGTCAATCGCGTGCTCTGTTCAACCAACATCATATTTGAGAAGGTAAAACGTTCTACATCACGGTTATTTTTCAACTACTGGTTAGCTGTGCAACAGAGCACCTCCTTCACATATTTTGCTCTTGTTTTTACATGGATACGCATCAATGGAAAATAGTGGCTATCAAAGAAAACATATTTAGCTTGCATACAAACGGAAGCATTTTGGATTATAAAAACGTTTATATGGACAAAATAACCTTCAAGATGCATGTACTGAACATAACTGAAGTGACTGCAAAGTAAGTACATATTACTTATTTATTTTCTGATTGATTTATTATGTGGTCTCTGGCACTGTCCTGAAAGCTAAAAGATTGTCAAATCAGAATCAGAATCAGAATTCACTTTATTTGCCATGTAGTTTTTACCTACAAGGAATTTGCTGTGGTATGTGGGTGCATGCAGACAACATAAAGAATAATACAAAAAATAGAAACATAGATATAAAAATGAGGTGGAATGTAATGTAATAAATAAAAAAATAAAAGATAAAAATTTACAACATGATGCTGAAGCGGGGTGTGAGAAGTATTATTAAAGTGCAAAATATAAAATATAAAGTCTATGGGGGCGGGATAAGAGTCTGACAATGGGGGGCCCCGGGCCTAGTTGACATTAATCACAGGGACAGTGCGTTGATGTAACGTGTCTGTAACGGTTGTAACGGTTCTGTGATAGTGGGGGGTCCCCTGGGCCTTGTTGATGAAGCCAGCTGCAGATGGGTATAAACTGTTTCTGTGGTGAGAGGTTTTGGTCCTGATGGACCGCACCCTCCTGCCAGAGGTGTTTCTAACAGTCTGTGTCCGGGGTGAGAGGAGTCGGCCACAATCCTTCCTGCACGCCTCAGGGTTCTGGAGGCGTACAGGTCCTGGAGAGATTGCAGCCAATCACCTTCTCTGCAGAGCGGATGATACGCTGCAGTCTGCCCTTGTCCTTGGCAGTGGCAGCAGCATACCAGATGATGATGGAGGAGGTGAGGATGGATTCAATTATGGAGGTGTAGAAGTGCACCATCATTGTCTTTGGCAGGTTGAATTTCTTCAACTGCCGCAGGAAGAACATCCTCTGCTGGGCTTTTTTGGTGAGGGAGCTGATGTTCAACTCCCACTTGAGGTCCTGGGAGATGATGGTTCCCAGAAAGCGGCATGACTCCACAATGTTGACAGGGGAGTCTCTCAAGGTGATGGGGGCGGGTGGGGCTGGGTTCTTTCTGAAGTCTGCAACCATCTCCACTGTCTTCACAGCATTGAGCTCCAAGTTGTTCTGACTGCACCAGGTCACCAGATGGTCAATCTCCCACCTGTAAGCAGACTCATCCCCACCAGAGATGAGTCCAATAAGGGTGGTGTCATCCACAAACTTCAGGAGCTTGACAGACTGGTGACTGGAAGTGCAGCTGTTGGTGTACAGGGTGAAGAGCTGAGGGGAAAGAACGCAGCCTTGGGGGGAACCAGTGCTGATGGTCCGGGAGTCAGAGACATGTTTTCCCAGCTTCACATGCTGCCTCCTGTTAGAAGTCTGTGATCCACCTGCAGGTCGGGCACGTTCAGCTGGGAGAGCTTGTCCTGTAGCATAGTTGGCATTATTGTGTTGAAGGCAGAGCTGAAATCCACAAACAGGATCCTGGCGCAGGGGGTCCAGGAGGGGGTCTGTGATGGATTTGAGGTGGGACAGCATAAGGCGCTCAAAAGACTTCATCACCACAGAGGTCAGGGCGACGGGTCTGTAATCATTCAGTCCTGTGATCCTTGGCTTTTTGGGGACTGGAATGATGGTGGAGGTCTTGAAGCAATCTGGTACATGGCAAGTCTCCAGTGAGGTGTTAAAAATGTCTGTGAACACCGGAGACAGCTGCTCAGCACAGTGCTTCAGGGAGGATGGAGAGACAGAGTCTGGCCCGACTGCTTTGCGGGGGTTCTACCTCTTGAAGATCCAGTCTCTTTCCAGTAAGGACAGAGGTGTCGCTGAGGTGAGTAGCTGTGGAGTGGCCCAGGCTCCTGCTGTGATAGAGGAGGTGGGGGAGGAGGGGGGCTGGAGCTGGAGCTGGTGGCTGGTGTCATGGGGGATGGTGTCAGGACTGTCCCATTGACCTTCAAAGCGACAGTAGAACTCGTTCAGGTCGTTGGCCAGGCGTGAATTGTTCATGGAGTGGGGGGTTTTTGTTTTGTAGTTGGTGATCTGTCTGAACCCTTTCCAGACAGAAGCAGAGTCAGTGGCTGAGAACTGGTGTTGCAGCTTCTCTGTCGTTTAGCGTCTCTCAGTTCCTTGCTAAACTTGTACTTGGCCACTTTAAACATGACTCTGTCATGACTCCTAAATGCCTCTTCCTTCTCTGACCTTAACTGCTGTGAATCGAGGTTTGTCGTTGTTGTAACCCACCCTGGTGCGTGATGGTACACAGCTGTCCTCACAGAAGCTGATGTAGGAAGTCACCGCCTCTGTGTACTCATCCAGATTGTTGGTAGCAGTCCTGAAAACAACCTAGTCAGTGCAGTCCAAACATGCCTTAAGATCCTCCACAGCTTCACTGGTCCACTTCTTTGATGTCCTCACAACAGGTTTAGAGAGCTTTAATTTCTGCCTTTATGCAGGAATCAGGTGGACCATGACGTGGTCAGAGTGTCCCAGTGCAGTGCGGGGGACGGCATGATAAGCACTGCTAGCTGTGGTGTAACAGTGATCCTGGATGTTCTTCTCTCTTAAAGTCGCTGAGGACAATAACTTTGTCCGCTCCACACACAGTATCTGATCGGCGCACATTAGCCTGCGGTGGAATGTAAAAACAAACTAGTATGAATGAAACAAACTCACGGGGGGAGTAGAAGGGTTTGCAGTTTATGAAAAAAGATTCCAGATCAGGAGAACAGTGTTGTAGGATCACTGTGACGTCGTTACACCAGCCACTGTTTATGTAAAAGCACAAACCTCCGCCTTTCGTTTTGCCGGAGAGTTCTGTGTCGCGATCCGCTCTGAAGAGTTGGAAGCCTGCCAGCTGCAGCGCAGAGTCTGGTATCGATCCACACAGCCACGTCTCCGTGAAGCACAAAACAGAAGATGAAGAAAAGCCTCTGTTTTTACCCAACAGTAGCTGAAGTTCATCCCAGTGAACGCAAGTTAGAGAGAAATATTCCAGGTAACGTTGTGCGATATCCGCGTCGGTGGAGACGCACAAGCACACCAGCGCGTCTTCCTCTCCTTCGGCGTTTCACTGTATGTACGAAGGTGAGCGCACCTTTGACCACAATGTTCAGTAGTTCCACAGATGTTCCACCAAGAGTTTTGATCATAGCAGGGCTAATGATATTGTATCTAGATTTCCAGAAAGCATTTGATAAGGTACCACATGACAAACGCATTATCAACATGAGGACGGTAGCCTCTCTGGTCGCTCCTTCCAGGTTGCCTGGGCTGGTACAGTATCGACACCTCAGCCCCTTGCCACAGGAGTTCCCCAGGGCTCAGTCCTAGGCCCGCTTCTTTTCTCTCTTTACACTCGTTCCCTTGGCCCTGTTATCACTGCACATGGTCTATCCTACCACTGCTATGCGGACGATACCCAACATCTCATACCCACCATCTGATACACAGGTTTCAGCCTATATCTCTGCTTGGCTGAGTTACATCCAGAGCTGGATGGATAACCACCATCTCCCTGTAAACCTTAATTCTTGTCTTTCTGTGATTTACTTGTGTATCAGAATGTTTAGTTTGGCTAGGTAAGCAGTGTTTGTCTAGGTAAGCGGTTTGCTCATACATTTCCGTGTTGCGGTATTACGATTAAAAAAAAACAATAAAAAAATAAAAAAGATCAAATAGGCCCTGGTCCTTATCTTTGTTGTGCAGGTAGCAGTTGAAATTGTACTTCCCTCTAGGGGCTTTCAGCGCACTTATCCCTGGTTATGGGTATGCACCAGTGGAGGCTGGTGACTTCCAGAATTGAGGAGGCCATTTTTTTCCGCTTGCTCACTTCACTCGCGATGGAATATTCCCTGTTCTCTTATCTGTCTTTGTGCTGGCCAAAGGCATACTATTTGGAGTGTAAGCTACAGTCAGAAAGTTCTGGCTGATGAAATTCATTGTGCAGAGCTTAGCCTTGTGCCTTCCTGAAGAAATGACATTGCTGTAAGTCTATGAGCCTGCCTGATAATTAAGCTGAGAAATGACATTTGGATGTAATATAAATGCCAAGTGAACATGTGTAAAAGGCAGGAATTTTAATAATGTAGTTAAAAACAATTTTGTTTAGCTTACATTTTTCATTCTTCTACAGCTTCAACATGTAATCACCAATTTAATCAAGTTTAGCATATAAAAAAGATAAGATAACACTTTCTTTATCATATGTAGTTTTATTCAATATATTTAATATAAAATATGTAAAAATATGGTTCCAGTTGGCTTTATCTAACGTTAACGTTATCCACTAGAGGGCAGCACTCTATTCGTATTTAGAGTGAATTTCCTCACAGAGCAACAATTCAGTAATTTGATATGGAAGATTATTAAATTGACTTGTAATAAAACGAAATGGACTACATTAAAAATAAAACTGTTCAATAAATCCCAAATGGTGTCTAACATGACCTATTGAATGTCATTCTCACTCCCTAGTATCTGGAATCTGCATATCTCCAGCCCAAGATCTCAAATTGCGCTAGAATCTCGCCGACTTCCGAGGTAGTTTTAAGCAAAAGTGTTTGGCCAAATGAGCTATAAACTCCAGGGATGATAGCCAGGGGTGTTCTCTAAATTTCCTGAAAAGCACAAGTTGATAGGACACTCGTAGCCACTATGGCGAGTGTTTGTTTGAATGAAGTGACTAGCGAATTCTCAAAATGGCTTCTGTGTTGAATAGGAAAGGAAAGGATAGTTGATTCCAAATGAACCAGTAGCATGTGATTGGACGAACAAAATGTCAATCTTTCAGCCCTGGACACAATGCATGGTGAGGCCAGGCCTCCGTTGCCCACCCATTTTCAGTGATCTGGCCAATCACATATTGGCATGAAAAAAAATGCATTACATTGACTTCTATGAAAAGCTAATTTCCTAGGGGAGGCCTGGCCTCCCTTAATACAAACTGATAGGGAAATCTGGCCTGTTGCTTTACAATTGCAATATTGGGTTTTAGCCATGGGAAAATTTAGATTTATGAACAAAACTAAAATAATATGAATATAAAAAATAAAAAATATGTTTTTTGTTAAAATAAATAAATAAAATAAATATATTTATTGTTTTTTTTAAATCTCTCTCTTCTCTCAAATTATTGGGGAGGCCAGGCCTCCTCCACCTCTATGGAGGAGCCTCCACTGGTATGCACTTTGCATTTTGTTGTACGTCGCTCTGGATAGGAGTGTCTGCCAAATGCCATGAATGTAATGTACTGTAATCCAGGAATATAGCAGAAACCTGGCAAATGAAATTCAATACAACTAAATGTGAAGTTATACACATGGGGAATACAAATATAAGGCAGGATTACTTCATGGGGGCTACGAAATTGGATAGTACTCAGTTTAAAAAGACTTGGGGGTAATAGATGACCAAGCCTTTCAGGTTCTAGTCAATGTGCTGGTGCAGTAAAAAAGGCCAATAGAATGCTAGGATACATAGCCAGGAGTATTGAGTATAAGAACAAGGAAGTTATACTCTAATACTCTTGTTAGACCACATTTGGAGTACTGTGTGCAGTTCTGGGAGCTGCACTGAGAGGCACTGGAAAAAGTAGGGTTTTCCGGGATTTTTGTCTTTTTTGAAAGAATGACTATTCTTTCCCGTGACACAAATTGTCCTGGTTTTTTGTACTTCTAAATGTCAGAGTTCCAAATAAAACCAGATTCTTATATTGCTATTCTGTTTTTTCCTCTTTACATTTAGACATCCAATCCCGTGTCTGTAAACAGGTAAAAATGAGTAAAACACAGTGACGATTGGCTATATGCCTATACTTCTTTTTAATTGGAAGCAGAAATATGAAAGTTTACCTTACCACCTAGCAACTGCTGCACAGGCTGTCAGTCTGGCGCATGCATTCACTTCAACGACCCCACTGTGGGAAAGTTCAGCTAGCTACTAGCCTAGAGGTAATCGCCTAATACTTCGGATTTTTTATTTTTTTATTTTGTCGGTTTTATAAAGTGGGGGGAGAGACGGACGAGGAACACGAGAAAACAAAATCAGACAAGCAACAAGCAGTAGCAAAAAAAAGGATATACAACATACAACTCAAAAAAAAGAGAGCACTTTTATGAATGGATAAGGCTAACCCAACTGTTAACATAGTATTGTAACGGCCTGGGGTTCTGTACCTGGGCTGGATGGGACCGGGTAGTCTGTGGCTACCCGGTCGTGTTTAAAGTTGTATTAGAAAATGTGTCTTAGGGCAATTTTCAATGTTTTTGCTGTGCACAGGGCACAGCCATGTTGGAAACAGTGACGTTGTTCACCCGGGCAGGTGTAAATTGGGTGGAGTTATCTTCTAGCCGTGTGTCATAATGTGGTGTTCAAACAAGTCGTCTGATCTGCTCTTAAAAACAACTGTCGCCCGACCAGTTTGTCAGTCTGCAAATGTTCCTGTGAAGAGCATTACTATAAGAGTGTTTTAATAAAACAAAGCTGTCAAGCGAATCGAAAAACGGCACTATGTCTCTGCCTCAGTCTTTGGAGCCAGCGCTCGCCACAGTATATTTGCAAATATGGTTTAACGCCCCGCGTTGCGCATCAATTGTCTCGGTTTTTCACTAATCAAATGTGGCAAACCTAGTTATGAGGATAGACTTAAGATGCTTAATCTCTTTAAGCTTTGTAAAAGGAGACTTTGGGGGATTTGATAGAGGCTTTTCAATGAATTGAAGATATCAACAAAGTGAATTATAGGCGATTCTTCAGGGTGAGTTCAGTTCACAGAACGGATGGCACAAACGGAATTTGGCTTGACATGGTATACAATTTAGCTTTAAGGAAAACTAGGCAATAGGCACACTTTGAGGTAGGAACAGGCAAGCACTGCTGGGCTGAATGGCCTGTTCTCGCCATGGCCTTATGTTATGTTATGTTAAAACTGACAGGAAGGTGACAGTCACGCAAATAACCACACATTACTGTAGGGTCCTCACATGGGCCGCCAAATAACGTAGGGATTTTACTCTCTATGAAAATGGGGCACCAATTAATGTTATGTAGCAGTATAACTGCAAAAAGTAATCAGTCTCATGCTGTTATCAGAAATATCTAACCAAATTTTGTATTTTAATTAATAATTAAAATAACCAATATCAATGATTAAACATACCGATAACCTGAAGGTTGGAAGTTCTTTGAAAGACTGATTTGACTCGGCTCTCATGTCTATGTGACACCAAAACAGACCCCGGGTTTAATAAAATATATTTATAAAACAGACGTACAAACACAGAACATATATGGGGTTGAAATAACGGGAAGTTAGTAGGATAAGGTGTGTTAGGAATGTGTGTGTGTGTGTGTGCATGCATGTCCCTTGAACAAAGGAAAGGTGGGAGTAGCTAGCTTGGGTGGCTAGCTTGAGTAGTTAGCTTGGGTAGTGTGGGAGTGTTAGTGTTAGCTGTGAGAAAGAGAGACTACTTGCGTAGCTTACTCTATGCAAACGCGAATGACGGCGAATCTATTCACGTAACCAACTAACCGAATGCATTCAAACGATTACACAAAGCAAATCTAAAAACACAGATTCACAATATTCGTAAAGACTAAACAGTGACTAGGCTCAGG
Source organism: Conger conger (assembly GCF_963514075.1). NCBI lineage: Eukaryota > Metazoa > Chordata > Actinopteri > Anguilliformes > Congridae > Conger > Conger conger. The sequence goes on along the minus strand of NC_083772.1, from coordinate 27,468,382 downwards.
GACACTTCAACACAGCTCAGACGGGGGATCGAGCCGGCAACCCTCCAACTGCCAGACGACTGCTGTTACTGCCTGAGCCATGTCGCCCCCGGGCTTTGCGTTGTCGTCTGGCCCGTTTGGTTCTGAAAAATGTCCGCTGGACTGATTTTCCGTGTGGAAAAGTTTGTTGCTGTAGTTCGTTGCTGGTGAAGAGAATGGCCAAAGAGAGTGTTCAAAAAGAGAAGTGTGTCGAAAGCAAGTTTCCAAAGAGCGTGCCATGCTCTTATACCGGGAAAGTTTATTGTTCCCACCGTTACGGAATGCCATGTCATGCGGGGTGGACGTTGTGGAATTGTCCTGTGGAATTGTGAGAAATGGGTTCCCTATATTACAATAGTGGTCTGCAGAAATGTCATGGTTTTCACTGTCTACGTCTGAAAAATCTAGCATTTACCACTCTAGACCTCTAGAGGGCTTGCTGGCTTAGTTCATCAGGAGAAATTACCTCCCGCATGTGGAATGCGGGTGTATTCATGGCCGAATGCAGTCAGCTGCTTGGGGAGGTATTTAAGTCTCTTCCTGGCACTGCTCTGAGCTTTGGTGTTTCAGTTTGACACGTGCACAGAGCAGGTATTGAGGTATTAAGGTATTGAGGTGTGAAGACTGAATTGCTTTTAATCTTGAGAAGCATTCAGTTAGAAATGAGAAATAGAGCAGTTTAGGGACCTAGTTTGTTTTCCTTTGGGTTGGTTAGTGCCTGAGAACCGTCCCTATTTTGGTTCTGTTTCTGTTTTGAGGAGCGAGTGGCAGAGTTTGGCGCATAAAGTTTAGCCCGTTTGTTTTGTTATTCCTGACCATTATAGCTCCGGTCAGATTTTCTGTTTGCAGATCACCAGGGCGTTTGGTTCCCTTTTTCCGTTCTTTCCTCGCCTATTTTAGTGGTTATCCAACTTATCATTGGTAACTTTGTGATCCCTTCCCGGTCGCTCTTGGTCTCCCGCCCCTGCTCCCTTACAAGAAGAGCATCTCTGAACACACAACACATCAAACCTCTAAGTGGATAGGTTACAGCGACAGAAGAAAGAAAAAAAAGTCCAATAAATACCGAATAAAGGGCTGTGCATATCTCAATGGGGCAAACACACGGGTGTGCAACAAGGACGCTGAGTAACAGGATATAATTTGAAACATTAAAGTTATGTTCCATATCTAAAATTCTGAAAAAGAAGGGGCTGGCAAAGAATTCCGTAATCCTGCTTTGTGGAACAAGCACCAGGGCAGGGATAATCAATTCTAGGCCCCAAATCCATATCCTAGAATTTTCTTTTCTCCCATGTAAATAGTGCAACTGATTAACCAGAATATCTTCACGCCAGGGAGTCCCTGATAAAAAGAAGTTATCGTCCCTCAAGGACCGTGTGCTCATTCCAATCAGCTTCCCAGTTTTACTTGTTTTTCTTTAATCTTTTCCAAGTCTCTCCTGATGGGTGGAGCTAGGGGCAAGAAAAGGGAGTAGGGGGTGTAGGGAGTAGCAGGACTGTCACCTGCTGCATGCAATTGCCATCTACCGGCTGCTTTGTGTATTGTACATGACATCTCAGGAATGGACCTGCAGTTGAGGCTCTTTCCTCTGAACAGCACCAACAATAACACAAAAACACGCATTACAGAGGAAGTTTACTTTAAATTCACCTAAATACAATTACATTGCAGCAACACTGATAAGAGAGCCATCTCAGTGCAATGGGTTTGTTATGACAAAACTACATATGAAATTGTTCACAGAATATGGGATTAATCTGAAAGCACAGCAATTTGAAAAAGGGGTTTGAAAGTCTTTTTTTTTTTTTTTTTTTTGATGAAATTATGGCCCTCCAATACCAATATCCTGTAAAAGTAAAATGTTAATTTCAGTACATACTGAGATTACATGAGTCAATTGGGGTTGTGTTAATATTGTTGTTTGCAGTTTGCAAGACAGTTTTGTGCAATAAAATAGACAGTATTTGCACTGAAGCACTCTCTGCCATTGTAACTGTGATCACAAAACTAATTTAAAAGAATTCTGACCTGACCAAGTCAGTATAGAGCCACCCCAGTGGTGCCCAGCATTATTCTTCAGAAGGGTTAAAGACCGGCACAATGTGACTGAAAGCACTGGTCTCCAGAGTGTCAGGGCTGTGTACTCTATAAAAGCGTGACGTGGATGCCAGGCAGTGAATTGGGGGAAGTTTGTGGCAGAGATGAGGCCTGTGCTCTCTTTGTGTCTGAACCTGGCCCTGGCCTGGGCCTCTGCTGCTCCTCAGACAGCCTGCCGACTACGGGAGCGCTTCAGTCTGAATGGGATGTACCGCAAGGGGGACGTGATTCTTGGGGGGCTGTTTGAGGTGCACTTCCTGACAGTGTTCCCTGAGCTGTCTTTCACAGCCGAGCCAGACCACCCAAGATGTGAGAGGTAAGTTGCTCTGCTCTCAAACATCAGACAACCATGTGAATTGTTTTCGGGGGGGTGTAACATTTGCTTCATAATAATTATTAGGCCTAATAATTCATCTGATCTCTCCAGAACCCTATCCAGCACCAAATTGCACATTCCATTAAACACTTAGCACTTTGCTCTGTTAATTCAATTATTTAAGTACAGTGTAACATGAATTTACTTATTGTTGGATGACTGCATAAAAAAATGAACTAGGGTTAACATTATAACAATGTCGGTACAGTGTGATAATGAAAAATTACAATATTTGTGACACTGTGTTCACACATATATATTGCGAAGGAATCCACACTATAATAAGTGTTAACTTAATATTTTCTCCTCTTGGACATTGTCGTGTCTTTGTGTAATTACACAAAGTTACATGTTTACTACTAATATACCCATTCACAGTTTGATATTTCCAGAATACCTAATTTACCCAGTTGGTGAAAGTAATTATTACTAAGTAACCTTGTGTACCTACATACAAAGTTATGCCAAAAGCCAAGTTTGGCCGGCTCTCTCGGAATCACGGTCACAAGCATGAGACGAGACGGCTTGAAGGCGTGTTGTTCTCGGATCGCCAAATGGATTGGATTGGATAAGGGTACAATTGGCTACCAAATTGGGAGAAAGAGGAAAAAATTTAAAAGAAATACAAAGTTATGGATACTAGGACTGATAGCCCATGATATTCACATGACAAATTTGAACATTTATAGCTAAATGTTTTGACATGAAACTGATACAAAAACAAACAACAGAATGTCTGTTTGTTACTTATACCAAACTTAGACCAAACAAAACACCCTACCACTTCAATAGATCATTTACTCACATCATGTATGCATTCATATGTCAGTAGTGCTCAAAACTCTCTTCCAAATATGCTAAGTGTCTATATGCGCTCACCAAGCTATTTATTAGACATTTCTTATACTTCTACTGCTGTATCCATTTAGAGTTATGATGCGTTTTGTATTCAGAGATGGTCTTCGGCATACAACTTTTGTAATGTGTGGTTGTTTGCGTTACTGTCACCTTACTGTTAGCCTTGACCATTCACCTATGACGTATCTCAAGGTTTCTGTCTGCAGAACTGCTGTTCACTGTATTTTGTTTGTGTTTTTTGCACCATTCTTTGCAAACTCTAGAGACGAGTGTGCGTGACAATCCCAGGAGATCAGCAATTTCTGAGATACTTAAACCAACCTGTCTGCCACCAACAATCACTTTCATCACATTTTTTCCCCATTCTGATGGTTAATGTTAACATTAACTGAGGCTGCTGACCTGTACCTACATGACTGTATGCATTGCACTGCTGCCACACAATTGGCTGATTAGATAATTGCATGAATAAGTAGGTGTAATGAAGTAAAAATGTTCCTAATAAAGTGCTTGGTGAGTGTATATGTATATATAAATTTCATTGAATTGTGGGAAATGAGTTTAAAAAGTTTCAATATTTTCAGATATGTCTCATCAGCACACCCAACCCAAGAACAAATGCAAGCATATTTGTTTCTGCTTGTTTGTGAAATATCTGCATGAATACTACATAATTAACAGTTTAATCCATGAATAAAATTATTTGATTTGACATAATTGTGACATAATTTAGATAATTTAAAGTAACAGAAAAGTCATGTCAGTCAGTTTCCACCTCTCCTACTTCAGGCTTAATCTTCGAGGTTTCCAGGCAGCGCAAACAATGGTCTTTGCAATTGAGGAAATCAACAACAATCCCAACCTACTGCCCAATATCACCCTGGGATTCCATCTTTATGACAACTGTTTGAAACTTGCTGTCGCGTTCCGTGCAGCCACAGCACTGGTCAGTGGGACAGAGGAGTCCTTCTCTGACATGCGATGCACAGGGTCACCCCCGGTTCTGGGCATCGTGGGTGATCCAGGCTCCACCCACTCCATTGCCATCTCCAGTGTGCTGGGCCTGTTCCGTGTTCCCATGGTACTGTATGATGGAGAACCAATCCTAGTCTACAGTCCAGCTGCCCTTTTAGCTCTGTATCACGCAGGACGGGGGTATTGAATATAATCATGATCGCACTTTGTTGTTAAATTTGTGCATGGCTGTCTAGACTCTGTAATATCCATCTCATGAATATGTGTATTTTTGAAACTGTATCAGGGTCAAATGAATAGGATTCTCCTCTATAAAGGAATTACAGTTCCCTTCAGATTAATTATCATTTTGCCATCAAATAAAATGTAAATGGCCTGCCTGTGACCTTCCCATCATGTCTCTGGTCACTGTGTAAGGGATAGATGCTCTACTGCTTCCTATGGTAAAGGAGTATGCTATAAATTGGAGGTGTTTGAGGAGGTGCTTCTCTATACTCTTGCCTCAATATCTTTTGTCTTCCCGCAGGTGAGTTACTTTGCCACATGTTCCTGCCTGAGTGACAGGCAGCAGTATCCCTCCTTCTTCAGAACCATTCCCAGTGATGCCTTCCAGGTCAGAGCCATGGTGCAGATCCTGGAGCGGTACGGCTGGAAGTGGGTGGGCCTCCTGTTCAGCGATGATGATTATGGGGTGCACGCAGCCCAATCCTTTCACCAGGAGGTCAGCCGCTTTGGCTGTGTGGCCTTCTCTGAGATGCTGCCCCATGACAATGACCGGGCCAAGATCCGGCAGATCGTAGGCATCATCCGCCGCTCCACGGCAAGAGTGGTGGTGGCATTCTCTCCGGGGGCGTACCTATTGCCCCTCACCGAGGAGATAGCTCTGCAGAACCTGACTGAGCGGCAGTGGATCGCTAGTGAGGCCTGGGCCACCACAGCCATCTTCCATACGCGCCGGCTGCTGCCCTTTTTGGGCGGGACCCTGGGCATCGCCATCCGTAGGGGAGATATCCCGGGGCTTCAGGACTTCCTGCTAAGTGTCCGCCCTGACTTTGATCCTGGCAACAACATGGTGAGTATGTTCTGGGAGGAGATGTTCAGCTGTAAGTTCAAGGCAGACTCCCTGGACAAGGTGTGCACAGGACAGGAGAGTCTGGAGGGCACAGAGTCGGCATACAGTGACGTGTCAGCGCTCAGGCACTCTTACAACGTTTACAAAGCAGTGTACGCCCTGGCACATGCCCTGGAATATCTGCTTGGGTGCAAGCCTGGGACAGGGCCCTTCCCAGGACATTCCTGTGCAGAACTACATACTCTGCAACCCTGGCAGGTTAGTATGATGTACAGCACCACATGTCTGATCATGGAAAATCTGAATTTACACCTCCTATAATGCCCCCATCTCCCTATCAGCATGTGGCAGCATTCTGCTCACAACTTTTTCTTTTAACGTATTCGTAATGTTCTTTCTATTTCTCTTATAAGTCCTCCTCTGTTTGCCCTCTGTATAGCTGGTGCCTTACCTGCAAAGGGTTAATTTTACCACCAGCTTTGGTGACCAAGTGTCCTTTGACAAAAATGGTGATGCTCTGGCCATCTACGATGTGATGAACTGGCAGAGGGCAGCAGACGGGACCATCAAGACTGTGACGGTTGGGCTGTTTGATGAATCTGCTCCTCCTGGACAAAAGCTGCTGCTGGAGGAAGAAAACATTTTCTGGAATTTTGAGTCGCATAAAGTAAACCCCTATCCCTCTTTACATACAAAAATGTATGTTTAGACAGCACGTATACATACTTACAGTCACATATAGTGTATTTGGTTTCATATGAAGACCATCGAATAGTTGTTCATGTGCTGATCAACAGAAATACAATGTAAAGAATGGTACTATTCTTATAATGAAAATTTCCACCAGCCTCCACGCTCCATCTGCAGTGAGCCCTGCCCCCCAGGCACCAGGAGGGCAATAAGAAAGGGTGAGCCAGTCTGCTGCTTTGACTGCCTACCCTGCGCAGATGGGGAGATCAGCAACCAGACAGGTCAGTGCACCCACACAGCAGATAACAAAATATTTTCTGCACTTACAAAACAGATTATATGTCCTGGTGATTTCATTAGCCAAAACGACCTCAGGACCTCATGCAGTCTGATCTAATCAAAGTCTAAATCACATAGCCCAGGTGTAACTGCTGGATCTTTTTCTTTTGGAACTCACTGTCATCTGAGGCCTCTCTTAAATGCTAGAAACCTTTCCCCCCCTCCCCCCTGCTTTTAGGCTGCAGGTGTTTTATTAGTTTCCACTCCTCTGTCACAGATTCCCGCGAGTGCTACAGGTGTCCAGTGGACTTTTGGTCAAACCAACTTCGTGACCACTGTGTGCCCAAGGAAATCGAGTTTCTATCCTTCCAGGAGCCCCTGGGGATCTCCCTGACGACCATCTCGGTGTTGGGGGCATGCATTTGTGCAGTTACCCTGTCCGTGTTTGCCCAGCATAGGAACACACCGGTGGTGAAGGCCAACAACTCTGAGCTGAGCTTCCTGCTGCTGCTGTCACTCACACTGTGCTTCCTGTGCTCCTTGCTGTTCATTGGCCAGCCTCAACGGTGGACCTGCCAGCTTAGGCATGCCGCATTCGGGATCAGTTTCGCCCTCAGCATCTCCTGCATCCTGGTCAAGACCATTGTGGTGGTGATGGCCTTCAAGGCTGCACGACCGGGCGGGAATGCGATGAAGTGGTTTGGTGTGCAGCAGCAGAGGGGCACTGTGCTGGCCTTCACTGTCATCCAGGCAGTCATCTGTGTGGTATGGCTGACCACTGCGTCACCGATTCCCTACAAAAACACCCACTCCCAGAACTCCAAGATCATCTATCAGTGTGCAGTAGGGTCGATCGCCGGGTTCAGTGCCCTGCTCGGCTACATCGGTCTACTGGCAGCTGTCAGCTTCCTGCTGGCCTTCCTGGCAAGGAATCTGCCTGACAATTTTAACGAGGCCAAGTTCATCACCTTCAGCATGCTCATCTTCTGTGCCGTCTGGATCGCCTTCATCCCTGCCTATGTCAGCTCTCCAGGAAAGTACTCAGACGCAGTGGAGATATTTGCCATCCTGGCCTCTAGTTTTGGGCTCCTGGGAGCAATATTTGCACCAAAATGCTTCATCATACTGCTGCATCCAGAGAAAAACACCAAGAAGGCCTTGATGGGCAGAGAGTCTGCAAACAAATAAAGTCATAAATTATGAAGTATATAAGTTCTCTCTTCAAGTTGAAAATGTAATCTATTAATCTATTAAATGAGCCTGAAATGATGTAAATTCAATGCCATGCATTAATCTTAATGTAAAAAATAAATAATTGTCCTGGATTTTAAAATTGCTTTTATTGACTGAAAGAAACATTTAATATGGTGAGTTTTACTGCTCACCAACGTGTCTTGGCTGTGGTAGGTGGAGGATGCTGAGCAGTGTTGCACAGTGTTACTAAAGGGGGTTGTTCCTGTCAGACCACATCTCTTTATGTTGAACTACATGCAGTTTAATACCTGCATATCCAACTGCTCAATCAGCAAAAATATCCTCCGCACCGCCAAAAGATAATATTCATCTTGTTAATATATACACTCTTTGGAACTGATACACTGACTCACCTGTATCTTGTGCAACAAATTAACACTCATATGGACATATATGCACTTATAGTATGCACATGCTAAAACACATGGATATGTGCATTCCCATGCATAACTGCTTTTCATATGAATGAATAGATATTTATATATATCACACACTTTTGGTTGCAGTTTTTTTATCAAGGCTCAAGGAAAGTGAGTAAAGAGAGCATGGTTAAATTTAGCCTGCTTTGCCAAGATTGCTCCCAACTGCTTTTTGCTTCACCATACTCAAATTCTGCACATGCTGAAAAGGAATATCGTATGACGGAATATCGGTCTTATTACAGTTATTTTAATCTTATAGCATAATGTATCAACAATGAAAGACGGGATATGACATGTAGAACAACACACATATTACAGTGTTGTTCACTGAACTTTCTATTGCTGATGTAACAATGATTACTGGTGATTAAAAGCAATGTAGTGAACAACATTGTTTAATTTATATGATTTCTACGATGTGGTCTAGCTAGCTAATGTAATGTAACGTTAGCTGTCATCACCCCCCTAACCCTGTAGCTTCCTAACGTGAGCCAACATCATTAACATGAATAAGCAGTGCAAAATAGCAAGGTAGCATTATCGGAAACCCTATTACATTACATCCAGAGTGACGTACAGTTGATTAGACTAAGCAGGAGGCAATCCTCGCCTGGAGCAATGCAGGGTTAAGGGCCTTGCTCAAGAGCCCAACAGCTCTGCGGATCTCATTGTGACTACACCGGGGATCGAACCACTGACTTTGGGGGTCTCAGTCATATACCGTAACCACTACACTACAGGCCACCCTGTTTCATTGTAACTTTACCCCCAAATCTAGGTTTACAACAGCAAGAATGGATTTAATGTTTTATCATTTCATATTTGTAAAGTTGTCATCCTGGTGTTTCTTTATACGGCTGCCGATGAGCATCTGGTGTGTATTAGCTAAAGTTAGCTTCCAACAACATTTGCAAAGGACATGAGCAATACAAACAGAAGTTCTGTTCTTGTTTCCCCCCCCCCCCATGTTTCTGACACTTTGAAATGTATGTCAGGTGCCTCTGTGTCATTGACTATGCCAAACAGCAGTCAAAACTGAGACCGCCCTGTAAACGGACTGTAGGATCTGGGTTATCCTTCCTTTTAATTATCGGAAATAGCCCAGTCCACTGTGCCTGATTACATTTGGCATTACAGTCTAAAACACAACACGATTTCAGCATGGTTAACTAGCTAATTGTTTATACACGACTCTGGTTCAGTTGATTTTGAATGGCTTACTTGGCCACTCCACCGTGGAACGATCTTCGTGAACTTTGTTTACAAACATTCTGATTTCATCCACAACTTCAGCTCATCAAAGAACTGACTACGGTCATGTTATTGGAGTGATGACTAAAAAGCATTTTAGCTTATGACATTACGTTTCCAACAGGGTATAATCTGCATTACCCAAAACTAGCATTTTCAATTCGCAAAAACAGTTCTTGAAATTTGACACCAAAAATGCTGACGTTTTACAACAAAAAAAATATTTTGCAATGCCTACCTCTAAATAGAGGACTTGCTTTGGAGGAGTTATTATATACTTATTTTTATGATATATCGATCTGTTGCTGTCTGAGGATAGCTGCAAGGAGAGGGAGTTTGGGACACAGAGGTAGGGGAGGGTGATAGGCAGGGGTAAGTACAAACACATTTCTTCAGGATAAAGTTTTGTGAGAAAAAGCAGTATTTTACACTTTACCTTTGGAGTCTCCAAATGTCCTTTTTGGAAAACTACCTAGACATAGATGAGAAAAAACAATGCAGGCAATGTCACTCATTTTTGGTGATATTGCCCTCAGATTTGAAAGATTTGTTGTGACCAAACACTGCAAAAACTCCTGATCTAACCAAGACTTGCAATCTTATATCTAGCCATAAAGTCTTATTGATCTTGTTTCAAGACTGCCCAGTAACAACCGCTTAATTACACTTAGGATTCAAGTCACATTATATTAATTATTCCAAATACTGGTTTTGTGTCAACATCAACACATTTATTTACAAAAGCAGTAACAAATCATAGGTATCAGCAGTATCAACTCACCACACCCCTTCTAAACCTTATCCAGTATGGTTATTCATTTCTATTTATAAGTGTAATGACATCATCAAGGCTATATTTTGCCAAAACATACACACTGTTTTTGAAACTGATTAGATAATACAGCATCAGCATCTATCAACTCTGTTGCCTGGGCAAGATTAGGTACAACAACTTCATATGCTAAAAGATCTCTATTCAGACCAAGAATCTAAATTTGATATTTGAAACAATACAATGAACAGTCTATCACATAAATGTTTTTTATAAGTCCAAAGACAGGTACCGTCTCATTTACTACATTGGTGATCATCAGAGACTTTTCACTGATGTACCTGTTACCATTGAGAACGAACTCGGCTCTAGTCAAGGGCAACAACGTTCTTTTGAATTTGAGGGTTACGTCATCAGGGAGTGTTGTCGCGATAACCTGCTACCAGCCTTCGCTTTCACTGCACTTCACCATGCCCACCAGCGAACCAGCCGAGCCAACAGTGTTGCTTTTTTTTTTTTTACATTATAAACTCATGATTTCCCACTCTCTCTGTGGACTGGAGGGATGTTTAACCATAGTTCTTTCTTTCTTTTGTTGGTCACCATAGTGTTTCTTTATTCAGCGCCACGCCCTCTAACAATATCTCCGTTTCGTTTGCTGTGAAGCTGTGGGGCCGCTTCTTTCTTAGATTATTTTCCCACCATAACTTAGTTGTTTTCCTGTTGGTGCATTTTGCTTGTTGGTGCTCTTTTATTGAAAATGTAGCAAGTGGGACTTTAGGACCCAGGGGCGAATAGTAAGGCTTAAATGACGAGGTGTGCATAGGGGCAGGATTCTTGCGTCATCAGTCAGCAGCTTAGCAAGGGGAGCGGAGTGGAAAGTGCGATCACCGACGGATGAAGACAATCCGGGCATTGGCGTTCCGTGTGTTAAAGGGTGTGCGTGTGCAGTCACCGGTAACTGAAGTACGGAGGCATTTTGTTGGGTTTAACGAGGATCGTGTTGGTGTTAAGAGTGTTTGCCTAATTGCTGCTGCGTGCGGGGGGGCGGATGGCCTAACAGAACTGACGTTATACCAGGTTCTGTGTGCTTCGGCGTCTGCGTGCCCCAGTTGTACACCAGGGGATTGGGAGCCGGCTTGTGAATAAACCCCACTCGTCGTTTTTGCCATTTTGTTTGGACAGCTAGCCACTGTTTTCCCACATGTGAAGTTTGTATATGTTTATTTATTTATATCATGTCTATGGAAATAAGCTCTTTTAATCATTGATGTTTTTCCTTTGACGCAACTTGTTGTGTTTGGGCAGTGTGCAATACCAAGGGTGGGCTGTACTATTGTAATCAACCATTATATGGGGGCAGTGTGCAATATCAAGGCTGGGACAAGGGGAGGTGCCAGTGGGCTGGTGTAATTTGGACAATTGTCTATCTAACTGATTATCTTGGCACTTCATGCACTTTACTTGTTACTACATTTCTTGTTCTAAATCTTAATTGGGCTTTGCTTGGGTTCTCATATTTAGTGGGCAGGGCTCGATGCTCAATGTGTTACGGGGACCACCCGTGTGGTGTGATTACGATGGGTGTGTATTGACCAAGCCTTTTATGGTTAACATGGTGTCACCTTGGTTGCGGTGCTTGGGGTGTTGAGTCACTGGGGAGCCCTGTACTTATTGTGGATCAAAAGTGGGTTGCCTGTCAATATTGAGCACTGGGGTGCTGCCCAACATTATTTATTGGAATCTTTCATCTAAACTTGTGTTTATGAGAACTCATGTATGTATCCCTAATACACTGCTGTAAGTAAAGGTTGGTCCTCTACACAACAAATATTTTAATTACTCTGATCGAATGTTATAAATAAAGTATTACTGTATTGCTTTTGATACATCAGCCTCCAATCGTTTCATTCATTTGAATAACACTAGCGTGGGGAGGGATCTTTACTGTAGAGTATCAGTGGGTTCTCCCATCCCCGCCAAATAGATGGAAGTGGCGTAATCATAACATATGGTGGTATAATGGAACTGGGTTTTTGTAGCTAACGGCCACAAAAACATCAGCTAATCAGAGAAAATAGTCAATTACACCAGGAATGTGATGGTGCTTCTGGCAAATCAAGCCTGATTGCAAAGTCAAAGGCACCATGACAAAGATATTAAAATAATGTAAATAAAACATGACATTCCAAAGAAGGTGTAATTTGCCCTTTATACAATATATGGTGCTGGTTAAGGTGATGAAAGCCTTTTGAATACAAAATAATCAAAGATATGACTAATTTCAGATTTAACCATTTTTTGCACTCAGTAAGTGCCTATGTCCTATAATAGGTAAAACATCTTGTCACTGAGTTTAATACCGTTATTTGCATTCAAGTTCTTTTTGTGCTCGTATGTTCATTTTGCATTTACATTTACATTTACATTTAATCATTTGGCAGACGCTTTTGTAAATCCAAAGCGATTTACAAGTGCATAGGTTCTTCCACAAGTTAAAGCATCACATCCATCCATCCATCCATTATCTTAACCCGCTTAATCCTGAACAGGGTCGCAGGGGGGCTGGAGCCTATCCCAGCATACATTGGGCAAAAGGCAGGAATATACCCTGGACAGGTCGCCAGTCCATCGCAGGGCACACACACCATTCACTCACACACTCATACCTATGGGCAATTTAGGCTCTCCAATCAGCCTAACCTGCATGTCTTTGGACTATGGGAGGAAACCCACGCAGACACGGGAAGAACATGCAAACTCTGCACAGAGAGGCCCCGGCCGACAGGGATTCGAACCCAGGACCTCCTTGCTGTGAGGTGGCAGTGCTGCCCACTGCACCATCCATGCCGCCCCAGCATCACATCCATAAATAGTAAAATACACAAGAAGTGCTGTTCTAAACAAAACATACAGTCATCGTAAGTGCAATTTCTTTTTTTTTCTTTTTTTTGGGTTAGACAAGAGGGATAGGGATACGTGCACCTCGACCGCCAGATGCTCTTAGTGAGGGAACCATAAGGTGACCCGAGCTGGCAGGCCAGAGTGGTCTAGCTGGGGAGTAGGGAGTGATTAAGGATTATATGTAAGTTGGGGCAGTCCCTTTAGCAGCCAGGACCAAGAACTGAGCCCTGCGGGAATCCAGTTTGTAGGGGGTGGGCGTCAGAGACTACATAAATGATATTTACATAGGCATTGAAGGTAATTTAGTTACATTTGTAGATGATAATGTTAGTAAATTCTGAATTTACTGAGGAATGGGAAAATGACCTTTATCCCAGTGAAGAAGCAGATCAACCATTCTTCGTAAAAAGTGTATTATACAGTCAGGAAAATGTTCCGAAAAGCAATGATGTTTGGGGAGTTTATAGGGTTACATTTGCATACATTCAAATATGTCTACAAATCAAGTGTGACCTCTGATTGGTGGCAAGGAATTGCGGCTGTCCAGCACTTCGGATTGGGCCATTCACATCCATAAAGGTCGTGGGGAAAATCCCCAGAGGGGGAGCCTTGAAACTGATAGCGGTCATTATCATACACATGTGAATACACAAATTTGTCTGTCTCCCCACAATCCAAACTAGGAGGTTTGGCAAACAGTATGGAATCTAATACATTACATTATTGGCATTTGGCAGATGCTCTTATCCAGAGCGACATACAGTTAATTAGACTAAGCAGGAGACAATCCTCCTCTTGAGCAATGCAGGGTAAAGGGCCTTGCTCAAGGGCCCAACAGCTGTGCGGATCTTATTGTGGCTACACCGGGATTAGAATCACCAACCTTGTGTGTCCTAGTCCTTTACCTTAACCACTACACTACAGGCCGCGAAAGTAATCCAGGAAACTTTAAACAGAATCTGGAAGTTGGCAGAAACCTGGCAAATGAAATTCAATACAACTAAAGGGGGCGACATGGCTCAGGCAGTAGAGGGTTGCCGGTTCGATCCCCCGCCCGGGCTGTGTTGAAGTGTCCCTGAGTAAGACACCTAACCCCTATTTGCTCCTGACGAGCTCGTCGGTGCCTTGCATGGCAGCCAATCGCCGTTGGTGTGTGAGTTTGTTTATGAATGGGTGAATGAGAAGCATCAATTGTACAGCGCTTTGGATTAAGGCGCTATATAAATTCCAACCATTTACCATTTAAATGTAAAGTTCTACACAAATACAAATATAAGGCAGGGTTACTTTATGGGGGGTACGAAATTGGATAGTGTTCAACTTGAAAAAAACTTGGGGGTCACAGACCAAAGCCTTTCAAGTTCTAGTCCATGTGCTGTCACAGTAAAAAAGGCCAATAGGATGCTAAAATACATAGCCAGGAGTACAAGGAAGAACAAGGAAGTTATACTCGAATACTCTTGTTAGACCACACTTGGAGTACTGGTGTCCAGTTCTGGGAGGTGCACTATAAAAAAGATATAGAGGCACTGGAAAAGGTTCAGAGAAGGGCAACCAGATTGATTCCATGTATAAAACATAAGAGTTATGAGGATAGACTTGAGATGCTTAATCTCTAAAAGCTTAGTAAAAGGAGACTTTGGAGGATTTGATTGAGGCTTTTAAATTAATTAAAGACATCAACAAAGTGAATTATAGGCGATTTTCAGTTCAGTTAGGAGAACAAGTTGGCACAAATGGAAATTGGCAAAGGAGAAATTCCGCACAGGCGGCACGGATGGTGCAGTGGGTAGGTCCTGGGTTCGTATGCCGGTCGGCCGGGGCCTCTCTGTGTGGAGTTTGCATGTTCTCCCCATGTTCGCATGGGTTTCCTCCAGGTACTCCGGTTTCCTCCCACAGTCCAAAGACATGCAGGTTAGGCTGATTGGAGAATCTAAATTGCCCGTGGGTATGAGTGTGTGAGTGAATGGTGTGTGTGCCCTGCGATGGACTGGTGACCTGTCCAGGGTGTATTCCTGCCTTTCGCCCAATGTATGCTGGGATAGGCTCAGCCCCCCTGCGACCCTGTTCAGGATAAGCAGGTTAAGATAATGGATGGATGGGTGGAAATTCTGTACAGATATTAGGACATATTTTTTCACACTGGGAGTGGTCAATGTATGTAATAGCTTGCCAGTACATGTAATGGAGGCAGAAACACTGGGGATTGTCAAGACCTGGCTTGATACGGTGTTAGATCCAATTTAGCTTTTAGGGAGACTAGGCAGCAGGGACACTTTGGGGTAGGAAAAGGCGAGCATTGCTGGGCTGAATGGCCTTTTCTCGCCGTGGCCTTATGTTATGTTATGTTCAAACTTACACGAAAGTGACAGCCACACATTACAATAGTGGTATGCAGAAGAGCATCTCTGAACACACAACACGTCAAACCTTTAAATGGATAGGCTACAGAAACAGAAGACTTAATAGGTAAAAAAAGGTCTAATAAATGCAGAATAAAGTGCTTACTGAGTGCAGATCTCAATGGGGCAAACACACGGGTGGGCATCGGGGATGCGAGGCTGATGACACAAGGGCAACAAGAATCTGTGCTGCTAGTCCAGCCTGAAGAGTTTTTCTGTTCATTTTCAGAAGAGACATCCAATCAACTCAACTTCCCTGTCTTTACTTGTTTTTCTTTAATCTTTTCCAAGCCTCTCCAGATGGGTGGAGCTTAGGGCAAGAAATATAAAAATTTGGATCAGGCCCCATGAGTTGATGATACCTGATGTAGGGAGTAGCAGGACTGTCACCTGCTGCATGCGATTGCCATCTAAAGGCTGCTTTGTGTATTGTACATGACATCTCAGGAATGGACTTGCAGTTGAGGCTCTTTCCTCTGAACAGCACCAACAATAACACAACATGCATTACAGAGGTTTACTTTAAATTCACCTAAATACAATTACATTGCAGCAACACTGATAAGAGAGGGTCGGTTTTTAAGATCTGAGCATAAAAGCCTGCTCAGTGCAATGGGCTTGTTATGACAAAACTATATATGAAATTGTTCACAGAATATGGAATTAATCTGAAAGCAGAGCAATTTGAAAATGGGGTTTGAAAGTTTTTGTTTGATGACAATGCCCCTCCAATAGTACTGCCTCACCAATACCAATATCCTGAAGTAAAATGTTAATCCTACATACTGAGATTACATGAGTCCACAGGGATTGTGCTAATTTTGTTGTTTGCAGTTTGCAGTCAGTTTTGTGCAGTAAAATAGGCACTGTTTAACTTTTAGTAGAATTGAATCACTCTCTGCAATTTTAACTGTAATCACAAAACTAATTAAAAAAATTCTGACCTGACCAAGCCAGGGGAGCGCCACCCCAGTGGTGCCCAGCAGTATTCTTCAGAAGGGTTAAAGACCGGCACAATGTGACTGAAACCACTGGTCTCCAGAGTGTCAGGGCTGTGTACTCTATAAAAGCATGACGTGGATGCCAGGCAGTGAATTGGGGGAGGTTTGTGGCAGAGATGAGGCCTGTGCTCTCTTTGTGTCTGAACCTGGCCCTGGCCTGGGCCTCTGCTGCTCCTCAGACAGCCTGCCGACTACGGGAGCGCTTCAGTCTGAACGGGATGTACCGCAAGGGGGACGTGATTCTTGGGGGGCTGTTTGAGGTGCACTTCCTGACAGTGTTCCCTGAGCTGTCTTTCACAGCTGAGCCAGACCAGCCAAGATGTGAGAGGTGAGTTGCTCTGCTCCCAAACATCAGACAACCAGCAGGGATTTGATTCTTCTTTCTGTACTTTCAGACCCAAATCACTGACCCACGTGAATCGTTTTCAATAATCATTTTCAGGCCTAATAATTTATAATAATACTAATAATATGAATTTGTGTAAATAAACTGCATAGTAGCGTGAAGTATCATCAAGAAAACCTGTTCTCTCCAGACCCCTTTCCAGTACCAAATTGGTTAAGGTACATTAAAAGAGCGCATTGCATTTAACACTTAGCACATTGCTTTGTTAATGTGCAATTATTTAAGTGCAGTGTAACTGTAATTGTAAAACAATTCAATACATAGAGAAATGGATAGGGTTAACATTATAACCATGTAGGAACAGTGTGATAAGAAAAAATGACAATATTTGTTACACTGTGTTTACACAGATATATTGCATAGGAATCAGAGCACTACAATGTTAAGTGTTAACTTATTATTTTCAACTCCTTGACATTGTTGTTTACTCCTAATATACCCATCCAAAGCTTGTATTTCCAGAATACCAAATTTACCCAATCGGTGAAAGTGATTATTACTATGTAAGCTTGTGTACATACATGTAAATACAAAGTTATGGATACTAGGACTGATAGCCTATGACATTCGTATGACAAATTTTAACATCTCTAGCTAAATGTTTTGATAGGAAATGGAAACAAAAACAAACAACAGAGTGAAATGTGTTTTGGATTGTTATAGCATAGTAGAGCTGTGCTAAACTTTGCCCAAACAAAACACCCTACCACTTCAATAGATCATTTACTCACATTGTACATTAATTTGAATGTCAGTAGTTCACCGAGCACTTTATTAGGTACTATTTTTTTTTACTTTTACTGCTCTAGCCTATCCATTAGAGTTATCTATTAGACACATAATGCATTATGTGTTCAGAGATACTCTTCTGCATACCACTGTTGTAATGTGTGGTTATTTGTGTTACTGTCACCTTCCTGTCAGCTTTGCCCAGTCTGGCCATTCACCTCTGACGTCTCACATTAACAAGGTGTTTCTGTCTGCAGAACTGCTGCTCACTGGATTTTTGCACCATTCTTTGCAAACTAGAGACTAGTGTCCATGAAAATCCCAGGTACAATAAAGTAAAAATGTTCCTAATAAAGTGCTTTGTGAGTGTATATGTATCCACGATATAAGCATGGCTAAATGGAATGTTCACACATCTTTTAAAATTACTCCGCATTTATAGATCACTGTTACTGGTACTTTGTAATCGTAATGAATGTAACATTGTCATCATCTAGTAGCCTAACAAAGTAAAATAAAGTGAGTGAGTTTAAAGTGCCCTTTGATTTGGAAAGGAGTAGGAACTAAAAAAAGACAAATTATGAAACATCCTTGGATCGAAATACCAGGAAGAGCTTGAATCGGTGGTATATCATGAATATTGGCACAGCTAGCGGGGTGGTTAGGCGAAGCAAATGATGACTCATAATGAACCTATGAGTTATTTCAATAACTGTACGTGATCCGGGCGTGTCCCATAAACCACAACAAAAATCAGTGTCATGTGGTGTAACATAAACTAACAAGCTAGCTAACGTTAATGCAGTGGGGATACATTATTGCTAGCTAACGTTCGCAGTACCCTTGCTTAGCAACCAATAAACTACTGCTCAGTGGACGAAAACATTGACCATAAAACATAGAATTGTGGGAAATGAGTGAAAAAAGTGTCAATATTTTCAGATATGACTCATCAGCACACCCAACCCCAGAACAAATCTACGCAATATAATGCAGTTCTATGTGACAACATACTTTACATTCGTTTCTGCTTGTTTATTAAACATCTGCATGAACACTGCAAAATTACCTGTTTACTCCACAAATAAAATGTTTTGATTTTACATAATTGTGTCATAATTTAGATAACTTAAAGTAACAGACATGACAAAAAAATGATACCTCTCCTATTTCAGGTTTAATCCTCTAGGATTCCAGGCAGCGGCAACCATGGTCTTTGCGATTGAGGAAATCAATAAAAACCCGAACCTGCTGCCCAATATCACCCTGGGATTCCATCTCTATGACAACTGTTTGAAGCTTGCTGTCGCGTTCCGTGCAGCCACAGCACTGGTCAGTGGGACAGAGGAGTCCTTCACTGACATGAGATGCACAGGGTCACCCCCGGTTCTGGGCATTGTGGGTGATCCAGGCTCCACCCACTCCATCGCCATCTCTAGTGTGCTGGGCCTGTTCCGTGTTCCCATGGTACTGTATGATGGAGGACCAATCCTGGTCCACCATCCAGCTGACCTTTTTAGCTCTCTGTATCACACAGGATGGGGGTATTGGATATAATCATGATGCCACTTTGTCGTAAAATGTGTGTATGGCTGTGTGGACTGTGTGTGCAATGTCTGTCTCATGAATATGTGTATTTGTGAAACTGTATCAGGGTCAAATGAATAGGATTCTCCTCTATAAAGGAATTACAGTTCCCTTCAGATTAATTATCATTTTGCCATCAAATAAAATGTAAATGGCCTGCCCGTGACCTTCCCATCATGTCTCTGGTCACTGTGTAAGGGATAGATGCTCTACTGCTTCCTATGGTAAAGGAGTATGCTATAAATTGGAGGTGTTTGAGGAGGTGCTTCTCAATACCCTTGCCTCAATATCTTTTATCTTCCCGCAGGTGAGTTACTTTGCCACATGTTCCTGCCTGAGTGACAGGCAGCAGTATCCCTCCTTCTTCAGAACCATCCCCAGTGATGCCTTCCAGGTCAGAGCCATGGTGCAGATCCTGGAGCGGTACGGCTGGAAGTGGGTGGGCCTCCTGTTCAGCGATGATGATTATGGGGTGCACGCAGCCCAATCCTTTCACCACCAGGTCAGCCGCTTTGGATGTGTGGCCTTCTCCGAGATGCTGCCCCATGATAATGACCGGGCCAAGATCCGGCAGATCGTAGGCATCATCCGCCGCTCCACAGCAAGAGTGGTGGTGGCATTCTCTCCGCATGCATACCTATTGCCCCTCACTGAGGAGATAGCTCTGCAGAACCTGACTGAGCGGCAGTGGATCGCTAGTGAGGCCTGGACCACCGCAGCCGTCTTCCATACGAGCCAGCTGCTGCCCTTTTTGGGCGGGACCCTGGGCATCGCCATCCGTAGGGGAGATATCCCAGGGCTCCAGAACTTCTTGCTTAGTCTCCGCCCTGACTTTGACCCTGGCAACAACATGGTGAGCATGTTCTGGGAGGCAATGTTCAGCTGTAAGTTCAAAGCAGACTCTCTGGACAAGGTGTGCACAGGACAGGAGAGTCTGGAGGGCACAGAGTCGTCATACAGTGACGTGTCAGCGCTCAGGCACTCTTACAACGTTTACAAAGCGGTTTACGCCCTGGCACATGCCCTGCATGATCTACTGGGGTGCAAGCCTGGGACAGGGCCCTTCCCAGGACATTCCTGTGCAGAACTCCACACTCTGCAACCCTGGCAGGTGAAGTGGCCATTTCTAATATGATGTACAGCACCTTGCATCTGATGATTGTTGCTTTCCCTCCATCAGCATGTGGCAACATTATGCTCATGTCTTTTTAACATATGCGTAATGTTCCATCCATTTCTCTTAGTCCTCCTCTGTTTGCCCTCTGTGTAGCTGGTGCCTTACCTGCAAAGAGTTAATTTTACCACCAGCTTCGGTGACCAAGTGTCCTTTGACAAAAATGGTGATGCCCTGGCCATCTATGATGTGATGAACTGGCAGAGGGCAGCAGATGGGACCATCAGGACCATCACGGTTGGGGTGTTTGACGAATCTGCTCCTCCTGGACAAAAGCTCCTGCTGGAGGAAGAAAATATCTTCTGGAACTTTGAATCACATAAAGTGAGCCCCTCTCCCTCTTTACTTAGATAATCTGAGCACTCCTCGATGTGAGGATTTCATTCAGTTGGACTGAGTATAGTCAGTGACTTGCTGGTATTTAATATGTAGACTTCAATAGTTCGGTTTAGGCAGCAGATATATACATACTTCCAGTCTCATATACAGCACTTGGTCTCAAGAAAAAACACTCAATAATGCATGTGCTGATCAACAGAACTGTATCATAAATGTAAAGAATGATGATATTCTAATGATGAGAACTTCCACCAGCCCCCACGCTCCATCTGCAGTGAGCCCTGCCCCCCAGGCACCAGGAGGGCGATAAGGAAGGGCGAGCCAGTCTGCTGCTTTGACTGCCTGCTCTGCGCAGATGGGGAGATCAGCAACCAGACAGGTCAGTGCACCCACACAGCAGAGAAGATTTTCAGTTACAAACTGAATAGGGTGTATCTGCTGGATCTTTTTCTTTTGGAAGTCACTCTCATCTGAGGCCTCTCATAAATGCTAGAAACCTTCCCCCCCCCACCCCCCCCGGCTGCAGGTGTGTTATTTGTTTCCACTCCTCTGTCACAGATTCCCGCGAGTGCTACAGGTGTCCAGTGGACTTTTGGTCAAACGAACTCCATGACCGCTGTGTGCCCAAGGAAATCGAATTTCTCTCCTTCCAGGAACCCCTGGGGATCTCCCTGACGACCATCTCGGTGTTCGGGGCATGCATTTGTGCAGTTACCCTGTCCGTGTTTGCCCAGCATAGGAACACACCAGTGGTGAAGGCCAACAACTCCGAGCTGAGCTTCCTGCTGCTGCTGTCACTCACACTTTGCTTCCTGTGCTCCTTGCTGTTCATTGGCCAGCCTCAACGGTGGACCTGCCAGCTTAGGCATGCTGCATTCGGGATCAGTTTCGCCCTCAGCATCTCCTGCATCCTGGTCAAGACCATCGTAGTGGTGATGGCCTTCAAGGCTGCACGGCCAGGTGGGAATGCGATGAAGTGGTTTGGTGTGCAGCAGCAGAGGGGCACTGTGCTGGCCTTCACTGTCATCCAGGCAGTCATCTGTGTGGTATGGCTGACCACTGCGTCACCGATTCCCTACAAAAACACCCACTCCCAGAACTCCAAGATCATCTATCAGTGTGCAGTAGGGTCGATCGCCGGGTTCAGTGCCCTGCTCGGCTACATCGGTCTACTGGCAGCTGTCAGCTTCCTGCTGGCCTTCCTGGCAAGGAATCTGCCTGACAATTTTAATGAGGCTAAGTTCATCACCTTCAGCATGCTCATCTTCTCTGCTGTCTGGATCGCCTTTATCCCTGCCTATGTCAGCTCTCCAGGAAAGTACTCCGATGCAGTGGAGATATTTGCCATCCTGGCCTCCAGTTTTGGGCTCCTGGGAGCAATATTTGCACCAAAATGCTTCATCATACTGCTGCATCCAGAGAAAAACACCAAGAAGGCCTTGATGGGCAGAGAGTCTGCAAATAAGTAAAATCATAAATTATAAAGTATATAAGTTATCTATTCAAGTTGAAAATGTAATCTATTAATCTATTAAATGAGCCTGAAATGATGTAAATTCAATGCCATGCATTAATCTTAATGTGAAAAATAAATACTTCTCCTGGATTTTAAAATTGCTTTTATTGACTGTAAAAGAAACATTTAGTGTGATATGGTGAGTTTTACTGCTCACCAACGTGTCTGGGCTGTGGTAGGTAGAGGATGCCGAGCAGTGTGCATGAAACCTTGTGCAGTGTTACAAAAGGGGCTTGTTCCTGTCAGACCACATCTCTTTATGTTGAACTACATGCAGTTTAATACCTGCATATCCAACTGTAGCTCAATCAGCGAAAATATCCTCCCCACCACCAAAAGATAATATTTCTCTTGTTAATATATCCACTCTTTGGAACTGATACACTGACTCACATGTACCTTGTGCAACAAATGAACACTCACATGGACATATATGCACTTATAGTATGCACATGCTAAAACACATGGATTCTGCATGTGCTGAAAAGGAATATGATGGAATATCGGTCTTATTACAGTTATTTGAATCTTATAGCACAATGTATCAACAATGAAAGACGGGATATGACATGTAGGACAACACACATATTGCAGTGTTGTTCACTGAACTTTCTATTGCTGATGTAACAATGATTACTGGTGATTAAAAGCAATGTAGTGAACAACATTGTTTAATTCATATGATTTCTAGGATGTGGTCTAGCTAGGTAATGTAAGGTAAACGTTAGCTGTCAGCACCCCCCTAACCATGTAGCTTCCTAACATGAGTTAGCCAACATCATTAACATGAATAAGTAGTGCAAAATAGCAAGGTAGCATTATCGGAAACCCTATTAAATTACATCCAGAGCGACGTACAATTGATTAGACTAAGCAGGAGGCAATCCTCGCCTGGAGCAATGCAGGGTTAAGGGCCTTGCTCAAGGGCCCAACGGCTCTGCAGATCTCATCGGGACTACACCGGGGATCGAACCACCAACCTTGGGGGTCTCAGTCATATACCTTAACCACTACACTACAGGCCACCCTGTTTCATTGTAACTTTACCCCCAAATATAGGTTTACAACAGCAAGGATGGATTTAATGTTTCATCTTTTCATGTTTGTAAAGTTATCATCCTGGTGTTTCTTTATACGGCCGCCGATGAGCATCTGGTGTGTATTAGCTAAAGTTAGCTTCCAACAACATTTGTAAAGGACATGAGCAATACAAACAGAAGTTCTGTTCTTGTCCCCCCCCCCCCCCATGTTTCTGACACTTTGAAATGTATGTCAGGTGCCTCTGTGTCAGCTGTCATTGACTATGCCAAACAGCAGTCAAAACTGAGACCGCTCTGTAAACGGACTGTAGGATCTGGGTTATCCTCCCTTTTAATTATCGGAAATAGCCCAGTCCACTGTGCCTGATTACATTTGGCATTACAGTCTAAAACACACCACGATTTCAGCATGGTTAACTAGCTAATTGTTTATACAAGGCTCTGGTTCAGTTGATTTTGAATGACTTACTTGGCCACTCCACCGTGGAACGATCTTCGTGAACTTTGTTTCCAAACATTCTGATTTCATCCACAACTTCAGCTCATCAAAGAACTGACTACGGTCATGTTATTGGAGTGGTGACTAAAAATAATTTTAGTTTATGACATTACATTTCCAACAGGGTATAATCTGTCACGTTTCAGGTCTGTCTCGCCATGTTTTATGTTTATTCATTTTGTCTTATCATGTATTATGTTAGTCTCGGTTCGTCATGTTGTTTAGTTTATTTCTTGTTACGATTTATTTTCTCGTCATGTCTAGTTATGTTTCGTTAGGATTATATTACCTTGTTATGTTGAGTGGTTATCGTCTTAGTTTCGCTTTGTGTTATGTTTTGATTTATGTTTATTGTTACGGAGACTGGTTACTGTTTTCAACATACACTTTTACATGTCTTTCCGCAAACCTTGCGTTCCGCCTTTTCTCTCTCTCTCTTTCTGTCATTCACACCCTAATTGTTTCCATTTGTCTATTTACTAAAACTACTAACGCTAGATCAGGATTGGGTAGAACTAACAAACTAATCATGTGTTCATGTTACCTTACGTTTCTCGTGCATGTCATTTACTAATTTACTAATGCTAGGGCAGGATAGGTTTATTACTAACGATTACTAATTACCTTGTTAAACTTGTCATCCATCGCACCTGTTTTCCATTTCCTTGCTACGCTCTAACTAATTGTCTACACCTGTCTACACCTGCATTTTTATCCCAGTCACGCTACTGTTCACTGCGAAATTGTCTGCCTCTTGTTTACAACGCAACTCTTGAGCATTGTTTTCTGATTGATTCATGTTACGATCCAAGCCTGTTTTACCGACCAGTGTTTATTGATTTCTGTTTCGTTGACCATCGTTTGTTTTTTGACCACGTCTTCGCCTACCGTTTTTGTACCTTTGCCTCGCTGATTGTTTCATGGTTTCGACTTCCGCATCGCCCTCGACTACGACTCTGCCTGCCGTCCGCCTGTACTTCTGCCCCGTTGACGGCTCTCCTGCTACCAGACCTTCCTGCACGTCTACCGACTACGAGTTTGCCTCTTCCCTCGGCACCATACTTTTTGTTTGTTTTGTGTTTGTTTGGCTGGATCTACGTGTATGGACTTTGCTTGTTTTGACTACGCTCCTGACAGGACTTCATCTAACCATTGTTTCTGAGTCGTGCATTTTGGGTCCAACTCCCACGCACCCGTCTCATAATCTGCATTACTCAGGCCTCGGTAACAAAACTAGCACTTTCAATATGCACACAGAGTCTGTTGCGCTTTCGCAAAAACAGTTCTAGAAATTTGAAACCAAAAATGCTGACGTTTTACAACAAAAAAAATATTTTGCGATGCCTACCTCTAAATAGAGGACTTGCTTTGGAGGAGTTACAAGGAATCTCTTGTCTGACTGATTATATCTAAGTAAAACACAGTTGACACAATAGAGGCCCCATTTTATATCGGTGAGCATCTAAATACATTCTCAAAATATTGTATTATTTTTCAGTATTCTTATAAATTACAAGCCAGCCTGCTTTTGAATAATAAATAGTCTGTGAAATTATGGAATATGTTTGACTTGTTGATGGGGGTTGGGTATTTGACAAAAACTTAAACCAATTGACCTAATTAAATATATTAATATATAAGATGGTATTATTGTGATTATTATATACTTATTTTTATGAGATCTCGATCTGTTGCTGTCTGAGGATAGCTGCAAGGAGAGGGAGTTTGGGACACAGAGGTAGGGGAGGGTGACAGGCAGGGGTAAGTACAAACACATTTCTTCAGGATAAAGTTTTGTGAGAAAAAAGCAGTATTTTACACTTTACCTTTGGAGTCTCCAAATGTCACTCATTTTTGGTGATATTGCCCTCAGATTTGAAAGGGGATTTGTCCTGTGTTGCAAAAACTCCTGCTCTAACCAAGACTTGCAATCTTATATCTAGCCATAAAGTCTTATTGATCTTGTTTCAAGACTGCCCAGTAACAACTGCTTAATTACACTTAGGATTTAAGTCACATTATTTTAATTATTCCAAATACTGGTTTTGTGTCAACATCAACACATTTATTTACAAAAGCAGTAACAAATCATAGGTATCAGCAGTATCAACTCACCACACCCCTTCTAATTTCCATTTATAAGTGTAATGACATCATCAAGGCTATATTTTGCCAAAACATACACACTGTTTTTGAAACTGATTAGATAATACAGCATCAGCATCTATCAACTCTGTTGCCTGGGCAAGATTAGGTACAACAACTTCATATGCTAAAAGATCTCTATTCAGACCAAGAATCTAAACTTGATATTTGAAACAATACAATGAACAGTCTACCACATAAATGTTTTTTATAAGTCCAAAGACAGGTACCGTCTCATTTACTACATTGGTGATCATCAGAGACTTTTCACTGATGTACCTGTTACCATTGAGAATAAGCCACTTCACTGTGACTGTATGTTGTATGCCGTCAGTCCCCAAAAAATCTCTAATCTTTGCCTCATGAATGATGTGCATTAAAACCTGTGGAGTTTGCTGAATGAGGTCAAAGGCTGGAAAATCAACCAACTTGCTTCTTCTATTTATTCCATAGGTGGTTTTGAGGGCTGATTTCAAGAAGTCTGACAAGCCCTTTCTATTTCAAGGCACTGTCTAATGTGTTTTTTCCACTATACTTTTAGTAAAACTTTGTTTCTCAAAATTCCTTTGCATTTCCTCAAAGGTACATTCACAATGCCTACATTTACTGTAAGCAAAACCAACTCCTTCCTTGAAACCAGCCAGCTCATGTTGTGCAAGTGTGACACCACATACTGAAACTACAGCCCCAAATAAATCCATTCCACCATTCTGTGTTCGGATTTTGACACCATTTTACAGCAACTGTAAGCCTTTTTCAATTTTTTGTAATACAACCTCAACACCACACTTGTCAATATCATAAGCTTTTGCCATTGCAAGCAGTCTGATTGCAGCAAGCTTTGACCTAAACTTGGGGTCCTAAAGTATAATAAACCATCAGTAATTTATTTACAGAAGTGTGTGATCCCAGGGGATTGCATATCTCTATTTCATCAGTATACAAAATCACCTGAAAAGCAGAAGGTTTTATTGAAAACAGTGGGTGGGATTTGAAAAGGCTCCCATCAATAATGTCATACAAAAACCCATCTTTGTGGCAGCTCTGTGGTGTGGTGTTCTGGAATTGGACAACAATTGTTCAAGACTCTTAATTAGGGGTATATAGTAAAAACTTTGGTTTTTGATTGCAAGAACCCTTGATTGTCCTTTCTTAACTCTACAAACCCTTTGAGACATCACTATCTCCTCTGGTTTAACTGGGTTAAAGCTTCTTAATAGTGCTGTCCTGCATGTATGTAGTGGCCATTGTGGAGAAAGGATCCGGACAACTGTCCAATTTTGCCAGTGCCTCCTCTTGGAGTTGCTCCATACTGTCTGAATGTCTTTCGAAGATCCTCTCCATTGTGTCCCTCAAAGTATTCAGCACTTTGATACTGTTGGACTCCAGAGACAATATTGTTCATGCTCCTCTGAAACAAAAAAAGTATAAGACACATCCTGTTTGTCCATCACCAAGAAGTAGCATAACCCTTCTTAAGAGTCCCCTGAACAAGATTTCATACCAAAATGGTCACTGTCCCAGAACCACAGGGAGTTTATTGTTCAAGGGTCAGAATTCCATTAGGTACCACTGAAAGATTAATGGAAGTTCAAACAATGGAAATTGATTAGATATTTCCCTCTGTTGAGTGCAAATACTGAAAGACGATAAACAATGATGCTGAATTGTAGCCTAGCCCTAAAAATTAAAAAAAAAAAAAATATTACTAGGTTATATATATTACTAGGCTATATTTTTTATATATCAGCTTTTTTACTGACTGCCCGCTCCCGTCCGCAGTTGGCTAAATATCTCCCAGTCCAGCACAGATGATTTATTTTATTATCACTATTCACACTTCGATTGATATGTTCTCCACATATTCCCCTCACTGTACTCAGGTGGTCACATCTGTCATGTAACGGTTGGGAAGAAGAGCTAACAGTCACTTTTGGATTGGATTCCGCCTAGGTAAGGTATACTTTTTCATTAAAAATATATTGAACTGTCAACAAACCATGTATTTTTTCTGCAAATTTTACATTACTGCAGTTATAGTAATCGCAAAAGCTGTGGCCTGGTCGAGCAATAATTTGGCCTCTTTAGCCGATAGGCCAGCTAATGTTAAGGCTTTGCGGTTTTGGTGCTGTACAGTACAGTGAGAAGTTTTTGATTCTGTTATCTCTGATAACATGCTCATTTATGACCAAAACTAGCTGTCATAGACTGCACCATAGACTGTAAATAGGGACAACTACATCACAGACAGCTGAATTCACTGGGCTTTAGGGAGAAAACGTCAGTCTGGTCAACTTGTTTTTAGCCCTGTGGATGTGATAAACCCGCTCAGCCCTACTGACTCAAGATCGGTTCTTGCAGTCTGATGCTTGCCTTGCGGTGTTCTCCAAAGCCATACTGTGAAACCCCAGTCCAGACTAGAGTGTAAAAACAACCATGGCTTTTGCTCCCCATTCACCTTGTTAAGTCAGCTGTAGTGTGCCGACAAGTGAATACATCCATTTGGCTGACAGATTGCATTCTTTGAGGTTTTCTTCGTCCTTGCCACAATGAGCGGTGTACCTGGAGAGTTTTCGAACACACCCTTGTGTATGGAAACCTTTAGCAGCCACCGCTTCTTGCGGATTTATGTGAATACTGACTGCTTAGTAAAAAAGGTACAGGTCTGAACCATATGTTTGCCCTTTGTAGTTTTTGAGATATAGAGCTTTGTTTCGCGCTACTGAAGTTTGTGGAAATTGGCCTCGGCCCCCCTGGCAGTAAGAGGTTAAAATAAGTACCGCCCCAGCCCTGCATGTAGGCAATGCAGATCATTAGCTACACAAGTTGCGCTCCTATTTTCATCCGATTTTCACGCTGTCCGTATCTGACCGGCAACCCGCGGATGATGGCAGTGATGATGGCCACGGTTCATGTAAGTGGAAACATGTAATTTTGATGATAATAATGGGCATGAAGGCTAGGCAATATTATGATAGTTTTGGATATCATGATATATTACAGACATTGATATTTTACATTTCAATTCTGATTGGGTCTTGATATATTGTGATGTGACAGATGATTTCTCATTTGTTTTCACACGTTGCTGAATATATAACATACATAACATTACTGTGTGTGTGTGGGGGGGGGTTAAGGTGGTTTCATATATCAATATATTTAGCACTTTTAATTGTCAGATTATTTTTACAGTCATTACCCAGCCATAGCATTATCATTCAGATTGACATGACATGGGTAGTCTGACAACACAGGCCAGAAATTACAAGACTCTGCAGGAGATGTACAAGAAACCAAAACCCAACCAAGGTGCTGTTTCCCAAAGCCTTGCCCATGAGTTTCACGCAAGAAGAACCTTCATCGACAGTAATGCACTGAAAGAAGACAGGCCAACAAAGATCCTGGATGCATATCCATATTTCAAGGATCTTCATAATATAAACGATTCAAGGATCTTCATAAAATAACTTGTTATTTTGCTTTATCCACAAAGCATTGCTGCAGGTTTTAGTACTTACTTGCATTCGGCGCATCCTCAGTGAAGGTCTGCTTCATCTGCTGGCTTACTACTACACCCTGCATCTTACATATCCAAAGTGTGTGGCAACCCTCCTCTCTGTCATTCAGACAGAAGTATTACAGGATGCTATCCATGACCGAGACACCACAACTTCATACAAAAGAGCCATGGCAGAATGGAAAGATTTTATTGGGAAATAGAGCTGTTCAGGGGTACTAGGGATAAAAAATATATATAAAATAAAAAATAAAAAATAAAAATAAAAATAAAAACTGGCACTACCTGTTTCAGTGCCCTGGTACTTGAGGGTGGGAGGGAGTTTTATTCAGCAATTAAGTTTTAAGTAATTGTGACTATTTTGAGAAGCAACAGCTAATCTTTTTAAACCACAACACTATGTTACAATGCAAGCTTTCAGAAAGCAATTCAATTGAATAAATAATTGTTGACAATATGTTAATTATGTGTGCTTGATTTAATTTCATGTAAGTGCTTTGTCTCATTTTAAGACAGAAAAGCTAATGATGACAACTCTTGAATTAAGAAGAATCATCTTGTTTCATAGCTCTGGTTTTAAGATCTTTTCACTCAAATTAATAAAGAATGTCATTTGACTTAATGCAGTGCTTGGAATGAGTGTTATTTAAAGATATTTCTCACTTTTCTAAAGCCTAGACATTTCAAGATATTAGATTTCAAGAAATCTTACCAAATGTAATTATCTTACTGCACTGGCAGATATATTCACTTGTTTCTAGTCTGTATCTTCTCAAATAAAGTATTTATTTCTTATATTTAGGTAGTTAATTTTTGCAGTGCAGCTACAATAATCTGTATCCAGTCAAATACAGAACATATTTTCTGTGAGTGAAAAAAGCTTCCATTTTCACTGTGGTTTCACTGTGCTTCTGTAACTTTGTTTTATTAATATTTTGAATAATTATGACTTTGAAAGAAAACCCCAAAGAGCTACCCTTTCAGAAGAGACCATTGTTTGTTATTCATACCTTAAGCTCTACCTTAACGTTTCAGTGTGTTCGTCCCAAAACATTCTTAGCTAAGTATACCTTCTTCTGTAAGTGATACTTTCATGAGGTTGGTCTGGACCACTGTTAGCAATACCTTATCGATGTAGTCAGCTCACTCCGCAAGTGGCCACCACTGTTACAACCACAAGTGTTGCTCTGAATTCCATCTCAATCTGTTAAGCATTACTTTACGAACAATGTCGCTTTTTTTTCACATTATAAACTGATTTCCCTCTCTCTCTGTGGACTGGAGGGATGTTTAACCATAGTTAAGTGGGTTTCCTCCGGGTACTCCGGTTTCCTCACACAGTCCAAAGACATGCACGTTAGGCTGATTGGAGTCTAAATTTCCTGTGGGTATGAGTGTGTGAGTGAATGGTGTGTGTGTGCCCTGTGATGGACTGGTGACCTGTCCAGGGTGTATTCCTGCCTTTCGCCCAATGTATGCTGGGATAGGCTCAGCCCCCCTGCAACCCTGTTTAGGATAAGCGGGTTAAGATAATGGATGGATGGATGGAAATTCTGTACAGATATTAGGACATATTTTTTCACACTGGGAGTGGTCATTGTAGGTAATAGCTTGCCAGTACAGGTAATGGAGGCAGAAACACTGGGGATTGTCAAGACCTGGCTTGATATGGTGTTAGATCCTATTTAGCTTTTAGGGAAACTAGGCAGCAGGTACACTTTGGGGTAGGAAAAGGCGAGCATTGCTGGGCTGAATGGCCTGTTCTCGCCATGGCCTTATGTTATGTTAAAACTTACAGGAAAGTGACAGTAACACAAATAACCACACATTACAATAGTGGTATGCAAAAGAGCATCTCTGAACACACAACACGTCAAACCTTTAAGTGGATAGGCTACAGACACAGAAGACTTATTAGGTAAAAAAGGTCTAATAAATGCAGAATAAAGTGCTTACTGAGTGCAGATCTCAATGGGGCAAACACACGGGTGGGCATCGGGGATGCGAGGCTGATGACACAAGGGCAACAAGAATCTGTGCTGCTAGTCCAGCCTGAAGAGTTTTTCTGTTCATTTTCAGAAGAGACATTGTGCGCAATCCAATCAACTCAACTTCCCTGTCTTTACTTCCAAGCCTCCCCAGATGGGTGGAGCTTGGGGCAAGAAATATAAAAATTTGGATCAGGCTCCGTGAGTTGATGATCCCTGGTGTAGGGAGTAGCAGGACTGTCACCTGCTGCATGCGATTGCCATCTACAGGCTGCTTTATGTATTGTACATGACATCTCAGGAATGGACCTGCAATTGAGGCTCTTTCCTCTGAACAGCACCAACAATAATACAATAACATGCATTACAGAGCACAGGCGATTTCTCAGATACTTATCATAAGTCGACTGACTCGATTTTGTTAACCTGTTATACATTCGCGTAGCGTCAATGCATTTCCCTGTAGAAGCCGAGTGTCCATTCACTTCTATGGGACTGCATGCCTCGAAACTCGACGGTCATTGGATAAAAATGTCAAAATGATGAAAAAATTTGCCCCGCCCAGACGCTCAGCTTCCCTGGGGGTGAATGGAGCTGTGGGCTGGCCTCGGCTGGACTGGACGCTGAACTTCCGCATGATGATTGGAGGATCAGTCGAAAGGCTGAACTCCGTTTTGATTGACAGCTATTTTGAGATACTCATTTCTTGGTATTTTCAGAGCGAAATTGCTTGACCCTTTCCATTGCTCATTTCTTACACTGTAAATAAAACACACACTCATATTATTTCCTTGTTTCAGTTTAAAATAATTTCAACATTTCCTTGTTCGAGTTTAATATTGTTTCGTTAGTTTGTTTAATCATTCATACTGTTGGCTAGGTTGGAGTGAACTAGCTATCCAGCTAGCAAGGTGCACACGATGGCTGCTAATATTGTCGACCTGATTTTGGCAAAGCCATTTGATAGTCTTCCATACAAGGAGAAAACTTAGAATTAAACAGCAGGGCAGATCAACACCTAAGATTGACTTGGTGCAAAAAGTAGGGAAAAGTAACAGGTCTTTTCAGCTCTCCTGGTATAACAACGTTAGCTGGCTAACTGGAAGTGCTGTGACAAAGAAAGTGTACTGTTGGCCATGCCTCTTGATTAAACCATCTCAGGGATGTCTTGTTGTCTGGTCAAAAGACAACAAGACAACAAGACAAGCATGTGCAAGGTTAAGTTGCCTGGGCAGGGTCAGGGTTGAACATGCAATTAATGAAGGTGCTCGCATTCAAGTGGCAAAACATAATGAGACAGTGAAACAAAACAGGGCCTTCCGAAACCGCCTTATTGATGTGACATCCTTGCTTGGTCGGCAGGAACTATCATTTAGGGGGCATGATGAGAGTAGTGAATCATTTACAGGGAATTACAGGGAGTTCACAGAAACATTATCTAAGTATGACTCTGTCCTGGCCACACAATTCCAATCATCAGCTGTGTTTTCTGGTATGTCTCATTCTATTCAAAATGGCTTGATCTCTGCTCTTGCTGCCACTGTTTCTGATGAGATCAGAGATGAAATTCAGGCTGCTCCCTTTTTTGCAGGTAAAATTCAGGAGCGCTTTATTGGTTTTTTTGATGTTTCTGAGGGTCAAGATTCTCAGTCTGTTTTTGAAGTTTTAAATGAAAATATGCAGGGCTACAATTTTAGGGATAAACTTGTAGCACAGACATACGATGGCGCTGCTGTCATGGCTTCAGCCCTTAATGTTCTGCAGGCCAAAGTAAAGGCAATTGCCCCAGTGCAATGTTTGTGCATTGCTATGCACACAGACTTAATCTAGTGCTGTCACAAGGGGATAAATGCTTATCTGACCGCAGAATATTTTTTGCATCACTCGCTGGGTTTGCCACATTTTTCTCCAAATCCACAAAGAGGATAAATTTTCTGCAGGCTGTTCAAGGTTGCCCAGAAACGCTCCTACTCGATGGAATTTCATATCACGGATAGTGAGCACTGTGGCAAACAACTATGATGGCCTCCTGCAGACTTTTGACAACATCATTGCAGGTAAGACAATGGATGATGACACATTGGATTGTGCCAAAGGTTTTGTAATGAAACTGGAGGATTTAGAGTTTGTGTTCATGTTGTACACATATGAACAAATCTTCTCTGAGACTGATGTGGTCTTTGATATTGTACAGCAGAGGGCCATGAGAGCCCATGAGAAAGCGCCGTCTCTCCCAATTCCAGGATCCCCAGGAGCGCTACAGAAATCTGTACATGGCCATCCTTGATAATCTCATGGAGCAGATTCCTCGGCGTTTTTCAAATTTGTTTGCGCTTCTTAGAGTTAGTCAATCCAGGGAAGTTTGATGAGATGAGAGAAGTGTTTCCAGAGGAGGCATTCCAGAGTGTTCTGGAAAGTTATGGCCAGTACTTTGATTCAGGGAGACTGAGGTCTGAACTTCAAGTCCTGTATTCAAATCAGGACTTGCAGGGTAACAGGGGAAAGCTGTGTGATTTCTTGGTTTTTCTAAAAGCCATGGAGTTGGACAGTGCAATGCCCCAGTTGTACGAACTGTTATCATTAGTGGCAACAATTGGAGCTACGTCTGCGGGTGTAGAAAGGAGCTTCTCCTGTTTAAAAAGGCTTAAGTCTTAGACCCGCAACACAATGGGCCAAGGCCGTTTAAGCAACCTAGCTCTGCTGGCCATTAAGAGGACACAGGTCCCTGGAAAAGACACCTAGTTGACAGACCATTTTCTGATGTAGGCCAACAATGAGCTTCCCCTCTTTGAAAGACCAGCAGCCGCCACTGTTACAGAGGTTTACTTTAAATTCACCTAAATACAATTACATTGCAGCAACACTGATAAGAGAGGGTCGGTTTTTAAGATCTGAGCATAAAAGCCTGCTGAGTGCAATGGGCTTGTTATGACAAAACTATATATGAAATTGTTCACAGATTATGCAATTAATCTGAAAGCAGAGCAATTTGAAAATGGGGTTTGAAAGTTTTTGTTTGCTCTCATTTCAACTTTCACTGTAGTTTCTTGCGTTTTCATAAGCTCAGCTGTAATTAATGTTCTAGGTTCATTTGATTTTATAACAAGCAGCGTACATGTAATATATTGATTATAAGCCACTTCCATATAGATACACTTTTAGCATAAATCATCGAGAGTTTTGGAGGAACCAGCTTGCTCATCAAGGTTAAGTCTGATTTTGACTTGTGTTTGTTTATCATGCTTTTAGGAGGAGATTAGGAGGGAGATCTTTTGTTCTGTGAATTTTCCCCTACACTGTCTCACCAATACCAATATCCTGAAGTAAAATGTTAATCCTACATACTGAGATTACATGAGTCCACTGGGATTGTGCTAATATTGTTGTTTGCAGTTTGCAGTCAGTTTTGTGCAGTAAAATAGGCACTGTTTAACTTTTAGTAGAATTGAATCACTCTCTGCAATTGTAACTGTAATCACCAAACTAATTAAAATAATTCTGCCCTGACCAAGCCAGGGGAGCGCCACCCCAGTGGTGCCCAGCAGTATTCTTCAGAAGGGTTAAAGACCGGCACAATGTGACTGAAAGCACTGGTCTCCAGAGTGTCAGGACTGTGTACTCTATAAAAGCGTGATGTGGATGCCAGGCAGTGAATTGGGGGAAGTCTGTGGCAGAGATGAGGCCTGTGCTCTCTTTGTGTCTGAACCTAGCCCTGGCCTGCGCCTCTGCTGCTCCTCAGACAGCCTGCCGACTACGGGAGCGCTTCAGTCTGAATGGGATGTACCGCAAGGGGGACGTGATTCTTGGGGGGCTGTTTGAGATGCACTTCCTGACAGTGTTCCCTGAGCTGTCTTTCACAGCCGAGCCAGACCAGCCGAGATGTGAGAGGTGAGTTGCTCTGCTCCCAAACATCAGACAACCAGCAGGGATGTGATTCTTCTTAATGTACTTTCAGACCCAAATCGCTGACCCATGTGAATAGTTTTTTAATAATAATTTTTAGGCCTAATAATTTATAATAATACTAATAATATGAATTTGTGTAAATAAACTGCATAGTAGCTGAAGAACGTGAAGTATCATCAAGAAAACCTGTTCTCTCCAGACCCCTTTTCAGTACCAAATTGGTTAAGGCACATTAAAAGAGCACATTGCATTTAACATTTAGCACATTGCTTCATTAATGTGCAATTAATTAAGTACAGTGTAACATGAATTTACTCAATTAACAAGCTAGCTAACGTTAATGCAGTGGGGATACATTATTGCTAGCTAACGTTCGCAGTACCCTTGCTTAGAAACCAATAAACTACTGTTCAGCGGAAGAATACATTTACCATAAAACATAGTTCCATAAAAATACATTAATTTATAGTTTGTCTTGTCTTTCCTTCGTGAAATTTTGAAAGATAAATGTGGTATAAAACTGTTGTATAAAAGCGTTGTGGAACCTGTGGTATATCGTGGATATTATAACAGCTAGTGGGGTGGTTAGGCACGATGCAAGCGGAGTTCTCATTCCATAATGCTTAAATTAATTCCATAGAATTGTGGGAAATGAGTTTAAAAAGTGTTAATATTTTCAGATTTGACTCATCAACACACCCAACCCCAGAACAAATCTACGCAATATAATCCAGTTCTATGAGACAACATACTTTCCATTTGTTTCTGCTTGTTTGTGAAATATCTGCATGAATACTACATAATTAACAGTTTATTCCATTAATACAATTATTGTATTTTACATATTTGTGACATAATTTAGATAATTTAAAGTAACAGAAAAATCTTCATCGTCCAGTTTCCACCTCTCTTATTTCAGGCTTAATTTTTGAGGGTTCTAGGCAGCGCAAACAATGGTCTTTGCAATTGAGAAAATCAACAACAATCCCAACCTGCTGCCCAAAATCACCCAGGGATTCCATCTCTATGATAGCTGTTTGAAGCTTGCCATCGCGTTCCGTGCAGCCACAGCACTGGTCAGTGGGACAGAGGAGACCTTTTCTGACCTGAGATGCACAGGGTCACCCCCGGTTCTGGGCATCGTGGGTGATCCAGGCTCAACCCACTCCATTGCCATCTCCAGTGTGCTGGGCCTGTTCCGTGTTCCCATGGTACTGTATGATGGAGGACCAATCCTGGTCCACAATCCAGCTGCCCTTTTTAGCTCTCTGTATCACACATGATGGGGGTATTGAATATAATCATGATGGCACTTTGTCGTTCAATTTGTGTATAGCTGTCTAGACTCTGTAATATCCGTCATGAATATGTGTATTTGTGAAACTGTATCAGGGTCAAATGAATAGGATTCTCCTATTCATTCATTTCATTTGAATTACAGTTCCCTTCAGATTAATTATCATTTTGCCATCCAATGAAATGTAACTGGCCTGCCCGTGACCTTCTCATCATGTCTCTGGTCACTGTGTAAGGGATAGATGCTTTATTGCTTCCTATGATAAAGGAGTATGCCACAAAATGGAGGTGTTTGAGGAGGTGCTTCTCAATACTCTTAGTGCCTCAATATCTTTTATCTTCCCTCAGGTGAGTTACTTTGCCACATGTTCCTGCCTGAGTGACAGGCAGCAGTATCCCTCCTTCTTCAGAACCATTCCCAGTGATGCCTTCCAGGCCAGAGCCATGGTGCAGATCCTGGAGCGCTACGGCTGGAAGTGGGTGGGCCTCCTGTTCAGCGATGATGATTATGGGGTGCACGCAGCCCAATCCTTTCACCAGGAGGTCAGCCGTTTTGGATGTGTGGCCTTCTCTGAGCGGCTGCCCCATGACAATGACCGGGCCAAGGTCCAGCAGATCGTAGGCATCATCCGCCGCTCCACAGCAAGGGTGGTGGTGGCATTCTCTCCACTGGCATACCTATTTCCCCTCACTGAGGAGATAGCCCTGCAGAACCTGCCTGAGCGGCAGTGGATCGCTAGCGAGGCCTGGACCACCGCAGCCATCTTCCATACGCGCCAGCTGCTGCCCTTTTTGGGCGGGACCCTGGGCATCGCCATCCATAGGGGAGATATCCCAGGGCTCCAGGACTTCCTGCTTAGTCTTCGCCCTGACTTTGATCCTGGCAACAACATGGTGAGCATATTCTGGGAGGAGATGTTCAGCTGTAAGTTCAAGGCAGACTCCCTGGACAAGGTGTGCACAGGACAGGAGAGTCTGGAGGGCACGGAGTCAGCATACAGTGACGTGTCAGCACTCAGGCACTCTTACAACGTTTACAAAGCGGTTTACGCCCTGGCACATGCCCTGGATGATCTACTGGGGTGCAAGCCTGGGACAGGGCCATTCCCAGGACATTCCTGTGCAGAACTACACACTCTGCAACCCTGGCAGGTGAAGTGGTCATTTCTAATATGATGTACAGCACCTTGCATCTGATGATGGTTGTTTTCCCTCCATCAGCATGTGGCAACATTATGCTCACGGCTTTTTAACATCTGTGTAATGTTCCATCTATCTATTCCATCTGTTTGTTAGTAAGTGTCCAGGCAGAGGGTCAATACACCAGCAAACAGAGATAGCAGGGATAATTCCACTCCTTCGGCCTCTCCCTGCAATACTCTCCTCCAACCCACAAGGCAGGCAATGTCCTAGACCTTGTCTTTGTGAGGAACTGCTCATGCTCCGATTTCATGGTTACCCCTCTGCATACATCTGATCACCACTTCATCTCATTCTCCCTCCCTCTTCCTCTCTATCCTCCTCCCCCTCCTCCCACCCACACTTCCTCAGCCTCCACTTCCTAACCTCCACTCCCTCTCACCCTCTTCCTTTGCCACCACTGTCACCGCCTCACTCCCGTCTCTCGAATCCTTCTCCAAACTCCCCACTGACTCTGCATCTGCCACCCTCCTTTCATCTCTCTCCTCCGCCTTTGACTCTCTCTGTCCCCCTGTCTCAAAGCCACCTCGCACATCCCCTCCCAGTCCTTGGATCTCTGACACCCTCCGTACCTCCAGGGCCAGCCTCCGTGCAGCGGAGAGGAAGTGGGGAAAATCCAGAGACCCTTCAGACCTCACAACCTCACCAGTCACTCCTGGCGGCATTCTCTTCCGCTGTCTCTGCTGCCAAAGTAAAATACAATCAAACACAAATTCAGAACTTCTAACCCCCAGAAACTGTACTCCATTTTCTCAGCACACCGCCTCCTCCACCTCAGTCCTCCTTTGCTGCTGATAACTTTGCTGATTTTTTCGATGAGAAGGTCACAGACATCCGCAGATCCTTTACAACCACCGCCCCCCTCTCTGTGCCCTTCCCCCCTCTAGGCCCATCCCTTCCTTTTCCATTTTCCTGCCCTTACAGACTCTGATGTTTCTCAACTCCTGCTCTCCCACCACCCTACAACCTGTGCCCTTGACCCTATAAAATTTCTAAAGCAGGAAAATCTTTGGGAACTGACAGAATCCAGGCGATTCTCGATTTTCCTAAACTCCAAAGGTTATTGTAGACAGTGGATCCCTGACTACTTGGCCCACGGCCCAAATCTCTCTGCTAATGATAAAGTAAAACTGTAAATATTTTCACTGACAGCAAATATGCTTTTCGGGGTAGTGCGATTTCAGAACACTTTGGGAACACACGTCTTACTTCCTCAGGAAAAGCTATTCAATATGGACATTTGGTGCATTGCCTCCTAGAGGCCATTCTTTTGCCTACATCTGTTGCAATATGTAAATTTACCGGTCACACAGGCCAGCCAAACGCTATCTCTCAAGGAAATTCTGCTGCGAAGGCCACTGCCTCAGCCTGTCCCAACATAACTCTCAGTCTGCCCACACAGGGACGGCACCTGCCTTTTGGAATGGCCACTCTGTACTACCAAGCCACCGTCCCCTGTCAAAATTATAGCCGAAATACAACGCAGAACCCTGGGTCTGCTTCAAAGGGAGCGGTAATTTAGATATGGGAACAACTACCCATTGTAATTTAGCCTTAAATGCCACCCAAATGCGGGAAATGACCAACACTAATTTAACTAAATGGACTGCTATCGCACTAGACATGTAATGGCAGTGTGGGGAAAATGCTTGGAACCGCCTGCCAGTTCACTGGGGGGAATATGTGCCCCTGTCACACCAGATTTCATAGTTCAAGCAAAAGCCAGAGGATCTAGGGAAACATAAAATAACACATAAAGGGAAGGAAGACAAACCAATCAGGGAAGATCACATCTGACTTCCCACACATGTGCATTTTCTGTGTTTGTGTGTATTTGAGTAGGCTGGGTAAGATTATTGACTTTATATTTCTCTTCTCAATTTCTGTATTAACTGTTGAATTCTAAGATAATAACCTACCTGCCTGTTAATAAATTATTACTTTTAACTTGCGTGATCTCCATGGCTCTAATTCATTTTATACCTTTTTCAGCAATAGTGCTAATCCTGGGAGCATATATTGAGTAATGGTGGCATATAAGGGAGAGTCAAGTGGAAGCACTCCGAGCGTCACACATGTTTAAAACCAAATTCTAAATTCCCGTTTAAAATGGAGTCAGATAACAAAAGTAAATTTGTTGGCCCTATTGTGGAGATTCATGGTCAGCCCGGACCAGTAGAGAGCAGAAGGCAGAGTGGTACTACTGTCTTTGTAACGTAGTTTATTTAATGGCTGATCTAGTCTCTCTACATAGCAGTCACTAATATTTAACCCAATTAACATTCTTTCAGCAACACCAGAAGGACAAGCATGCAGACACCTATGCCTGCGCTAAATTCCGTCTTTGCGTACACATATCCCCCAGGCTCAAAGAAACCCGGACAGTCCTAGGAAAATGAATCCCGATTCTTGTGACGACAGACATTATTAATAATTTTATATATCAATAAATAATCTGTAGCCTCAAATAAAACAATAATATAATAATGCTATAATTATCGATAACTCCTGATCCTAAAAAGTGAATGTGACGATGATAAAAGGCACTGCTTCAATTATGATTATGAGTAAGTATTGTCATAAAACACAAAACCACACAAACAAGATGCAGCACATAGAGACACACATGAAGACTTACGGACGATGATGACTAAAACACAGGATGGGAAACAACCTCCTGACATTTGAAGGCCTTTTGATAGATTAGATGCACTGACACATAGAGGTAACAATAAATAAATAGGCCTGATTGCGACGGCTGAGTGATGTGCTAATAACCTCTCCTCAGGCTAACAATCCAACTGATGCCAACGGATTTGAAGATCACGGGACAAGAAATGATGTTATTCTCATATTTCACTTATGCTTATTTAAAAACTATGATTGATATATAAAATGATGAATGTAATTGATAGATGATGAATTTGGGGATGCTAAAATAATTAATAAAAGAGTGATAATGTTAAAGTTAACTCAAGAATGTGAGACCTAGTGGTCTCAAAGGGGGGAATGTTGAAGTTTGATCAAAATGCTCTTATTGAAAACCAGGAATGATGAAGTTTGATTTAAATACTTTCATTAAA
This sequence comes from Conger conger, assembly GCF_963514075.1. Lineage (NCBI taxonomy): Eukaryota > Metazoa > Chordata > Actinopteri > Anguilliformes > Congridae > Conger > Conger conger. The sequence continues at coordinate 27,427,580 of NC_083772.1, read as the reverse complement.
ACTGTGAAATGGTTAGAATAGAGAACATTAGAACTGTGTGTCTGTTAAAACACATTGAGCTGCAAAGTACAGTTTGTTTAATGAAAGTGCAGAGAACACTTAATCAGGTGTTTAAAAACCATGGCATTGGATACGGCCTGTTTTGACTAAGTGATGCAGGTCAAGCAATGTGGGTCTTTGCAGAGAAATGTTTTGAGTTAATGATCACAAGCCCAATTTGCCTGCATCATTATATAGGCGAAAGGTTAAGACAGCTCAGCTTTCATGGAGTGACAGAAAATATTAAGGCGGGTTAAGAGAGACAACATCATGTTATATGACAATTGATTGGTTAGCTATAATGCATAAAGACTAGGATACTTCCTACTGTTACTTTGGAATTCTCTGGTCTCTGGAAGCTCTAGAAGTTCTCTGGAGCACACACTCCCCAGATTAATCTGTTTTATTTTAAACTAAAGATTTGTAATGAGCAACTACTGACTCTGAATATTTCTTCAACATCATTGCTGTCAAAACATTTACATACTAAATATGAAGCGACATATCAGTTTCCCGAATCCACTGAAATATTTGTGAATGAACTAATGTGAGATGCTATGAACTGAGAATAGAACAGGGTTTTACAGAATAGCTACAGTATACAAGGTGTTCAGATGTCAGACACATCAGGATTCTTGGATTACAGTACATTTTAAAGATGTTTAGGCTACATTGATCCAATGTTGCTGGTTAAATATTCATAATACATGTGCTTGAACAAACTTACTGAGAAAGGAGTGTGGGGGTTGGACCCAAAATGCACAACTCAGACAAATATGTAAATAAAGTCCCGTCAGGGCTTTATTTAGGGATTGTCCAATGAATGTAGTCAAAAACAAGCAAAGTTCATACACAGTAAATCCAGCCAAACCCAAAGTACAGTACCGAGGGAGAAGGCAGTCTCGAAATCAGTACACCATGCAAAAAGTCCAGTAACCAGGAAAGCTGTCAGTGGGGCAGTAGTGCAGACGGATTGGTAGGCAGGTGCAGAGTCGAAGGTGGTGCAAGAGTCAAGACCAAAGTCCGCTCCGCAGGGCAAAAGCACAAAGACAGCAGGCAAGAGTTTGTGGTACAGGCAGGCAATGGTCAACAAAACAGAAGTCAATAGTGATGGTCAATAAACAGGCTTGGATCAAAACAGGTAGACAATTGCTTGGAAAACCGCTCAAGCATGCACTGAAAAACAGGAGGCAACAATTTCACAAAGACATGCCATGAACACTGAGCTATATGCAGGTGTAGATAGGTGCAGACAATTAGCTTGAGAGCAGCACGCGAATGGAAAATCAGGTGTGGAGTACTGACATGTTAACAAGATAATGAGTAATCATTAGTAATAAACCTATCCTGCCCTAGCGTAAGTAAATGAAGTAACGTAAGGTAAACATGAACACATGGTTAGTATTACCCAATCCTGATTGAGTGCTAGTAAATGAGTAAGAAGACGGGAAAATGGAAAAAGGTTTGCTAGTAAATGAGTAAGAAGACGGGAAAATGGAAAAAGGTTTGCGGACAAACACGAAAAAGTGTATGCTAATCAATGAATGGAACAACATAACATGAAACAAACATAAATCGTGACATAACAATTGTGACATGAATAAACTATATGACGTGACATGACAAGACAAGAAAGTACATCTTAACAAGACTAAACATGAAACGTAACATGACATGAAAATGAAATGTAACAAGAAATAAAACATAAAAATGAGCCGAGACTAGACTAATATAATACATGACGTGACAATAAAATAACTAAGACAATAACTAAACATGAAACATGAAACGTGACACTTACAAGCTATTTTATAGCTTTAAATGGGCTGACCACATGTAAGATCTGTGATTTTTAAAATAGTTTGGAGTCTGGGTAGGAAATAATAGCATGAGTAAATCTACTGGCTGAAAGGGGACCAGATTTACAAACTGGACAGGAAGTAGATTTACAGTTAAGAGGAACTAAACATCACACTGAAGGGTGCCCACAGCACAGTAGCCAACTGGAAAAGAACTAGAAAGGAAATTGGTGAGTCAGTTTTTTCAGCATAGATGAACAGAAAAAAAAGACACAAAGAGAAATACCAAGTTCTAAAATGCACTAAAACCAGTGGAAATGATACCAAGGTCAATCTGTGAATCAATCACACATTAAATAGTCTCTTTACGCGCGCTCTCATGATCACGTGATCTGTATAATTATGTATATTTTTGTGTAACGTTAATTTGCACGGTAAATAACGTATTTTGATTTAAGGGAAATGTTTAGGCGGAGATAGTTGATCCTTGTTTAAAATGCATTTTGGTTTGATAAATGGTAGAAGCTTTATTCTGTGGGGAAATTAGGTAATTGTTTTCTAAGGAATAATTAAGCCTAGTGGGAGGGGCTATATGTTTAAACGGGGCTGCTGTTCCCCTATAATGGGAGTCTTGACTCAGTTACTGAGAAGGTAACATTGTTTAAATTGTTGGCTTTACGTGTGAGTTACTGAAGAACTCAAGTGGGTAAATGCCCTTTTTCCTTTGGAAACCCTTTTGTATCTAGAGTGTTTTGTTTTCTGTGTTTTTCCATCTTTTTGAACTTTTTCTTTGTAAATATTCACACTGTGTTGTCTTGGAGGCCGGCATAAATAAATCTCACTAAACCGAGATTTTCCGAGTACGCCTGAGTTTGAGCCTGAGATTTTTCGATTCCCAAGAGAACCCCGCCACACTCACACAACACCAATATCCTCACAGACATAGGGAGGAGATTGTCTGGTCCTCTCAGACTGCTGTGGCTTCAAGATGGCTATTATTTTAACACTTTAAACAGCTGTGTTTAAAGACAGGCCTGGTCTCCATTGGACTGATGGAGAGACTGAGAAGAGCTGCTGATGCTAGGTTAGCCTTTTTGTGTAAACCAGTGATCCTCAGTTATGATACACTCCCCTGTCATACAACCCCCCCCAGGTATTGTTCAAATATTGCTGTAGAAGTAAGCAAGAGGGAAGCAAATGCATAACGGTACAGTAGATGGCCCATAGGTGGTGCTACCAGCTTCCCATTCATTTCACTTATAAACATACTATACACTATATCATATAACAAAAAAGCGACAGTTAGAGAGGTGGATTAAGGTGTGATCACATGCTGTACATTTTGTGCAAGCTGGAGGCCAGGATGTCTAAGACCTGCACAGCAACCGGGTTCTTCACCGGTGAGGTGTGTTGGGCCGTGATGAAGGAGATCCAGACAGCAAAGAAGATGTGTGTGCTGAAGGTGATGAATATGGCCTCAATGAAATAATCTGCCATAGTGTTTATAACAATAACAGTCTTCTAATTTCATCAGGCCTTGGACATATTCAAGGCACCCGGTGCCAGGGGCTGCAAAGCATATGTTTTTGCATATATAGAGTTGGTTTCTCTGTCCAAAGGACATTCTCCCAGAAGGACTGCTTTGCCAACATGCATTTTGGCAAATTCTAGTCGGGCATGTTTGTGTTTCTCTCCTCAGACAACTCTCTCTCTTTCCTTCTCTTTTCCATGTTTAATGTGATACACAGTGATGTTGTGAGCTGCAGGTCCTGCTGCATGTGACTGCCATCTACAGGTGGCTCAGTAAATTGTGCCAGTTGAGGCCCTGTCCTCTGAACAGCAGAGGAAGGGACGCCACTGCATTCCTTTCCAAAACAGACAGTATGACCACACAGAAGACAAGTCATCTTTTACTTGATTTATGACTTATACCCTCCCTTTTGGTCCATTACATTTACCAAAGAATTATAATTTCCCGGTTGAAAATAATCAGGCATACTTGCTTACTTTTTGCTTCTATCAATACATTCTGCTGAATGCAATGATTTATGTAGGCTACCTTTAGGAAAAAAATATACTGAGTGTATCCAATGGCATTTAAAAAAATTATTACTGTTCATGGCTACCAAATAACATATTGATTCAAAAATTCATACCGATCTCCTAAGGTAAAATGTTAATTTTATTTGACAGAGATTACATCAGTCTGCTGGGAATGTGCTAATGATTCATTGTGTGCAATTGTAGCCAGTTTCATTCAGTAAACACAATATTTGTGTCGAGCAGAAACAGTTATGAAGGACACATTAATTAGGAATGGCAATTCATGTTTCAATATTGTACTACAAAGTGGAATTGTATTGATATGATGACCTAACAACGAAATGCAATAAAATATATTAAAGTAAAAAGGTATTGTCAATGTTGGTTTCGCACATAATGTTAAAGTAAAGTGGTGAGCCCATTCATGATCAGAATAAATTCATTAACAATATTATGAATTAATTTTCAACTAAACTTTCTCCGATTTTCTACCTGAGCAAGTCAGTGTAGAGCCACCCCAGTGGTGCCCAGCAGTATTCTTCAGAAGGGTTAAAGACCGGCACAATGTGACTGAAAGCACTGGTCTCCAGAGTGTCAGGGCTGTGTCCTCTATAAAAGCGTGATGTGGATGCCAGGCAGTGAATTGGGGGAGGTTTGTGGCAGAGATGAGGCCTGTGCTCTCTTTGTGTCTCAACCTGGCCCTGGCCTGGGCCTCTGCTGCTCCTCAGACAGCCTGCCGACTACGGGAGCGCTTCAGTCTGAATGGGATGTACCGCAAGGGGGACGTGATTCTTGGGGGGCTGTTTGAGGTGCACTTCCTGACAGTGTTCCCTGACCTGTCTTTAACAGCCGAGCCAGACCAGCTGAGATGTGAGAGGTGAGTCGTTCTGCTCCCAAATATCAGACAATTAGACAGACATGCACATACACACACACACACCCATACCCAAGCATACATGCAAATGCACAAATACATAGACAAACAAACTATAAACTATATATTTTGAACAGGACAAGTTTACACAATATCATGTACCGGTATTTTCCAAAAAATAAAACATTTGTTTCTGTTTGTTAGTGAAAAATCTGAATGCACACTACATAATTAACATTTTAAACCATGAATGAAATGATTAAGTTTTACATAATTGTCAGAATGTAGATAATAATGTACATTGAAGGAATAGACATTACAGTTTCCACGTCTACTATTTCAGACTAGATTTTCCAGGGTTCCAAGCAGCGCAAACCATGGTCTTTGCAATTGAGGAAATCAACAAAAATCCCAACCTACTGCCCAATATCACCCTGGGATTCCATCTCTATGATAACTGTGTGAAACTTGCCGTTGCGTTCCGTGCAGCCACAGCCCTGCTCAGTGGTACAGAGGAGTCCTTCTCTGACCTGAGATGCACAGGGTCACCCCCGGTTCTAGGCATCGTGGGTGATCCAAGCTCCACCCACTCCATCGCCATCTCCAGTGTGCTGGGCCTATTCCATGTTCCCATGGTACTGTATGATGGAGAACCAATCCTGGTCCACAGTCCAGCTGCCCTTTTTAGCTCTCTGTATCATACAGGAGGGTGGCTTTGAATTTAACCATAACGGCACTTTCTCATTACATTTGTGAATTCCAAAAGTAGCTGATGTATGACTGTCTAGACAATGTAATATCCATCTCATGAATGTGTGTGAAACTACATCTGTGTGAAATGAATGGGATTTTCCCCAAGAAATAAATTATAGTTCCCTTCAGAGTAAACTTCAAATGAACAGAGCAAAACTTTCCATTTTCATTTTTCCATCCAAAGTAGAATTATAATACATGATGCCTCTCTGTGGTATAAGATCACATATTTTTATTTATTAACACACTTTTCATCCAATTCATTATTTAAAAAATAATAATAATGCAGTAGGAAAACCAATAGTTTGATTCAAGCCACCATAATGCTTGAATCTGACATTTTAAGTTTTGATGCACAAGTTTAATTTCACCAGTGATGAATCACTTCTAGCTCTTTCCAATAGTTCGCAACTGAAATTAATTGATAAATTAACTCAGTTAAGCTTGGTTCTGTTTTATTAAGGTAGTTCAGGACGAGTGAAAGCAGTCATAACAAAATATAAGATTTTATGTGATGTGTAAACAGGAGTCCAGGAGGACTGACTCCTTTACTGCTTCGTTCTGCTTTGTATACAAGCGTACTATGGTAAAGGTGTATGCTATAAAATGGAGGTGTTTGAGGAGGTCTCTAAACTGTTAGTGCCTCAATATCTTTTGTCTTCCCCCAGGTGAGTTACTTTGCCACATGTGCCTGCCTGAGTGACAGGCAGCAGTATCCCTCCTTCTTCAGAACCATTCCCAGTGATGCCTTTCAGGTCAGAGCCATGGTGCAGATCCTGGAGCGCTACGGCTGGAAGTGGGTGGGCCTCCTGTTCAGCGATGATGATTATGGGGTGCACGCAGCCCAATCCTTTCACCAGGAGGTCAGCCGTTTTGGATGTGTGGCCTTCTCTGAGATGCTGCCCCATGACAATGACCGGGCCAAGATCCGGCAGATCGTAGGCATCATCCGCTGCTCCACGGCAAGGGTGGTGGTGGCATTCTCTCCGCCGGCATACCTATTGCCCCTCACTGAGGAGATAGCCCTGCAGAACCTGACTGAGCGGCAGTGGATCGCTAGTGAGGCCTGGGCCACTTCAAGCATCTTCCATACGAGACAGCTGTTGCCCTTTTTGGGCGGGGCCCTGGGTATTGCCATCCGCAGGGGAGATATCCCAGGGCTCCAGGACTTCCTGCTTAGTCTCCGCCCTGACTTTGATCCTGGCAACAACATGGTGAGCATGTTCTGGGAGGAGATGTTCAGCTGTAAGTTCAAGGCAGATTCCCTGGACAAGGTGTGCACAGGACAGGAGAGTCTGGAGGGCACAGAGTCAGCATACAGTGACGTGTCAGCGCTCAGGCACTCTTACAACGTTTACAAAGCAGTGTACGCCCTGGCACATGCCCTGGATGATCTACTGGGGTGCAAGCCTGGGACAGGGCCCTTCCCAGGACATTCCTGTGTAGAACTACACACTCTGCAACCCTGGCAGGTGAGGTGGTCATTTTTAGTATGATGTACAGCACCACATGTCTGATCATGGAAAATCTGATAATTTTGCATATGCATGAGCATGTGCTCATGTCTTTTTCTTTTAACAAACTCTCTTATATTTTTCTTATAAGTCCTCCTCTGTTTGCCCTCTGTATAGCTGGTGCCTTACCTGCAAAGGGTTAATTTTACCACCAGCTTCGGTGACCAAGTCTCCTTTGATAAAAATGGTGATGCCCTGGCCATCTACGATGTGATGAACTGGCAGAGGGCAGCAGACGGGACCATCAAGACTGTGACGGTCGGGGTGTTTGACGAATCTTCTCCTCCTGGACAGAAGCTCCTGCTGGAGGAAGAAAACATCTTCTGGAATTTTGAGTCGCATAATGTAAACTCCAATATACAAAATACAATTCCATACAAAAACGTCTGTTTAGGCAGCACATATATGTACTTATGGTCACATAAACTGCATTTGGTTTCATATTAAGTCCATACAATATCTGTGCATGTACTGATGAATAGAAATGTGCCATAAATATAAAGAATGGTGCTATTCTTATAAAGAAATTTTCCGCCAGCCCCCACACTCCATCTGCAGTGAGCCCTGCCCTCCAGGCACCAGGAGGGCGATAAGGAAGGGCGAGCCAGTCTGCTGCTTTGACTGCCTGCCCTGCGCAGATGGGGAGATCAGCAACCAGACAGGTCAGTCCATCCACACAGCAGAGAAGAAAATATTTCTCTGGCCATTTAATTTGCCAAAACTAACTTTTGACTAAAATCTAGTCTCAGTCTAATCATACATAGCCCCGGTGTAACTGCTGGATGTTTCTCTTTGGGAAATATATTTTCTGATATTAGAGTCTCACAGCTCAGAACTAACTCACATCTGAGGCCTCTCTCAAACACTAGAAACATGGATCTAGGTGTGTTATTAGTTTCAACTCCTCTGTCACAGATTCCCGCGAGTGCTACAGGTGTCCAGTGGACTTTTGGTCAAACCACCTCCGTGACCACTGTGTGCCCAAGGAAATCGAGTTTCTCTCCTTCCAGGAACCCCTGGGGATCTCCCTAATGACCATCTCGGTGTTGGGGGCATGCATCTGTGCAGTTACCCTTTCCGTGTTTGCCCGGCACAGGAACACACCGGTGGTGAAGGCCAACAACTCCGAGCTGAGTTTCCTGCTGCTGCTGTCACTCACACTGTGCTTCCTGTGCTCCTTGCTGTTCATTGGCCAGCCTCAACGGTGGACCTGCCAACTTAGGCATGCCGCGTTCGGGATCAGTTTCGCCCTCAGCATCTCCTGCATCCTGGTCAAGACCATCGTGGTGGTGATGGCTTTCAAGGCTGCACGGCCAGGTGGGAATGCGATGAAGTGGTTCGGCGTGCAGCAGCAGAGGGGCACTGTGCTGGCCTTCACTGTCATCCAGGCAGTCATCTGTGTGGTATGGCTGACCACTGCATCGCCTATGCCCTCCAAAAACACCCGCTCCCAGAAAGCTAAGATCATCTATGAGTGCGCAGTTGGGTCGATCGCCGGGTTCAGTGCCCTGCTCGGCTACATCGGTCTCCTGTCAGCCGTCAGCTTCCTGTTGGCCTTCCTGGCAAGGAATCTGCCAGACCATTTTAACGAGGCCAAGTTCATCACCTTCAGCATGCTCATCTTCTGTGCCGTCTGGATCGCCTTTGTCCCTGCCTATGTCAGCTCTCCAGGAAAGTATTCAGATGCAGTGGAGGTATTTGCCATCCTGGCCTCCAGTTTTGGGCTCCTGGGAGCAATATTTGCACCGAAATGCTTCATCATTCTGCTACATCCAGAGAAAAACACCAAGAAGGCCTTGATGGGCCGAGAGTCCGCAAAGAAGTAATATGATTATATCAAAGTTATGTATTAAAGTTATTCATCTATTTGTTTTAAATGTGGCTGAAATTATGTAAATTCAATGCCATAAATTTATCTTAATGTAAAAAATACATATTTGTGAAGGATTTCAATTGTGCAAAATTGCTTTTATTGGTGGAAATGAAACATTCAATGTGACCTGGTGAGTTTTCTGGCTCAAATGATTCATTCTTTCCAACGTATCTTGGCTATAGTAGGTGGAGGATCCTGAGCAGTGTGTATGAAGCCTTGTACAGTGTCGCTAAAGTGGGTTGGTCCTTTCAGACCACATCTCTTTATATTGAACTAAATGCAGTTTAATACCTGCACATCCACATACTATTGCTCAATCAGTAAAAACATACTCCCTCCCCGCCAAAAGATAATATTTCCCTTGTTAATACATTGCATCCGGAAAGTATTCACAGCGCTTAACTTTTCCCACATTGTTTTCCTCAAAATTCTACACACAACACCCCATAATGACAACATGAAAGAAGTTTTTGAAATTGTTGCAAATTTATTAAAAATAAAAAACTAAGAAGTCACATGTACATAAGTATTCACAGCCTTTGGTCAATACTTTGTTGATGCACCTTTGGCAGCAATTACAGCCTCAAGTCTTTTTGAATATGATGCCACAAGCTTGGCACACCTATCTTTGGGCAGGTTTGCCCATTCCTCTTTGCAGCACCTCTCAAGCTCCATCAGGTTGGATGGGAAGCGTCGGTGCACAGCCATTTTCAGATCTCTCCAGAGATGTTCAATCAGAGTCTGGGCTCTGACTGGGCCACTCAAGGACATTCACAGAGTTTTCCTGAAGCCACTCCTTTGATATCTTGGCTGTGTGCTTAGGGTCGTTGTCCTGCTGAAAGATGAACCGTCACCCCAGTCTGAGGTCAAGAGCGCTCTAGAGCAGGTTTTCATCCAAGATGTCTCTGTACATTGCTGCATTCATCTTTCCCTCAATCCTGACTAGTCTCCCAGTTCCTGCCGCTGAAAAACATCCCCACAGCATGATGCTGCCACCACCATGCTTCACTGTAGGGATGGTATTGGCCAGGTGATGAGCGGTGCCTGGTTTCCTCCAAACATGACGCCTGGCATTCACGCCAAAGAGTTCAATCTTTGTCTCATCAGACCAGAGAATTTTGTTTCTCATGGTCTTAGAGTCCTTCAGGTGCCTTTTGGCAAACTCCAGGCGGGCTGCCATGTGCCTTTTACTAAGGAGTGGCTTCCGTCTGGCCACTCTACCATACAGGCCTGATTAGTGGATTGCTGCAGAGATGGTTGTCCTTCTGGAAGGTTCTCCTCTCTCCACAGAGGAACGCTGGAGCTCTGACAGAGTGACCATCGGGTTCTTGGTCACCTCCCTGACTAAGGCCCTTCTCCCCCGATTGCTCAGTTTAGATGGGCGGCCAGCTCTAGGAAGAGTCCTGGTGGTTCCGAACTTCTTCCATTTACGGATGATGGAGGCCACTGTGCTCATTGGGACCTTCAAAGCAGCAAAAAACTTTCTGTACCCTTCCCCAGATTTATGCCTCGAGACAATCCTGTCTCGGTGGTCTACAGACAATTCCTTTGACTTCATGCTTGGTTTGTGCTCCGACATGCACTGTCAACTGTGGGACCTTATATAGACAGATGTGTGCCTTTCCAAATCATGTCCAATCAACTGAATTTACCACAGGTGGACTCCAATTAAGCTGTAGAAACATCTCAAGGTCAGTGGAAACAGGATGCACCTGAGCTCAATTTTGAGCTTCATGGCAAAGGCTGTGAATACTTATGTACCTGTGATTTCTTAGTTTTTTATTTTTAATACATTTTCAAAAATCTCAAAAAAACTTTTTTCACATTGTCATTATGGGGTATTGTGTGTAGAATTTGGAGGAAAAAAATGAATTTAATCAATTTTGGAATAAGGCTGTAACATAACAAAATGTGGAAAAAGTGAAGTGCTGTGAATACTTTCCGGATGCACTGTATATACACTGTTAACGTTAGCCTACTTTGCCAAGATTGGTCCCAACTGCTTTTTGCTTCACCGTAGTCAAATTCTGCACATGCTGGAAGGAATATTGTAGGACGGAATTATTACAGTTATTTGGATCTTATCGCACAATGTATCAACAATTAAAGGTGGGATGTTATTGTTGCATCGCACCATAAGACATGGAGGACAACAAATATATTAAGAGTGTTGTTGAATGAACATTGCTCATGTAACAATCACTCCTGGTGATTAGTGTAGTTATAGAACACTGACAAAACTGAATGTTTTGGAAAAAAAATACAACTTTCCAAAAAACCACCTCTTCAAATGGTTTATGAAATTTGGAACTGATGTTTTATCTGATGTAAAGAGCAGTTCACCCTTGTTAATAGGCAGAAAGAGCAGCAGATACAAAGATTATATTATTTAGTCGATATGCAAACCACAACTGATTAAAATGATCCAAATACTATTGGGTCTGTGATAAGTAGTAAAGTAAAATAGAAATGTTAATAGTTTATTTTTATCAATTAACAAGATGCTTGAACAGAAGAAGTGAATGAACAGAAAAATCCAAATAAAATCAATATTTGGTGTGGCCACCATTTGCCTTCAAAACAGCATCAATATACTTACGATACAAATCGGTATACTTGCACACATTTTTTGAAGGAACCTGGCAGGTCGGGTGTTCCAAACATCTTGGAGAACTAGCCACAGCTCTTCTGTGGATTTAGGCAGCCTGAAATGCTTCACTCTCTTCATGTAATCCCAGACAGACTCGATGATGTTGAGATCAGGGCTCTGTGGGGGCTGTACCATCACTTTCAGGACTCTTTTATCTTCTTTACACTGAAGATAGTTCTTAATGACATTGGCTGTATGTTTGGGGTCATTGTCCTGCTGCAGAATAAATTTGGGACCAATCAGATGCCTCCCTGATGGTATTGCATGATGGATAAATATCTGACAGGAAGGTGACAGTCATGTAAATAACCACACATCACAACAATAGTATGCAGAAGAGCATCTCTGAACACACGACATGTCAAACCTCTAAGTGGATAGGCTACAGCAGCAGAAGACTTAATAAGTAAAAAAAATAAGTCTGAAAAATACAGAATTAAGTGCTCACTGAGTGCATATCTTAAGGGGGCAACCACATGGGTGGGCAACGAGTACACAAGGCTGAAGACACAGGGGCACCACCAGGGCACCAAGGATCTGTGCTGCTAGTCCAGCCTGAAGAGTTTTTCTGTTAATTCTCAGAAAAGACAATGTGCTCATTCCAATCAACTCAACTTCCCTGTCTTTACTTGTTTTTCTTTAATCTTTTCCAAGAGCCTCTCCCGATATGTAGAAAAGTTTGGATTGAATGAGCCCCGTGAGTTGATGATCCCTGGTGTAGGGAGTAGCAGGACTGCCACCTGCTGCATGCAATTGCCATCTACAGGCTGCTTTGTGTATTGTACATGAAATCTCAGGAATGGATCTGCAGTTGAGGCTCTTTCCCCTGAACAGCACCAACAATAATACAATAACATGCATTTCAGAGGAAGTTCACTTTAAATTCACTTTAATACAATTACATTGATTGCAGCAACACTGATAAGAGAGGGTCGGTCTGAGCATAAAAGCCTGCTCAGTGCAATGGGTTTGTTATGACGAAACTATTAATGAAATTGTTCACAGCATATGGAATTAATCTGAAAGCAGAACAATTTGAAAAAGGGGTTTGAAAATGTTTGTTTGATGACAATGAAATTATGCCCCTCCAATAGTACTGCCTCACCAATATCAATATCCTGAAGTAAAATGTTAATCCTACATACTGAGATTACATGAGTCCATTGGGGTTGTGCTAATATTGTTGTTTGCAGTTTGCAGTCAGTTTTGTGCAGTAAAATAGGCACTGTTTAACTTTTAGTAGAATTGAATCACTCTCTGCAATTGTAACTGTAATCACCAAACTAATGAAAAGAATTCTGCCCTGACCAAGCCAGGGGAGCGCCACCCCAGTGGTGCCCAGCAGTATTCTTAAGAAGGGTTAAAGACCGGCACAATGTGACTGAAAGCACTGGTCTCCAGAGGGGGCAGGGCTGTGTACTCTATAAAAGTGTGACGTGGATGCCAGGCAGTGAATTGGGGGAAGTCTGTGGCAGAGATGAGGCCTGTGCTCTCTTTGTGTCTGAACCTAGCCCTGGCCTGCGCCTCTGCTGCTCCTCAGACAGCCTGCCGACTACGGGAGCGCTTCAGTCTGAATGGGATGTACCGCAAGGGGGACGTGATTCTTGGGGGGCTGTTTGAGTTGCACTTCCTGACAGTGTTCCCTGAGCTGTCTTTCATAGCCGAGCCAGACCAGCTGAGATGTGAGAGGTGAGTCGCTCTGCTCCCAAATATCAGACAATTAGACAGACATGCACACACACACACACACACACACACACACACCCATACCCAAGCATACATGCAAATGCCCAGATACATACACAAACAAACTATAAACTATATATTTTGAACAGAACAAGTTTACACAATATCGTGTACCGGTATTTTCCAAAAAATAAAACATTTGTTTCTGTTTATTAGTGAAAAATCTGAATGCACACGACATAATTAACAATTTAAACCATGAATGAAATGATTAAGTTTTACATAATTTACAGAATGTAGATAATAATGGACATTGAAGGAATAGACATCATTGGCTGTTGTATTGTTGTATTCTAGCTGCCAACTGTGGTATGCTAGTTTGAAAGATGATTCTTGACTCTTCAAGGGCTCTGATTTTCTGTATGTTTACACTAGGACTCGGAACTGTACTATCCTCTCAGGTCCTCTTTGCACTTGTTCTTGTGTTTGATTTGCACTTTGTTGTACGTCGCTCTGGATAAGAGCGTCTGCTAAATGCCATGTAATGTAATGTAATGTAACATGACAGTTTCCACGTCTACTATTTCAGACTTGATTTTCCAGGGTTCCAAGCAGCGCAAACCATGGTCTTTGCAATTGAGGAAATCAACAAAAATCCCAACCTGCTGCCAAATATCACCCTGGGATTCCATCTCTATGATAACTGTGTGAAACTTGCCGTTGCGTTCCGTGCAGCCACAGCACTGGTCAGTGGTACAGAGGAGTCCTTCTCTAACATGCGATGCACAGGGTCACCCCCGGTTCTGGGCATCGTGGGTGATCCAACCTCCACCCACTCCATCGCCATCTCCAGTGTGCTGGGCCTGTTCCATGTTCCCATGGTACTGTATGATGGAGAACCAATCCTGGTCCACAGTCCAGCTGCCCTTTTTAGCTCTCTGTATCAACAGGAGGGTGGCTTTGAATTGAACCATAAAGGCACTTTCTCATTACATTTGTGAATGCCAAAAGTAGCTGATGTATGACTGTCTAGACAATGTAATATCCATCTCATGAATGTGTGTGAAACTACATCTGCGTGAAATGAATGGGATTCTCCCCAATAAATAAATTATAGTTCCCTTCAGAGTAAACTTCAAAACTTTCCATTATCATTTTTCCATCCAATGTAGAATTATAATACATGATGCCTTGCTGTGGTATAAGATATTTTTATTTATTAACACACTTTTCATCCAATTCATTATTTAAAAAATAATAATAATGCAGTAGGAAAACCAATAATTTGATTCAAGCCACCATAATGCTTGAATCTGACATTTTAAGTTTTGATGCACAAGTTTAATTTCACCAGTGATGAATCACTTCTAGCTCTTTCCCATGCATATCAGAGACAATAGTTTGCAACTGAAATGAATTGATACATTAACTCAAGTAAGCTTGGTCTTTGTTTTATTAAGGTAGTTCAGGATGAGTGAAGGCAGTCTTAACAAAATATAAAATTTTATATGATGTGTAAACAGGAGTCCAGGAGGACTGACTCCTTTACTGCTTCGCTCTGCTTTGTATACAAGCTTACTCTGGTAAAGGTGTATGCTATAAAATGGAGGTGGTTGAGGAGGTCTCTAAACTGTTAGTGCCTCAATATCTTTTGTCTTCCCCCAGGTGAGTTACTTTGCCACATGTTCCTGTCTGAGTGACAGGCAGCAGTATCCCTCCTTCTTCAGAACCATCCCCAGTGATGCCTTCCAGGTCAGAGCCATGGTGCAGATCCTGGAGCGCTACGGCTGGAAGTGGGTGGGCCTCCTGTTCAGCGATGATGATTATGGGGCGCATGCAGCCCAATCCTTTCACCAGGAGGTCAGCCGTTTTGGATGTGTGGCCTTCTCTGAGATGCTGCCTCATGACAATGACCAGGCCAAGATCCGGCAGATCGTAGGCATCATCCGCCGCTCCACGGCAAAGGTGGTGGTGGCATTCTCTCCGTCGGCATACCTATTGCCCCTCACTGAGGAAATAGCCCTGCAGAACCTGACTGAGCGGCAGTGGATCGCTAGTGAGGCCTGGGCCACTTCAAGCGTCTTCCATACGAGACAGCTGCTGCCCTTTTTGGGAGGGGCCCTGGGTATTGCCATCCGCAGGGGAGATATCCCAGGGCTCCAGGACTTCCTGCTTAGTCTCCGCCCTGACTTTGATCCTGGCAACAACATGGTGAGCATGTTCTGGGAGGAGATGTTCAGCTGTAAGTTCAAGGCAGATTCCCCGGACAAGGTGTGCACAGGACAGGAGAGTCTGGAGGGCACAGAGTCAGCATATAGTGACGTGTCAGCGCTCAGGCACTCTTACAACGTTTACAAAGCGGTGTACGCCCTGGCACATGCCCTGCATGATCTACTGGGGTGCAAGCCTGGGACAGGGCCATTCCCAGGACATTCCTGTGTAGAACTACACACTCTGCAACCCTGGCAGGTGAGGTGGTCATTTTTAGTATGATGTACAGATTATGATGTGTCTGATTATGGAAAATCTGATAATTTACACTTCCTATAATGCCCCCATCTCCCTATCTGCATGTGCTCATGTCTTTTTCTTTTAACATACTCTCTTATATTTTTCCTCCTCTGTTTGCCCTCTGTATAGCTGGTGCCTTACCTGCAAAGGGTTAATTTTACCACCAGCTTCGGTGACCAAGTGTCCTTTGATAAAAATGGTGATGCCCTGGCCATCTACGATGTGATGAACTGGCAGAGGGCAGCAGACGGGACCATCAAGACTGTGACGGTCGGGGTGTTTGACGAATCTTCTCCTCCAGGACAGAAGCTCCTGCTGGAGGAAGAAAACATCTTCTGGAATTTTGAGTCGCATAATGTAAACTCCAATCCCTCTTTACCTACAAAAACGTCTGTTTAGGCAGCACATATATGTACTTATGGTCACATAAACTGCATTTGGTTTCATATTAAGTCCATACAATAGCTGTGCATGTACTGATCAATAGAAATGTGTCATAAATGTAAAGAATGGTGCTATTCTTATAATGAAATTTTCCGCCAGCCCCCACACTCCATCTGCAGTGAGCCCTGCCCTCCAGGCACCAGGAGGGCGATAAGGAAGGGCGAGCCAGTCTGCTGCTTTGACTGCCTGCCCTGCGCAGATGGGGAGATCAGCAACCAGACAGGTCAGTCCACCCACACAGCAGAGAAGAAAATATTTCTCTGCCCTTACAAAATAGATTATTTCATTTGCAAAACTAACTCTTGACTAAAATCTAGTCTCAGTCTAATCATACATAGCCCTGGTTTAACTTTTGGAAATATATTTTATGATATTAGAGTCTCACAACTCAGAAGTAACTCACATCTGAGGCCTCTCTCAAACGCTAGACACATGGATCTAGAGACCCCCTGCTTTTAGGCTGCAGGTGTGTTATTAGTTTCAACTCCTCTGTCACAGATTCCCGTGAGTGCTACAGGTGTCCAGTGGACTTTTGGTCAAACCAACTCCGTGACCACTGTGTGCCCAAGGAAATCGAGTTTCTCTCCTTCCAGGAACCCCTGGGTATCTCCCTAACGACCATCTCGGTGTTGGGGGCATGCATCTGTGCAGTTACCCTATCCGTGTTTGCCCGGCACAGGAACACACCTGTGGTGAAGGCCAACAACTCCGAGCTGAGCTTCCTGCTGCTGCTGTCACTCACACTGTGCTTCCTGTGCTCCTTGCTGTTCATTGGCCAGCCTCAACGGTGGACCTGCCAGCTTAGGCATGCTGCATTCGGGATCAGTTTCGCCCTCAGCATCTCCTGCATCCTGGTCAAGACCATCGTGGTGGTGATGGCCTTCAGGGCTGCACGACCGGGCGGGAATGCGATGAAGTGGTTTGGCGTGCAGCAGCAGAGGGGCACTGTGCTGGCCTTCACTGTCATCCAGGCAGTCATCTGTGTGGTATGGCTGACCACTGCATCGCCTATGCCCTCCAAAAACACCCGCTCCCAGAAAGCTAAGATCATCTATGAGTGCGCAGTTGGGTCGATCGCCGGGTTCAGTGCCCTGCTTGGCTACATCGGTCTGCTGGCAGCCGTCAGCTTCCTGTTGGCCTTCCTGGCAAGGAATCTGCCTGACAACTTCAACGAGGCCAAGTTCATCACCTTCAGCATGCTCATCTTCTGTGCCGTCTGGATCGCCTTTGTCCCTGCCTATGTCAGCTCTCCAGGAAAGTATTCAGATGCAGTGGAGGTATTTGCCATCCTGGCCTCCAGTTTTGGGCTCCTGGGAGCAATATTTGCACCAAAATGCTTCATCATTCTGCTACATCCAGAGAAAAACACCAAGAAGGCCTTGATGGGCCGAGAGTCCGCAAAGAAGTAATATAATTATATCATAGTTATGTATTAAAGTTAATCAATTTGTTTTAAATGTGGCTGAAATTATGTAAATTCAATGCCATACATTTATCTTAATGTAAAAAATACATATTTGTGAAGGATTTCAATTGTGCAAAATTGCTTTTATTGGTGGAAATGAAACATTCAATGTGACCTGGTGAGTTTTCTGGCTCAAATGATTCATTCTTTCCAACGTATCTTGGCTATGGTAGGTGGAGGATCCTGAGCAGTATGTATGAAGCCTTGTACAGTGTTGCTAAAGTGGGTTGGTCCTTTCAGACCACATCTCTTTATATTGAACTAAATGCAGTTTAATACCTGCACATCCACATACTGTTGCTCAATCAGCAAAGACATCCCCCCCCCCCCCCCCCCCAAAAGTTAATATTTCCCTTGTTAATATATACACTGTTTGGAACTGATACACTGACTCACATGTACATGGACCAAAATAAAGAAAAAAAAACACACATGTACCTATATGCAGTTACAATATGGACATGCCTAGGCGCATTCCCATGCATAACTTGCTTTTCATATGAATGAAATACATATTTACATATATCACACACTTTTAGTTGCAGTTTTTTATTCAGGCTTAAGGAAAGCGAATAAAGAGAGCATGTTTAAACGTTAGCCTACTTTGCCAAGATTGGTCCCAACTGCTTTTTGCTTCAACATAGTCAAATTCTGCACATGCTGTAAGGAATATTGTAGGACGGAATTATTACAGTTATTTGGATCTCATCGCTCAATGTATCAACAATTAAAGATGGGATATTATTGTTACATCGCACCATAAGACATGGAGGACAACAAATATGATAAGATTGTTGTTGAATGAACATTGCTCATGTAACAATCACTACTGGTGATTACAAGCAATGTAGTTATAGAACACTGACAAAACTGAATGTTTTGGAAAAAAAATAAAACTTTCCAAAAAACCACCTCTTCAAATGGTTAATGAACTTTGGAACTGATGTTTTATCTGATGTAAAGAGCAGTTAACCCTTGTTAATAGGCAGAAAGACCAGCAGATACAAAGATTATATTATTTAGTAGATATGCAAACCACAACTGATTAAAATGATCCAAATACTACTGGGTCTGTGATAAGTAGTAATGTTAATAGTTTATTTTTTATCAATTAACAAGATGCTTGAACAGAAGAAGTGAATGAACAGAAAAATCCAAATCAAATCAATATTTGGTGTGGCCACCATTTGCCTTCAAAACAGCATCAATATACTTACGATACAAATCGGTATACTTGCACACAGTCTTTGAAGGAACCTGGCAGGTTGGTTGTTCCAAATATCCAAATAACTAGCCACAGCTCTTCTTTGGATTTAGGCAGCCTGAAATGCTTCTCTCTTTTCATGTAATCCCAGACAGACTTGATGATGTTGAGATCAATGTGGGGGCCGTACCATCACTTTCAGGACTCTTTGTTCTTCTTTACGCTGAAGATAGTTCTTAATGACATTGGCTGTATGTTTGGGGTCATTGTCCTGCTGCAGAATAAATTTGGGGCCAATCAGATGCCTCCCTTAAGGTATTGCATGATGGATAAGTATCTGCCTGTACTTCTCAGCATTGAGGAGGTCATTAATCCTGACCAAATTCCCAACTTTATTTGGAGAATTTCAGCCCCAAACCTGCAAGGAACCTCCAGCATGCTTCACTGTTGCCTGCAGACGCTCATTCTTGTACCACTCTCCAGGCCTTCGGCAAACAAACTACCTTCTGCTACAGCCAAATATTTCTGTTTCAGTTAATGATTGTGTTTCAACCTACATATTAAATTGATGATCATTACATTTTACATTTTACATTTTAATCATTTGGCAGTCGCAAATGATTGATTTGATTTAGATTTTTCTTCCGTTCACTCACTTTGCATTTTGTTAATTGATAAAAATAAAAATTATATTCTTGAAAGCATTCTTACTTTACAGAATTTTTTCACACCTGCCTAAAACTTTTGCACAGTACTGTACATATGCAAATAAGAAATGTTTTAATCCGCCAAACATGTTACTTGCTTGATATAGCGAAGCATTTTTTGTGGCTTAGGATGCGGTATTTTATTACTTATGGAAATAATACGAAGTGCATAGGGATTCCAATAGAATGACACTGCTGACTGGCTTCACGAATCGATACTGCAAGCTAAATACTAAATACTTTTAATGCAACGTTATACGTTACATGTAAATCATGTTTCATTCATGTATGATGCCTATTTGATGTAATATTATTGATAATTTTGTTATTATTATTCAGCTTGGAGTAGCCTGCTTCAGGGGCATAACCTGGCGTCTTTTAATTTTATTCTCTGTCATATTGTGTCTATGTATTGTAGCAGGAGTAGCATGTGGAAATCCATCTGGAAAGAGAATAATAGTAATAAGAATGCAACAGAACATAGAGTACAGACTGCAGCTCCAACCGGGTGGTCACTTGTTGAAAACGGGAACACTCACACAACTTCTAGCAAGAAAACAAAACAAAACTCTGAGAAGGGGGAAAACCAGGGTGACAGCTCTCAACAGGAAAGATAGACTCACAAAACAGACCATCAGGCTCACAATTCTTGGGAGAAGAAAAAGCATCTTGGGCTCAGAGCAATTTACCAAATTTTCCAATCATTATTCAATGTAGTAATCGTCATGCTGTGACAAACATGTTACATACATTCACTGAGCTCTTTATTAGTAACACCTATGCATGTACTTATTCATGTGATTATCTAGCCAATCGTGTGGCAGCAGTGCAATGCATAAAATCATGCAGATACGGGTCAGAAACAGTTCATCCATCATCAATGGGGTAAAAGATTGATCTCAGTGACTTTGACAGTGGAATGATTGTTGGTGCCATATAGGGTGGTTCAGTATCTCAGAAGCTGCTCATCAACTGGGATTTTCATGCACAACAGTCTCTAGTTTGCAGAGAATGGTGCAAAAAACAAAAAACATCCAGTGAGCAGCAGTTTTGCAGACAGAAGCCCCTTAATGAGAAAGGTTAGAGGAGAATGGCCAGACTGATCAGAACTGACAGGAAGTTGACAGTAATGCAAATAACCACACATCACAACAATAGCATGCAGAAGAGCATCTGAACACATGACACGTCAAACCTCTAAGTGGATAGGCTACAGCAGCAGAAGACTTAATAAGTCAAAAAAATAAGTCAGTGTGTCTCGACATGTCAAACCTCTAAGTGGATAGGCTACAGCAGCAGAAGACTTAATGAGTAAAAAATACCGAATTAAGTGCTCACTGAGTGCATATCTTAAGGGGGCGACCACATGGGTGGGCAACGAGTACACAAGGCTGATGACACAGGGGCACCACCAGGGCACCAAGGATCTGTGCTGCTAGTCCAGCCTGAGGAGTTTTTCTGTTCATTCTCAGAAAAGACAATGTGTTCATTCCAATCAACTCAACTTCCTTGTCTTTACTTGTTTTTCTTTAATCTTTTCCAAGAGCCTCTTGTAGAAAAATTTGGATCGAATGAGCCCCGTGAGTTGATGATCCCTGGTGTAGGGAGTAGCAGGACTGCCACCTGCTGCATGCGATTGCCATCTACAGGCTGCTTTGTGTATTGTACATGAAATCTCAGGAATGGATCTGCAGCTGTGGCTCTTTCCCCTGAACAGCACCAACAATAATACAATAACATGCATTTCAGAGGAAGTTCACTTTAAATTCACTTTAATACAATTACATTGATTGCAGCAACACTGATAAGAGAGGGTCGGTCTGAGCATAAAAGCCTGCTCAGTGCAATGGGTTTGTTATGACGAAACTATTAATGAAATTGTTCACAGCATATGGAATTAATCTGAAAGCAGAACAATTTGAAAAAGGGGTTTGAAAATGTTTGTTTGATGACAATGAAATTATGCCCCTCCAATAGCACTGTCTCACCAATATCAATATCCTGAAGTAAAATGTTAATCCTACATACTGAGATTACATGTGTCCATTGGGGCTGTGCTAATATTGCTGTTTGCAGTCAGTTTTGTGCTGTAAAATAGACAATATTTGACTTGTAAAATTGAATCACTCTCTGCCATTCTAAGTGTGATTACAAAATGAACTGAAAAAATTCTGACCTGACCAAGCCAGTGGACCGCCACCCCAGTGGTGCCAAGCAGTATTCTTCAGAAGGGTTAAAGACCGGCACAATGTGACTGAAAGCACTGGTCTCCAGAGTGCCAGGGCTGTGTACTCTATAAAAGTGTGATGTGGATGCCAGGCAGTGAATTGGGGGAAGTCTGTGGCAGAGATTAGGCCTGTGCTCTCTTCGTGTCTGAACCTGGCCCTGGCCTGGGCCTCTGCTGCTCCTCAGACAGCCTGCCGACTACGGGAGCGCTTCAGTCTGAATGGGATGTACCGCAAGGGGGATGTGATTCTTGGGGGGCTGTTTGAGGTGCACTTCCTGACAATGTTCCCTGCTCCCTGTTTTTCACAGCCAAGCCAGACCAGCCGAGATGTCAGAGGTGAGTCGCTCTGCTCCCAAACATCAGACAACTGGGTGAAACATTTGCTTAATAATAATTATTAGGCCTAATAATTAATAATAATAATAATATGAATTAGTGCGTGGCGGCACGGATGGTGCAGTGGGTAGCACTGCCGCCTCACAGCAAGGAGGTCCTGGGTTTGAATCCCCGTCGGCCGGGGCCTCTCTGTGCGGAGTTTGCATGTTCTCCCCGTGTCTGCGTGGGTTTCCTCCGGGTACTCCGGTTTCCTCACACAGTCCAAAGACATGCACGTTAGGCTGATTGGAGAGTCTAAATTGCCCGTAGGTATGGGTGTGTGAGTGAATGGTGTGTGTGCCCTGCGATGGACTGGCGACCTGTCCAGGGTGTATTCCTGCCTTTCGCCCAATGTATGCTGGGATAGGCTCCAGCCCCCCTGCGACCCTGATCAGGATAAGCGGGTTCAGATAATGGATGGATGGATGGATGAATTAGTGCTAATAAACTGCTTAGTAACTGAAGAACGTGAAGTATCATCAAGAAAAACTGTTCTCTCTAGACCAAATTGGTTAAGGCACATTAAAAGAGCGCATTGCATTTAACACTTAGCACATTGCTTTGTTAATGTGCAATTATTTAAGTACAGTGTAACTGTAATTGTAAAACAATTCAATACATAGGGATATGGTTAGGGTAAACATTATAACCATGTAGGAACAGTGTGATAAGGAAAAATGACAATATTTGTTACACTGTGTTTCCAATCCTACATGGAATCTAGATCAAATGTTGATTTTGCGTATTTAAGGTGGAGAATAGGATAGTTTTGATACTGATAGAAATCAGGATAATCTTGATCACAGTGAAAGGTTGCTGTAGGTACATGTGGTACACATGGCACATCTTTAATAAATTGCTTTATCCAGCAATTGCACATTAATTAACACAAACACTTCCAAAACAATATCCATTCGAAATGGACAATAAAATACTTTCAAGAGCCCACAACAATTGTAAATGCTTTGGGATGTTGTTTGAAAATATATTCGGTTATCTGTCCTAAAATAATTGCCTAACAATTGGACAGTTAAACCTGAAGTGAAAAATTATTTTAACTATTCTTAACTAGACTAATTATGCAAACTGAATTCTGAAATGAGTCTGATTTTGGCCCATGTGTTATGTACTACTAGAGATTGATAGGACTAATATGAAAACTGAATTACACATTATTCAATATATTCCCATTAATTAAATGTTGCAAATGTTATCTTGTGGTATCTGGATCAGATCCTAGAATCTGAGAACCCAAACGCAGACCACAGGATAATCCAAAATCGTGTTTAATAGTCCGAAGTCGTAGCCAAGAGATCCAATACAGAGACAAAAATGAAAGGCAAAAGAATAGTCGAAAAAACAGGTGAAGGGGTCAAAAATCCAGAAAATCTAAAGGCTAAAGTACAAGAGGACGAAGGCAAGAATCAAAACCAGAAAACAAAGCAGAATGTCGAAAACCAGAAAATCAGAAAGGCAAACAAAACAAAAGGGCAAGGCAGGCTCGGAAATCAAAAGGCAAAGGGGTGTCTATCAAGAATCTCAAGAGTTAAGTTTACGAGGTATTCGGCACTAAAACTGATCAACGTTCTGACAAAGAACAATACAGAGACTGAGGTTTAAATACATGAGGGAAGGTGACAATCTAGGCGGGGCTGGGAAAAAGGTGGACGAAACAAATAGACAACAGGTGGGGAAACATAATAGGGTAATAACATAATAATGGGAGGGAGACGAAAACGCGGACTGGAGGCATGAAAAAAAAACCATGTAAAACATACGGCTCCAGATTAGGGAGTAGACATTTGCATAGTTAGAAGACAGGTGCGAACACTTCGCTGAAACTAAATGAGTAATCAGGGACAGCATAGGGAGGCGGAGTTACAGAACAGTGCAGAAATACTAAGAGATTGCGTTAGTGAGTTAGTTACGTGAATATTTCTAAACTACCCAATAAAAGTGATTGTTAGTTAGTTAGTTAGACAGACAGTAAGTGTATTAATTGGATTAGTACTGTACAAAACCAAGATTAGTAGTAGTTGGTAAGAATCGTGCTTTACAACATCTACCTACCAAGAAAAAGCAGGAAGTAAGAATCATGAGTTTTAGAAGAAATGTTGAAAACCCGAAAACTACCGTAACTACCCGAATAGTGGGATACGCAGACAGGGGAGTGACTAGACTGGTAAACATTCAGACGCAGACATAACAGGGGATGAC
This sequence comes from Conger conger, assembly GCF_963514075.1. Lineage (NCBI taxonomy): Eukaryota > Metazoa > Chordata > Actinopteri > Anguilliformes > Congridae > Conger > Conger conger. Next base: position 27,403,199 of record NC_083772.1, on the reverse strand, counting down.
AAATGAGAACTGTAATGGAAAACACTAACCAATTTCAAAAATAAATAAATAACAAGAATAAACATAAATACACACAGGACAAATACAGGAACATTACAGATCTAGATTAAAACTTTTGAAATACTGGGCAGAAAGTCTATGTTACACCGAAGCTTTGCGAAACGAAGTTTCATTACACCGTGTACTGTACAGCATACATTTTGTAATGACAAATAAACCTGACTTTAACAGCTAGCTAGATAACTTCTGATCCAACCATTCCTTATGTTAATGTTAGCTAACTTACTATACACACCACAATTTTATAACCAATATATTTTATGCTGGCCCTGATAGACCTGCTAATCTGCCCCTGGCTGTATATGACCTGCTCTGTATATGACCTGGTTGGACATTAAATTATGTTCTCCCTTCTTAACACTATTGTCCTGACGATTTAAAAAAATGCATTAAGGTAACCACCAGTGACACCGCCATTGTCTTGGGTATAGCTAGGTAGCCACCAGTGTTGGGTGAAGTTGCCACTAGCTGCTGGCCCAGAGTCAGTTATCTTCTTCCCCTATTAATGGTTTAAGTTAAGACCAGGGAAGGGAAATCTGATCCTAGACCAGCAGTTAGGCTCCTTTACCCTGGAGCCTAGGCAGCGCACTTGGCACATAGATTTGTGTTTTTAGTAGTGCAGGACAACCAACACATCGTAAATCTACATAAATCAGTTTTTTTCCCCTCTAGACTAGAGATAGAAAAATAACCAAGGACATGCTACGGCCGAGAATGAGGGTCCAAAAAAATTAGAAAGCTTTTATTTTGAATCGCTATAGATATTTTACAATCAATGCAAAAGTCAATAGGATTTTAACACTGGGCTATGACATCACGAACCAGACACCCACAGGAGCCAATTTGACTTACAAGGTTTATATACATGCATAAACAACAGGCTTTCAGCAGTTATTAGCGTGTGCTAATGTTTAGATAGCAAATAAGTATGCGGTATCCATCCTTCTGATGTAATTTACATAGCAACTGTACATTCAGATAACACAGACTCACTTAATTTGATAACAATTCAGAAAATAGAGAAAAACTTTTAGAGATCTAAATCGATCCAACATACTTTTGTCATTAAGGGACGGTGTAACAGCCTTCCAAGCAGTTAAGGGGTCTTCCCCAACTTACCTACAAAAAATCATCAGACCCTACACCCCTGCCAGACCTCTTCGTTCAGCCTCCACAGGCCGCTCGGCACCTCCCCCTCTCCAAACCTCCACCTCACACTCACGACTACTGTCTGTTCTGGCTCCACGGTGGAGGTCAGAACTGTACAATCTCTCCCCACCTTCAAGCGCAAACTGAAGACGCACCTCTTCAAGCAGCACCTCTCCCCATCCCTCGCTACCTCCCTGTGATCCTTAATTGTTGTCTCTGTGATTTACGTAGTGTTTCGGTATTTTTAGTTGGCTAGGTAAGCAGTATTTGGATAGTTAAGTTTGGTCACTTTTGCTTTGTTGTTTGTTTATTTGTTGTTTAAAAAAAAAAATAAAATAAAATAAAAATAGGCCCTGGTCCTTATCTTTGTTGTACGGGTAGCAATTGAAATTGTACTTCCCTCTAGGGTCTTTCAGCGCACTTAGCCCTGGTTATGGGTATGCACTTTGTTGTACGTCGCTCTGGATAAGAGCGTCTGCCAAATGCCAATAAAGTAATGTAATGTAATGTCACAGACATTTTCGTGTGACGTAATTGAATTCTGGCATTAATATTGTTGGACTGACCAAATTCCATTAAAAAACTATAATTGTATGGGTTATCGTTAGTGCTATGGCTTATGCTAGCTACATCATACTAACTCATATGGTGATCAGTGAAGGCTAATAACACAAGATCAGTTTTTGTATGTTTTATCGGTGCTGCTGTAAAAGTGAAATAAAAGCATGGACAAAGTAGGCTGTCTTCTGTGAGAAATGTATTATCGCATTCACGTGCACATAGGCTACTGCGGTCTACATTTTGCCCTCCCTATTAACCATACTCGGTTAAATTACAAGAAATTATTATTCCTATCACCTTTGTGAGAGCTGGTTCATTACAGAAGTAAACTAAAAACACCCACTAACCAGTTATTAAACTAAACATAATCTTCACTGCAAGATTTACCTACAAAAAAAAGTAGCAGACTTTCTGAAATACAGTATCGGCAGGGTTTGCTTCGTTTGGCAATGTGCAGTTTTATTTATGACTGGAAGCAAATGATTCCCTCCATGTCTATGTCTGTCTTTTAAGTTCACCAGTCCATTGTAAAATGAATCAATAACAGTCTTTAGGGAAATTTTAAACTCAGAGATGGCGCTGTATTATTCTGGAGGAAATTAAAGGGGCTAGCAGCATTGACAGACATCCTAAATTGACTAAACTGATTTCAGGGAAAATACACACGCATACCCCTGCAGCTTGACCCTTACAATGACACTGGAAATTTCAGAATTATGAGTAATAGGCCTATATCCTACCTATGCCTAGCATCCATGTTACTAAAATGTCAGTCACATTTTATTGTTTGCGCACTTTAAGTATCGTTTCCCCTGTATGCTAATGCTAAGACTTTGATATACTTGCTTTCTAATAACGTCAGAACAATGAAACATTCAATTATATAATTTAACATGGCTTTCCATGCGCAGGGAAGATGTTTCAATGCAGTGGCATTATCGAAAAAGCAAGTCAAAGTATTCATTACATTAATGGCATTTGGCAGACGCTCTTATCCAGAGCAACGTACAACAAAGTACATACCCATAACCATGGATAAGTCGTATGAATAAAATCGTAAATTCATAACCAAGAACTAATTGCTACAGCTTATTGGACGACCTCGCAGGATATTTGGGAAAACTATGGAAACATTTCATTGTTAGTGATTATGCACTGTAGGTTGCACCATAGGTTGCACCTATGTATGAAACGAGTGGACAGATGTTGTTTCAGCGTCACTAAGACCATTGAAAAATGTGCCTGTTTGAGAGCGAAATACAGTATCGGCAGGGTTTGCTTCGTTTGGCAATGTGCAGTTTTATTTATGACTGGAAGCAAATGATTCCTATGTCTGTCTTTTAAGTTCACCAGTCCATTGTAAAATGAATCCACAAAGCAACACAAAAAGGTGTTTAGCTATGGTGCTAGCCTATATGCTTTACCACTGCGGTGGTAACCTTGAAGAATAGTACTTTTTAGCGGCCGCTACAGATATCATTACCTATGACATCCGTTAGCTCACAGTTGTGTGACGCTTACCTCGATATCTTTTACAGTCGTTCATCCGTCCCTGCTGGGCGATTGAAAAGTTTGTTTTGTTGCATACAGTGCAGTGTGCCAGGGTCGGCTTGGCTTTAACTGGTTTCAAACATAGAGTATATTTTGGAGTAGCCTATATTTCAATTACACTCGCGGTGGATTTACCTGTAGGTTTTTCCATTGTCACGAACAAACTGTGTGTGGGGCGCGTATTTCGAAAACGACCCATGATCTGATTTGTCTTTGATTATGATTGGTTTTAGGATTGATGAATGGGGATCGTAGAGCTGGAGCCTGCAGGTAACTGACGGAGTGCAAGTAGAATTTGTAGCCTACAAAAGGCAACTTATATTTCAATTCAGGGAGGGAATAAATAGCTAAATGGTGCGACGCGAATCCGGGAGATCCTCGCACCTCTTCTGGAGTCCGGGAGAGAGTACTTATTTCCAGGAGACTCCCGGAAGTTCCAGGAGACTTGGGATGTCTGGCTTTGTTATGTTCAACAGAGGTTTTGAGGCTATCAATAGGCCTACTCTTTTCCAGTGAGTCTGCTCTCTCGTTAATTGTGAGGTTCAGGGTAGATATAATGTGTTCAGTTTCATTTTGGTTTTCATTTTGACTGACCAATCCTTTCCATTTTTTTATGATCGGCTCTTAATTGGGGTTTCGGCAGAGGAGGCAGCTCCAGACCTCGATCGCCAGATGTAAGGTCTGGAGTCAACATTTAAGAATTTGTGTTCAGTCAATAAGCTAATGGACAAAGCAGCTAAAGATAAAGTAGGCTAACACTGTAAACGTCTTACAGGCCACTGTAAAAACGACTTACATTAGTTAGTCAATTAATCAAAAGAAAGTGGTTAAAGGGTATATATAACATTTTCCTAATGAGTAATTTAGCAAATACGTTTTTACGTTTTGGGTTAGTTCCAAAATGTATAACAGTCTTTTGTCTATTGTGTAGGATGAGCTCCACAAAAACCTACCGCTCACCAGAACGCTCTAGGCCACTCACAAGTGAGATTGTCCAGACATGAACTAGGCTAGCAGCACTTGCTGTTAACATTATCAAGTGCACAAAAAGCCTAATAATACTAATTTAGTAATAGTAGGGCCAAATTGCTCTGGCCGAATTGCCTCTGAAATGTTGTACAACGGAGCCTGATGCGCACACATGCACACCTGCACAAACACACACATAAGCACATGCTCATGCACAAATGGTTTTTCATGCAAGAGAAAAAAAAACAAAATCACACAATTTTTAGTTGCAGTAAGGTTTTTAATGAGGCTCAAGAAATAAAATACTAATGAAAAGCTAATATTTTTTGCTTATTAAAATTCAATCTTTTAAAGATGCTGTAGGAGCTCATTTCTCTTTTTAAATCAAACTGAAGTGCATTACCAGGATATTTAGATACAAACTGGCAGCAACTTGTAAATACATGCATTGTTAATTTCAGCAATATGTATTATACTGATTTGTCTTTACAGACATAACCCTTAGGAAGGAATAATTTAATCAATTCAAGTTATATTGATTGTTTGAAGATACTTTTATAACCAGTAACTTGCCAATAACAAAGTCACCCAGATGGAGACCAGGTGGAGTGTCTATTTAATTTTTTTAAATCTTTGATTTGATTTGATCAGCGATGGCGCCCACCCAGGTCCAGCCAAAGCGCTTGGTCAGCTGAGCCATGGTCCGAGCCTGGTAATAATCACTGGGGATCTTCCGGAAGAAGTTTGGAAACTCACGCCTGTTGCTGAGACAAGCGCAGCTGGCCTGATAACTCACCTGAAGTACACAAGAACATTTTTTTTTACTTCAATACATATATGTGTATGCACATACAAATTATACATTTCAAATGTTATATATTAGCAGGTTCCATATATTAAATATTTATTAAATATTTAACGTGCTTTATACTTCAAATACATTCTTTTTTTCATCAAAACCATGTCTTTTTCAAATCCAACTGTTTTTCATTTTTTATTTTAATACATTTAATTTGAAGAATAAATAAAGATATCATTTACAGCTAAAATACACAAAATATGCAGTTGTGTAATTTGATGTTAAAAAAAACCTTCAAATACAATCAGATATATTTTAATCTCATTAATCTGCTAATTGCACCCCACACCAGAAACATTGGCCTACTGGTCTGACATAGTAGATATTTTACTGTTTTGTAGCAATTAGAAAATCTCTATATTCTTGTCCATTGTAAATAATAAACTTTAAGATGTTCTGAACTTCTTTAAACACCATTTCGACATTATAGAACCTATAATAACCATAGCCATATTGTTTCTATTACTGATCTCAAAGAAATTACCTTTATTAATTATTAAGGGCTGTATGCTACCATTACCTGACAATGTTAAAAAGGTATCTCTACCTGTAGCAAACAGGAATGAAACTACAAAGAATTCAAATAGATTTTTTTTTTTTTACCACTGTCATGTAATGATATCACATTTAAATCAGTGTCCCTCAGTATTCAACACCATAGACCACTGGTGCAATTGTGACTGACCAGAGGAATGCCCAGTGGACCCAGAGTTCTGGATAGGATGATACACTGTGTAGAAGAGGTGTCTCCAATGAGGGCCAGGACCTTGCTGCAAGTGTGCTTTCTCCCACTGACCAGTGCTAGTGCCCCCCTGCAGGGACCAGGGGTACTGCCCACAACTGTCCACAATCCTGTACCCCAGTTTGACCCCTGGGAACAGGAAGGGGTTCTTGTTGATCTCCTCCACAGCAAACACCATGGTCTGTGCCCAACACATTGACCTTTCCTGGAGTGACAAGGTAACAACCACATCCCAGCATCAGAATCACCACAAACTGTTTTACCTTATAGGAACATGAAAGTAAAAAATATGAAAATAACTGTGAATAAAAGTGAAAGATCAGGAAATAACCTGTACGGAGAAGAATCAGAATGTGGTTTAGAGGGTTTTTAATTTACTCAAGGCAGAAACAGCTTTCGCAATTAACACATTTTAAGAAACATACCTTTTTTCAAACTAATGTGAATATGTAGTTCTTATTCCATACAGAAATCTGGAACTGACCTCTGACATTGCATTAGTTTTGGGGGTTCGGTGAAGGTTGCGTCTGGAGAGATGGGTTGGAAGTAAAGGGGGAAGAGTCCTCCAAAATCACATCTCCATCCTGAGAAAGCCTGGGGTCTTCCAGGCTGTTGGAGTATATCCATTGCTGGCAGTGTGTTGACAAGCTCCAATCTGTTGCCCAGGTCAGGAGTGGCAGCACCAGCATTAACCACTGCGAGAAGCTGAGTGGGGACATATCAGAGCTGGTCTGACCAGCCTCTCTCTGAGCCCTGGCTTCTAAGTCCCTGCCAGGCAGCTGAAGTGAATATTTGTAATGGCCACTGTGTCCTGAGGGGTCGTGAATAATTCTAGATCAAGCAGTAAACAGGGACCATGGGAGTGAAGCAATTTTCCCTTCCTTTGAGCCTCTGTGTGCATGATGTAATTTCTGGATGTTTTGTCATGAGTGTGCAGGACAGTGCCACTGTTCCATGAGTCAGAGAAGGCAGCTAGTTGTAAAAGTGGGCGTCACAACAATGTTGAATTTTGGCATTTTCTTATTCTCTTAAAAGTACATAATTCTCTTTCATGCCTAACGACAAACTGCTTGTATCATGTCAGTGCGCTGTGTGTTTCTAATCAGTTTATCAGACACAAATAGTTGCTGTTTCCAACCTCAAAGAATCAGCACAGTGATAGGATCTCAGAAGATCTTCAAACTCAAAGAACCTCTACAGTGACAGGGATTGAGGGAGTGGAATCCTTTCCCCATCCTTAAATTAGAAGCAGGGGGCACAATTCATGAACATCCTTTCATCATGATTGCAGCAGTCAGGTCAATAGACCTCAGGCGTGTGCTGTCTCTCTGACGGCTTCCTATTTTTCAAGCAATTTTCAGAGGAAAGGGAGTGTGAATAAAGAGATTATGAGTTGGGATGGGTAGTATGTCCCAAATGGGTTTAAATCATTGTTATGTGAGCACCAGAAGTACAATACAGGGCACAGAGGGCACTTAGGTGGAAGCAGAGAACTTAGCTGTAACTAGACCCTCTAGACCAAGGTAAAGGCCTTACACCAGTGTTTCCCAGCTCCAGGCCTCGGGACCCACATGCCAGAAGGTTTTTGTTGTAACCAGTAACTCACACACTTGATTTAATGATTGAACCAATCAAACCACAAAAATGCCCTTGATTAGTTAAATCAGGTGTGTGAGCTACTGGTTACAACAAAAACCTTCTGGCAAGCGGGTCCCGAGGACTGGAGCAGTGGGCCTTACACTGTTGACAGCCGTCCATTTTAAATAAGGAATATTCCTGACTTGGTTCATATGTATTTTAGAACATAAAGAGCTGTTTGCTTATTTGGCCAGGAGGGATTAAAGTACATGCCTGGGACCTGCAAGGTCGGTGGTTCAATCCCCGGTGTAGCCACAATAACCTTGAGCAAGGCCCTTAACCCTGCATTGCTCCAGGAGAGGATTGTCTGCTGCTTATGTAGGAGAAATTCACACTCACTTAGAAGAGAACATTAATCAAATATTAAAGTATGATATGTAACCTGTATAGTTTCAAACTGATTAACTGCTCATTTGTGCTAGAATTACACAGTGACCCATATGTAACCTGAGTGGAAAAGTACAGAATGACGTGTATGCTTAAAAAACTTGGAAAAGTACAGGATAGCATCATGTGGTGCATAAGTAATTTATAAGTAAAAGCAGCTCACGGGGGCGGGGGCATCCTGAACTTTATAGACAGTTGGCAAAGCATGAGGGCCTGGGCGATTTGCCACAATGATGTTTGCACCTGTTTTAGGAGGAGTTAAGATAAGAACAGTGTATAAAATGGGTGTAAAAATGACATTCGAGGTCCATTTTCTGCGGAACTGGTCCAGCTTTATGCACTTGTGCTAATAAAATCTGATTTTCCTGAAGAGTTTGCTGCCGTGGTGTCTTTTCCCTCGTGAAGTTGTTTTTTGACAAATTGGAGATTGGACTTAGAATTCTGTCGTTTCCTAGACACAACACTTAGTCTAAATCAACTGTAAGTCACTGTGGATAAAAGCGTCAACCAAATGACATGTAATGTAATGAAATATCTGTGTTCCCTTTTGAGTAATCTGAACAGTTCATTCTGAATGTATCAGAACAAAAAATATTAAATGCGTCACAGTTTGTTTGAGATCTATACTCATTATTCAGAACCCTTCCGTTTTTGCACTTTATTGTGTTGTAGATTTAATTTTAAATGGATAAAATTGCCATTTTTGCCCATCAAACTACACTCAATAACCAGTTTATCCCATTCTTCCTGGCAGATCCTCTCAAGCGCCGTCAGATTGGATAACTGAACTGCCATCTTCCGGTCTCTCCACAGATTTTGTTTTTATGGGGCTTAAGTCTTTAGCTGGGCCACTCAGTCAGAGACTTGTCCCGAAGCCACTCCACCATTGTCTTGGCTGTATGCTTCAGGTCATTTTCTTGTTGAAAGGTGAACTGCCGCCCCAGTCTGAGGTCATGTGCACTCACGTGCACTCTTTGAATGCAATTTGGCAAACTCTAAGTGGGCTGTCATATGCCTTTTAATCTACCATAAAGTCCTGATTGATGGAGTGATGTTGACAAGGTTCTCCTTCCGGCAGGTTCTTCCATCACTGCAGGGGTCTTCAAAAGCTCTGTTAGAGTGACCATTGGGTTTTTGGTCACCACCCTGACCAAGGCCCTTATTTCCCAGTTTCTCAGTTTAGCCGGACTGCAATTTCTTCCATTTCACAATTATTGAGGCCACTGCGCTCCTGGGGACACTCAAAGCTTTAGAAATGGTTTTATACCCTTGCCCTGTTCTTTGCCTCAACAATTATTTCAGTAGCCTACATGAACATGCATGAATGAATGTACTGTCAGGGATCAGAATGACAGGACCCAGTAGCAAGACCAAAGTGTCATTTCAGAGTCTTTATTATAAATTTGGCATATTAAATGTGAAATGAATGAAGCAACTGAACTGACAGATAGACTGCGGTGTGCAGAGGGAAACAATACACAGAAACGCTAAGCACTTAAACGAAAAACACAGAACCCGACAAATTTCCAAATTGCATAGGCCTATTTATTACCAATGCATTTGATTTCAGATGTTACTGTACACTGGGAAATCATTGTTTTTCAACAAGAACACTGAATATTTGGAAACAATTACATGCTAAATATGAAGCGACATATCAGTTTCACTAATCTACTGAAATATGTGAATGAACTTATGTGAGATGCTATGAACTGAGAATAGAATATAGGACTTTACAGAATAGCTACAGTATACAAGGTGTTCAGATGTCAGACACATCAGGATTCTTGGATTACAGTACATTTTAAAGATGTTTAGGCTACATTGATCCAATGTTGCTGGTTAAATATTCATCATACATATGCTTGAACAAACTTACTGAGACAGGAGCGTGGGGGTTGGACCCAAAATGCACAACTCGGACAAATATGTGAATAAAGTCCCGTCAGGGCTTTATTTAGGTATTGTCAAATGAATGTAGTCAAAAACAAGCAAAGTTCATCCACAGTAAATCCAGCCAAAACCAAAGTACAGTACCGAGGGAGAAGGCAGTCTCGAAATCAGTACACCATGCAAAAATTCCAGTAACCAGGAAAGCTGTCAGCGGGGCAGTAGTGCAGACGGATTGGTAGGCAGGCTCAGAGTCAAAGGTGGTCCAAGAGTCAAGACCAAAGTCCGCTCCGCAGGGCAAAAGCACAAAGACAACAGGCAAGAGCCATGAACACTGAGCTATATGCAGGTGTAGACAGGTGCAGACAATTAGCTTGAGAGCAGCATGCAAATGGAAAATCAGGTGTGGAGGACTGACACGTTAACAAGATAATGAGTAATCATTCGTAATAAACCTATCCTGCCCTTGCGTTAGTAAATGACATGCACAAGAAACGTAAGGTAAACATGAACACATGGTTAGAATGTTGGTATTACCCAATCCTGATCTAGCGTTAGTAAAATGGAAAAAGGTTTGTTGACAAACACGAAAAAGTGTATGCTAATCAATGAATGGAACAACATAACATGAAACAAACATAAATCGTGACATAACAATTGTGACATGAATAAACTATATGACGTGACATGACAAGACTAGAAAATACATCGTAACAAGACTAAATATGAAACGTAACATGACATGAAAATGAAATGTAACAAGAAATAAAACAGAAAAATGTGCCAAGACTAGACTAATATAATACGTGACATGACAATAAAATAACTAAGACAATAACTAAACATGAAACATGAAACGTGACACTTACAAGCTATTTTATAGCTTCAAATGGGCGGACCACATGTAAGATCTGTGATTTTTTAAATGCTTTTCGAGTCTGGGTAGGAAATAATAACATGAGTAAATCTACTGGCTGAAAGGGGACCAGATTTACAAACTGGACAGGAAGTAGATTTACAGTTAAGAGGAACTAAACATCACACTGAAGGGTGCCCACAGCACAGTAGCCAACTGGAAAAGAACTAGAAAGGAAATTGGTGAGTCAGTGTTCTCAGCATAGATAAACAGAAAAAAAAGACACAAAGTGAAATACCAAGTTCTAAAATGCACCAAAACCTGTGGAAATGATACCCAGGTAAATCTGTGAATCAATCACATATTCTCACACAACACCAATATCCTCACAGACATAGGGAGGAGATTGTCTGGTACTCTCAGACTGCTGTGGCTTCAAGATGGCTATTACTAGCACTTTAAACAGCTGTGTTTAAAGACAGGCCTGGTCTGATGGAGAGACTGAGAAGAGCTGCTGATGCCAGGTTAGCCTTTTTGTGTAAACCAGTGATCCTCAGTTATGATACACTCCCCTGTCATACATCCCCCCCCCCAGGTATTGTTCAAATATTGCTGTAGAAGTAAGCAAGAGGGAAGCAAATGCATAACGGTACAGTAGATGGCCCATAGGTGGTGCTACCAGCTTCCCATTCATTTCACTTATAAACATACTATACACTATATCATATAACAGAAAAGTGACAGTTAGAGAGGTGGATTAAGGTATGATCACATGCTGTACATTTTGTGCAAGCTGGAGGCCAGGATGCCTAAGACCTGCACAGCAACCGTGTTCTTCACCGGTGAGGTGTGTTAGGCCGTGATGAAGGAGATCCAGACAGCAAAGAAGATGTGTGTGCTGAAGGTGATGAATATGGCCTCAATGAAATAATCGGCCAGCATCCTGCCCATAGTGTTTATAACAATAACAGTCTTCTAATTTCATCAGGCCTTGGACATATTCAAGGCACCCGGTGCCAGCGGCAGCAAAGCAGCCCCAAAACATCACTGAGCCTCCTCCATGTTTCACAAGAGGTATGGTGATCTTTTCTTTGAAAGCTTCCTTTTGTTTTATGTTTTTGCAAACATAGAGTTGGTTTCTCTGTCCAAAGGACATTCTCCCAGAAGGACTGATTTGCCAACATGCATTTTTGGCGAATTCTAGTCGGGCGTGTTTGTGTTTCTCTCCTCAGACAACTCTCTCTCTTTCCTTCTCTTTTCCATGTTTAATGTGATACACAGTGATGTTGTGAGCTGCAGGTCCTGCTGCATGTGACTGCCATCTACAGGTGGCTCAGTAAATTGTTGCCAGTTGAGGCCCTGTCCTCTGAACAGCAGAGGAAGTGAGGGACGCCACTGCATTCCTTTCCAAAACAGACAGTATGACCACACAGAAGACAAGTCATCTTTTACTTGATTTATGACTTAAACCCTCCCTTTTGGTCCATAAAATTGTTGGTTGAAAATAATCAGGCATACTTGCTTACTTTTTGCTTCTATCAATACATTCTGCTGAATGCAATGATTTATGTAGGCTACCTTTAGGAAAAAAATATACTGAGTGTATCCAATGGCATTTAAAAAAAATTGTTACTGTTCATGGCTACCAAATAACATATTGATTCAATAATTCATACCGATCTCCTAAAGTAAAATGTTAATTTTATTTGACAGAGATTACATCAGTCTGCTGGGAACGTGCTAATGATTCATTGTGTGCAATTGTAGCCAGTTTCATTCAGTAAACAGACAATATTTGTGTCGAGCAGAAACAGTTATGAAGGACACATTAATTAGGAATGGCAATTAATGTTTCAATATTGTACTACAAAGTGGAATTGTATTGATATGATGACCGAACAACAAAATGCAATAAAATATATTAAAGTAAAAAGGTATTGTCAATGTTGGTTTCGCACATAATGTTAAAGTAAAGTGGTGAGCCCATTCATGATCAGAATAAATTCATTAACAATATTATAAATTAATTTTCATCCAAACTTTTTCCGGTTTTCTACCTGAGCAAGTCAGTGTAGAGCCATCCCAGTGGTGCCCAGCAGTATTCTTCAGAAGGGTTAAAGACCGGCACAATGTGACTGAAAGCACTGGTCTCCAGAGTGTCAGGGCTGTATACTCTATAAAAGCATGACGTGGATGCCAGGCAGTGAATTGGGGGAAGTTTGTGGCAGAGATGAGGCCTGTGCTCTCTTTGTGTCTGAACCTGGCCCTGGCCTGGGCCTCTGCTGCTCCTCAGACAGCCTGCCGACTACGGGAGCGCTTCAGTCTGAACGGGATGTACCGCAAGGGGGACGTAATTCTTGGGGGGCTGTTTGAGGTGCACTTCCTGACAGTGTTCCCTGAGCTGTCTTTCACAGCCGAGCCAGACCAGCCGAGATGTGAGAGGTGAGTCACTCCCAAATATCAGACAATTAGACAGACATGCACACACACACACACACACACACACACACATACCCAAGCATACATGCAAATGCACAAATACATAGACAAACAAACTATAAACTATATATTTTGAATAGAACAAATTTACACAATATCATGTACCGGTATTTTCCAAAAAATAAAACATTTGTTTCTGTTTGTTAGTGAAAAATCTGAATGCACACTACATAATTAACATTTTAACCATGAATGAAATAATTAAGTTTTTACATAATTGTCAGAATGTAGATAATAATGTACATTGAAGGAATAGACATTACAGTTTCCACATCTACTATTTCAGACTTGATTTTCCAGGGTTCCAAGCAGCGCAAACCATGGTCTTTGCAATTGAGGAAATCAACAAAAATCCCAACCTGCTGCCCAATATCACCCTGGGATTCCATCTCTATGACAACTGTTTGAAGCTTGCCATCGCGTTCCGTGCAGCCACAGCACTGCTCAGTGGGACAGAGGAGTCCTTCTCTAACATGCGATGCACAGGGTCACCCCCGGTTCTAGGCATCGTGGGTGATCCAGGCTCAACCCACTCCATCGCCATCTCCAGTGTGCTGGGCCTGTTCCGTGTTCCCATGGTACTGTATGATGGAGAACCAATCCTGGTCCACAGTCCAGCTGCCCTTTTTAGCTCTCTGTATCACACAGGAGGGTGGCTTTGAATTTAACCATAACGGCACTTTCTCATTCCATTTGTGAATTCCAAAAGTAGCTGATGTATGACTGTCTAGACAATGAAATATCCATCTCATGAATGTGTGTGAAACTACATCTGCGTGAAATGAATGGGATTCTCCCCAAGAAATGAATTATAGTTCCCTTCAGTGTAAACTTCAAATCAACAGAGCAAAACTTTCCATTATCATTTTTCCATCCAATGTAGAATTATAATACATGATGCCTCTCTGTGGTATAAGATCACATATTTATTAACACACTTTTCATCCAATTCATTATTTAAAAAATAATAATAATGCAGTAGGAAACCAATAGTTTCATTCAAGCCACCATAATGCTTGAATCTGACATTTTAAGTTTTGATGCATAAGTTTAATTTCACCAGTGATGAATCACTTCTAGCTCTTTCCGATGCATATCAGAGACAATAGTTTGCAACTGAAATGAATTGATACATTATCTCAAGTAAGCTTGGTTTTGTTTTATTAAGGTAGTTCAGGACGAGTGAAGGCAGTCATAACAAAATGTTAAATGTTATATGATGTGTAAACAGGAGCCCAGGACGACTGACTCCTTTTCTGCTTCGCTCTGCTTTGTATACAAGCTTACTATGGTAAAGGTGTATGCTATAAAATGGAGGTGTTTGAGGAGGTCTCTAAACTGTTAGTGCCTCAATATCTTTTGTCTTCCACCAGGTGAGCTACTTTGCCACATGTTCCTGCCTGAGTGACAGGCAGCAGTATCCCTCCTTCTTCAGAACCATCCCCAGTGATGCCTTCCAGGTCAGAGCCATGGTGCAGATCCTGGAGCGCTACGGCTGGAAGTGGGTGGGCCTCCTGTTCAGCGATGATGATTATGGGGTGCACGCAGCCCAATCCTTTCACCAGGAGGTCAGCCGCTTTGGATGTGTGGCCTTCTCCGAGATGCTTCCCCATGACAATGACCAGGCCAAGATCCGGCAGATCGTAGGCATCATCCGCCACTCCACGGCAAAGGTGGTGGTGGCATTCTCTCCGTCTGCATACCTATTGCCCCTCACTGAGGAGATAGCCCTGCAGAACCTGACTGAGCGGCAGTGGATCGCTAGTGAGGCCTGGGCTACTTCAGCCGTCTTCCATACGAGACAGCTGCTGCCCTTTTTGGGAGGGGCCCTGGGTATTGCCATCCGCAGGGGAGATATCCCAGGGCTCCAGGACTTCCTGCTTAGTCTTCGCCCTGACTTTGATCCTGGCAACAACATGGTGAGCATGTTCTGGGAGGAGATGTTCAGCTGTAAGTTCAAGGCAGACTCTCTGGACAAGGTGTGCACAGGACAGGAGAGTCTGGAGGGCACAGAGTCGGCATACAGTGACGTGTCAGCACTCAGGCACTCTTACAACGTTTACAAAGCAGTGTACGCCCTGGCACATGCCCTGGATGATCTGCTGGGGTGCAATCCTGGGACAGGGCCATTCCCAGGACATTCCTGTGTAGAACTACACACTCTGCAACCATGGCAGGTGAGGTGGTCATTTTTTGTATGATTTACAGCACCACATGTCTGATCATGGAAAATCTGATAGTTTACACCTCCTATAATGCCCCCATGTTCCTATCAGTCTTTTCCTTTGAACATACTCTCTTATATTTTTCTTATAAGTCCTCCTCTGTTTGCCCTCTGTATAGCTGGTGCCTTACCTGCAAAGGGTTAATTTTACCACCAGCTTCGGTGACCAAGTGTCCTTTGATAAAAATGGTGATGCCCTGGCCATCTACGATGTGATGAACTGGCAGAGGGCAGCAGACGGGACCATCAAGACTGTGACGGTCGGGGTGTTTGACGAATCTTCTCCTCCTGGACAGAAGCTCCTGCTGGAGGAAGAAAACATCTTCTGGAATTTCGAGTCGCATAATGTAAACTCCTATCCCTCTTTTCATACAAAAACATCTGTTTAGGCAGCACATATATGTACTTATGGTCACATATACTGCATTTGGTTTCATATTAAGTCCATACAATAGTTGTGCATGTACTAATCAATAGAAATGTGCCATAAATGTAAAGAATGGTGCTATTCTTATAATGAAATTTTCCACCAGCCCCCACGCTCCATCTGCAGTGAGCCCTGCCGCCCAGGCACCAGGAGGGCGATAAGGAAGGGCGAACCAGTCTGCTGCTTTGACTGTTTGCCCTGCGCAGATGGGGAGATCAGCAACCAGACAGGTCAGTCCATCCACACAGCAGAGAAGAAAATATTTCTCTGCCCTTACAAAATAGAATATTTCATTTGCCAAAACTAACTTTAGACTAAAATCTAGTCTCAGTCTAATCATACCTAGCCCTGGTGTAACTGCTGGATGTTTCTCTTTTGGAAATATATTTTCAGATATTAGAGTCTCACAACTCAGAACTAACTCACATCTGAGGCCTCTCTCAAACACTAGACACATGGATCTAGAGACCCCCTGCTTTTAGACTGCAGGTGTGTTACTAGTTTCAACTCCTCTGTCACAGATTCCCGTGAGTGCTACAGGTGTCCAGTGGACTTTTGGTCAAACCAACTCCGTGACCACTGTGTGCCCAAGGAAATCGAGTTTCTCTCCTTCCAGGAACCCCTGGGGATCTCCTTAACAACCATCTCGGTGTTGGGGGCATGCATCTGTGCAGGTACCCTATCCGTGTTTGCCCGGCACAGGAACACACCTGTGGTGAAGGCCAACAACTCCGAGCTGAGCTTCCTGCTGCTGCTGTCACTCACACTGTGCTTCCTGTGCTCCTTGCTGTTCATTGGCCAGCCTCAACGGTGGACCTGCCAGCTTAGGCATGCCGCATTTGGGATCAGTTTCGCCCTCAGCATCTCCTGCATCCTGGTCAAGACCATCGTGGTGGTGATGGCTTTCAAGGCTGCACGGCCAGGTGGGAATGCGATTAAGTGGTTTGGCGTGCAGCAGCAGAGGGGCACTGTGCTGGCCTTCACTGTCATCCAGGCAGTGATCTGTGTGGTATGGCTGACTGCTGCGTCACCGATTCCCTACAAAAACACCCACTCCCAGAACTCCAAGATCATCTACGAGTGCGCAGTAGGGTCGATTGCCGGGTTCAGTGCCCTGCTTGGCTACATCGGTCTGCTGGCAGCCGTCAGCTTCCTGCTGGCCTTCCTAGCAAGGAATCTGCCTGACAATTTTAATGAGGCTAAGTTTATCACCTTCAGCATGCTCATCTTCTGTGCTGTCTGGATCGCCTTTATCCCTGCCTATGTCAGCTCTCCAGGAAAGTACTCAGATGCAGTGGAGATATTTGCCATCCTGGCCTCCAGTTTTGGGCTTCTGGCAGCAATATTTGCACCAAAATGCTTCATCATACTGCTTCATCCTGAGAAAAACACCAAGAAGGCCTTGATGGGCAGAGAGTCTGCAAATAAATAAAGTCATAAATGATGAAATATATAAGTTATCTATTCAAGTTGAAAATGTCATCTATTAATCTATTAAATGAGCCAGAAATGATGTAAATTCAATGCCATGCATTAATCTTAATGTAAAAAAATAAATACTTGTCCTGGATTTTAAAATTGCTTTTATTGGCTGTAAAAGAAACATTCAGTGTGATATGGTGAGTTTTACTGCTCACTAACGTGCCTTCGCTGTGGTAGGTGGAGGATGCTGAGCAGTGTGCATGAAACCTTGTACAGTGTTACTAAAGGGGGTTGTTCCTGTCAGACCACATCTCTTTATGTTGAACTACATGCAGTTTAATACCTGCATATCCAACTGTTGCTCAATCAGCAAAAATATCCTCCCCACCACCAAAAGATAATATTTCTTTTGTTAATATATACACTCTTTGGAACTGATACACTGACTCACATGTACCCCGTGCAACAAATGAACACTCACATGGACATATATGCACTTACAGTATGCACATGCTAAAACACATGGATATGTGCATTTCCATGCATAACTGCTTTTCATGTGAATGAATAAATATTTACATATATCACACACTTTTGGTTGCAGTTTTTTATCAAGGCTCAAGGAAAGTGTGTAAAGAGAGCATGGTTAAATTTAGCCTGCTTTGCCAAGATTGCTCCCAACTGCTTTTTGCTTCAACATACTCAAATTCTGCACATGCAGGGATATCGTGTGATGGAATATCGGTCTTATTACAGTTATTTGAATCTTATAGCACAATGTATCAACAATGAAAGACGGGATATGACATGTAGGACAACACACATATTACAGTGTTGTTCACTGAACTTTCTATTGCTGATGTAACAATGATTTAAGCTTGAAGAAGGCGTGTCGCTCTCCCGTCGGCCGCCGAGGGACAGGGTGTGGGCGGTGTATCTAATACTAGCTCCAATTGAATGTTCTTTTTGTGCTCGTATGTTCATTTTGCATTTACATTAACATTTTTATCATTTGGCAGACGCTTTTGTAAATCCAAAGCGATTTACAAATGCATAGGTTCTTCCACAAGTTAAAGCATCAGATCCATAACTAGTAAAATACACATGAAGTGCTGTTCTAAACAGTCATCGTAAGTGCAATTTCTTTTTTTTTCCTTTTTTTGGGTTAGACAAGAGGGATAGGGATACGTGCAGCTCGACCGCCAGATGCTCTTAGTGAGGGAACCATAAGGCGACCAGAGCTGGGAGGCCAGAGTGGTCTAGCTGGGGAGTAGGGAGTGATTAAGGATTATATGTAAATTGGGGCAGTCCCTTTAGCAGCCAGGGCCAAGAACTGAGCCCTGTGGAACTCCAGTTTGTAGGGGGTGGGCGTCAGAGACTGAGCCCCTCCAAGTCACCTGGTAGGAATGACCAGAGAGGTAGGAGGAAAACCATGTCAGTGCAGATCCTATTCTGTTCATGTTCGGTTCATGTTAATTGCGTACAGTGACAATGCAGTCTTTTAATTGTACTAACTGCTTTTCAAGCAGAATGAATATATATTTTTCAGTGACTTTCCAATCCCACTGCATGTATTTCATGAGAATATAACAGCAAATAGCTGTGACTGGTTGCATGTACAAATTATAGCCAATCACCCTGACGATCTGTCTCCAAAATAGGGTAGCTCAAGTTACGTTTGATTATGATTAAGCTATATCCCCCAATGTTTCTGCTCACTTTTCATGGCTTGGGAGCATACTCCTTGATGATAGAATATTTGTAATTTATTCAATCTTTGTTTATACTTATTCCAGTGACCATTGCCATGCAATATTGTACATTGGTTAGGAAAATTGCTTCTGGCAATGTAATGTCATGGATGATAATTCTAACTGTAATTCAGTCGCTTCTGTCGCCATTGAGCAGCTCCCATAGGAATCCACGGGACTGTCTCCAGTTCTTAGACACTCACTGAGCACTTTATTAGTTACATCTACTTATTATGCAATTATCTAATTAACCAGTCTTGTGGCAGCTGTGCAATGCATAAAAACATGCAGATACGGGTCAGGAGCTTCAGTTCATTTTCACATAAACCATCCGAATGTGGAAAAAATGTGATTTAACTGACTTTGACTTTGACTGTGGAATGATTGTTTGTGTCAGACAGGGTAGTTTGAGCAGCAAGTGCTGTCCTCCTGGGATTTCCACACACAACAGTCTCTAAAGTTTGTAGAGAATGGTGCAAAAAACAAAAAACATCCAGTGAGCAGCAGTCTGCGGACAGAAATGCCTTGTTAATGAGAGGGGTCAGAGGAGAATGGCCAGACACGTCAAAAGTCTAACAGGCCTGTCAGTCTTACTTGTATCACATGTAAAATACTGGAATCTATCATTAGGGACAAACTGGAATTATTAATTGAAAATAATAACATTCTAAGGGATAGCCAGCATGGTTTTCAAAAGGGTAGGTCATGCCTGACAAACCTTTTGGCATTCTTTGAGGAAGCTACTGTGCTAACCCAATGAAGCAATTTAGCGAGGGTGAAGGTATTTGCGTGCTTGTCCTTCTGGTGTTGCTGAAAGAATGTTAATAGGGTTAAATGCTAATGACCGTTATGCGGAGAGACGAGATCAGTACACCAAGTCACAAAGACAGTAGTACCACTCTGCCTTCCGCTTTCTACTGGTCTGCGCTGACCAAGAATCTCCAAAAATAGGGCCAATAAATATACCTTCATATTATCTGACTATTTGAATAATAATTTAAATTAGTTATCTACCTTTGGTAGATTTCTTATTTATAATTTAGACTTCATCGCTATAGGAATCCTGTACTGGGATGTACTCTCTGAGCAGTCCTCCCGCTTGTCCCACTGCATGTGACATTGCGCGGTATGTGCATGTCTTACGAGCTGGCTCGATGTCTACGGTCATTTCAGAGGTTGCGTAAGATGCTACTTGATCCGATGGCGGATCAGGTACCAGAGAGGCCAACATTAGCTATCCCCGTTCTCAACATGAATGATAAGGTAATGCAGAGGAGATTGATTTGCTGTCAGAGGCCTACGGGTGAAAAAATTTGGATCAGGCCCCGTGAGTTGATTAGTAGCATGACTGTCACCTGCTGCATGCGATTGCCATCTACAGGCTGCTTTGTGTATTGTACATGACATCTCAGGAATGGATCTGCAGTTGAGGCTCCTTCCTCTGAACAGCACCAACAATAATACAATAACATGCATTCCAGAGGTTTACTTTAAATTCACCTAAATACAATTACATTGCAGCAACACTGATAAGAGAGGGTCGGTTTTTAAGATCTGAGCATAAAAGCCTGCTCAGTGCAATGGGCTTGTTATGACAAAACTATAGATGAAATTGTTCACAGATTATGGAATTAATCTGAAAGCAGAGCAATTTGAAAATGAGGTTTGAAAGTTTTTGTTTGATGACAATGCCCCTCCAATAGTACTGCCTCACCAATACCAATATCCTGAAGTAAAATGTTAATCCTACATTACATGAGTCCACTGGGATTGTGCTAATATTGTTGTTTACAGTTTGCAGTGAGTTTTGTGCAGTAAAATAGGCACTGTTTAACGTTTAGTAGAATTGAATCACTCTCTGCAATTGTAACTGTAATCACAAAACTAATTAAAAGAATTCTGACCTGACCAAGCCAGGGGAGCGCCACCCCAGTGGTGCCCAGTAGTATTCTTCAGAAGGGTTAAAGACCGGCACAATGTAACTGAAAGCACTGGTCTCCAGAGTGTCAGGGCTGTGTACTCAATAAAAGCATGACGTGGATACCAGGCTAATACGAATACTAATTGGGGAAAGTCTGGCAGAGATGAGGCCTGTGCTCTCTTTGTGTCTGAACCTGGCCCTGGCCTGGGCCTCTGCGGCTCCTCAGACAGCCTGCCGACTTCGGGAGCGCTTCAGTCTGAATGGGATGTACCGCAAGGGGGACGTGATTCTTGGGGGGCTGTTTGAGGTGCACTTCCTGACAGTGTTCCCTGAGCTGTCTTTCACAGCTGAGCCAAACCAGCCGAGATGTGAGAGGTGAGTTGCTCTGCTCCCAAACATCAGACAACCAGCAGGGATGTGATTCTTCTTTCTGTACTTTCAGACCAAAATCGCTGACCCATGTGAATTGTTTTTTAATAATAATTCATAATAATACTAATAATATGAATTTGTGTAAATAAACTGCATAGTAGCTGAAGAACGTGAAGTATCATCAAGAAAACCTGTTCTCTCCAGACCCCTTTTCAGTACCAGATTGGTTAAGGCACATTAAAAGAGCACATTGCATTTAACATTTAGCACATTGCTTCATTAATGTGCAATTATTTAAGTACAGTGTAACATGAATTTACTCATTGTTGGATGACTGCATAAAAAAATTCAAAACATAGGGACATAGTTAGGGTTAACATTATAACAATGTAGGTACAGTGTGATAAGGAAAAATGACAATATTTGTTACACTGTATTTACACAGATATATTGCGTAGGAATCAGAGCACTATAATGTTAAGTGTTAACTTATTATTTTCGAATTTACATTGTTGTTTACTCCTAATATACCCATCCAAAGCTTGATATTTCCAGAATACCAAATTTACCCAATCAGTGAAAGTGATTATTACTATGTAACCTTGTGTACACCTACATGTAAATTCAAAGTTATGGATACTAGGACTGATAGCCACTCACATGACAAATTTGAACATCTCTAGCTAAATGTTTTGATGTGAAATGGAAACAAAAACAAACAACAGAGTGAAATGCTAATGTGTTTTGAATTGTTATAGCATCGTAGAGCTGTGCTAAACTTTGTCCAAACAAAACACCCTGCCACTTCAATAGATCATTGACTCACATCCTATATTAATTCAAATGTCAGTAGTTCACCAAGCACTTTATTAAGTACTTACTTCTTGACTTCTACTGCTGTAGCCTATCCATTAGAGTTATGATGCATTGTGTGTTCAGAGATGCTTTGTGAGTGTATATGTATCCACGATATAAGCATGGCTAAATGGAATGTTCACATGTCTTTTAAAATTAATCTGCATTTATAGATCACTGGTACTGGTACTTTGTAATCGTAATGAATGTAACATTGTTATCATCTTGCCGCGAGTAGCCTACCAAAGTAAAATAAAATGAGTGAGTTTAAAGTGTCCTTTGATTTGGAAAGGAGTCGGAACTACAAATTAGGAAACATCCTTGGATCGAAATACCAGCAAGAGCACCAAACCCAAATGATGACTCATAACGACACTATGAGTTATTTCAAACACTGTACTTACTCTGGGAGTTGTCTTGTCTTTCCTTCCTGAAATCTTTAAAGATGAATGTGGTAATCATTGTATAAAAATGTTATGGAACTTGAATGGGTGGTATATCATGGATATTGGCACAGCTAGCGGGGTGGTTAGGCGAAGCAAATGATGACTCATAACGAAACTATGAGTTATTTCAATAACTGTACGTTATCCGGGCGTGTCCCATAAACCTCGACAAAAACAAATTATTTGTGTGTATCAGTGTCATGTGGTGTAACATAAACTAACAAGCTAGCTAACGTTAATGCAGTGGGGATGCATTATTGCTAGCTAACGTTCGCAGTACCCTTGCTTAGCAACCAAGAAACTACTGTTCAGTGGAAGAATACATTTACCATAAAACATAGTTCCATTAAAAATACATTAATTTATAGTCTGTCTTGTCTTTCCTTCGTGAAATTTTGAAAGATAAATGTGGTATAAAACTGTTGTGTTGTGGAACTCGAACCTGTGGTATATCGTGGATATTCTAACAGCTAGTGGGGTGGTTAGGCACGATGCGAAGCGGAGATCTCGTTCCATAATGCTTAAATTAATTTCATAGAATTGTGGGAAATAAGTTTAAAAAGTGTCAATATTTCCAGATTTGACTCATCAGCACACCCAACCCCAGAACAAATCGACGCAATATAATGCAGTTCTATGTGACAACATACTTTCCATTTGTTTCTGCTTGTTTGTGAAATATCTGCATGAATACTACATAATTAACAGTTCATTCCATTAATACAATTATTAGATTTTACATATTTGTGACGTAATTTAGATAATTTAAAGTAACAGACATGACAAAAAAAAACAACTTTATCGTCCAGTTTCCACCTCTCTTATTTCAGGCTTAATTTTCGAGGGTTCCAGGCAGCGCAAACAATGGTCTTTGCAATTGAGGAAATCAACAACAATCCCAACCTGCTGCCCAATATCACCCTGGGATTCCATCTCTATGACAACTGTTTGAAACTTGCCGTCGCATTCCGTGCAGCCACAGCACTGCTCAGTGGTACAGAGGAGTCCTTCTCTGACCTGAGATGCACAGGGTCACCCCCGGTTCTGGGCATCGTGGGTGATCCAGGCTCCACCCACTCCATCGCCATCTCCAGTGTGCTGGGCCTGTTCCGTGTTCCCATGGTACTGTATGATGGAGGACCAATCCTGGTCCACAGTCCAGCTGCCCTTTTTGGCTCTCTGTATCACACAGGATGGGGGTATTGAATATAATCATGATGGCACTTTGTCGTTCAATTTGTGTATAGCTGTCTAGACTGTAATATCAGTCATGAATAAGTGTATTTGTGAAACTGTATCAGGGTCAAATGAATAGGATTCTCCTCTATAAAGGAATTACAGTTCCCTTCAGATTAATTATCATTTTGCCATCCAATAAAATGTAAATGGCCTGGCCGTGACCTTCCCATCATGTCTCTGGTCACTGTGTAAGGGATAGATGCTTTATTGCTTCCTATGGTAAAGGAGTATGCCACAAAATGGAGGTATTTGAGGAGGTGCTTCTCTATATTCTTAGTGCCTCAATATCTTTTATCTTCCCTCAGGTGAGTTACTTTGCCACATGTTCCTGCCTGAGTGACAGGCAGCAGTATCCCTCCTTCTTCAGAACCATCCCCAGTGATGCCTTCCAGGTCAGAGCCATGGTGCAGATCCTGGAGCGCTACGGCTGGAAGTGGGTGGGCCTCCTGTTCAGCGATGATGATTATGGGGTGCACGCAGCCCAATCCTTTCACCAGGAGGTCAGCCGCTTTGGCTGTGTGGCCTTCTCCGAGATGCTTCCCCATGACAATGACCGAGCCAAGGTCCAGCAGATTGTAGGCATCATCCGCCGCTCCACAGCAAGGGTGGTGGTGGCATTCTCTCCGCAGGCATACCTATTGCCCCTCACCGAGGAGATAGCCCTACAGAACCTGACTGAGCGGCAGTGGATCGCTAGCGAGGCCTGGGCCACCGCAGCCGTCTTCCATACGCGCCAGCTGCTGCCCTTTTTGGGCGGGACCCTGGGCATCGCCATCCGCAGGGGAGATATCCCGGGGCTCCAGGACTTCTTGCTTAGTCTTCGCCCTGACTTTGATCCTGGCAACAACATGGTGAGCATATTCTGGGAGGAGATGTTCAGCTGTAAGTTCAAGGCCGACTCCCTGGACAAGGTGTGCACAGGACAGGAGAGTCTGGAGGGCACAGGGTCGGCATACATTGACGTGTCAGCGCTCAGGCACTCTTACAATGTTTACAAAGCGGTTTACGCCCTGGCACATGCCCTGCATGATCTACTGGGGTGCAAGCCTGGGACAGGGCCATTCCCAGGACATTCCTGTGCAGAACTACACACTCTGCAACCCTGGCAGGTGAAGTGGCCATTTCTAATATGATGTACAGCACCTTGCATCTGATGACGGTTGTTTTCCCTCCATCAGCATGTGGCAACATTATGCTCACGTCTTTTTAACATATGCGTAATGTTCCATCTATTTCTCTTAGTCCTCCTCTGTTTGCCCTCTGTGTAGCTGGTGCCTTACCTGCAAAGGGTTAATTTTACCACCAGCTTTGGTGACCAAGTGTCCTTTGACAAAAATGGTGATGCCCTGGCCATCTACGATGTGATGAACTGGCAGAGGGCAGCAGATGGGACCATCAGAGCAGTAACGGTCGGGGTGTTTGATGAATCTGCTCCACCTGGACAAAAGCTCCTGCTGGAGGAAGAAAATATCTTCTGGAACTTTGAATCACATCAAGTGAGCTCCTCTCCCTCTTTACTGAGAGAATCTGTCCAACTGGTTTCATTCAGTTGGACTGAGTATAGTCAGTGACTTACTGGTATTTAATATGTAAACTTCAATAGTTCTGTTTAGGCAGCAGATATATACATACTTCCAGTGTCATATACAGCACTTGGTCTCAATAATGCATGTGCAGATCAACAGAACTGTATCATAAATGTATAGAATGATATACATTATGATATATAATATTCTTATGATGAGAACTTCTACCAGCCCCCACGCTCCATCTGCAGTGAGCCCTGCCCCCCAGGCACCAGGAAGGCGATAAGGAAGGGCGAGCCAGTCTGCTGCTTTGACTGCCTACCCTGCGCAGATGGGGAGATCAGCAACCAGACAGGTCAGTGCACCCACACAGCAGAAAAATTTTTCAGTTACAAACTGAACAGGGTGTATCTGCTGGATCTTTTTCTTTTGGAAGTCACTCTCATCGGAGGCCTCTCGTAAATGCTAGAAACCTCCCCCCCCCCCCCCCGGCTGCAGATGTGTTATTAGTTTCCACTCCTCTGTCACAGATTCCCGCGAGTGCTACAGGTGTCCAGTGGACTTTTGGTCAAACCAACTTCGTGACCACTGTGTGCCCAAGGAAATCGAGTTTCTCTCCTTCCAGGAACCCCTGGGGATCTCCCTGATGACCATCTCGGTGTTGGGGGCATGCATTTGTGCAGTTACCCTGTCCGTATTTGCCCGGCATAGGAACACACCGGTGGTGAAGGCCAACAACTCCGAGCTAAGCTTCCTGCTGCTGCTGTCACTCACACTTTGCTTCCTGTGCTCCTTGCTGTTCATTGGCCAGCCTCAAAGGTGGACCTGCCAGCTTAGGCATGCCGCATTTGGGATCAGTTTCGCCCTCAGCATCTCCTGCATCCTGGTCAAGACCATCGTGGTGGTGATGGCTTTCAAGGCTGCACGGCCAGGTGGGAATGCGATGAAGTGGTTCGGCGTGCAGCAGCAGAGGGGCACTGTGCTGGCCTTCACTGTCATCCAGGCAGTGATCTGTGTGGTATGGCTGACTGCTGCGTCACCGATTCCCTACAAAAACACCCACTCCCAGAACTCCAAGATCATCTATGAGTGTGCAGTAGGGTCGATCGCCGGGTTTAGTGCCCTGCTTGGCTACATCGGTTTGCTGGCAGCTGTCAGCTTCCTGCTGGCCTTCCTAGCAAGGAATCTGCCTGATAATTTTAATGAGGCTAAGTTTATCACCTTCAGCATGCTCATCTTCTGTGCCGTCTGGATCGCCTTTGTCCCTGCCTACATCAGCTCTCCAGGAAAGTACTCAGACGCAGTGGAGATATTTGCCATCCTGGCCTCCAGTTTTGGGCTCCTGGGAGCAATATTTGCACCAAAATGCTTCATCATACTGCTTCATCCAGAGAAAAACACCAAGAAGGCCTTGATGGGCAGAGAGTCTGCAAAGAAGTAAATTATAGATAAATTATGAAATAAAATGTAATCTATTCATCTATTAAATGAGCCTGAAATTATGTAAATTCAATGCCATCCATTAATCTTAATGTAAGAAATAAATACTTGTCCTGGATTTTAAAATTGATTTTATTGACTGCAAAATAAACATTTAGTGTGATATGGTGAGTTTTACAGCTCACCAACATGTCTTGGCTGTGGTAGGAGGAGGATCCTGAACAGTGTGCATGAAACCTTGTACAGTGTCACTAAAGGGGGTTGTTCCTGTCAGACCACATCTCTTTATGTTGAACTGCATGCAGTTTAATACCTGCCCATCCACATACTGTTGCTCAATCAGCAAAACCATACACTCTTTGGAAGTGATACACTGACTCAAATGAACCAAGAGCAACACATGAACACATACATGTACACATATGATCTCACAGTATGGACATGCTAAAACACATGCATTGGTACATTCCCATCACACACTTTTAGGCTCAAGGAAAGTGAGTAAAGAGATATGTTTAAATTTAGCCTGCTTTGCCAAGATTGCTCCCAACTTCATTTTGCTTCGCCATACTCAAATTCTGCACATGCTGTAAGGAATATCGTAGGACAGGACCATCATTACTGGTGATTAAAAGCCACGTAGCGAATAACATTGTTTTATTCATATGATTTCTACGATGTGGTCTCGCTAGCTGACCCCCTGTAAACTTTAGCTGTCAGCACCCCCTTAACCATGTAGCTTCCTAACATGAGCTAGTCAATGCAGAAAAATGCAGTATTTTACACTTCATAAGACCCATAATATCATTTCGATTCCATGTGTCCCTTTGGAGTCCTATTTGGAAAACTAGAAATAGATAAGAAAAAACATTGCAGGCAATGTCACTAATTTTTGGTGATAATGCCCTCAGATTTGAAAGGGGATTTGTCCAGTGTTGTGACTTGGCTCCATTGTATTTCTTAGTGCACCAGTCACAGCTACAATAATCTGTATCCAGACAAATACAGAACATATTCTCAGTGAGAGAAAAAAGCTTCCACTTTCACTGTGGTTTCACTGTGCTTCTGTAACTGTTTTATTAATATTTTGAATAATTCTGACTCTTTGGAAGTGAACCCCAAAGAGCTACCTTTCAGAAGAGACCAGGGCAGCATTTCCCGAAGCCTTCTTAACACTACATCGTTCGTAAGTTATACCTTGAGCTCTACCTTAACGTTTCAGCGTGTTTCCCGAAACATTCTTTGCTAAGTATACCTTCTGTAAGTGAGGTTGGTCTGGACCACTCTTAGCTATACCTTATCGATGTTGTCAGCTCACTCCGCTAGTGCCCACCACAGTACAACCGCAAGCCTCTGACATCAGCTCAGTTACATCTCAATCTGTTAAGCAATACTTTACAAACAATGTTGCATTTTATTGAACATTATAAACTGATGATTTCCCACTCTCTCTGTGGGCCGGAGCGATGTGGAGGAGATTGATTTTCTGTCAGAGGCTACGGGTGCAAAACACCGTGATACAGTAAGCGTAAATGTGCATCCTCCCTAAAACAACTCAAGGGGGGCATCCAAGCATTCTCTGTGTAACAGTGACTGTCAGTAAGTGAAACCACACAGATTTAACAATTTATTTTACCAGGCATGTTATTTACTTCATCACATTAAATTCCAACAAAATATACTCCCAAAGAAACAAAATCTACATGCACAATGTGCATGGGAGTCTGACTACATTTTCCCTGTAAATAGAAGCTGCACTACCACTGCTCTTCCTCATTTACATAAATGATCTTGACACAGGCATTGAAAGTGTAAGCCAGAAATAATTAACATTTAGTGTCATGTGCTGATCAGCTTGCTGACTTCCCCCTGGAGCATACATTGTTAGCCCCCACCTTTTGGCACCCATGCCTGTGGGGGAAAACTAGAGTGGGGTTCCTGGAGGAGCCTTCCTGGGCCCCCTGGGGAGCCCCCCTTCTCTCACATTCCTTGCAGGTTTTGAGCACAGGAATACTGGAGATGGCATGCATTGTTAGCCCCCACCTTTTTGGCACACATGCCTGTGGGGGAGAGCTAGAGAAGGATTCCTGGAGCCCCCTTCTCTCACATTCCTGACAGGTGAGAGGAATACTAGAGATGGCATGAAGATGTTTCATGATAATCCTAGGTCAGAATATAGTAATGTTTGGTGTTGGTTCAGTGCGACTGGTGCAATGGTCTAGTTTTTGTAACAGTCTACCTAGGATATCATAACCGTCCAGGAGCCAAAGGGCTCTGTAGAAGCCATTTGCTTTAGCCCCCTGACCTGAAGGTCTCACAGCCTGGTGGGAGTTCTGAATGGTTGACCCAATCTTATGGTCAAGAACAAAGGCCTGGATTTTGGAGATAAGGAGAAGAAACCAAGCAATCTAGGGTTTTGTCTCCTTTCCTTTAATTCACCCAAATCAGGTGTATCCAAAATCACAAGGTATATTACCATGAGAGATACAAAACATATTTATTACATAATATAGTTCTCAAACTCTCAAATACATCTCTCTCCAGGTATCTCCAGTAAGCTCTATGATTCGGACTTCCTTTGGGGGATTCAGACCATTGGCTCCCAAGAATGTCCGCTTCTGGAAAGACTGAGTTAGGGGGAAGATGGATTGTGGTTGGGTTTGTTCTGGGGGCTTTTAGGTCGTAGGGCCTAAGCCCTGACCAAAACCATGGGCTCTGTGACCAACAACCTGGTCACTTCCTATGGGAAAGACTCAGGATACTCCCACAGTGCTCCCATTTAGACACTTCTGTAATTACACTCTTCACTACTCTCCTGGGTTAATGATGGACTTTTTGTGACAACTACAACATAATAAGACAAAGGATAATCTGTTTGGTATGGATGTGATCTGGTAAAATCAAGGAACCGGATGAGATGCATTTCATACCAAATGGAGTTTAATAAACCATAGTTTCAGTAACTCAAGAGAAAACCTACATGTCCTCTCTGGTAATCATCTGTTTTTTCCCTTCTAACAACCTCCAAAGGTGGGAGTCTGAATTCCAGATTTGACCACCCCTCCAGTTTAATTTATGGCACTGCCGCCTGGTTCAATCGTGTGATTTGGGATAAAATAGGGGGAGTCAAACCAATCTGGGGAAGATCACAATCGACTTCCCACACGGTGCACGTTGTCTATCGGTATGTATAGGGAAGACCGTAACCGGCTTCCCACACTGTGCACGTCCTGTGTACATGTGTAGCGGAAGATTGCACTCAACTTCCCACACCGTGCATATTCTATATTTGTGCATAGCCAAAGCAGGCTAGGTACGATTATTTACTCTGTATCTCTATTGGAAGGCGGAGTGGTACTACTGTCTTTGTAACATGGTTTATTTATTGGCTGATCTAGACTCTCCGCATAGCGGTCATTATTATTTAACCCTACTAATATTCTTCCAGCAACACCAGAAGGACAAGCATGCAAATACCTTCGCCCCGCACTAAATTCCGTCGTTGGGTTAGTGTGGGATTTTACAAAAGTAATTTAGTTAAATTTGTAGATGATACAAAACTAGGAGGTTTGGGAAACAGTATGGAACCTATTAAAGTAATCCAAGAAAATGTAAACAGAATCTGGGAAATTGGCAGAAACCTGGCAAATGAAATTCAATAAATGGTAAATGGTTGGCATTTATATAGCGCCTTTATCCAAAGCGCTGTACAATTGATGCTTCCCATTCACCCATTCATACACACACTCACACACCGACAGCAATTGGCTGCCATGCAAGGCACCGACCAGCTCGTCAGGAGCATTTGGGGGTTAGGTGTCTTGCTCAGGGACACTTCGACACAGCCCGGGCGGGGGATCAAACCGGCAACCCTCAGCTTAGTAAAAGGAGACTTTGGGGGGACTTGATTGAGGCTTTTAAATTCATTAAAGAGATCAACAAAGTGAATTATAGGCAATTATTCAGGGTGAGGTCAGTTAGCAGAACGAGATGGGACAAATGGAAATTGGCAAAGGAGAAATTCCGTACAGACATTAGGAAATATTTTTGTTCACACTGTGAGTGGTCAATATGTGGAATAGCTTGCCAGTACAAGTAGTGGAGGCAGAAACACTGGGGATTAGGGGTGTGAACAGCTAAACGGTTAACCAAAACTGATCTGTAACCGGTTACAAAAAATTGATAACCAATCTTTTTTTTCTGAAGGTCAAATTGTAAGCACAGTTTAAAATAAATGCACGTTCATCACCAGGCTTAATATTGCGGTTCTAAACTAGCAATCAAATAGCTTCAGTAGTTTGAGCAGGCAATCTGGACATTTCAAGGGGTTTAAAATGCAAAAATTATAGGGAATTGAATGCTACAATATTACAGTTATCAAATCATTTCAGAAGCTGTTAACCTATGGCTAATTGTAATGTTATGTCGTTTCTTAAGGTTCACAGAAGATCCGGGTTTATTCGTTGTCGCACGAAACAATCAGCAAAGCTTTCCACTATGCTGTATCCACATACAAATGAACAAAGTAAGACATCATTGCACACATTTTGCACCAAATATTACAATACGCTGTTTACATTCAATCCACAAGCTACAGTCCTACAAGCAAGCAATCTGCGGCCATTTCAGAGGGTTAAGAATTCAAACACCGCATGGAATTGAATGCTACAGTACGATAGTTGCCAAATAATTTCTGTGTGTTTTAAATCTGTAGCTGTTAGTTCACTTACAGCTTATTCCATGGCATTTCTTCATCTGTGTTCATTCGCTGACGCGCGAATTCGTTGACACGGAACTTCGCTTTCCACGATGCGGTATCTACATAAAAATAAAAAAATAAAAAATGGCACATGATTGACCAGCATTGCCTGGACGTAAATTACAGGGATTTAACTACAGATTTCTGCAACTGTAAGGTTGTACACTGCACAATGTCAGTGTAGCTGAAGGTAAATATTTAATTAGGCAATTAGGCTGACTTACAATGTTGATATTTAACTATTGAGATGTCGCAAAATAAAGTTTGAAAATACAATTATATTTCTCAGTAATCCAGTAAAAAAAAAAGAAAAAAGAAAGAAAGATACGACCTCTAGCGGTCATAAACAGGATCGGTCAACCGGTTAACAGTTTAAAAAATGGGATGGGAACCGGTTACTAAAACTGATGATTTGTTGATTGTACTCTTACACTAGGACTCGAAACTGTACTGTCCTCTCAGGTCCACTTTTGCACGTGTTCTTGTGTTTGATTTGCACTTTGTTGTACGTCGCTCTGGATAAGAGCGTCTGCTAAATGCCACGTAATGTAATGTAATGTCACATCCCTACTGGGGATTGTCAAGGCCAGGCTTGATACGATTTTAGATACAATTTAGCTTTTCGGGAAACTAGGCAGTAGGTACACTTAGGGGTAGGAAAAGGCAAGCAATGCTGGGCTGAATGGCCTGTTCTCACCATGGCCTTATGTTATGTTATGTTAAAACTTATAGGAAAGTGACAGTAACACAAGTAACCAACCAATAGTGGTATGCAGAAGAGCATCTCTGAACACACAACACGTCAAACCTTTAAGTGGATAGGCTACAGAAACAGAAGACTTATTAGGTAAAAAAAAAGGTCTAATAAATGCAGAATAAAGTGCTTACTGAGTGCAGATCTCAATGGGCCAAACACACGGGTGGGCATCGGGGATGCAAGGCTGATGACACAAGGGCAACAAGAATCTGTGCTGCTAGTCCAGCCTGAAGAGTTTGTAAAACCCCACGCTAACCCAATGACGGAATTTAGCGAGGGCCGAAGGGGGTTTTGCGTGCTTGACCTTCTGGTGTTGCTGGGAGAATATTAGTAGGGTTATTACTATCCTCTGTCCAAGAACAGAGCACAATAATGTTTAAGAATATACTGGGTCCATTGCCACGGGTCGGATATGGATTGACCTGCCCCATATCCCGCTTATGGCTGGCCTGAAACAGATCAGTACAATTCTTAATATTCTCCGTTCTCAAACGGGGCCGTATTGTAAGCTTAGTGGTTACTATAGTTTCACTCGTTTATCTGACTCCATTTAAGATATAATTTAGAAATTTGGGTTTGAAACTTAGGCAAACCTCGGGAGTGATTACACTCAACTCGTACCTGCGCCACCATGACTAAATATATGCTCCCGGGATTAGCATTATTGCTAAAATCTCAGTTCGGGGGAGAACTCAGAGGCTGAGGGTCCAGTCAACACAATACATGCAAAACTGCCATGATAGTTGCGAGCCCAGGTCGGCGTAGCATTAACTGGGCTCCTTAGAGCTAATTTGACAGGAACCAGCGCCGTAACCCCAGGGGTTCCCTTCGCATCAAATTACAAGAGCCGTGCGTCACCGATCCTTTAATGGGCAGAAACTTGCTGGCCTCACAACTTAGAACTACCACCAATGTGCCAAGCCGCCGATCAGTCGGTCTTTAGCCCTCATTTCCCCCTGAGTATTCAGTTGTAATTTAGGCTGAAAAGGTACAAGATGAATTAGAGTCATGGAGATCACGCAAGTTACAAACAAAATAGTTTATTCACAGACAGGTAGGTTATTAGCTTTATAATTCCAATAGTCAATTACAGATACACAAATTAAGAATAGAGATAGAGTAAATCATCATACCTAGCCTGTGTTGGCTACACACAAACAAAGAGTATAGAATATGCCATGTATGGGAAGTCGATTACGATCTTCCGTTGCTACACATACATAGAACGTGCTGTGCGGGAAGCCGGTTACGGTCTTCCCCTGCAACACATACATACATACATACCTACATACCCAGGACATGTTGTGTGGGAAGTCGAATACGATCTTCCCAGATTGGTCTGTCTCCCTTGGTTTTATGCCAAATCATACGTTTGAAACCAGGCGGCAGTGCCATAAATCAACATGGAGGGGTGGTCAAATCTGGAATTTAGACCCCCACCCTTGGGGGTTGTTAAGTAGGGAAAATGAGATGATTACCAAGAGAGGATGTGTAGGTTTTCCCTTGAGTTACTGAAACTATGGTTTATTAAACTCCATTTGGTATGAAATGTATCTCATCCGATTCCTTGATTTTACCAGATCACATCCATATCAAACAGTTTTATTATGTTGCAGTTATCATGAAACTTCCCTCCTGATTATCCATTTTCCATGCAATTCCCGTTACCATTACATAAGACTTAATGCAATAATACAAGCATCACATGGACAATGTTTTCAAGGTTTTACCGGGTCTATTTACTATCTTAATAGCAGTTTTGAATATTTAATCTAGGAGAGCAGTCACCGGTGTAATGACAGCAGTGCCCAAATGAGGGCCCTGTGGCATTGTCCGGAGTCTTCCCCCTTGGAAGTGACCAGGTATGGGGTCACAGGGAGGTCACCAATATTCTGGAGGATTCTTTTCCCATGACCCAACTGCCCTTGGACCACTCATACATCTTTAACTCCCCAAAAGGTAGTCTGAACAACATTGACCAAAAACCCCAGCACTCAGGCCCCTCACAAATGGCAGCCCTTCCTGACCTTAACCACTACGCTACAAGCCACCCCATCATATCTATGAATGCTGTAGTTGGGAGTTTTCATGATTACTGCACTATGCTGTAAATATGTATTTGTGCCTCTCATGGTAATATACCTTTTGGATAAACCTGATTTGGGTGAATTAAAGGAAAGGAGACACCCCAGATTGCTTGGTTTCTTCTCCTTATCTCCAACATCTAGGCCTTAGTTCTTGACCCTAAAAACGGGTCACCCATCTATAATTTACAGCCAAACTCCCAAACTGGTCAGGGAGTGAAAACAAATGGCTTCTCCAGAGACAGCTTTTGCCCAGTTTCCCCTCGGCTCCTGAATGGTTATGATATCAGAGGTAGACTGTTACAAAAACTAGACCATTACACCAGTCGCACTGAACCAATCAGAATAACACCAAACATTACTATATTCTGACCGAGGATTATCATGAAACATCTTCATGCCATCTCCAGTATTCCTCTCACCTGTCAGGAATGTGAGAGAAGGGGGCTCCAGGAATTCTTCTCTAGCTCTCCCCCACAGGCATGTGTGCCAAAAAGGTGGGGGCTAACAATGCATGCTCCGGGAGGGGGAAGTCAGCAAGCTGACCAGCGCATGAGACCAAATGTTACTTATGACTGGCTTACAAGTTTTTCTGTTCATTCTCAGAAAAGACAATGTGCGCAATCCAATCAACTCAACTTCCCTGTCTTTACTTGTTTTTCTTTCATCTTTTCCAAGCCCCTCTCCCGATATGTAGAAAAATTTGGATCGAATGAGCCCCGTGAGTTGATGATCCCTGGTGTAGGGAGTAGCAGGACTGCCACCTGCTGCATGCGATTGCCATCTACAGGCTGCTTTGTGTATTGTACATGACATCTCAGGAATGGACCTGCAGTTGAGGCTCTTTGCCCTGAACACAAATATCCTGAAGTAAATTCTGAATGTTAATCCTACATACTGAGATTACATGAGTCCATTGGGGTTGTGCTAATATTGTTGTTTGCAGTTTTCAGTCAGTTTTGTGCCGTAAAATAGACAATATTTGACTTTTAGTAGAATTGAATCACTCTCTGCCATTTTAACTGTAATCACAAAATTAATTGAAAAAATTCTGACCTGACCAAGCCAGTGGACTGCCACCCCAGTGGTGCCCAGCAGTATTCTTCAGAAGGGTTAAAGACCGGCACAATGTGACTGAAAGCACTGGTCTCCAGAGTGTCAGGACTGTGTACTCTATAAAAGCGTGATGTGGATGCCAGGCAGTGAATTGGGGGAGGTTTGTGGCAGAGATGAGGCCTGTGCTCTCTTTGTGTCTGAACCTGGCCCTGGCCTGGGCCTCTGCTGCTCCTCAGACATCCTGCCGACTACGGGAGCGCTTCAGTCTGAATGGGATGTACCGCAAGGGGGACGTGATTCTTGGGGGGCTGTTTGAGGTGCACTTCCTGACAGTGTTCCCTGAGCTGTCATTCACAGCCGAGCCAGACCAGCCGAGATGTGAGAGGTGAGTCGCTCTGCTCCCAAACATCAGACAACTGGGTGAAACATTTGCTTAATAATAATTATTAGGCCTAATAATTAATAATAATAATAATAATAATATGAATTAGTGCTAATAAACTGCTTAGTAACTGAAGAACGTGAAGTATCATCAAGAAAAACTGTTCTCTCTAGACCCCATTTCAGTACCAAATTGGTTAAGGCACATTAAAAGAGCGCATTGCATTTAACACTTAGCACATTGCTTTGTTAATGTGCAATTAACAAGTACAGTGTAACTGTAATTGTAAAACAATTCAATACATAGGGATATGGTTAGGGTTAACATTATAACCATGTAGGAACAGTGTGAGAAGGAAAAATGACAATATTTGTTACACTGTGTTTACACAGATATATTGCGTAGGAATCAGAGCACTAGAATGTTAAGCGTTAACTTATTAACGTATAACATATTTTCTCCTCCTTGACATTGTTGACATTGTTGACATTGTTGTATACCCATCCACAGCTTGATAGTTCCTGAATACCAAATTTACCCAATTGGTGAAAGTGATTATTACTATGTAACCTTGTCTACCTACATGCAAATACAAAGTTATGGATACTAGGACTGATAGCCCATGACATTCTCCTGACAATGCTGAATGCTTTGATATGAAATGTAAACAAAAACAAACAACGGAGTGAAATGCTAATGCGTTTTGGATTGGTATAGTAGAGCTGTGCTAAACTTAGACCAAACTAAACACCCTACCACTTCAATAGATCAATTCTTAGACTTATTTCTTAGACTTCTACTGCCGAAGCCTATCCACTTACAGTTGTGTGTTCAGAGATGCTCTTCTGCATACCACTGTTGTAATGTGTGGTTATTTGTGTTACTGTCACCTTCTTGTCAGCTTTGACTAGTCTGGCCATTCACATATGACATCTCATTCACAAGGGGTTTCTGTCTGCAGAACTTCTGCTCACTGGATTTTTTTTTTGTTTTTTGCACCATTCTTTGCAAACTCTGCCTTCTTTGCAAACTAGTAGGAGACCAGCCGTTTCTGAGATACTCAAACCACCCTGTCTGCCACCAACAATCATTCCATGCTCAACGTCACTTTGATCATGTTTTTTCCCCATTCTGATGGTTGATGTGTACATTAACTGAAGCTCCTGACCTGTATCTACATGTTTGTGTGCATTGCACTGCTACCACACAATTGGCTGAATAGATAAGTAGGTGTAATGAAGTAAAAATGTTCCTAATAAAGTGCTTGGTGAGTGTATATGAATATTTATACAATGGATAGGTCTGATCCATTGTCTCTATTGGTCAGTTTGCGTTCTAGCTGTGCCAATATCCACGATATACGCATGGCTAAATGGAATGTTCACACATCTTTTAAAATTACTCTGGGTTGGTAGATCACCGTTATCTACTTTGTAATCATAATGAACGTAACGTTATCATCATCTCGCCGCTAGGGGCCTACCAAAATAAAATAAAAATGAGTGAGTTTAAAGTTTCCTTTGATTTGGAAAGGAGTAGGAACAAAAAAACTAAGGCAACATCCTCGGATCGAAATACCAGCAAGAGCACCAAACCCCGGCAAATCAAATGATGACTCCTAACGACACTACAAGTTATTTCAATAACTTTACGTGATCTGGGAGTGTCCCAGAAACTACAATAAAAACAAATGATTTGTGTGTGTCAGTGTCGTGTGGTGTAACGTAAACTAGCAAGCAAGCTAACATTAATGCAATTGCTTAGTGGGGACACATTCTTGCTAGCTAACGTTCACAATACCGTTGCTTAGCAACCAATAAACTACTGTTCAGAGGAAGAATACAATTACCATAAAACATAGTTCCATTAAAAGACAATAATTTAAAGTTTGTCTTGTCTTTCCTTTGCGAAATTTTGAAAGAGGAATGTGGTAACCGTTGTAGAAAAGCATCATGGAACTCTAACCTGTGGTATATCATGGATATTGGCACAGCTAGCGGGGTGGTTAGGCACGACACGAAGCGGAGTTCTCCTTCCATAACGCTTAAATAAATTTCATTGAATTGTGGGAAATGAGTTTAAAAAGAGTCAATATTTTCAGATGTGTCTCATCAGTACACCCAACCACCAAACAAATCTACAAAATATAACGCAGTTCCATGTGACCACATACTTTACACTAATATATATATATATATATATATATATATATATATATATCAGTGGAGGCTCCTCCATAGAGGTGGAGGAGGCCTGGCCTCCCCAATAATTTGAGAGAAGAGAGAGATTTAAAAAAAACAATAAATATATTTATTTTATTTATTTATTTTAACAAAAAACATATTTTTTATTTTTTATATTCATATTATTTTAGTTTTGTTCATAAATCTAAATTTTCCCATGGCTAAAACCCAATATTGCAATTGTAAAGCAACAGGCCAGATTTCCCTATCAGTTTGTATTAAGGGAGGCCAGGCCTCCCCTAGGAAATTAGCTTTTCATAGAAGTCAATGTAATGCATTTTTTTTCATGCCAATATGTGATTGGCCAGATCACTGAAAATGGGTGGGCAACGGAGGCCTGGCCTCACCATGCATTGTGTCCAGGGCTGAAAGATTGACATTTTGTTCGTCCAATCACATGCTACTGGTTCATTTGGAATCAACTATCCTTTCCTTTCCTATTCAACACAGAAGCCATTTTGAGAATTCGCTAGTCACTTCAGTCAAACAAACACTCGCCATAGTGGCTACGAGTGTCCTATCAACTTGTGCTTTTCAGGAAATTTAGAGAACACCCCTGGCTATCATCCCTGGAGTTTATAGCTCATTTGGCCAAACACTTTTGCTTAAAACTACCTCAGAAGTCGGTGAGATTCTAGCGCAATTTGAGATCTTGGGCTGGAGATATGCAGATTCCAGATACTAGGGAGTGAGAATGACATTCAATAGGTCATGTTAGACACCATTCGGGATTTATTGAACAGTTTTATTTTTAATGTAGTCCATTTCGTTTTATTACAAGTCAATTTAATAATCTTCCCTATCAAATTACTGAATTGTTGCTCTGTGAGGAAATTCACTCTAAATACGAATAGAGTGCTGCCCTCTAGTGGATAACGTTAACGTTAGATAAAGCCAACTGGAACCATATTTTTACATATTTTATATTAAATATATTGAATAAAACTACATATGATAAAGAAAGTGTTATCTTATCTTTTTTATATGCTAAACTTGATTAAATTGGTGATTACATGTTGAAGCTGTAGAAGAATGAAAAATGTAAGCTAAACAAAATTGTTTTTAACTACATAATTAAAATTCCTGCCTTTTACACATGTTCACTTGGCATTTATATTACATCCAAATGTCATTTCTCAGCTTAATTATCAGGCAGGCTCATAGACTTACAGCAATGTCATTTCTTCAGGAAGGCACAAGGCTAAGCTCTGCACAATGAATTTCATCAGCCAGATCTTTCTGACTGTAGCTTACACTCCAAATAGTATGCCTTTGGCCAGCACAAAGACAGATAAGAGAACAGGGAACATTCCATCGCGAGTGAAGTGAGCAAGCGGAAAAAAATGGCCTCCTCAATTCTGGAAGTCACCAGCCTCCACTGATATATATATATATATATATATATATATATATATATATTTCTGCTTGTTTGTAAAATATCTGCTTGAATACTATATAATTGACAGTTTACTCCATGAAAAAAATGATTAGATTTGACATAATTGTGACTTAATTTCGATAATTAACAGACATGACAAAAAAAATCTTCATTGTCCAATTTCCACCTCTCCTATTCCAGGCTTCATTATCGAGGGTTCCAGGCAGCGCAAACCATGGTCTTTGCAATT
The DNA here is from genome assembly GCF_963514075.1 of Conger conger. Lineage (NCBI taxonomy): Eukaryota > Metazoa > Chordata > Actinopteri > Anguilliformes > Congridae > Conger > Conger conger. The sequence continues at coordinate 27,363,506 of NC_083772.1, read as the reverse complement.
GAGGAAATCAACAGAAATCCCAACCTGCTGCCCAATATCACCCTGGGATTCCAACTCTATGACAACTGTTTGAAGCTTGCCGTCGCATTCCGTGCAGCCACAGCCCTGCTCAGTGGTACAGAGGAGTCCTTCTCTGACATGAGATGCACAGGGTCACCCCCGGTTCTGGGCATCGTGGGTGATCCAGGCTCAACCCACTCTATCGCCATCTCCAGTGTGTTGGGCCTATTCCGTGTTCCCATGGTACTGTATGATGGAGGACCAATCCTGGTCCACAGTCCAGCTGCCCTTTTTAGCTCTCTGTATCACACAGGGGTATTGAATATAATCATGATGGCACTTTATCGTTAAATTTGTATATGGCTGTCTGAACTCTGTAATATCCGTCTCATGAATATGTGTATTTATGAAACCATATCAGGGTGAAATTAATGGGATTCTCCCTTATAAAGAAATTACAGTTCCATTCAGATTGTCATTTTGCCATCCAATAAAATGTAAATGGCCTGCCCGTGACCTTACCTTCATGTCTCTGGTCACTGTGTAAAGGATAGATGCTCTACTGCTTTCTATGTGTTTGAGGAGGTGCTTTTCTATACTCTTAGTGCCTCAATATCTTTAATCTTCCCTCAGGTGAGTTACTTTGCCACATGTTCCTGCCTGAGTGACAGGCAGCAGTATCCCTCCTTCTTCAGAACCATCCCCAGTGATGCCTTCCAGGTCAGAGCCATGGTGCAGATCCTGGAGCGCTACGGCTGGAAGTGGGTGGGCCTCCTGTTCAGCGATGATGATTATGGGGTGCATGCAGCCCAATCCTTTCACCAGGAGGTCAGCCGCTTTGGCTGTGTGGCCTTCTCTGAGATGCTGCCCCATGACAACGACCGGGCGAAGATCCGACAGATCGTAGGTATCATCCGCCGCTCCACAGCAAGGGTGGTGGTGGCAATCTCTCCGCCGGCATACCTATTGCCCCTCACCGAGGAGATAGCCCTGCAGAACCTGACTGAGCGGCAGTGGATTGCTAGCGAGGCCTGGGTCACGGCAGCCGTCTTCCATACGCGCCAGCTGCTGCCCTTTTTGGGCGGGGCCCTGGGTATTGCCATCCATAGGGGAGATATCCCGGGGCTTCACAAATTCCTGATTAGTCTCCGCCCTGACTTTGATCCTGGCAACAACATGGTGAGCATGTTCTGGGAGGAGATGTTCAGCTGTAAGTTCAAGGCCGACTCCCTGGACAAGGTGTGTACAGGACAGGAGAGTCTGGAGGGCACAGAGTCGGCATACAGTGACGTGTCAGCGCTCAGGCACTCTTACAACGTTTACAAAGCAGTGTACGCCCTGGCACATGCCCTGCATGATCTGCTGGGGTGCAAGCCTGGGACAGGGCCATTCCCAGGACATTCCTGTGCAGAACTACACACTCTGCAACCCTGGCAGGTGAAGTGGTCATTTCTAATATGATGTACAGCACCTTGCATCGGATGATGGTTGTTTTCCCTCCATAAGCATGTGGCAGCATTGTGCTCCCGTCTTTTTAACATATGCATAATGTTGATTCTATTTCTCTTAGTCCTCCTCTGTTTGCCCTCTGTGTAGCTGGTGCCTTACCTGCAAAGGGTTAATTTTACCACCAGCTTCGGTGACCAAGTGTCCTTTGACAAAAATGGTGATGCCCTGGCCATCTACGATGTGATGAACTGGCAGAGGGCAGCAGATGGGACCATCAGAGCAATAACGGTCGGGGTGTTTGATGAATCTGCTCCACCTGGACAAAAGCTCCTGCTGGAGGAAGAAAATATCTTCTGGAACTTTGAATCACATCAAGTGAGCTCCTCTCCCTCTTTACTGAGAGAATCTGTCCAACTGATTTCATTCAGTTGGACTTAGTATAGTCAGTGACTTACTGGTATTTAATATGTAAACTTCAATAGTTCTGTGTAGGCAGCAGATATATACATACTTCCAGTGTCATATACAGCACTTGGTCTCAATAATGCATGTGCAGATCAACAGAACTGTATCATAAATGTAAAGAATGATGATATTCTTATGATGAGAACTTCTACCAGCCCCCACGCTCCATCTGCAGTGAGCCCTGTCCCCCAGGCACCAGGAGGGCGATAAGGAAGGGCGAGCCAGTCTGCTGCTTTGACTGCCTACCCTGCGCAGATGGGGAGATCAGCAACCAGACAGGTCAGTGCACCCACACAGCAGAGAAAATTTTCAGTTACAAACTGAACAGGGTGTATCTGCTGGATCTTTTTCTTTTGGAAGTCACTCTCATCTGAGGCCTCTCGTAAATGCTAGAAACCTTCCCCCCCCCGGCTGCAGATGTGTTATTAGTTTCCACTCCTCTGTCACAGATTCCCGCGAGTGCTACAGGTGTCCAGTGGACTTTTGGTCAAGCCAACTTCGTGACCACTGTGTACCCAAGGAAATCGAGTTTCTCTCCTTCCAGGAACCCCTGGGGATCTCCCTGACAACCATCTCAGTGTTGGGGGCATGCATCTGTGCAGTTACCCTATCTGTGTTTGCCCGGCACAGGAACACACCGGTGGTGAAGGCCAACAACTCCGAGCTGAGCTTCCTGCTGCTGCTGTCACTCACACTGTGCTTCCTGTGCTCCTTGCTGTTCATTGGTCAGCCTCAACGGTGGACCTGCCAGCTTAGGCATGCTGCGTTCGGGATCAGTTTCGCCCTCAGCATCTCCTGCATCCTGGTGAAGACCATCGTGGTGGTGATGGCCTTCAAGGCTGCACAGCCGGGCGGGAATGCAATGAAGTGGTTTAGCGTGCAGCAGCAGAGGGGCACTGTGCTGGCCTTTACTGTCATCCAGGCAGTGATCTGTGTGGTATGGCTGACCACTGCCTCACCGATTCCCTACAAAAACACCCACTCCCAGAACTCCAAGATCATCTACGAGTGTGCAGTAGGGTCGATTGCCGGGTTCAGTGCCCTGCTTGGCTACATCGGTCTGCTGGCAGCTGTCAGCTTCCTGCTGGCCTTCTTGGCAAGGAATCTGCCTGACAACTTCAATGAGGCCAAGTTCATCACCTTCAGCATGCTCATCTTCTGTGCTGTCTGGATCGCCTTCATCCCAGCCTATGCCAGCTCTCCAGGAAAGTACTCAGATGCTGTGGAGATATTTGCCATCTTGGCCTCCAGTTTTGGGCTCCTGGGAGCAATATTTGCACCAAAATGCTTCATCATTCTGCTGCATCCAGAGAAAAACACCAAGAAGGCCTTGATGGGACGGGAGGCCCCAAAAAAGTAAATTATATGAAATGTATACATTTGTTTTAATTATGGCTTTGCAACTTAACACATCTAATGCCATGGATTTCCCTTCAAGTAAAAAATAAAGATTTGTTCTTTTATTTTGTTATTAATTATTCATCCTTTTCAAATATCTGTGCTACTAGAGGTCGAGGATCCTGAGCAGAGATAACATCACATCCACATAATTCTGCTCAATCAGCGAAAACATCCTCCCCACTGCCAAAACAAAATTTTTTGCTTTGTTAATACACTCTGGAACGGATACACTGACTCTTTCATACTGCAACAAATACACACACAAATGCTTACAGGTGCAGTTACATTATGAACATACTTAAACAGACACATGCCCATTGCTACATTTGTATGCACACTTTGCTTTTCATGTGAAAGAAAGGAATATATCACACAATTTTAGTTGTACAATAAAATAACACCGATTGGCCAAACACAGTATCCCTTACCAAAATAGGTTACTGCATCATTCATAGGAGATTAAATGTTTACTGTAGCCTTATTTTATATTTTGAGCAGGTCTTTGTCTGAACTCTAACCTATGACCTAGTCTGTGTGTGTGTTATAGGGTGCCAAATGCAACATCATTCTGTGCATCTTTTCCCACATTTAAGCAATATATCAGTTTTTTCCTCACATTTAACAAAAGTTTTTCCTACATTTATGATCTTTGAAATAACCGGAAATAATCACTAAATGTGCTACCCCAAGAGTATATATTTAAGCTAAATGTTTATGTATTTAGTGGTTTGTACTATTTTGTTAAATGTATAACGACACTTGTGTATTTCAGAAATAGCAGCTGTGATCCTGATCCTAAAATTTGGGATAAGGAGCAATCCAATCCTACATGGAATCTAGATCAAATGTTGATTTTGGGTATTTAAGGTGGAGAATAGGATAGTTTTGATACTGATAGAAATCAGGATAATCTTGATCACAGTGAAAGGTTGCTGTAGGGACATGTGGTACACATGGCACATCTTTAATAAATTGCTTTATCCAGCAATTGCACATTAATTAACACAAACACTTCCAAAACAATATCCATTCTAAATGGACAATAAAATATTTTCAAGAGCCCACAACAATTGTAAATGCTTTGGGATGTTGTTTGAAAATATATTCTCCCTTCTGATTTCCCCCGCCCCTCCTTTCTGATATCCCTATCCTTGTCTAACCCCCCCCCCCCAAAAAAAAAAAATACTTATGATGACGACTATATGTTTAGAACAGCATTCCATGTGTATTTTCCTAGTTCTGGATGTGAGTCTTTGACTTGTGGTAGAACCTATGCACTTGTAAGTCGCTTTGGATTAAAAGTGTCTGCCAAATGACAAAAATGTAAATGTAAATGTTACCTGTCCTAAAATAATTGCCTAATGGGGAGGTGCAAGAAGAAGAATATCATGGTTCTTCCTCAGACGAATGACAGAATCCAGATGGACCAGTTGGACAGTCAAAGAGACACACTGTAGTGAACCATTATTTTAACTATTCTTAACTAGACTAATTATGCAAACTGAATTCTGAAAAGAGTCTGATTTTGGCCCATGTGTTATGTACTACTACAGATTGATAGGACCAATATGAAAACTGAATTACACATTATCCAATATATTTCCATTAATTAACAACAACAACAACAACATCGATTTGATCTAGGATAACAAAAAAGCGATTTCAAAATCCGGATAATTCTGATCTAGATTAAAACTTTTGAAATACAGGGCAGACTGAAAGTCTATGTTACACCAAAGCTTTGCGAAACGAAGTTTCGTTACACCATGTACTGTACAGCATATAGTTTGTAATGACAAATAAACCTGACTTTAACAGCTAGCTAGATAACTTCTAATCCAACCATTCCTCATGTTAACGTTAGCTAACTTACTATACACACCACAATTTTATAACCAATATATTTTATGCTGGCCCTGATAGACCTGCTAATCTGCCCCTGGCTGTATATGACCTGCTCTACATGGTTAACACTATTGTCCTGACGATTTTAAAAAATGCATTAAGGTAACCACCAGTGACACCGCCATTGTCTTGGGTATAGCTAGCTAGCCACCAGTGTTGGGTGAAGTTGCCACTAGCTGCTGGCCCAGAGTCAGTTATCTTCTTCTCCTATTAATGGTTTACCGGTAAGTTAAGACCAGGGAAGGGAAATCTGATCCTAGACCAGCAGTTAGGCTCCTTTACCCTGGAGCCTAGGCAGCGCACTTGGCACATAGATTTGTGTTTTTAGTAGTGCAGGACAACCGACACATCATAAATCTACATAAATCAGTTTTTTTTCCCTCTAGACTAGAGATAGAAAAATAACCAAGCACATGCTACGGCCGAGAATGAGGGTCCAAAAAAATTAGAAAGCTTTTATTTTGAATCGCTATAGATATTTTACAATCAATGCAGAAGTCAATAGGATTTTAACACTGGGCTATGACATCACGAACCAGACACCCACAGGAGCCAATTTGACTTACAAGGTTTATATACATGCATAAACAACAGGCTTTCAGCAGTTATTAGCGTGTGCTAATGTTTAGATAGCAAATAAGTATGCGGTATCCATCCTTCTGATGTAATTTACATAGCAACTGTACATTCAGATAACACGGACTCACTTAATTTGATAACAATTCAGAAAATAGAGAAAAACTTTCAGAGATCTAAATCGATCCAACATACTTTTGTCATTAAGGGACGGTGTAACAGCCTTCCAAGCAGTTAAGGGGTCTTCCCCAGCTTCATCATCAGACCCTACACCCCTGCCAGACCTCTTCGTTCAGCCTCCACAGGCCGCTTGGCAACTCCCCCTCTCCGAACCTCTACCTCACACTCACGACTGCTGTCTGTTCTGGCTCCACGGTGGAGGTCAGAACTGTACAATCTCTCCCCACCTTCAAGCACAAACTGAAGACGCACCTCTTCAAGCAGCACCTCTCCCCATCCCTCGCTACCTCCCTGTGATCCTTAATTGTTGTCTTTGTGATTTACGTAGTGTTTAGGTATTTTTAGTTGGCTAGGTAAGCAGTATTTGGATAGTTAAGTTTGGTCACTTTTGCTTTGTTGTTTGTTTATTTGTTGTTTAAAAAAAATAAAATAATAATAGGCCCTGGTCCTTATCTTTGTTGTACGGGTAGCAATTGAAATTGTACTTCCCTCTAGGGTCTTTCAGCGCACTTAGCCCTGGTTATGGGTATGCACTTTGTTGTACGTCGCTCTGGATAAGAGCGTCTGCCAAATGCCAATAAAGTAATGTAATGTAATGTCACAGACATTTTCGTGTGACGTAATTGAATTCTGGCATTAATATTGTTGGACTGACCAAATTCCATTAAAAAACTATAATTGTATGGGTTATCGTTAGTGCTATGGCTTATGCTAGCTACATCATACTAACTCATATGGTGATCAGTGAAGGCTAATAACACAAGATCAGTTTTTGTATGTTTTATCGGTGCTGCTGTAAAAGTGAAATAAAAACGTGGACAAAGTAGGCTGTCTTCTGTGAGAAATGTATTATCGCATTCACGTGCACATAGGCTACTGCGGTCTACATTTTGCCCTCCCTATTAACCATACTCGGTTAAATTACAAGAAATTATTATTCCTATCACCTTTGTGAGAGCTGGTTCATTACAGAAGTAAACAAAAAACACCCACTAACCAGTTATTAAACTAAACATAATCCTCACTGCAAGATTTACCTACAAAAAAAAGTAGCAGACTATGTGAATGTCTTTAGGGACATTACCATTTTAAACTCAGAGATGGCGCTGTATTATTCTGGAGGAAATTAAAGGGGCTAGCAGCATTGAAAGACATCCTAAATTGACTAAGCTGATTTCAGGGAAAATACACACGCATACCCCTGCAGCTTGACCCTTACAATGACACTGGAAATTTCAGACTTATGAGTAATAAGCCTATATCCTACCAATGCCTAGCATCCATGTTACTAAAATGTCAGTCACATTTTATTGTTTGCGCACTTTAAGTATCGTTTCCCCTGTATGCTAATGCTAAGACTTTGATATACTTGCTTTCTAATAATGTCAGAACAATGAAACATTCAATTATATAATTTAACATGGCTTTCCATGCGCAGGGAAGATGTTTCAATGCAGTGGCATTATCGAAAAAGCCAAGTATTCATTACATTAATGGTATTTGGCAGACGCTCTTATCCAGAGCGACGTATAACAAAGTGCATACCCATAACCATGGATAAGTTGTATGAATAAAATCGTAAATTCATAACCAAGAACTAATAGCTACAGCTTATTGGACAACGTTGCAGGATATTTGGGAAAACTATGGAAACATTTAATTGTTAGTGATTATGCACTGTAGGCTGCACCTACATATGAAACAAGTGGACAGATGTTGGGAGTTTTCAGCGTCACCAAGACCATTTAAAAATGAGCGAAATACAGTATCGGCAGGGTTTCCTTCGTTTGGCAATGTGCAGTTTTATTTATGACTGGAAGCAAATGATTCCCTCCATGTCTATGTCTGTCTTTTAAGTTCACCAGTCCATTGTAAAATGAATCAATACACAAACCAACACAAAAAGGTGTTTAGCTATGGTGCTAGCCTATTTGCTTTATCACTGCGGTGGTAACCTTGAAGAATAGTATTTTTTAGCGGCCGTTACAGATAGCATTACCTATGACATCCGTTAGCTCGCAGTTGTGTGACGCTTACCTCGATATCTTTTACAGTCGTTCATCCGTCCCTGCTGGGCGTTTGTTTTGTTGGATACAGTGCAGTGTGCCAGGGTCGGCTTGGCTTTAACTGGTTATAGTATATTTTGGAGTAGCATATATTTTCACTTACACTAGCGGTGGATTTACCTGCAGGTTTTTCCATTGTCATGAACGAACCGTGTGTGTGGCCCGTATTTCGAAAACGACCCTTGATCTGATTTGTCTTTGATTATGATTGGTTTTAGGATTGATGAATGGGGATCGTAGAGCTGGAGCCTGCAGGTAACTGACAGAGTGCAAGTAGAATGTGTAGCCTACCAAAGGCAACTTATATTTCAATTCAGGGAGGGAATAAATAGCTAAATGGTGCGACGCGAATCCGGGAGATCCTCGCACCTCTTCTGAAGTCCGGGAGAGAGTACTTACTTCCGGGAGACTCCCGGAAGTTCCAGGAGACTTGGGATGTCTGTCTCTCGTTAATTGTGAGGTTCAGGGTAGTTATAATGTGTTCAGTTTCATTTTGGTTTTCATTTTGATTAACCAAGCCTTTCCATTTTTTTATGATGGGCTCTTAATTGGGGTTTCGGCAGAGGCGGCAGCTCCAGACCTCGATCGCCAGATGTAAGGTCTGGAGTCAACATTTAAGAATTTGTGTTCGGTCAATAAGCTATTGGACAAAGCAGCTAAAGATAAAGTAGGCTAACACTGTAAACGTCTTACAGGCCACTGTAAAAACGACTTACATTAGTTAGTCAATTAATCAATAGAAAGTGGTTAAAGAGTATATATAACATTTTCATAATGAGTAATTTAGCAAATACGTTTTGGGTTCCAAAATGTATAACAATCTTTTGCCTATTGTGTAGGATGAGCTCCACAAAAACCTACCGCTCACCAGAACGCTCTAGGCCACTCACAAGTGAGATTGTCCAGACATGAACTAGGCTAGCAGCACTTGCTGTTAACATTATCAAGTGCACAAAAAGCCTAATAATACTAATTTAGCACTTAGTAATAGTAGGGCCAAATTGTTCTGGCCGAATTGCCTCTGAAATGTTGTACAACGGAGCCTGATGCGCACACATGCACAAACACACACATAAGCACATGCTCATGCAGAAATGGTTTTTCATGCAAGAGAAAGAAAACAAAATCACACAATTTTTAGTTGCAGTAAGATTTTTAATGAGGCTCAAGAAATAAAATACTTATGAAAAGCAAATATTTTTGAAAGATGCTGTAGGAGCTCATTTCTCTTTTTTAAAATCAAACTGAAGTGCATTACCAGGATATTTAGATACAAACTGGCAGCAACTTGTACATACATGCAAAAGGATAAAGCAATTTTGTTAATTCCAACAATATGTATTATACTGATTTGTGTTTACAGACATAACCCTTAGGAAGGAATAATTTAATCAACTCAAGTTATATTGATTGTTTGAAGAACTTGCCAATAACAAAGTCACCCAGATGGAGACCAGGTGGAGTGTCTATTTAATATTTTAAAATCTTTGATGTTATATTAGTGCTTATGTTTTTCCCATTAGAAATTTCTTGGTGTTATTCTCTGGCCGCAGTAGGATGATGTAACACTTGGGGGCAAAAATACAGAGCAGGAGCCCAAAGCTGGAGGCCAGGATAGCAAATATCTCCACAGCGACAGTGTATTTTCCTGGAGAGCTGATGTAGGCAGGGACGAAGGCAATCCAGACTGCACAGAAGATGAGCATGCTGAAGGTGATGAACTTGGCCTCATTGAAGTTGTCTGGGAGCTTCCTGGCTAAAAATGCCAGCAGGAAGCACATGGCTGCCAGCAGGCCAATGTAGCCCAAGATGCAGCCAAACCCTAGTGCTGACCCGACTGTACACTCCAGAATGAGCTTTGAGCCCTGGAACCCTGTATTGCGGTGTGGGCGAGGGGGACTGAGGCAGAGCCATAGGATGCAGATGAACACCTGGACACAGGTGAAGAGGACCACGCTGCCCCGCTGCTGAACCAGCCCAAACCACTTCATCATGTTGACACCAGGCCTGGCAGACTGAAATGCAACCAGAACCACAATGGTTTTGACCAGGATGCAGGAGAGGCAGAGTACAAAACTGATCCCAAAAAACAGGTGCTGGGTCAGGCAGGACCACTCTGAGGGTTGGCCTACAAACACCAGCGCACACAGGAAGCAGAGAGTGAGGGACAGCAGCAGCAGGAAGCTCAGCTCTGAGTTATTGGCTTTTACTAGTGGGGTGTGTCTGTGGTACAGGAAGACCACGCCCACTGCCACTGTTATGCCACTGCCAGACAAGGCTATGGTTGTCAGGGTGATGCCCATTGTGTCCTCAAATGACAGAAACTCCACCTCACGAGGAATACATTCATTTCTGTGACTGTTGGACCAGAACTCTGCAGGACAGCGCTTGCATTCCACTGATCCTGAAGAAAAGATATCCATGTAAAATTAATTTTAATTATCATACAGAGTGACCATAAATGTGTGAATAGGGCAGTACACTAATGAAGACAGCCCCTAAACAATGGATGTGTACTGTGTACTCCAGCTGAGACCTTTCTTGCCCAGTACAGAGCATTTACACTATGTGAAGATCTGCTCATGTTTTTCTAGTTGGATTATCATGCAGTCCTTTGTGGTTTCCTACAACAACAGTTTATGAGCCATGAGTTTATAATAAAGCAATTAAAACAATGTAGACATATTTCAACAAGTTTTGAATGGGAATTCAAGATTTTTTTATTTTTTATTATTCAAAATGACACAATAACAGGTTTCATTATTACCTGTCTGGTTGCTGATTGCCCCATCTGCACAGGGCAGGCAGTCGAAGCAGCAGATGGGTTCGCCCTTCCTCACAGCCTTGCGTGTTCCTGGGGGGCATTCTTCAGAACACACAGAGAGTGGAACCTGTGCACATCACCAAAATGCCACAGAAGACACAAGGAGGATAAATTATTGGTTTAATGTGTAAGTCCATAAGGGCAGCTTTGAGCTTTGTGACAGGACTCAAATGCGATCAATATCAAAACCAATTGCAGTCAATTTTATGCAATTTAACACACATTCTATAACAATATTACAGATCTTATTACTACTGAAGCAATTGAGCCAATTTATGTTTCCCAGAGGTCAAAAGGGCAGCATCTCTAAATTTGACAGTCTCCCTTACCGTCTTGGCACCACCGACCCACACAGTGGCTGAGTCATTCAGGTGGAGCTCGGACCCTTCCATTTGCCCAATGTTGACGTACTTCAGTGAGCCATTAGGGCTGTCCTGCCAGCTCACAATATCATACACTGCCTTAATATCCCCACCCTGGAATTGGATCTCCTCTCCCAGCTGAGTGGTGAAACGCACCTGGTTAAGGTGATGTAACACCTGGAGAACAATAACAAAGTCCAATTAAATGACTCAAGGCAGTGTGTGAAGGATGAGGCTTTAAAATGCAATACTGGTTACAGTGCGTACATGATTTACAGTACTGTGCAGAAGTCTTAGGCAGCTGTATAACATTCTGTACAGATAAAATTCTTTCAAAAATAATACAATGAAAGGTCCTAAATAAACATACTATACATCTTACAATACATTTTAGTAATTTGGCAGAATAGTATTTTCAGAATATTTTTTGTGACCACCCTTCAGCATTAAAATTGCATCACTTCTCTGAGATAGCCAATGCTGTCCTGCAGTTCTAGACAATCAGCAGGAAGGTTGTTCCAAGCATGTTGGAGAACTTGCCACAGCTCTTCTGCAGACTTTGGTTGGCTCCTTCCTTCTGACAGCCTTGATCAAGTTTTATGTAAAAAGTAGTCAATTGCTTACAGTAATTTGTTACTTTTGAAAATTAAATACAAAAATGTCTCTGTAAAATTTAATCTTTTGGTAAATGAATATTTAGAAATCTCAAATGTGTTCTTTTATAATAACACACACAAAAAAATAAACATCCATCCATCCATCCATCCATCCATTATCTGAACCCGCTTATCCTGAACAGGGTCGCAGGGGGGTTGGAGCCTATCCCAGCATACATTGGGCGAAAGGCAGGAATACACCCTGGACAGGTCGCCAGTCCATCGCAGGGCACACACACCATTCACTCACACACTCATACCTATGGGCAATTTTAGACTCTCCAATCAGCCTAACCTGCATGTCTTTGGACTGTGGGAGGAAACCGGAGTACCCGGAGGAAACCCACGCAGACACGGGGAGAACATGCAAACTCCGCACAGAGAGGCCCCGGCCGACGGGGATTCGAATATATATATATATATATATATATATATATATATATATATATATATATGTTTATTATTATAATATGTCATTATATATATATATAATAAAGTCTAGGGTGCCTAAGACTTCTGCACAGTACGGTACATGAATCAGAATGAATGACATACACTCAGTGAGCACTTTATTAGGTAGACCTGGACACTAGCTTGTGAATGCAAATTAAAAATTGAATCAGCCAATCATGTGGCCGCAACTAAATTCACAAAAGCATGCAGACATGGTCAAGAGGTTCAGCTATTTTTCAGACCAAATGTCAGAATGGGGACGAAATGTGATCTAAGTGACTTTGACCGTGGTGCCAGACAGGGTAGTTTGATTATCTCAGAAACTGCCGATCTACTGGGATTTTCACAGCCTCTCGAGTGTGCAGAGAATGGTGTGAAAAACAAAAAAACTTCCAGTGAGCAGCAGTTCTGCAGGCAAAAATGTGTTGTTAATGAGTATTAATTACTTAATTAATTACAACAGTGGTATGCAGAATAACACCTCTGAACACAGAACACATCCAATCTCTAAGTAGATAGGCTACAGCAGCAGAAGTAAATAAATAAATAGTAAATAAAAAGAAAAAAGAAGTCTAATAAATACCAAATAAAGTGTTCAGTGAGTGTAAAACAAATATTCTTCTCTATGGAGAAAAACTGTTTCAGTAAATCTATTGCTTTATTACTGCCCTGCCACTAGAGGTGATACCACCATGAACCCTCACTCCTCTATGTCTTTTACATTCATGAATCTGAATTGCATGCACCTGTCTCGGTTGGAGATCCTCAGCACTGGCACAGTGTGGACTCCCGTTGGTGGTGTTCTTTCCAGTGCAGGACAGCTGACTGTGTAGTGCATGGGCCACAGCATATACAGCCAGGTAGATGTTGTAGGTTGTTCTCAGCTGGGAGGTGTCGGTGAAGATACTCTGCATTGACTGCAGTGTCTCTGTACCTACACAAGGGGGCAGCAGCTGTGAGGCAGTTGAATTCTGTCCATCTGGGTTGCACTCAAACAAGAGCCCCCACAGCTCCCTCATCAGAGCGCTCCCAGGCTCATGGGAAGGGTGCAGGCTGCGCAGGTAGGCCTCCAGCCCTGGGATGGGAGCACTGCGGATGGCCACTCCCAGAATGCCCAGGGAAATGTTGGAGAGGGCAGGGTTCCGCAGGAGCCTGTCACTGGTGCTCCATGCCTCGCTGGCCAGGAACTGCCTTCCTGTTACATTACGCCTGATGAGCTCCAGGAGCAGTGTCTCCACGTCTGTGTACCAGGCAAAAACCAGGATCACACGGGCAGAGGAACGCTCCACTACTGCTGCTGCTTTTAAAACATCGTGCTCCAATCGTTTCCGTGACAGTGTCGTAATGAATGCCAGGCACACCCCAGCTCCCTTCACCTCCTCAGAGAAAGCCTGGATCAAGGAGAGGCCATATTCATTGTCTTCTGCGATGGCGCCCACCCAGGTCCAGCCAAAGCGTTTAGCCAACTGAGCCATGGTCCGAGCCTGGTAATAATCACTGGGGATCGTCCGGAAGAAGTTTGGAAACTTATGCCTGTTGCTGAGACAAGCACAGCTGGCCCGATAACTGACCTGAAGTGCACAAAATATAGAAATTAAAATGTACTGTTAAAAATAAATATGTATCACACATACTAAGGATAACTTGGAAATAACGGAATAGATACATAAGCAGTATATGTTTATGGAAGATTCTATATACTAATTATGTAGTGTTACAATGTAGGTAATTTGGTAGGTAATATGTAGTGTTACAATGTAGGTCGATTTTTTTTTTTCAGTGCTGTCATAATCTACGTCACATGATACAACGTTTCCGGAGTTGACAAAGTGATTTTATGAATCCTTTTAAATTTAATTTTAAACAGTTTAACAAAAACATAAATTTCATGTCTTCAATTCCAGTTGCTTTTAAGAAATGCAACTTTTTAACTGGAATAATGAATGAATAAATAATGAAAAATGTACAGGTAAAATTACACTAAATAATATGCACTTGCGTAACTGGATGCAAAAATATCTTCAATAAAATGATTTCATTTAACTATGACAAATCTCAAAACCAAATATCTTTTCATCCACATTGTTAACCTCTTCAATGACACTGTGTGTTTCTAAACTTATTAAACACCATTGTCACATTATAGAACATACCAAAATTGTTTTAATTACAGGTCTGACCTCAATGAGAAAATGAAAACTTAATCTCTGAAGTTCTTACCTGCTGTTATTGGCTCCACTGCATTGCAACATCTGCATGTCACATAACACTACTATGTAAAATGTAAATTATATTATTATTATTATATCATATATTTAAAATAAATCTCCTTTATTAAAGATCTATTAGATCAATTAAACAACAGGTACCTGGTTTTTACCACTATGAGGTAGTACCACATTCAAGCACATAACACCAATGCTGCTCACTATTCAACAACGTAACCTACTGGTGTAATGCAGTGTGCCAACAGCCTGTGACTGACCAGAGGAATGTCCAGTGGACCCAGAGTTCTGGATAGGATGATGCACTGTCTCGAAGTGGCATCCCCAATGATGACTGGGACCTTGCTGCAAGTGTGGTTTCTCCCACTGACTAGAGCCAGAGCACCCCACAGGGACCATGGGTGCTGTGCACAGCTGTCCACGATCCTGTACCCCAGTTTGACCCCCGGGAGCAGGAAGGGGTTCTGGTTGATCTCCTCCACAGCAAACACCATGGCCTGTGCCCAGCGCATTGACCGTGCCTGCAGTCTGGCAAGGTCACAATATCCCAGCAGCAGAAACACAGCTTATCGTATTAAGTTTCAATTATATGTGCAGATAAAAGGTGACAAGAACATTAAATTCAGGAAATGATAAGTCTTCACAATAAGTCAAATAAGAATAATGCTGGTTTTTCAGGTTCAAGTATTCTACCCAGCCTTCAGTAAACAATGCAAAAACAATGCAGACATTGCTTTCATCATGTAATTAAAAGTTTTTAAAAAACATAACAACACAAAAGGAATTCAAGAAACAACAATGCACTGGAATTACATGTATATATGGTAAATGGTAAATGGCAAGCATTTATATAGCGCCTTTATCCAAAGCGCTGTACAATTGATGCTTCTCCATTCACCCATTCATACACACACTCACACACCGACGGCGATTGGCTGCCATGCAAGGCCCCGACCAGCTCGTCAGGAGCATTTGGGGGGACACTTCGACACAGCCCGGGCGGGGGATTGAACCGTCAACCCTCCGAATGCCAGACGACTGCTCTTACTGCTCTTACCTCCTGAGCCAATGCCGCCCATATTATTTTGACCATTCACTTATTCCATACATAAATAAGGAACTGACCTCTGACATTGTGGTAGTTTTGGGGGTTCGGTGAGCGTTGTTTCTGGAGAGACAGGCTGGATGTAAAGGGGGAAGAGTCCTCCCAAAATCACATGTCCATCCTGAGAAAGGCTGGGGTCTTCCAGGATGTTGGAGCCCCCCCATTGCTGGCAGCGTGTTGACAAGCTCCAATCCGTTGCCCAGGTCTGGAGTGGCAGCATCAGCATTAACCACTGCGAGAAGCTGAGTGGGGACATATCAGAGCTGGGCTGACCAGCCTCTCTCTGAGCCCCGGCTTCTAAGTCCCTGCCATGCAGCTGAAGTGAATATTTGTAATGGCCACTGTGTCCTGAGGGGCCATAGATAACTCTGGATTGAGCAGTAAACAGGGCCCATGGGAGAGAGGCAATATCCCCTTCCCATGAGCCTCTGTTTGCATGAGGCAATTTCTGTAAGTTTTGTCATGAGTGTGCAGGTCAGTGACACTGCGATGGGGGGTTGAAAAGGGTGGGGTGGGTGGTGAGAATATGCAGCTGGGTGTAAAATGGGCATCACAAATTCAAAAATTCTAAATAAATGTGTCTTGTTCTGTTGAAAGTACACGTTTCTCGCTCGCATCTTATGAAAAAGGGTGTATATCAGGTCAGTGCAGTGAGGGTTAATAATCGGTTAATCGCATAAAAGGCATGTTTGTATGCCTTCTCCCAGAAAGCCAGGGAGGATCCTGCAGGGACAGGGACTAGGGCAATAGACTACTTTCCCATCTCAGGGGGCACAATTCATAAACATGACCTCATCATGATTGAGGCGGCTGAGCCCATCGACCTCAGGTGTGCGCGGTCTCTCTGGGCGCTGCACATTTTACGAGCAATTAGGCCTCATTTTCAGAAAAAATAAGAGTGTAAATAAGGAGACTGTGGGGAGGGAGTGGCAGTATGTCCCAGATGGGTTTAAATAACTGTCACCTGGGCCCAATATTGAAAAACTTTTTTTTTGGGATAAGATATCAGTAATTAAATCTCTAAATTGTGTATTTCAAAACTAGAAGCTGTCGTCCTGATCCTAAAAATTGGGATATCATTTTTGTAATCCAATCCTACCATGAATCCAGATCAGATGTCGGTTTTGGGTATTTAAAAATTCTAAGGGGGAGATTAGGATATGTCTGATACTGAAAATCAAAATAATCTTGATCCCACTGAAAGGGTGGATTCAGGATGGATTCAAGGTTGATCTAGGGACACATAGCACATCTTTAATACATTTTTTTACCCAGCGATTGCACATTAATTAACACAAACCCTTTCCAAAATATCCATTCCAAAATGACAATAAAATATTTTCACCCACAACACTAAAAGAAATCTAAAAGAAAATGTAAATACTTTGGGAAGTTGTTTGATGTTTGTTATCTATTCTAAAGTAATTTCGTAATGCAAAAACAAGAAGATCATGCTTCTTCCTCAGAAGAATGTCAAAATCCTGATTGACAAGTCGGACAGTGAAAGAGACACACTTGTGAACCATTATTTTAACGATGGTCAATTGATCAGTAAAAACATTATGCTCACAAAACAGTTGGAAGTTATTTTTTATAATTCAGTGAGAAATTTATTTTTTAAATCTAGACTGACTTTCTCCCATGTATTGTGTACAACTGCAGATGAATAGGACTAATATGCAAACTGAATTCTTTCCAAAATCTTCATTAAGGAAATGTTAATGAAAATGTAATTTTGTCCAACAGATAGAGACAAATCCAATGACTGCAAATCTAGATTCTGTAATTCTGTTTTTAAAAAAATGAACAATTTGCTTCTTCAGTCAGAAGAGATGTGATCCAACAAAGTAGCTGCAGACTAAAACACACATTTTCTTTGTGTATGTTTCAATACTTAAATATTTTATTGCATTGGTCAGGAAAATGCTCTGTTTCCTTTTGAGCAACCTGGAGACATAACAGTTCATCCTGAATGCATTAAACACAGATACAAACTGCAGCTTTGCGAAGTTGAACAAACATTTTATCTCCCTGTTTCTCACTGTGTCTTTTGTCCCATCCCCAAAAAGACAATACATCGTATACCTCAGACAAAATCATTTTGCTGCCTGTATCAAAGCAATTACAAAAATAAAAGCATTTAACTCCATGGTTTTAAAATATGCAGTAGTGTTAAAATGTTTTGAATATAACTACCAGAAAGCAAGCAATCTGAAGTATTGCATCCAATGCACTAGAGATGAGCTGTGTGCAAATGCAGAGCACTGAAACATATACAGTCCTGCATAGTCATGCTGGTCATGTCAACTGTTACATGCACTTTTTGAGACATTTAATTACAGTTTTTTTAGATCTATAACTTACAGATTACAACCTTTACAAATATATACAGTACAGCACAGACAAACACAGAACACATACAGATGGAGGAAGACTTATTAAGAATCTCTTTTGAAATAGAACATCTTTTAGAGAGACTGCACTTTTTTTGCTACATCATTTGATAGACATTGGGATAAATAAAGCGCCTTGTCCCTCTCTCTGTAACAAATCTGTTTTTGCTTCATAGTGTAGGTATAGTCTGAAAAGGGAGTAGATATACTTGCAGAACAGGAAGTAGATTTGCAATCTGATTATGAAGTACTGTAGATTTACAGTCTGAGCTGGAAATATTTACATTCTGAGCAAAAGTAATTTACTGGCTGAAAGGGAAACAGAACTAATCTGATCGGGAAGTAGATTCACAGTCTAAGCAGGAAGTACACCTCAGGTTCAGAAGGGGAATAAGAGTCTGCCGGCAGTGCAGAGTCATCATTGCAGCGGTGATCTCTGTAGCTGTAGTGCATTGTGGTGCAAGCACCCTCAGGCAGCCCCCGATCCTCCACTTGGTCCAGGTAGCCAGCGATGTAGGAGCCAGTGGAGTGCCTGTTGGCAGTGGGGCTTTGTGCAGCAGGCTTGTTGCGAAGCACTACTCCAGCAGTGCTGCAGGGGGCACCAGAGGGACGGGATTTACAAGCCTCTTGCTGCCTCTCTCGGGCGCGGCTGGCAATGTGACGCACACGGCTCTGACTTCGAGATGACAGCCTCCGGGAAAGGATGCGCGGAGAGTCCTTGTCACCACCCACAGGACATGCGGGCAGAGGTAGAAGCACAGGGAGGGGGCGGTCCTCTTGCTCAATGGATACCAGCTTGCGCAGCTGCTCAGTCAGGGGGTCGGCAGAAAACGGCCGATTGGTCAGACTGCCCATCCACTTTCTATCCCGCATGCTGGGTGGGACAAAGCTGCGGCTAATGAACTTGTACTTGCTCTCAAAGTTGCAGGAGATGTCCTCCGAGGTCAGGTCACCAAGGCTTTTGGACTTACAGGGGCTGGGAACCTTGGAGATCGGAGGAGGGTCAAAGTTTGGGCCCCTGTGGCCCTGCTGGGCTGGGCCTGGAAGCCCTCTAGAGTGGTTTTGGAAAGGGGGAGAGCATGAGGCAAGATGGTGATCTAAGCTCTGCTGAATAGGGCTAACACTCCTGGGTATCCTGAGACAGTCTGAGGCATAGCCATTGTAGTACCTTTCTGTTCTCTCTGTTGGTGTCCACCTGTCACCTGACCTGTAGTTTCCACTGTATTCTCCCTGTACATGGACCCCATTATTGGCACGGTGGGGTTCAGTTCGGGTGCTGGTGACTGGGTAGCTGCACTGATGCTGTATGCTGTGATTGGGGAGTCCAGTCCCCACCCATGCACAGCCATTGCTGGGAGTCAGTGTGGTGTCCAGCGGGTCCTCGTCTACATTCACCTCGATCTCCATCAGACTGCTACCCGCAGAGTCATGGCAGAGGAGGAAGAGGTCTGAAGCGGGGCTGTTAATGCTGACGTTTCCTCGGCTCTGATAGCCCTCTCCCTCAAAACTTGGGGGACCATATGAGGGTATCCAGTTGTTCTCACCCTCCACACCTGCTGACTGATACCAGGGTACCCTGCTGCCCTTGCTTTTCATGACATTTCTGTGATATGAATGGACTGGACTACCATTGTCTTCCATAGCATTAGAATGAGATGAGTGTACCTCACTACCTTTGGCCTTCATGCCCACAGTACGATATGAAGGCACCTCAAAACCCTCACCTTCCACAGCCTCAGTGTGATATGAGG
This sequence comes from Conger conger, assembly GCF_963514075.1. Taxonomy (NCBI): domain Eukaryota; kingdom Metazoa; phylum Chordata; class Actinopteri; order Anguilliformes; family Congridae; genus Conger; species Conger conger. The sequence goes on along the minus strand of NC_083772.1, from coordinate 27,343,695 downwards.
GTGCATTGCTACCCTGATACCCTGTGCCCTTGGTGCAATATGAAGGCAACCTACAATCTTCATCCTCATTGTAACACAAGTGTGCCCTATGATTCTCTTCCTGCATGCCTGGATGGTAATATATGTGTCCCCAGTTGTCCTTATTGTCTGAGCACTGAAGATGGGTGTCCTTGACAGGGGATGGTGCGAGGCTGGGCACTGGGGTGCTGTCCTCAGAATCCACCCTCATTTTCTGGATGCTCTGCTCTGGTAGCTTATAGACAGTGACAGGGGACAGCACCTCCTCATCCAGGATAGTGTAGAGGGATGGGTCGGTGGTCTCTGGGCTGCAGAAGAGGGTTGTGTCAGAGGGGTCAAGGGGAGGGGCTTTACAAGGAGTCAGTATATTGGAGATGTGGGGCTGGGTGCCCTGCATGCTGGATCCCAAGGCCAGGTTGCTCTGGTCACCGGTGACGTCAAACTGACCAATCAGTGCTGATATCGACCCACAGGTGTCGCTCCCGTTGCCGAGGGAGACCGCGTCAATGAGACGGGAGATTGTACTGTCCTGCAGTGAGATTTCACTGGGCAGTTCAGACTGATCCATGTGTAGGGTGGAGGAGGGAAGTGCCATTGAGGGGGTGAGTGCTCTGATGTTGGACCTGCTCAATGTCGGTATTTCAGCCTCTCTGGCTTGCACATTGGAGGACTGTGACCTTATATGGTCACCCACTGTGTCAACGAAACTGGTTTGGAGCAAAACGGTTTTGTTTGGGGAAATAAGTTTAGCTGCTTCATCCGATTGGTTGTGTGGGTCTTCTGGGCTGTCGTCACAGTGTTCTTCTTTGCAGGCTCCCCCAATTACCAAGTAGGTGGTCTCCTGCACCTCAGTGGGATTCCTGGTCCATTCCTGGGAGGCGTCAGAAGGCAGGGACAGGTCTTGGGGTTTTAAGCAAGCAGAGGTTTCAATGAGGAGATCCACTGAGGCCGACCTGGGTCTCTCCAAGGCAACCATTTCTGCAGAAACAGAAATTAAAATGTCTGGAGTTCTGCAACTGATTGCTGCAGGTCTGAAGACAAACACAAAAGTCAGACAGTCAGTCTGAACACAGGCCAATCGCAACACAAAGACAAATGGAATGTACCACCATGTACGACTGTGAAAGGGGTTTGAGAATGAGTCTGTGCAGGTAAGAACATCAATTCTGAAGGATATGATCAAATGTGACACAGTTGGTCATTCAGAAAGATTTTTTACAGTTTCTTAGATTATTTGAATTCGTAATTACATCATGGAATGATGTAATATTGGCAAAATATGTTTCTGAATGAGACACCCTTAACAGGCTGTTTGGATTACCTGCAGTTGTATCCTAGTCAGTTTTCTACTACAGAGAAGCACAACAATAAAGACAGAACAAGACAAAGGCATGTTAAGGTATTCAGGAGGAAATTGTTTCTAAGATTGTAAAAAAAAAAAAAACCCATCCCTTTTTGCTGCCCTCATTTTAATTTGCTAAAATGGAGAATCAAAGCTTTACATTCCCCGGCGTGCAAATCTCCAACACAACTAATGCATTCCTTATCAGATCATTCTAAAATAAACAAAGACTAATACCCAGATATAAAGGACGTTCAGGAAAAGGATAAACAAGTAGTAAGAAAATGATACGCTGTCATTTCAGTTGACAGAGTATGCATACAAATAACAGGCAGCAGTGCTCACACAGAGCGGAACAGTAAGCAGTGTTTCCAGCATGCATGAACAGCTCCTTCGGCTGAAGATAGACAAGCAAAGCCCAATGACAAGTTAGAAAATGCACCAAAATGGGCTGTAGCTCTCTATACTGTGACTGTCATGAGAGGACATGATCTGCTTACACCTGCAACCCCACAGACTTTGGTAGGGGAATGTCTAGTTTTCACAGATTGCTTTATCTTCAAGACCACAGCTTTTGAACAACACAAGGTCCTGTGTTTAAAGACAGGCCTGGTCTCTATTGCAGTGGGCACTGTTGTAGAGAATTATACAAGAGACTAAAATGTGCTGCTGACGCTAGATTTGCCTTTTAGTGTGAGCTGTGATGTCAACTGCTTCCAAGCAGGTCTGGACTGCAGTGGACTCACCCGTTTGCGTGTCAGTGCCTGGGTCAGGCTGATCCTGGCGGGGCGAGGAGAGAGCCAAGGCCCCCTGCAGGAGCTTCTCGAGCGGCATGGAGACAGGGCGGTGCTGGAGCAGGGGCCGGGGGACTGCGCGCCTCTCCACCGCCCCGTGGGAAACCTGAGCGTCTGGGGGCTCGCCCACGCCGTTCGCCCTGCTGCCCGGGGCCTCGGAGAAGCCCATCTTCGACTTCTTGCGGCCTTTGGCGGGGGCGCTAGCAGTGCGCCGCAGCAGGTGGTCACTGATGGAGCGCTTACGCAGCGGGAGTCCTGTGTGGGTGTCCACCGAGCGCTTACTGCTCCTATTGAACAGGCCTTTAATTCCTCTGAGCTGTCGACCCTGGGAGAGACGGGGGGGTCATAGAAGAGAAGGACAGAGAAAGATGGGGGTGGAAAGTGGAGAAGAGAGGGGGAAAGAGAAATTAGAGGAAGCCAGAGAGAGAGAAAGAAAGAGAGAGAGCATGAGAGAGTTAGAGAAGGCAAGAAGGGATAAATCATTTTCTGAATGGAAGTGTGTACGAGTAATATATAGTTATTTTGATATTACTCTATACAGTGAAAATTCTGATCATACAAAAGGAGCATGGCACAGAAAATTGAGCAAACCACCACAGACTTTTTCAAATGAAAGAAATATGTTAAATAATAAAGCTGAATAATTATTTTCATTCAGTTCACTTTTGTTCACTGGTATGAGACACAAGAATGAGAAGCAGGTACATAATGGTAGATGGCCAGTAGATGGTGCTATCACCTTTATGTTCATTTCATGTATAAAGAACACTGTATGTCCAGATATTTCCATTCTCTACAGTTCCATAAAGATGGCAAAAAACTAAAACATAAAATTAATAGACATAATTAATCACAAACTTGTGCAAAGAATGCACAGGAGCCATAAACATGCTGGAACAGAACTCACATTCACAGCAATAAGCATGCAGACACCATGTAGCACATATAATACCTTATTAGCTCCTAGAAAGTGCATAATGGTATAGCTGGGGTTGAGGACTAGGGGACTCCACTGGAATGCAAAAAGGATGCAGTGTTTTGATAAACTAGACCAAAAATCATGAAAATCTTTACTTAAATGAATTGCAACAAAAAAAATCTTCACAATTCAACTTATACGGTATCCACAGTACTGGAACTGGCTTCTGTTTGACAGGATTTCAATTAGTTAATGATGGCACTTATACCATAGCCTAAATGCCATTAAGGTCTCATTGAATGGCTTATCTCCTCTGTAAGCATCTGTTAGTTTAGCTCTATACGATTCCAGAGCACAGCCAAAACTTCACCCCCACAGCTGCACTGGGGTCCACAGCACTTTCCACTTTGTGAAGTCAGACTGTGGCAGAATGGGTGGAGAGGTGATCACACACCTTGCCATAGATGTCATGCACTGCGATGTGCACAAAGATGGAGGCCTCAGTCAATCCCTCCAGGTAAACATGTCTATAACCTGCAGGATGAGTAAGAGCAGGCAGAGAAGGGGAGGGGGATGGTAGGCAGGAGAGTGAGAAACAGGAAGAGAAAAATAAGTGTGAGAGGAGGGAGTAAAGAGAGAAATTGAGATGTGCGTTCATGAATGGTAACAAATAGCAGACTGGTTGGAGGCTTATGATACAAACAGCAGACTGGCTTACGATACATCCAAATTAGAACAAGTAAAATAATTTCCCATTCCGAAAGAGAAGCACTTATTGACTGAGAAAAGGAGCACTGAATCCTGTGCTCTGTTGCTTTGAGAACACATTGGAGACATCTGGGATGTTCCAGCTTGTTTGACCTAGTCTTGCCTCACAGATGCTTTGCTAGTAGAGGTTTGTTAAACATTCACAGTAGGGGTGAAGTGTGAGATGGCCTCCTTGGATATTTTCTGGAGAAAGTAGGACCAGTTGGAATGTTTTCCAGATCATATTGAGAGCTAGGGAGCCCGCACTAAGTATATCAGCCCTGACAAATCTTTCCTCCAAGTGGCATTAGTGAGAACATGCTGCACAATCCAGTATGGGAGTGACATCACATATGAATCTAATGTGCTTTGGACCAACCATAGGTCATGATTGCCACAGATGTTATATCAAGTTGTTATTTATAATGGGGGCTGCCCTGCAATCAGCAAAAGGTAAGAAGGTGACAGACAGTAGAGCCACTGACACGCACTGACCTGGCATCAAGCTGCTGAAGGCCACCGTCCTCTGGCCAACAAAGTCTCGGCCAATTGGATCATGGTCCCAGACCAGGAAGCGCACCAGCGCCAACTCTGCCATGTGCAGGTTGAAAGAGAGAGTCTCTTCCCACACTGGGTTAAACCCTGAGACACACCCACATACACAAATGCAGACAGAGACAAACAGACTTGGTTACATCATGGGTTAAACCTACAAACTGCAGGGTGAATTCAGCTCAGCGTATACATACAGTACTGTGCAGAAGTCTTAGGCACCCTAGACTTTATATATATATATATATATATATATATATATATATATATATATATATATATGTTTACTTCTTTGTGTGTGTGTTAGTATAAAATAACACATTTGAGATTTCCAAATATTCATTTTCCAAAAGATTTAATTTTACAGAGACATTTTTGTATTTAATTTTAAAAAGTTACATATTACTGGAAGCAACTGACTACTTTTTACATAAAAAATTGATCAAGGCTGTCTGAGATCAGAAGCAGGGAGCCAACCAAAGTCTGCAGAAGAACTGTGGCAAGTTCTCCAACATGCTTGGAACAACCTCCCTGCTGATTGTCTTATAGAGCTACAGGACAGCGTTGGCTATCTCAGAGAAGTGATGCAGTTTTAACGGCGAAGGGTGGTCACAAAAAATATAGATTTGATTCAGTTTTTAACTATTCTGTCAAATTACTAAAATGTAATGTAAAATGTATATTAAGTTTATTGAGGACCTTTCATTGAATCATTTTTTAAAGAATCTTATCTGTACAGAATGTTATACAGGTGCCTAAGACTTTTGCACAGTACTGTATATATGGCACATAGGAATATAAACAAGAGCATATGACCATGCAGATGCGCAGGAATGCATAGGTATGTGTACACACAGATTTACACAGTTCACAAATATATAGACAAATGTACGTACAGCACAGATAGACTAATAATGCTTACCATTGTCATCCACCACTCTAGTCTGTTCTTTGCAGCAGTCAACAGGCAGACCAATGATTTCCACCTCCACAAAAGGATCAATAATCTGAAGGGAACAGGGATTTTCCCACAATGTAATCAAACACCACTCCAAGACAGCAGTCAATAAAAGCATTTAAGATGATTGCTGCGTGCGGAAGAGAAAAGTCTCCAAAATTAAAATTCAACTGGTCCTTTGGCAAACATTTTGCATTAGGATCTCATTCTCTAATGGGAAATTAATTTATTCTCCACTGCAGATTAGCTGCAAAAACAGATGGGCCCCTGGTGCATTGTGGGTAACAGCCTAGTTGTTGAACCTAGCTGGGAGAGAGAGGGTGAGAGAGGGTTCCAGTGGCACATGCTGGGTGGCAGATGGGGCCCCTGGACGGATGCTGAGTCATTCTGAACCTACCTCTCCTCGGTCCCCCAGCATAGAGTCTGGGGGCTTGGGTAGCTGCTGACCACTGATTATCTTCAGCAACAGCTGCTTCTTGGGGTACGCAGGGAAGGGATCATCACAGAACGGGTTGAAGGAACCTACAAAGGCATGATCTTCAGGATGCACTTTTCATGGAGCAACAAAGCCATACCTTCCACACATCAGTATATCTATGTTCTCTGTAGTAGATAATCAAGCATGTCCAAGAGGTGCTGTAATGTACATGTGTTCAATATAACACAATTGCATTTCCCCACTTACAGTGCCCTCCATAATGCTTGGGACAAAGACCCATTATGCCTGATTTTCCACAATATTAGATTTGGAATCACACAATTAACATGTGGTTAAAATGCACATTCTCAGGGATAATACAACTTTTTCTGAATAATTCTTTCCAATTTTTCCCTTTTTTCTCCCAATTTGGTCGCAACTAAAAAAAAACGTATATATATTTTATCTTTCAAATATTGGTTGACAGGATTGAGGGATAATTTCATAATAATAATTGTTAATCGGTTGCCAATCAACAGTCTGAAGCCTTAGGATTTTGGTCAGCTTTCAATTATATCAAACCCAGGCTACAATGCTGCAGTCTACTCAGCATGAGGCCATGACCGGCTTACGGAACACATTAAGGTCTAACTGTAATAACTGTATTGTGGCTGCTATCTGGGTTTATGACTATTATGCACTAATAGTGTCTCCAGACAAGGTTTATCTCCTGGGGGGAGACAAAAAAACAGGTTTATCTCCTGTTTTGCACAAAAAATGTCTAAAATATTATTTAATGAAAATAATTATTTCATTAATGTCACATATATCCAAAATATATGCCACATTTTCTCCAATATCTATCTATCTATCTATCTATCTATCTATCTATCTACTATAAAATAAAGTCAAGGAAGCCATTATGAGGCTGAGAAATAAGAAAAAAAACATAGCTAGATACATAGGCCAAACAATCGGCTTACCAAAATAAACTGTTTGGAACATCATTAAAAAGAAAGGCAGTAATCACAAAGGAACTGGTAGGTCAAGGAAAAGCTATACACTGAAAGACTGAAGAATTCTTGCCATAATGCAGAAACATCTGACTGATAGATCAAAAACTCTTCAGGAAGCAGGTGTGGATGTGTCAGTGACTACTGTCTGCAGAGAACTTCAGAGGCAAGATGAAAACTGCTAGTTATTTTGGTAAATCTATTGTTTGGCCTATGTGTCAGGTTTTTTTGCCTCATAATTGTGACTTTCATTGGCACAACTTTAGCCCTTGCGTTGACAAATACCAATAATAGACTCAAAAGGAAATCAAAAGCCTAGAATCAAGACTAGATTCAGAAAGCCGTCTCATGCCGGCATTAAGTGATTGAACAGGCCTGACACGGAAACACCATTTAGCCAAATTATTATGACACCCTGAAATGGGGGAACTATGTATAAAATGTGCTGTAATATCCACACAATGAAACCAAGATGTATAAAAATAATTGCTAATAAAAGCTGAAAATCTGAAATGAACCACATTGTGAATTGTTTGACCACAAATCTAAAATTGTGGAGTACAGAGACAAATTTATGGAGCTCACAATATATTTACCTATACTATACTATATATTATATGACAAATATCAATATTCAATTGGAAACAAATGTCAAAGAAATAAAAAATACTATTAATTGAAATAGACATACAGGCATATGGTTTTCAGAGGGAGCGTGGGGATCTGTACCTTTACACATGGGCTGGGGCTTGAGGATGTATCCACAGTTACCATTCGCCAAAAACTTGGCCCTGTTCAACTGCATCATACGCCCCTCAGTCTGGTAATTCAGCGCCACTGAGGAAACCCAATGCAAAATTTCAGAAAAAAAATCGCAAGGATTATAAAATCAGATGGGAGCAGAGCAGCTGTTCATTGCAACTCAGGTTCGGGAACATTTCTTACGTTCACAGCCGAGCAGAAGAAAAAACTGCATTTTCTCCGTCAGGCCGCATTTTCACTGACTAAGGGAACCATGGGGATTGGGGCAATTTCATGGCAATTAGTTCCTCAATCGATCAAGATGCTGCTGAGAATGACATTTTTTCCCCCAGCAGGTTTGTCCCTCTTTTGGCATGCCCAGATGGTGCTGGTGACATGGGCCATATGGGTGGCAGGGGGACCTGACACAATCACCTTGTCAGATATCCAGCTGTCGGTGCAGAGCCAAGGAATGTCACACTGTGACTGCATTATTACACACAGAGGAAGGAGCTCACTGCGAGTTATAGGGGTGACTGGGGCTGGGGTGTGGTAGAGCAGACAGATAACAGGCAGGTTTATTTACACCCCTCACCTAATCCTGCTAAAGAGCAAACTCCAAAGCAATGAGTCCAAACTCCCTACGGTTCTTAACCACATTTCAAAGTCAAACTAGCCCAAGGGAAGTGCAAAACACCTCCTTCTCTGGATCAACAGTAAAAGAGAAATGTTTCAGAATCTTACATTGCCTGTGGAGAATTAATAGTAACACTAATGCAACATTGAACGTTGATGAAAAAATGTGTACATGTAATTGTTTCGCATTTAAAATGCATGCATAAATGCGTGTCACGGGAATGTGTACATGCACTGTACATGTGTGCCGTGAGATTTGTGTGCATATGTGTGCGTGCACTCAGATGCATGAATATTCGCATGCACTTATCATGCATCTGTGTGTACGTGCGAATGTGTGCATGCTTCAGAAAGAACACATGGGCGAGCACATGCAACGGGGAGAACTCACCCAGTTGGCAGCCTACATTCCAGTAGACCTGGGGGTTAAAGTTACTGGAATCAATGCGGTAGGCAGAAGGGTAGATGCGGGAGAGCTGCCTCTGGTTGAAGGAGATGAGGCGCTCCGCTCTGTGGTGAACAAGATGCTGTGCGCGATTTTCACTAAAGGACAGAACATTCCCTGGAGTACCTGACACAAGACAATAGCAGCAGATAATAGAGTGGGAGAGAGAAAAAATGGGAGAGAAGGGGAGTGAGAGAGAGAGATGATACTTTAGAAACACTTATAATTGCCAAGTCATGCAAATAAAGCGCAAATTGAATTTGAGAAGGAGGTGCGCAGACAGTGAGAGAGAAGGAGAAAGGGGAAATGTGACAGAGATAACAAGAGAGGGAGGGAGTGCAGAAAAAGACTAAAAAAAGGTTAAGGAAACATCAAGAGAGGGAGTGATGAGAATGTGTCACCTGAGAGAAAAGGAAGGAATGGAGGAATGTGATAACAGAGAAAACTGTGGAAAGCAAAAGAGTACATGAAGGCTTACTCTCTTCCAGGCATTCTTGGGAGACCACAGAGTTGGTGAACACAACCAGGTCTGAGAGGTCTCTACTCAGCTTAATGGTCTTTCTCCGTCTACAACCCCTAGAGCAAGCATGTGAGAGTGAGAGAGTGAGAGAAAGAGAGAGAGAAAGAGAGAGACCACTCAATTCCACAATTCCAAACACTGCACCCGTGCAATACTAATGCAAATGGTAAGATAATAGATAATACAAATCCAAAATATTTAATTAAGCAGGCCGTATTCTAATTTAGCTATTAATAGAATCCTTTATATGGCTAGCCTTCTGTACTATAAAGTTCAGCACTCAGAACCTCTAATTAAGAGCCCAATCAAAAATAATATCACTCTCACTGCAGATCACCTGAAGTGGGAACAGGTTGGAATTCCTCACTTTTGTTAACTGTTGGGGACTTTTCATCCAATATCAAAACCCTTTGGCTCTGAAAGGCACCAGGACACTTCAAAGCACTAAGCTCCAACAGGAGACATTCCATCTGAGTGACTATTGTATTTCATTTATCTCATGGCAGGCACTGCAAAGTTCTTCACTGAAGGCTAACTGAGTTTGACGTTCCCTTAGCATACGGATAACAGGATAACACCTCTCTGAAGGTGGAGGTTCATTAGCATGAATGCCACTCTGATTAATTTTCTCCTCAACTGGCTATAAAAATGGCTAAATTTCACATTAATGACAACACTTCTGCAGCCAGTAGACTTTCTACTGGCTATAGAATATAGAAACACACATATAATAACAGGCCATTCATACACATGTATATGCAGAGGCCAGCAAAACACATAAATAAATCATATATACAGTAGATAGACAGGTTAGTGGGGCATGAATACAAACATGCACACAGGTACGCACACACACCACTTTGAAACCAATACCACCTGATAATCTCAAGCATGGACACAAGTCCTCACAACACCGTGCTGTTTAGACGAGGATCCAGACAAGGCCATGCTGCCCCATGTAACAATTTTCTCACCCCATCATTCACTAACAACCCTGAGTGACCTCCATACATGACATCCTCATCTCCGCACAAACTATAGGGGCTTTTTTTAATATACACCCAAAATATTAATAATTTTTGTGGGTTAGGAAGAAAGTCCCCCCCCCTTCCCCATCGAGATCCTGTCATACTGCATTTCCTTTCACCAACATATGACCTAAAGGCTCCAAAGATCTGCTTCCAGCTGCCGCCCACGCCCAGCACACAGACCCATTCTTGGTCCCAGATGGCAAATCCAGGGATGGAAGAACATCTGGGTCTGCACAGCCCAGGATAGCAGTCAGCAACAGGCTGAGCTGCTAGGACCCCACCATTACTCTGTAGTACAATAATCCAAGCTAAAAGCATATTCTTTAGCTTTCCCTGCTGTATACAGAATGTGAGTGCCACAGTTCAGCTGCTGCCAAGGGCCCTAAAATATATATCACTTTGATACAGGCACAAATGTATCACCGTGAAGCTATTAAACTCTCACTGTCAACACTTTACTACATTTCAGCCTGCATGTTCATTCTCCCCATTTAAGGATGCTGTCTAGATCCAATGGTACCACTTCTACCTGGGAAATACTATTACAATTGTTAATAGTATTCATTATTCTGTATTTTTTTGCTGTTCTCTATGTAATGCTGAGGCAGGATAGGTGAGCCAGTATGTGCACATTACATTTATAACTTTGCATTAATTTAGCAGGCACTCCAGAGAATTAAAATAAGTGCATTCAGCTGATTAATAAGCAATAGTGCCATTCCTGTCAAACAACATTCCCATTCCTAGTACTCGTGGCTAACTATGTTAAGCAAATTCAAAATAAATACAGATTATATCCATAACAAGTCATAAGAGAGAATCTATTACCCATATCCATAAAAATACCATAATCTGAATTAGAACAAAAGGCAGGAGGTAATGAGGTGCAGATGGAAGTGGAACCAAGGCACAGTCTGAATAGGTGGGTCTTCGGTCTGTGCCAGAAGACAGCCAATAGTCGATTCTGCTGTCCTGACCACACACCTAACAAACTGCCCTGTGTCTTTTCCAGATGTTTCCTGCAGTCCTTCCTCGTCCGTATCCAAGCTCTGAGACTTGAACCTTGATTTGGAGTGTCTCTGCCAAGAAATAAAGCGTAAAACACACACACAAACACACACAACTGAAACACAAAGTGATGCCTTTGAGACAGGGTCCTCAATATAAAAAAGTATTCAAAAGATCTTCCAGAGTAAACAGTCTCTTTGAGAAAATAAGTGAGTACCAAGATCTCCATCAGGATCCCAAAGTCCCTGAAAAACTGTATCATTGTGCTTCCGTGACCCTTGGCATGTGCTTCTTTGACAGGCTCAGTGTTTTCAATGTGTATGGACCCATGCAGTCATATATGGTAAATGCGGTGCTACTAAGATGCAGGCTGGCATGTTGTGTGTGTGTGTGTGTGTGAAGTGGGTTGTGCCTAGTGGAGGTGCTATCAGGTCTTTCTCATGAAAGCCAGCGGGGAAAAGGGAAGGGAAACAAGCATGTAATTATAGGCCTTCAACTGTATGCCATCATAGGAGACTGAAGAGAAAGTAAGACTGGAAGAAAACAAAGAAAAGTGAGGAGACTGGAGGAATACAGAGAAGAGAACATAGGAGATGAAGACAAAGGAATGACTAGAGGAAGATGGAAGAGTACACTAGCAGTGAAAACTACCAGAGAAAAACTCAAAGTAAAGGGCAAAATGTTGACAAACTTTTTTCCTTTTATCTTTGCATGGCAACCCTATTATTATCTATATTTATCTATGCACACTTCCTGCAGTAGAACAACAAGCTAACCCAGCAGGGATCCTGAGACCGGTGCGTGGGCATATGGCATGCTTGGGAGCCACTGGTTTTGGGCAGAGGGGCTGAACTCATGTATGAATAAACAGGCATGTGGAGACTCCCACCTTGTACTTTAGGTTGCTGATGAAGGAGCGGCTTTGGGACTTCTTTAACCCCTCTTTGACATTGGAGTTCTTCAAACAAAGCACAGACACCACTGTCAGATAATGCCAATTCAGATATCACATTATTATGACTGCTCCTTACTCTGTCACAGCCAGCATGTGAACAGCCTATATCAGCCTAGATGCTGAAGAGAAAAATACAAATTAAAAGTTCAGGCTTAGAAAAGGTAAAGTTTGAGACTGACAGAGACTGACAACAAACCTGAAAGGCAATAGTCAAGTCCAGCACAGACCTGAGAATTTATGCTTTGTCTTTAAGGGATACCCTATCAACGAATCAGTTATGAGTTATTTTTGTCACCAGGTTGGCTATAACCGGACTACTTGCATGAATTAGGAATGCATTGCATAGTAGTGTATGTTGCCCACATTGATATTTGTTGGATCTAGCTCTCGATCTGTTTTCATTAGCAAGGTTATAGGAAATTGATCACCACCCACATGATATGTCTCAGCCAATCGGAATGCCCCATTTGCCCTTGGGGGGTGTCGGTTATTTTTCAGTGCTGTGGTATAATTTGTGATAAAATCTTTGTGCAGCAACATGTGTGCTGCAACAAAGGACCTTTTCATAAGAAAAATAGGTAGGAACACAAAAGCCATTTTCATTGCCTCATAAAACATGTATGGCATCTGAAGCATTAACAAATTCTGATCATCTGTTTTATTTCCCTCCCCTTTATATTACCCACAGCCATTTGATTTTAACAGCAGAACATCACTAAGAACAGCCCAAAGTGCTATTAAATCTTTTATCCTAACTAACAGCTGCCATTTGCCTCTCTTCCCTGCAACACCTACCTTCCCAGCTCCCTATTAAGAATCATTTTAATCTGTATACCTAATGTTGCATTATCAGTCTTTGTTTTATGTTCAAATGCTTTACAGTATGTTTTATGCTTGCGTAGTCCTTATCCCTGCATCACCAATGTCTTGTACTTAAACAGGGCACTTAACTTGAGTTCAGATAATAGTCATCTGTGCAAATATACAATATCCCAGAATTGTAGGTACATTAACAAATACAAAATAAAAAAGATATACATTCATAAATGTGAGCACACAGGCAGCTAGCAGTGTGGGTTCACAATGTAGCAGAAATAATCAGCTATTTTCCACAATCTTGTGTGGGCAAACAATACCAGTCAAAGGTTTGGACACACCTTGCCTTTTTCTGATTTTTCTTATCGTGTCATTTTCTCTATTTGTAATCAAACAATTAATACGTGGGCAAAGTGCACATTCTCAGCATTTTTAATAAAGGGTATTTTTGTACATATTGGTTTCACCATATAGTAATTGCAGTACTTTTCATACATAGTCGCGCATTTCAATATTTGAGAGAAATTAACATAATGTCAAATTGTATTTGCATATTGTTTGCATGCCATGACTTCCTGAAGTCTGTGACCTATCAACACCTATCACCAGAGTGGATATCATATATTGTTGTACAAGTGATATAAAAATCTCTTTGCATTTGAATGGATCTCTATGGGAACTGGGGAGTGAGACTAGTAAATTACCAAGCTGTAAATTACGCCAAAACAGTACAGAATAATTTTCATCCGATGAGCCGCAAACCATCACGCTGCTGCCAGATATGCTGTAGATCCTACAAGAGACATTTCTCCTGATTTTTCCTGTTGAACTGAGTGGAAGAATTATGTATAAAATGTATTATGTATATGTATAAAAAGTGCCGTAATTATACATGGTAAAATCACAATGTATAAAAAATGGCTTAATAAAAGCTGAGAATCTACACTTTGACCACATATGAATTGTTTAATTACCAACAGTGGAAATAAAACATTACTCAAAAAAGGCAGAAAAAGGCAAGGTGTGCACGAACGTTTGACTGGTACTGTATGTCCGGGAAATTGAGAGATTGCGACATGGCGCGCCCCGGCACCCCATCCCCTTCCATTTAGACGTGTCTAATAAGAACACAAGCCAGCCACAGACAGACCCTGAGGAGTCCAGAATGACAATGTAATTTGCTGGATGGCGTTTTGCCTTCACATCGCTCAGAGAGGGATGTGAAGAGCTAGAGTGTCACTTGCTTGACAGGACTTAGGCTCTCATTTCAGTCATTATTCAGAACGGATATCATTGAAAGGGGGGGGGGGGGGGGGGGATTTTCCGTACCTAATATATGCTGCATTTCTAATAAGGAAAAAGTGGGTACATTAATCTTTCATTAAGAAAAATAATTGAGGGAAACATGGGTTATTAAAATGAAAAAAAAACTGCATCATGAACTATAAATGAGCATAATCTTTTAAATTCCTAATATTTTAAAATTCGTAATGCTCTTAAAATGAGGCTGAGGGTTAGTGGTTTCTTCTCAGGCCTGCAGATGAGATTGCACCTGTACCTGTTTGAGGTTCATATTCAGGCCCTCGTGGGTTGCACGTAGCAGAGCACGGATGGAGAAGCTGTCTGTGTCCTCCTTGTCACCGATCTGGGACTCCTTCACCAGTGAGTCCAGCTTCTTCCGGATGTACGACTCCACTTGGTACTGGCTGGGACCATTGCTCTAAGAATTGAAAAGGACGAGCGAAATTTCTAACAAGAGGCAAGATTGGGAAAAGCTCAGAACCTCTGTTGCCTTTTGCTACACAACCAACAACCTGTAATCTCACCCCTGCGAGGGCTGTCCTTTGGAGATTTAGATTTAATTTTAAATAGAAAGGTGTGAATTGTGGGACCTTATATACACAGATGTGAGCCTTTCTAAACAATGTCCAATCAAGTAAATTTGCCAGAGGTGTATAAAGTTCAAGACAAATCTGAAGGATAATTAAAGCAAACAAGATGCACCTGACCACAATTTGGAGTGCCACAGCAAAGGGTACATACTTGCGTATGTAAATGAGAGATTTCAGTTTTCGATTTTTCATAGAAAACATTTTCACTTTGTCTTTGTGGGTTATTGAGATAGGAAGATTGATAGGAAACAATTGTATCCATTTAAAATCTACAACACAAAGTGTGCAAAAAGTGAAGCGGTCTAAATACTTTCTGAACCCACTGTATAGTAATATCCCTTTTTTTGTTCAAGTGGATTTTCTTTCCAATATCATATTTTTAAGAGCAGATATCTGTCTAAATGTCTATATGTTGATGAAAACAGTGATTATTTTTGCCCCCAAATACATCATCAACTAATGTAATAGATCAACTATTCAGCTTCAATTTCTGGTCTGTCAGTTTCATGATGGAACCCGGCCATACTACAATATATTTTAAATTGTCATATTTATTTGTCACATTTCATATCATGTCCTTTTAAATCATGCATCAAGGTAAAATATAAACTGTTAATTGCCATTTACTAATGACTGCACAGAGATGATTGCTGAATATTAATTACATTAACAACAAACACCACTCATATGTGGTTAAGCATCAGCACAGAATTTAAATGAGCAAAACTATTTCTGGTTCCACCCTTGTCAAATCACCTTGCTGTTTGGGGAAAAAATAACCAGTGTTTAAATCAGTACAAATCTAGATGTATTAAATTATATCATTGCTGAGCTATTTGATGAATTAGCTGCATGCATCCAGGCAGTGCTGCTCTTGAAGTGGAGATTAGCATATATTACATTTGGCAACAAGACAGGGTTTGGAAAAGAACATATGCAGAATTCCATGACATGCTTCACAGAGGAGAAAAAGAGGGAGGAGAAAAAACATCTCATCCTTTCACTCGCTGAATATATGCCCCTCTTAATTTGTTTAGTGAATGTAAATTCAGCAGACGGTTCAGAACAGAGGGGACAGGTTTGAGTTTTTTGGGAGGAAATGGGGCATGATGGAGGACAAGTGTGGTGTGTAAAATAGTAGGAGGGATTTTGTGGGTGATTTTTCCAACAGATCCAAGATGGCCGACAGGAATGCTGGTTGCTGATGGATATGGCAGTTTTGGGGGAGGGGAGAATGTTTCAAAAAGAAGCAAGAGGGAGGCAGGGAGAAATATTTTCAAGGAGAAGTTGGGTATTTAAAAAATATCATACTAGTGGTTTCCTCTATTCTATAATTTGATACCAGTGGTAAACTAAACTAGTCCATTTGACATATTTTACACTCTTATTGTTATTATTGTTTTTATTATTATTATTATTATTGTTATTATTATAATAATAATAATGATTATTATTCGGGGTCCAAGGAGTACAGATGTAATTTTGTCCTGTTTTTTATTTTTTCCTCCAGTTCGACCGCTTATATCTCCCAAATGGTCTGGTGAAGTCTTGAAACTTGGTAGGGAACTATAAAGTTGTGATCTATTAGAATATGGCACCAATTGGCCTTGTGGCATAGTTGAGGAGTTGGGAGCATGCTTAAAAATTGTAAAAAGCTTTTGAACTGTTTGTCCTAGAAACATGGGACCAAGACCGTTAGATATTATAGGGCCACTGTTTAGAATTTCCTGAAATAAACTAAAAACTTTCTTCTAATGAATGTACATCTGATTGATGTCAGATTTGATGGCTATCATCTATGGACTAGTCCCTTCCTAAATTGCGATACAATAGTTGATACACCAAAAAATGGCTGAATGGAAAGCTAATGAATTTGAAATTTGAATGTCAATTCAGTCAACAGCTTGAAAAATGTGGCTACCATGAATAAATTGGTCACTGTTAGCCTGGAAAAAAATTATGCCATTTGGAATATTACATTACATTAATGGCATTTTGGCAGACTTATCCAGAGTGACTTACAGTTGATGAAAGTAAGCAGGAGACAATCCTTCCCTGGAGCAATGCACAGTTAAGGGCCTTGCTCAAGGGCCCAACGGCTGTGTGGATCTTATGATGGCTAAACCGGGATTCAAACCACTGACCTTGCGGGTCTCAGTCATGTACCTTAACCACTACGCTACAGGTCGCCCTGGAACAAGAACAGTTGAATCAAATGGTGAAGGAAAGTTGTGTTATCTAAATTGTGAGGTTTCTAAGTTGAAAGATGGTGAAATGAGCCATATTCTTGTTTGAAATTTAGCATGCTAAGTCAGAATTGTAAGTCATAGCTGCGCAAGGGGGCACTAGAGGGTGGTATAGCTCCTTCATTGGTTTGGCCTTCATCGCTTTCTGCAGCATTGCACTGCCTGCTTGGACCTATGTATCTATTTATTATTTATTATTATTATAAATAAGACTTAAGCAGCTATGTATATCATATTTATGTGGTATAACAATTTATTTTAGTTTTTTTATTTAAATACTGTTCAGAAAACTGTTCACTGTATAGAGAGGACACTCTTACTCGCATACTAAATTTTTCAGTTTATCCTTCCTGTGACCTCACTCTTTGCAAGGCCCTATCAGTAGCACACAAGCTTATTCTAAAGCACAGTCCTCTGTATTGCCATCCATTTACAATAAACCCGCCAGGTAGAAAAATGGCCCTCTGCCAAAAGCCATCTCTCCAGTGTGACACACAAGGGCCAATCAATCTATGATTCCCTGGGGTCTACACTGCCTATCATCTGTGCACTTGTCTAGGGTACACAGAGGTGGCAAAAGCCCAACAATCAGACACTACAGAGGAGGAGAGAGGACATGTGAGAGGAAGACAAACTAGCATAGAGATGGGGGGAGAGAAGATGGGATATACAGTACTTGTCCAGAAGGACAATGGAATATATCTGTATAGAAATACAGAGGGAAAGAGATGGTTTGTAAGAATGAGAGAAAGAAGTTGAGGAGAACAGAGAGAAGGAACAGATGGGTCAGTGGAGGATAAGTAGTGAGGGCTGAAAAAGAGATGAACAGAGAGGGCAAGGGAAAGTAAAGGACAGCAAAACAAATGCTAACATTTAAGTGTCTTTTCTCCTGGCTGGAGCTGACATTTACACAGCCTGAGCAGCAGGCACTGGTGTCTGGCAGCTGCTGTTCTGACTTACGCTGCTGTTCTTCAGCTTGAAGTCATCCTCAATCTCATCAGCGCTGTCATCGTCTGACACTTCTCCCTCCTCCACATCAGCAGACAGGTACGGGGGTAGACGCTTACCCTGAGGAGAGAGTTAAAAACAATGGTAAGGCACATCTCACTCATGCACAACAAACGCACATACAGACCTAAGCTGCACACACACCTCATGACCCACCCAGCTACCCACCCACATTCACAAACACAGGACTCCTTAACAAGTGTCTCGCTCGCACACACACACACACACACACACACACACACACACACACACACCGCAAAGAGAACCATCACGGTGGCAAACATCTCCTTTTCCCTCTTGCTTCATTTTCACATTTGTACTGTATTTATTAACAAACAACAGACAGGGATGAGCAATAATGGCGCCTTTATTTTTATATTTCCCAGATTGACTTTGCTCGCTTCTTAAACATGTCTTGGAGATAAATGTTTCAAGGGGTCGTTTCCCTTCCTATCCACTGACCATTCTTCATCCCAGTGGACACTACATGAAAATAACAGTTCTGAGGCTATTAAAGAAAATCAATAAGGAGCTTTCACCTTGAGCTGCCGAGTGATCACAGGAAGGTGAACCAACCTTCAGGTGGAGCAATCTGTTATCTCCACTACAACATTAGCTGCTCTGATTCTTCTCGGTGGGGTGTGAGCAGACATTACTATGAATAAAGAGAACTCAAATTCGGCACAAATGAGATCTAATGAAGCCTGGAGCAGCCAACAGGTGTTCATACTGAGGGAAGGGGATTTGGGTTTGAGCCATGAGATGGTGAACAGCTCCTGTGTGTGGACAGGGCCTGCAGAGCACCAATCTGCTCATCGAGTGATCTTTTCAACCTGCTTCGCTCCCATCCATTACCCTGCTGTGACTGCCTCTTGCTCCTCACAGGTATCATCAGCCCTGTTTTACCCACAATCCCCTGCCCCACATTTCTTTGTCCCTTATTTCTTCTCTCCCCTCACGCCATTTGCAGTTTCTTGGAATTTTTTTACAGTGTATTCTCTTTTAATTCAGTGTATTCTTTTAATTCCCCCCCTCCCCCAGAGGGCAATTTCCACCTATTTTGTACTAGTCCTTTAAAAGTGACAATATCTCAAACTATTTACTGCACACACATGGTTGAAGATATAAATTAAAGAAGAGGCTTGTACCATTCAGGAATTTGAGACACAACAAATTCATGTCAAAGCATGTAAATACGTTGTATATAAAAGATGCACTAAAATACCAACAAAATACTGAACATGGCTGAACAGATTACAACAAACTTCCACTTTTGTTGTGGAATAATAATAGTCGTAGCTTCATAAACAGGTGGGATACTTGGTTCCATAAATATGTCTGTATCGAATAATTAGCAAAACAAATTTCTAACTGGAAATATAATGGCTGGACATGGAATGAAATACATTTTAAAAACTATGCTATTCATGCAACTTCTGAATTGAATATTTTAGTTCTTATATTGGAACATGATTTTTTGGCGTAGAGAAATGGTATCACGGATACCTTTTATTGTCTGAGTCTGGGTTGTAATCCGTAAGCATGGCATGGGAGAACCTACTGTTTTATAAGAATCTAAACTGCTGTTCTCACTAGCGGAGAGTCTTCTTCTTCTTTTTTTTTTAAAACAATTTAGCATCGCCATTTTGCGGCTTTATTATGACAGAATTTTTGGTGTGATATAAATATGAACTCAACAATAATTAAATAATTATTTAAGACTCAACCACAAGGAGGCAGGGTGGATGGGGTTAAAAAATAAAGCATAAGTTTAATATATCTTGCGCTTTATTTTTATTTAGTCTCTTGATTTACATGCATGCCTCTTATGCAGCAGAATCAAAAATTGATTATGTATTCAAGAGGTGCAATTTGGCTGCTCACTTACTAATTATGATGGGGACAGCCGCCAAACTACTGGAAGCCCCCTCCCACACCCTTCCACCTTAACAATGCCCCCCTCACCCACCAGACACACACACACACACACACACACACACACACACGCCTTCTGCCCATGGCTGACACCAGGCCTGGCAGCTAGAGACGCCCTTTAATCAATGTGACATTAATGGCATCTTAATCCACCCTGGAGGTGAACATTGCCCCCCCTCTACCAATCCTGTGACTAACATCACAGTGAAATCCACACTGTATTCTGCTGGATATCACAGCAATGTATGCCTTTTGGGAGGGCATAGGGAAAGGGTGGATGCATTTTGGCAGATCCAACACACTTGTCTACTGGGAGAAGTGATATGACTGGAGGAAGTCACTCAATTCATTTATTTTTACCCTCAACCATTTAAATATACGCTCAATTAGCATTTGGTTAGGGCTTACATGGCTGCTTCTGGAGTGGGCGCACTAATCTTTATTGATGATGTAACTCATGATAGTAGCAGCAGGATGAATTCAGAAGTCTACAAAAACATTATCTGTCTGCCAACTTAGGGAGAAATGTGTCCAAGCTAATTTGGAGGAATTTCATCATGCAGCAAGACAATGACCCAAAACACACTGCCTTCATTTGGGAGAAGAAGAGGAAGGTTTTAGACTGGCCAAGTCAATCACCAGACCTTAACCAAAAAAAAAAGAAAAAAAAAAAAGAATTGGCCTTGCTGTTCCGATACCTTTTGAAGGGACTGTATGATGCGAGACAATAAGTCACTCAGATTCAGATCTTACCTGTGAGTAATGCTCTGTGAATCAGTGCTGGACCTAGCCAAAATATTTCACATCAGCTGCATACCCCTGACACATATCGTGGGATGAACCACACACTTCAGAACGAGGGGACACTGATTTGTGGTCTCTGGTTTATCTGGCGAATGGGTTTTTCTGGGTGTGTTTTGGCTTCATTTGCATGTGCTAGTATAAAACACTAGACCCTTCTCTAACTGTCTACCACTGGAAGTACAATAGAAGGTTTGGGAACTAGGTTCTATCCCATTAGGGTGCTTCCTGTTCAGATAGGGAAGACCAGCAGAAGTTAACTAAAAGAGAATGAGAAGGAGAAGAAGAAAAAGAGGACGGACAGTATCCTGTACCTTGATGAGAATCTTTCCTCTCAAGTTGTTGGGGCTAGGCAGCATTTTGGAGTCCTTGCCAAGCGATTCCCAGATGTCCAGCTTGTCACTGAATATCTCCCTCAGGTATTGGGCGATCTTCTTTTGCTGCTGGATGCTGCAGTGGTTTTCAATGGAGAGGATCACCGGGTACCTGAAGACGATTGCACAGTTGCTACCCTTATTCACAGTGAGGACACCACAAGCCACCACAACCACAGCAATGCAACAATTTATCTGCCATTCAGTCTTCAATGAAACATGAGAGGTTTGGTTCTGTGCATCTTTCACATATTCATGTTCAGGATAGTTATTCCCTGCCCAGCTCAGAAATACATGGAAAAAGTCTATTAAATGGAAATATATTAAATGAACTGACATGCACTGTATGTTGATATAAATAGTTTGTGTGTGTATGTGTGTGTGTGTGTGTGTGAACTGTGTGCTTGAAATATGGGGAGAATAATGTCCTCTCTGCTCAACATTCCTCAGACATAGCGGCAAACTGTCGGGAAACGTCTTGTTAACTGAAATCAGACAACCACAGGTGGTCTATATATAACCCATGTACAGGTGTTGCAACAGTCCGGTAGGGATGTGTGTGTGTGTGTGTGTGTGTGTGGCTCTGTAAGAGAAAAGGAATGCCTTATAATCCAATAAAAATTGCTTTATGCCTCTGAAAGTGTCTTATTGTCTGTAACTGGAAGAAGCAGTATCCCTCATTTAGTTACTAATTTCTGTAAAAAAACAGAAATCATTTTCCAAGTCTACATGTCACATTCGTGAAAGTCATGAAATGTGAATGTTTCTGTATCTAACAAATGATCCAAATGTAACCACAAAGATGGCTTAGTGCCATGGAGTCAGTGCATTAAAAATGAATAATACAAAATTAAAAATTGAATTAAAAATGCATAATACAAAAATGTGTTTTATTTAAAGTAAGCAGAATGGTTCAAAAGTGAAAATCTACCAAATGGAAAAAGGTCCCATAGGCTGAGCTCTATGCATTACAATTTATTCACCCCAAAACACACACGCGCACACAGAGAGACTCACACACACACACACACACACACACACACAGACTCACACACACACCCACACACACACACACATAGACTCACACACACACCCACACACACACACACACACACACACACAGAGACTCACACACACACACACACACACACACACAGAGACTCACACACACACGCGCACACAGAGAGACTCACACACACACACACACACACACACACACACACACACACACAGACTCACACACACACCCACACAGAGACTCACACACACACACACACACACAGACTCACACACACACACACACACACACACACACCTCTCACACACAGAGACTCACACACACGCACACAGAGAGACTCACACACACACACACACACAGACTCACACATGCGCACACAGAGAGAGACACACACACACACAGAGACTCACACATGCGCACACAGAGAGACTCACACACACAGAGACTTACACACACACACACAGAGACACACACACGCACACACACAGAGACTCACACACGCACACACAGAGAGACTCACACACACGCACACACAGACAGACTCACACACGCGCACACAGAGAGACTGACACACGCACACGCAGAGAGACTCACACATGCAGAGAGACTCACACACGCACACACAGTGAGACTCACACACGCACACGCAGAGAGATTCACACATGCAGAGAGACTCACACACGCCCACACAGAGAGACTCACACATGCGCACACAGAGAGACTCACACACGCACATGCAGAGAGACTCACACATGCACACGCAGAGACACACAGCTGCTGAAGACTGAATTGAGTGAAACTGAATGAAAATGAATTGTTCTCTCCACTGAAGTGGTAAATGACAGGTGTAATCTGTATGTGACGTGTGAGCGGGAGGTGCCTCATTTCATTTCTTTCGGAGATCCATTAACTCAAACAGGTTTTAATAATTAAAAATGAGGAAAAATAAAAGAAAAACAGACTGCCTCCACAGCTGTCATTTTTGAAGCACATTTGAAATCTCCATGCAGAAACCAAATAGTACTAGCTACACGCTACAAACCATGTCAACACGTAATGAGACAACCACTTACAAAACAATTCCCCAGTGTAAAATCCAGCTGAAATGACCAGCTACTTAGTTTTTTAATCTTCTATCATAAAGAAGAAGTTAATTTTATGTGAATTACACATATTTTCTTGACGCAAGGACTATGGAGACCTAAAAACAAATTGCATAGCCAAATTTTCAGTAGAGTATAACTCAACTATTATGTGAAGTTATCAACAAAAGCTTTCCCCTTTACTTTTTAGGAACCATTTTACTAGCCATAACAGGACCATAATCTGAGCTGTCATTGGCCAGAGATAGAAATGCCAGTATGTGGAGCGAGAAATGTTAGATGAACTGAGAAAGGTATAGTTCACGGTACAGATTCTTGAATACATTTGTTTTTGAATACCGCAGAAGGGAGTAGAGTACATACTCGTTGTTGATGAACGCATACTTGTTGATGGCCTCGATGACGGACTTTAAGGTGATTTTTGAGGTGAGGGTGTAGCCGTGCTGGACCATGGGTTCCCCATCAGGGCCGTCCCAGCAGTCGACTGCAAGCGCAGAAAGTTAAGCCGCTTCATTAAGCAACCACATACAGCACATACACTGCACAACTGTAGCACCCCGAGACAACATTTAGACACCGCACCCACGGGCTTTGATATCACACAATGACCCAGGGCTTTGATAAGCAGGAGAGGCAGGGCCCACCTTCCACGCAGCGGCAGCCAGACTGAAGGACCCAGGCGTACATGTCGGTCTTGGAGTGAGATAGCAGCTGGTCTCCGGTCAGGTAGGTGTTGTGGGAAGATGCGATGTAGTAGTTGCAGAGGGGCTGGTCCATGTCCTGGTTCACCTCATGGTGTTGGGGGTTGAAGACATCACAGGCAGGACTGCGCATAAAGTTGGTGAAGCCTGGAGGGGAGGAGAGAGCATATGACGCTGTGATATTGATGGGAGGGGGAGAATCACATACTGTGCCCTCCAAATAACACACACACACTCACACACACTCTAATGGGGACAATCACAGTGCTTACAGTAACTTGAACAAGTGTGTTTCTATAAGAATTCCAAATGAGTAAGCAAGGCTGTTTTGTGCTTTAATGCAAAGGACTGAACCAATGGAAATTTAGTATTAAAGCATGCATATTAAAAACATATAACTTCATGCTTAGGGAGAAAGCATTAACTACTGTATGTGGCATTATAAAACCCAGCATGGCCTGAAATGCCTTGTTAATGCTTTTAGTGCATTGCAGATTTGCAGGTTATTTATAGCTTGGGTGTTACATTTAAACTGTAGAGAAACGTATATTGGTTTCGTAGTGAACGATCCTGAATACTGCAATCTGAAACTTTTCTAGACTGAATAAAACATCCCCCAGATCCAAAGGGGGAGATGAGAGAAACGGAAGGCTCTTGATTGACAGTGTCACACAAACTGGCCTGCTGTCAACATCTCAATTCAACAGTAATATCCCTAGGATGATTTCAAGATTGATAACACTACCATCACACACTCACATGCACACATGCGCATACGCAGGTACACACAGTCTTCCTTGGACACAGCTGTTTGCTACTCACTCTCAATCATTCAGTTCTGCAGTTTGGGGACAGAATTCAATAAGTCAATGGTGACCCATTCGTTCCAATAAATTGGAACTGGCACAGTAACACACACATCTCTCACACATTGCTCATCCTAGCCAAATCTCAAAAGACTGCATGTCTTCCTGGCATTAAACTATGCCCAAAGCTTTGATCCTGTCGCAGTCACTAAAATCAATAGACAGCTTTGTATATGACTGAAACTGAAATAAGCACTGGTCCATTAACATGATATCAACATCAGTAACAACAGCAACAAACTCATCAAAAACCAAACACTAAATAAAATAAACTTTCACTTGTTCCATATAGCTGGTAAATTGACCTGAGTGCCAACCTGACAAATGCACACACAAATTCACACAAGCAGACATAAAACACAGATATGCACAAATACGAACACAGCCAAGTTAAATTCTTCCTCACCGAAATCAGCCTGGTTGAATGTGACTGCTCTTCCACTCTTTTCTTTATTTGCAACAATAAAGTGGCTTTGCTCCAAACATGTGCTTTTGATGTGAGGCCAGGTCTGAATTGCAACATCTGCTCAACTGGTAATAAATCCCAGAGGATCACTCTCCATACTTATGTGACATAACGAGAAGCTAATTTGCCTACGGCAAATTATTTAACGGCAAAACCAAGCTTTTCAGGAACCAGTAAATTGCTTATTAAAATTTTATGGGCCATTGCTGCTAATATGAAATTAGAAAAACAGAACTGCTCTTGTAGGTTTGAAGGAGAAAAGGTGAAAGAGGTTCTCTCAAACTCGCTACAGAATGGTAACAACAGGATAACTTCTCCCTATGAGCAAAGGCCACGAGAGGGAGGTGAATGGAACTGAAGAGGGAAAGACACATGAGAAGGGTTGCCCCAAACATCTTCCACTGACAAATGATCAATTCTATATATTCAGTTAACAATATTTCATTACTTAAGATTACAGTTGTCATTCCTATAATTACAGTGTTTCCATTGTAAGTGATCTCTGGAGTGAATATACGGCTGTTCTATACTAATTATATAACGCGTTGGGAAGGTTTATAGAAAGCATTTCACACCAATACTGCATAATCATAATGAACTGGAAAAGTGTAAAGAGAGAGAGATTTAAAAAGAGGGAACATAAATTATAGGGCTTCAAAAACAAAAAACAACCAACAACAAAAAAGAAACAAACCCAACCAACTCCTACAGGGGGAGGGGAGAGAGAGAAAGAGACAGAGACAGTGACAGAGAAAGAGAAAGAGAGAGATGGAGAGCAAGAGAGAGAAAGAGAGATAGAGAGCGAGAGAGAGGCTTACCTTCAATTCCCATGACACTCTTCTGTTTGTTTTCGTCTGAGACCTCAAACTTATCAATGACATCCAGACAGTACTCTGTGGTCACGTTGGCCATCTGCAGGGACACAGGGGAGGAAAGAGAGGCATGTTTTTTGAAGCTGCCTTTTAGGATCAATATGAGAACTCGTACACAACCTGCCAGGGGGAGGCTGGGTTTTTTTTCACTCCTCTTTCTTCCCAGGGTGCCATATTTTATCACACACTGAAGGAAAACATGACAGAATGATTCTGAAGCAAGAAGCTAGCAATGGAGGAGTGAGGCTTCAGGAACCCCAAAAAGACTGAAGCCATCATTTGCCAACAGTGGATCAATGATCATGATATGAATCCACCATCATGCGGTGCCAAGTCTGTCAAGTGCATCATGAACACAAGGGCCAGCATATGATAGGTCCATCCATTTTGACATTCATGGGGCCTTGCTCTGACATCTCAATGTGTTTTTTCAACCTACCATTGCATTGTTTTTATTCAGTTTATTAAAAAGGGTCCCTTCCCCCAGGAAAGCCCAGAAACTGAGGGCACTTTCATTTGGGCAAATTGAGCTCCAGAAACAATGTCTGACAGTCCCATCATCAGAGATGAGATTACACAGTAAGTGCCTCTGGGCTGATGCTAATGGGAATCACTCTCTTTAAATAAAGGCTGAAACCTTTATTTAGAGAGTTACCAAATAATAATCTGCAATAACAATAATTTATTCCCAAAACCGGGTCTTAACACCAAGTGCATACAGGTAAAGAGAGTAAAGAAGAATGGGAAGAGCAGATCAGACAGGCAGACAGATAAATTGATTAAACAGGCTGTTTTTATATATCAGCTTCAATATGTATGTGTAGCTGTTTCATAGAGTTACATGCACTGTTTAAAATAAATATATATATTTGTTTATTAAATCCTGGTTATGAGTGACTCATTCCCTCTTCTTATTAAGCTCTTAATAAGAGTCAAATGAATCAGCAGTCATCATACCACATCATACTGCATTGCAAGCATGTATATGTTTCACGTATGCCAGTCATGGTGTTGCTCATAACCAGTCACATGATACAAATTCCTGTCACGTGACCAACACAGACCTTCTGCTCTGTTTGCAGAAAGTTTCCTAGCTCCTCAGCAGTCAGGTGGTCCTTCTTCTCGCTGAAGCACATGAGCAGCAGGAAGAGATCCCTGCGTGTGGACATCATCCTGTAGAAAACGCTGAACTCTGCGTAAGTCAGAGTGCCCTGCTGGTCGTCCGTATCTGCCTCCTGTGAAGTGATATGGAGAGCGGACATGAGAGCAGACGACGACAATGATAATAATAACAATGACAATAATTAAAATAATAATAAAAATTATTATCATAATAATAATAATAATAATAATAATAATCATATACATGTATTTATATACAATCATGTATACTTCATTGCAGACCCAGAACATGTTAAAACAGAAATAAAATATTATTAAAACCAGCCATTAGAAGGGAATCTCTGACTGTGAAGTGATGGTATCTTGGGCATAATTGACTGATGATTCTAATGGACTTATGACTATCCCAAAGGAACATCTGGGCAGTAGTATTAACAACAACTATGAACCAATGCAGTGCCACTGGCAAGAAACTGCACATTGTTACTGAAGAACCATAATACATTTTTAATACTGAACTTTCAATTGTCAGAAGTCATCAGATTAATTGGTAGACTAATGCCAGAAAAAATATATGAAAAATACAATCAATGGGACAGCTTCATGAATACGAGATAAATATTGAATGTTCCTTGTTTACATCAGTTTTGCAGGATAATACTGTACTCTACTGACCTCTCTTATTGCTATGGGGAAATGTGTGTTGACAGTGAATGCCTTCCAATCCTCCCTCTAGGGCAGAAGCTTTACACCAGAAAGCCTTTCACCATTTTGCCCCAGTCCCCTCTCTTGTTATCTTAAGCACTGCCCAAGGATATGGAGCAGTGCTCCATACCAGCTATTTAATTCAGCCTTTTATTCCCAGAGTCCTTGGGATTACTGAACCTTCAACAGAAATTCAATTCCCTGTCTTACTAATGATAACCGAGATGAACAGGATACCATTACCACACGATAAGAAGAGTGTAATCCACATGTAATAAGCTATAGATTTTTTTGATATAAGAATCCTTGTGCTTGCCTTGGGTTTAAATACGTCATTGACTTGAAACGCAGTAGAGCCAATCTGTACATTTTGATTGATTGTAAAAACCAGAAAATGAGAAATGATTACGACTGAGGACAGCACTACAAACACTTTATTTTTTTTGTCTACTAAATATGCAGATAGTAGCTTGCAGCTGGCCTGTCAAAAACATGTTTTTGGCTTGTTTTTGGCCTTAGGTGACCAGCAAAATCCTTTAAAATCTGCATACAGATCCTGGTGCACACATTTCCCCCAGGTTATCCGCTGTGTCTAACATACTTTCTAGGAAGGGGACGCACCTGGAACATCTGCTTCACTTTACGGCGCGGGAGGTTCACATTCATCTTGTGAAGAAGTTGGTAGATCTCGTCAATATTCAGGAAACCATCACCATTCTTGTCTGCCTCTTCAAAAGTCTGTTTCATCCATGTGGCATATATTAAGGAAAGGTACTGTGGACATTCTGAGTCAGGGATTATCAAAGGTTCCTAAGGCAGGGACAGACCATGTTTGGCCAAAGGCATTTAGAAGGGTTCACACTATGGGTTCATGCTTCAAATACATTATTTGCATTTCTCCAACGGACTAATGCATTAAGATACTTCATACGGAGGGGTTGAGGGGTCATTGATGCATTATAGGAAGTTTGCTCTCCAGTCAGTTAGTCATGGAGAGAACAGCTGAATGTAATGCATAAAACCACTAGGCATTAAAATTCATATCCCTGGTGGAATATGAAATTTAAATTCAAGTAATAAAACAGGGAATTCTTATGGACAGTGTTTAAAGAAGACCGTGAAAGCATTCAATTTTCCCATGAATGATGACAGATCTGGGGGCCTGAAGTTTGTGATAATAATATCTGGAAGCGAGGGCATAAATGTTCAGAAGTGTGAGTGTTATCAAGGGAGGGTGGGAATAAATTAGATTATGCAGAGGCATTCCGCCCAAACCAAACCAAAAGGGCAAATTGGAAAGCCATTGGATGTGTGAGGGCTCCTATGCTACAACAGGGTGCAGAAACTGTCCTGACAGCCATCCAGGCTTAGCTGGAGGGCTGTGTGTGCAATTGCAGTTGGCATGGTGACCAGGGCAGGGGATAACTGCACATCTCTTGTCTGCCTACACAGTGGCAGGGTAACAGTAGGGTAACCCTTTCTACCTGGACTTTGAACCCTCATCTATTGATCATTATTCATACTTTTACATACTTTTGCAAAAAAAGTAAAAGAACTGCTGTTTTATATGGGAGAATGTAGTGCTTTCTTGTTTTAGACTAATCTCCAGGTTCTTGTATTTTGTATGCTTTACATTTTTATGCAAATAAGATGCATAAAATGGTGCAAGAATGAATGTCTGGAAAGGAGTGAGCCTTATCAGTGACGGGGTAGTTTTGGCACTGTCCGTTTCACACATGGGCTCAACCTCTTTTGCAGGTAGCCAGAAGGGTGTTGGAGAAGGAGCTCTAAGAAACTGGGTCAGTATCTGCTACAAAGCATAGATGTGGGAAACTGTGAACCTACCCCTTGGCCTCTATGAGAAAGGATATTGGTCATGGGTGCGTTGTCTTTTAGCCAATGAGTCCTCATCGCTGATCCCAGCCATTAGGTACCGGAGCCCCGTCACCCAGGTGCGTGCGTCTTCTGGCTTGGTGGTCACCAGGTCCAGGGACTCCATGTGGTTTCCGTGGTAAATGGTGAAGCAACAGCCGGGGTCAAAGTTTGCCTCTACATGTCGGTGGAAGATGTCTGACTGGCGCCCCTCAGACACTTTGTACAGAGAGTCGATAGTGACTGCAAAGGGCAGGGAGGCAGGGCACAATGAGAGCAGGAGGGGGATACGACCAATCGTGTTCACTTTCTGTTTGGAATGGCAGAAATAATAATACAATCATAGGAAATTATTTTGATGTATTCATATTACAAAATACATAAAACATATTAGAAAATAAACACATTTCATGAGGAAAAAAATACATCAAGAAGAAATCCCTTGAAATACAAGAGAAAAGCGTTCGACAAATTGCATGTGGATTGACATCGTCACTAAATAAAATAGTGTCAGACTCTGAATCTTCCCGTTCTGAACACCATCAAATAATCCACCATAATCCCATTTATATCTCATGTATATACACCACCTTTGTGTTAGTGGCTCTGTACTGTATGAAGAAAAAGCCTGATGCCTGTTTGTCTTGAGCCCACTAATACAGCTGCAGTAATACACTGTCCACGTCAGTGACAGCTAATCTATACTCTACGCATCCACACGTCAGCCATTTAAGTGGCTTTCACACATGGAACATAGAACTTTCCCTCATTAACTTTTCTGCCAATTTAGTGGCAATGCATTAAAGGTATGCATCAGAGACAGTGAATCACCTGTCAATAGAAAGCCACCATGGAGTAAAAATGGCGCTTATTAAATAAGCTGGCATGAACAAGGTGCAGAATTATTACACATCACATCCTAGTTATTTGTGGCTGGTTAATTTTTGTCCACATTAGAAACACTGTTTTGATCTCACTGAGATAAAAATGAAATATTTCCATAAATGTTATTTAAGCCAGCAAATTCACATGACTAAAACTGTAATGTTCTGGAATTGCTTGGTAAGGCTGTATGTGTGAAAAGGGTTTCAGTGAGCACTCATCAGCATCATCTCACAGATACATTTCCCATTAATGTGCCATATCAACACCATGAAATTAAAGGTATTCAGCCATTTACATTTACATGATTGAACATTCTGAACCGTGTCCTGTTGTATGCTAAAACTCGGCCTCTCTAACCAGCCAGAGCTTCTCATAGGGTGAATTGAGAAGCACAAAAGACAGCAAGGAAATAAGATGGACCGTTCAATACCAAACACTCAGATCACTCAAAGACTTTCTAAAAGAGTCATATGAGTTTACAGCATTCATATGCATAGTGAAGATTCCTTTGTTGTCTTGAGATGTCAAGTGTAACGGTCCAAAGGTATGCAAAACCTAGATGGCTATTATGGAGAAAATAAAATCAGGGTCTTTGATCAAATTCATCAATGACTGAAGCTTGTTGTTCAGGAGCATTGGAATGGTATTCAAAAAGCAATATTTATTCAATATCAGAACTGAGTGCTGAATAATAACTCTCTAGGTTGAGGGCACATTTTGTATTGCTAACCCTTAACCAAGGCCAACATTTTTCTAATAATTTATCTTAAATGTGGGCGCATATGAAAGTTCTGATATTACAAACATAGTGGTAATCCTGTTAAGAGTTTCCTGACCAGTTTTTCTTGGCATTCAGCATTTCTATTTTAAAGAGAAAAGCAAAAGCTGGAGACAAAAGCATCAAATCGGGCTTTCACACTTCTAATTTTAAAATCTAATCTAATTTCCAGATTTCCCATATGTCTCCCAAAACAACACCACCGCCAGCGACAGAGACAGCAGTGGCCCTGATTCTAAACCAGGCGATGAAGAGAACTGTTTGGGGTTTTTTTTGTTTTAATCATGCAAATGGTGCCATTGTAAGAGGCTTATCTTGTTGTTTGAGCAATGCAGTATTATGTTAGCATTTTCTCTGCCAAAAGGGAAAAATCAAAACAGCAGCAGTTAAAATGCACAGCACCACTTCTGCTCTCGCTAAGCGATAATCCACCATTAAGATGAGGTCGGGTCAGAATTAAGAACAAAAGGTTTAGGAACAGATCCAGGGAGAAGACAAATAAAAGGATTAAACACCAACACCAATGGAAAAGGACCTGATCATCTGGTGAGCCCAGCAACAGAACAGGGGTTTGGTACTTTCAATTCTTTCCAAATCAAGTTAAAGCACACTGTTTTATTGTTTCACACTGCATTTGATGTCGTCACAATACTTAATCTGCTTGTTCTAATCAGAAGCTCGTCAGAGGGAATCGGGTTCAAGTGAAAATTTGAAACGATGCATAAACTCTTGAGCACCGTTTCCATAGAGACACACAACTTACTCTTGGCCTTCTCGCTCTTTCTGGAGGGCCGCCATCGGATGCAGGACCGGTGCTCGTCCAGGTAGAAGAGCCGCACCAAACCCTTGGAGCCGTTCTTCAGTTTGACCATCTGGGTCCCCGACTGCATGACACTCATGCATCGCTCCACTGCAACACAGAGAAACGGGGACAGGCGTGAGCCGGGCTCATTCATAACACCATCCAGACAAGGGCACTGCCACAGGACCAAACCACTCCACTGAGGGAACCGGAATGAGACAAGTTCACATCCATGGCCGTGAGCTGTCATTTCCGACCGTTCTGACATGGTGCTGTCACAACGACCTAGTTTCCAATGGCACCAGCATTAAAAATGACCCATAAACAAGAAAGGAGCCTTATCAAGCAGCCATCACAGACGGCATCGGTGGGGTACAGGAGTAATGAACACATTAAAGCATCAACCTGGGATTGCAGATAGAAATCTTGTCCTGGTCTGGGACTTCATGACTGTTGAATACCTTTCTCCAGGGTACAGTCACATTGCCCCAATAGGATGCAAACCTGCAACCACACTTCTGTACAGTGTTCTGGTGCTTACACCGCACTGCAGTCATCTGATGCAACCTCTCTGGGTTTTTGTGCAACAGACACATGCTCACATCAGGTCTCTGAAAAGGCAGGCTCTCCCATTGTCATGAAACTTTATGAGCTGCATTCTCAATAATGTATTATGCATGCTGGTTAAAGAAATGCTCCAACCCACGTGATAAAAACACATCGCACGTATGCCATCGATCGCCCACAGTGTCATCTCTCTGACTCTCGGTGGGCGGGGGAGGGGTTGGGGATACAGACTTATTTGACCACACACCTCCCAGCTCAAAGCAGGGCAGGCCAGAAAGGACAAGGAGGTTGCATAAATGTCTGCACCCAACCCAGGTGTGTTTAAGAGAAGAGCCCAGATCTCCCACGCACAGAGACAAGCAGGCAAGCACATGCCCATACACACGTGCAGTTAACACGCACCTCCTCACCATACGCCAAAGGGGTCATCACGAAGCATTTCCATATGACTACTCCACACATGAGAAACATCTGCATATGGGATACGGCTGTGTATATCCAGAGGCAGATGTCGACATGAACAGCTGTGTGCAGTACGCTACTTACTGTATATGGTATATGGTTTGGGATAACTGGTGAACTCTATTTATTTAATGTTGTTTCTCAATTACAGGGAATTTGCAATCCGTTTTAAAGAATTCAGCAACTTGGCATTTCTGCCTGCTGACAGTAAATAAGCCACAAGTAATGGTGGAATTACAAAGGCAGTTGGTAATGAAATATGAAATATTCCACTTAGCTTTTTTCCCAATGAGTGCTCTGACCACTGCTGGACACTGCTGCTCTGACCACTGCTCCACAAAATGACTTTTACAACTGATCCAAGCTGCTGCTCCACTGATTTCACAAATTAGCTGCATCTCCTGCATGAAGAATTGTGCTAATTACCAAATCCAGGTGATTGGAATAAAATACTGGGGAGGACTTTTACTTTCTGAAATTGGATTTTCCACCTTTGCTATGAACAAGACATCTTAAGGAGCAGCTGGGGCGAGGGGGAGGGGTTGGGGCTCAGGCCAAATTAACCTCATTACATTAACCCAAACCCTCCCTGAGCTTTATCAGGAATAACAGGGAATGAATCTTGAGGATTTGATGGAAAATGAATTTGAAAATAGAAAAGAGGCTGCGGCCACCACATCTGCTGCATCACAGAACATTTCTCTTACTTGCCTAAGAGGCAAAGAGGAGAGCCAGCACTGCACGCACTCTAAAGCAGGAGGACAAACTGTCGACCATTCTACGAGGCTGTCAGGGGCTCAAAGAAATATTGCTTTTAAAATAAAACGAGGAACACATTATTGTCAATCAGCTTAGATCACAAAAGGGAACCGTAAATTTGTGCTCCCGTCTGTGTGGCGCTGGCACACCACTGTCCACAGACAGCCCCCTCCAACAGTCTGGCCCAGTTCTGCTAGCTTCAGTCGATAGATTGGGGGAAATCCAATTAAATCCAATTAAACAAACGCGCACATGAAAGATTAAATACGTTTTCCCTCACTGCATTTCATTGCCAGGGGCAGAGTCAAAAGTGCAGAGCTTCTTCATTGAGTGAAAATAAACAGTAGGTAAATATTAAGACAGAAAATTGCCAGTGAATAGAGAAATGGCAAACCGACAAAAGAACTACCCTGAAGCACATGATTAAACTAAAGGATGCGCAGACATAAATGCAGAGGAAATGTTTTTCCAGGTTTCCTCTCTGGCTTTCAACTGCCTGATCAGGGCTCGCTGTGGGATCAGACCTTCCCAAACCCTGGCTCCAGTACTGCACCTCATGTATTCTTCATTATGAATGGGTCTCTCTCTTTCTGAAGGATTTAGTACACACTTTTCTCCTGCTGCACACTTATTCTAACTAAATGAAATATACAGTGTGATCTTTAAAGGTGCCTGTTCTTCACTGCACTCTTCAAAAGTGTCTATTTATTTTCATTCCACATCAAGTCAGCTAGGGGAGCTTCACCCTTGCTGTAGGAAACGCTTGGAAGTTCACATTCTCAGGTTTCTTACGGGCTTCCAAACGGCGCTGATTTAAAAGGTGGAGCTGTCCCTGGTTCAGTGGAGGGTTAGACTCCACCGGCGACCAATTTAGAAGCAGTGGTGGCAATCACTCTCCACCCGCCCCTCACATACAACTGACCCCGTAAATCATACAGCCCTCACAAGCCACTGCGCCCCTAACGCACACATCAGTAGCCCAGTTCAGCCCTTCTCCACACACGTCAATTACACGCGAGCTCCGAGGCCCAATGGCAGTCTCTAATGTACAGATCCTCGCAGTGCCACTTCCCCTCACAGCCAAAACAGACCCCCAACTCCCTCCCTCATCCATTCCCCACATCTCTCCATTCAGCTCTGAATCCTATAGCATCCCAGTACAGAAGCATCTGGATGGAGATATGCATCTCCTCTGATATGTCCAAAACCAAATGACACCAGCACCATAAAAGAGAAAGCTGCTTAATATGTTTGACGCGTAATTACACACTTAACTCAAAGAACAGGAACAAAGATCATCATATCGGAAAGCTGTTTGGAACAAACAATTTACTCGCAATCTGTTGCTTGGCTCAGTTGCATTATGTAGCAGGCTCATTATTTCCAAATCATTTCCCCTACTGATTTCCTGAGTCCCACTGTCTCCAGTCATTCAAATGGTCTGCCATGAGATCACTAATCAATAACTTGGATCGGCACTGTAACACATGTTAATTGCATAAAAAAACTTTGAGAAAATCTATATTCAAGATATCTACAACCAAGAATAGCAAAACAGATCATGTGTTCATTATTAATTTTCCTGCCTAAAAGAGTATTTGATAACAAAACTGGAGATTCACACAGTGCTTGAGGAAAATAGCTGAATAAAAAAAAAAAAAGATTTATGTTTCACATTTTATGTATGGGTGTATCAAAGAAAACCTGCATATCATAAACCTGGGCTAGAGTCAAGCCAGTTGTGTTGCACAGCCCATGTCAAAGAACAACACAGCATTCTTTGGAAGGAGCTAAAAGACTCAGAACTGGCAGGGACCCAGCCCATTTCTGTTCTGTTTTTACTTATTGTGTGGAGAAAATGGCAGCTGTCGCAACAGGGCCTGCGAGCACAGACGGAAAGGACATGAAAAACGCTGCCTCCTCCTTCAGCGTGCAGCAGTTTACATGCAGGGAAGACACTTCACACTTTGCCACAGTATCACCTTAACGAGCCGCCACCTCGTGCCTCAATACTCTCCTCACAAGTGAGACAGCATAACACAGCGCTTGTTCTCACTGAATTAAATATGTCTCTAAATCATCTCAAATGTATGTGGCTCAGTTTCATGCACGTGGCTCAGAAACATTGTTTTTTTTTGTTTGAGAAAAAAAGACAAAGCAGATATCACAACCTCTGTTCCATTATCCATCATAACTTCAAAACCAACATTATCTATTTAAATGATCATTTGTTAGACCCCCTTTCTCCAAGATAATTTGGATTGCATTTCATATGCTAAGAATGCATGCATTGGTTCTATATAAATCCAATCACAACATTATATTACGTTACATTAATGGCATTTGGCAGATGCTCTTATCCAGAGCGACGTACAGTTGATTAGACTAAACAGGAGACAATCCTCCCCTGGAGCAATGCAGGGTTAAGGGCCTTGCTCAAGAACCCAACGGCTGTGCAGATCATATTGTGGCTGCACCAGGGTTCGAACCGCCGACCTTGGGGGTCCCAGTCATGCACCTCAACCACTACGCTACAGGCCGCCCACAACGGAGATACATCATTCTGAAAGGGATTAGAACCCACAACTGATCCATTCCCCATTTTCTGCAGCAATCACTTACAATTCACCACACACAAAAAATATGTTGAGACCCGACTGCTTTCTCCAGGAGCACCACCGCAATATTAAAAGACTCAATTAATCTCATCAATCGAATGAAAAAGCATTACACTTGTGAACACAAACAACATGCTGTGCATGTGAAGTCTGTCAAATATGACTGTTAATTAAATCTGTTTCAATTAATGCAATAGGGCGGCACGGATGGTGCAGTGGGTAGCACTGCCGCCTCACAGCAAGGAGGTCCTGGGTTCGAATCCCCGTCGGCCGGGGCCTCTCTGTGTGGAGTTTGCATGTTCTCCCCGTGTCTGCGTGGATTTCCTCCAGGTACTCCGGTTTCCTCCCACAGTCCAAAGACATGCATGTTAGGCTGATTGGAGAGTCTAAATTGCCCATAGGTATGAGTGTGTGAGTGAATGGTGTGTGTGCCCTTCGATGGACTGGCGACCTGTCCAGGATGTATTCCTGCCTTTCGCCCAATGTATGCTGGGATAGGCTCCAGCCCCCCTGCGACCCTGTTCAGGATAAGCAAGATAATGGATGGATGGATGGATTAATGCAATAATCATACTACTTGAAGGTTCTTCACCAGAGCCCAGAATGTGCTCCATCACCCAAGCTGCCTTAAAGTGGCCCAACCCCTCTCATTACTCCATCTCTCTCCACCTCATTGAAACCCAATTAGCCCAGTGGGGAGGAAGTCTTCACGCCCGATTACTGCTCTGCTTGCCCTGGGACGAGCGGCCCTTCTCATTCACTACAGGCAGAGCCTGGAGGGAGCAGGCCGCTGCAGGGGCTTTTTCGTGCGTGTGTGTCACGCGTGTATCCGTTCAGGGGTGGAAGTTCAAGCTGACCTCTGATATCACGTTCAGGGGTGGAAGCCGACCTCTGATATCACGTTCAAGTCCTCCCATAATTCCACCACCTCTCTGTCAGCATCATTCTCTGTGACAAATGTGCATCACATAATGCATTGGCCAGTCAACCCCGCAATGGGCATGCACACCTGCTTGCGTTGTATCTGTTTTTGGGTGCGAGTGCGTGCGTGTGTTTGTGTGTGTGCGTCTTCATGCATATGCAAGGAAACAATTCAGAATTCAATAAAAATCACAAAGCTGATTTGCAGCTTTCACCTCAGCTGACCTTGAATTTGAATTTCTGTGTGTATGTATTCTCTTTTCTTTTTTGGAGGGTGGGCATTACACACACTTATTAACTCCGGCAGCGTGGCACAAATTGAAGATGAAAGCACGGCGTGCTGTGCAAGGCAGAGGAAATCAAACGGAGGATAATTAGGTCATTAAGCTTGTTCTGTTAAACCCAAATCAACAAAGCCAGCTCTGCCCAGGCCAACTGTCCCACGAACAATGAGCAGCATAATAGAGCCACACCTGTGCATTACCGTCATCATGGTCGTCATCACGCTCATCTGCTCCTACCAGCAAGCAGTCATGGACCAGCAGAGTCAATATCGCAGTGACCATATCCATATACACTCACTGAGCACTTTATTAGGAACACTTGCACACCTATTTATTCATGCATTTATCTAATCAGCCAATCGTTTGGCAGTAGTGCAATGCATAAAACCATGCACATATGGGTCAGGAGCTTCAGGTAATGTTCACATCAACCATCAGAATGGGGAAATTTGACCGTGGAATCATTCCGACTTTGACCGTGGAATGATTATTGGTGTCAGACAGGGTGGTTTGAGTATCTCGGAATTTTCACGCAAAAAAACCTAGAGTTTGCAGAGAATGGTGCGAAAAACAAGAAACATCCAGTGGGCAGCAGTTCTGGGGCAGAAAAGTCTTGTTACAACCACACAACAGTGATATGCAGAAGAGCCTCTCTGAACACACAACATGTCTAAAAAGTGCTCTAATAATGTTTCTGGTAGTGGAAATGGGTAGTTTGAAACATTAAGAGAGTTTTTCTTCTTCTACTTCGTGGAAATGAATCTTAAAATTCATTAAAATTTGAATTCTTAAATCCTTGGACAACTGTTTAGCCACTGCAGTTGGATACTTTAGAAGGCATGGAGTTCAGCCCTGAAATTATACTCACCGGACTCATTGAAGCCCTAACGAGTAAATCACCAGGGTCTGGGCCTTAGTAATCATCTTTTTAAAAAGTAATAAAGAATAATCCAACAGGGTTTCATAAATCATTTATAAACAGAAAAAAATGAAAATAAAAAGCGATCTTGCTTTACATTTTGCAGAAAGGTCTCATGTTTCACTCTGAACCATTTAGAGTTTAGGTTTGTTTTCAAACAGGTACAGATGAATTGTAATTTTGCACCCCACTGCACCTGAATGCAAAATATATATGAATACAGTAATAAATATTACTTCATGTTACTTCAGATGAGCTCTCCGATCACGTGATGGAGTGTCTTTTTTTTCTGATTTATATTTTCATCCAGATTCAAAGAGCATGTTGCCACAGCAACAGAGTACAGGCAGCAGCTCATTAAAACATATTAAATGCACACACACACACACACACACACACATGCACACACATACAGGCACGCACATGCGCACACACATACAGTACACACACGTTCCATCACGTTCTTACCACACTATCTGGAGGAGTAGTTATAGTAATGTGGTCTGCACTGCGCTGTGCCGTCTCAAGAGGAATGTGCCGAGAGGCTTCACACACACACAGCTCTAAAAATAGCCCAGAATCTTCCGGTTACGTTGGGTATATGCTGCCTTTAGTGCCATCTGCTACATACGACTACCGTGTGCTTATTCAGATCATATGGACATTCACAACACTCAGCATCCATGCTGCAAGTCAGCAAAGAGACACACTGAACTGACATTGTCCCGCAATGTATTAAATGTATTGATCTTTGTTTAAAACCTTAGACCGCATGACTGACTTCACTGAGGGGAGCAATAGAGCAAAGAGTAGCACTGGCACACACACACACGCGCGCGCGCACATGCATGCACACGCACGCACACTCACACACACGCAGACACAGATACACACATTTAAAAATGTACACACCCAACCATATACACAGACCACAATTATTTAATAAAACCACACAAAACACACAAACTGCACACATACATAAACACAAAGACAGACACACAAACACATGCCTAAAGAAATACACAAGTGTGCACAGAAATACATACATGTACAAACATGTGCATATATCCACATCCCTGCATGTCTAATTGTCTATTGAAACCACACACATACAGACCTATGAAATATAACCACTAGCACTGTTGTTTGATAAAAACATTATATGGTCACCCACAAGTCAGACACACATTTAGTCAATCATGCATACAAACACAAACACACAGAACCCAAACACCGCGCAAGTGCACGCTCACTCTCTCTCTCTGTCACACTCACACACTCACTCACGCTCATTCACACACCCTCTCATTCACTCACTCTCTCATTCACTCACTCACACTCATTCACTCACTCACACTCATTCACTCACTCTCATTCACTCACTCACACTCATTCACTCACTTTCTCACACACTCACTCACACTCTCTCATTCACTCACACTCACTGACTCACTCATTCACTCTCTCTCATTCACTCACACTCACTCGCACACACTCTTACCTACGTGCGCCAGCCTGGATCTCTGAGGGACGGCCAGGATGCCCCCCACATGGTACACACACTGGGCAAGCGATGCCGCCGCAGGCTGCGCTAAGGAGGGCCGGGGGAACATGTCCAACTCCCGCTGAGACACTCCACAGCGGCACAGCCCGTCCCCCTGTCCCATCACTGAACAGATATCTCCTCCTGGATCTGCCTCTCCTTCTCACCCCCCGCATGCCCCACCCTCCGCTCTGCAGCTGCATCCACCAGGCCCTTTGAACCTTTGTAGCTGCACAGACCATAGACGGGGAAGGCGGGGGCTGCCCGTTTAATGCATTGTTTTGTAGGAAATAAGTATATGCGACGGTAATGCAGCGACCAGATGCGTCTCTGCGGCCAATCTGTTTCGAGTCGGGATATAGCCATAATCTAAACGGTGATGACATAACATAGCATCCAGCGGGATCTCGCCGATATGGACATGGCCTGACCTCATCCAGTACCAATGCTACTGCTGCATAAATATCAACACCATTTCAATAATATGTAATTTCAGTAACAATAAAAAAATATTTTGGAAGCAAGACTACTTTAGCTGGTGTTTCTGTTCATATGTGTGAGTTTGAGTGTAAAGAGTTTAACGAGACCTAGAAGGGATTCAAACTGTCTTTGTCATTTCGGTAACAGAGGTTTAAGTGGTGCTCAAATACCCTCTGTGCAATCCAGAACGTGCCGAAAGTGTACTCATTTAAGAGAGAGAAGGAGACCTTATCATACAAATATTACCCATCCACTGCAGAACAATGCCAGAATGTTTCAGCAATCAGTGTGAAGACTCGTCTCACAAACTAGAATCTGCCTCGTCAACCTGACCCACTTGCTTCGCTGTCTATCTCTCTCTCTCCGACTCTGTAGAGACCGGAAATGTGATGAGGAAAGAGATAAATGCAGCCAGTTATAAAATTGAATTAGTCCACTGTCATTCACTAACCATTATTTTAATGATAGATAAATCCTCAAATAAATGGTGCATTGGCTGAAAGACTCATTATTTCCTGGTATCTTTATCTAGATTTGTTAAACAACTTAGAACATATCCCCTTTTGTATCAGACCACTCAATTTTTAGGTGAGCAAAAGTGACTGACAGGTGTATCTTGTTGCCTAGATGTGTCCTGTTAGATTGATTGGTAAAAAAAAAAATAGTTCTGAATGTCTACTGTTGGTTATAGCCTTGGGATTTGCCTGTAAAGACTGCATTTGTGTTAGGAAAGATAAACCAACATGAAGACCAGAGAGCTGTCTTTGGGAGAAAAGCAAGCCATTTTGAAGCTTAGAAAAATGCAAAATCCATTGCACAAGCATTGAGGATAGCTTGTACAACAACTTGGAATATCCACGGACATACTGAGCAACAGACCAAACAGGTCAACCAAGGAAAACAACAGCAGTTGATGGCAGAAACATTGTGAGAGTTGTAAAGGTAAACCCCAAAACATCAGTCAGTGATATCACAAATAATCTCCACAGGGCAGGGGTGAAGGCATCTCAATCAACTGTTCGAAGAAGTCTTACAGCAGCAATATAGAGGCTATGCCACAAGATGCAAGCCACTCATCAGTCGTAAGAATCGGAAGGCAAGATTACAATTGGTAAAGAAGTACAGAGATGAGCCACCAAAGTTCTGGAACAAAGTTTTTGGACCGATGAGACCAAGATTAGCCTCTACCAAAATGATGGACAGCTCAAGGGATCTGCTTATTATCCAAAACTTACAAGCTCATCTGTGAAGCACAGTGGAAGAAGTATCATGGCTTGGGCTTGCATCGCTGCTTCTGGAGTGGGCTCACTAATCTTTATTGATGAAGTAACTCAACACAACAATTAATTAGGGATACATTTTTTTAAAATGTTTTAGACTGGCCAAGTCAATCACCAGACCTTAACCCAATTGAGCATGCACTTCACCTCCTAAAGAGGAGACTGGAGGGAAAAAAACCCCAACACAGACAACACCAGAAAGAGGCTGCAGTAAAAACCTGGCAAAGCATCACAAAAGAATGCAACAGTTTTCTGATGTCAATGGGTCACAGACTTGATGCAATTTATGCAAGCAAGGGATATGCTACCAAATATTAAGAATTATTTACTTTAATTTACTTAAATACTCTCTCTTCCAATACTTTTACTCACCTAAAAATTAGGTGATCTGATACCAAAGGTGCCAAGTTCAAAGTAGTTTCACACATCTAGGTGTAAATACCAGGAAATAAAAGCTGAAATTCTGAACTCTTGTCTTGTGTTCATCTTTTTATCTCAACCCCAAATGTATTCAGTGTACTGCAAAAACAAAGGAATTGGCTGTGCTGTTCCAATACTTTTGGAGGGCACTGTATGGATATATTTATAGCATACACATCCCTAGTATAAACACAAATCACAATGAAACCAAATGCATTAAATAATGCAATGATGGCTGTACACAAGCAAAAATCTAAAAAATAAACTGCATGCAAAGACAGCCCTTAACTGGACATGATTATGTTGTGTTACAATGCCATGAACCCTGCTTCTATGAACAAACTGCAGTGTGAATCAGCCACAGTTATTCTTTATTACTGCTAATGTTGTGATGGGGTCCATTATCCTCACCTCTGCAGGCCTTTCTAAGTGAATTTAATATGCTGAGCATAAATAGCCTGAGGTACAGTACCAAGGAAGTATGTGCTCTTATTGAGCCACACGCCTGTGTGAAGCCCAGAGGGTTCAGACCCTCTGAGGAGGAAAATACTCCTCTGTTTCCATTCCTGTGTCTGTCCCCATTTCCTGAGCCTTTGTGTGGCAAGCACAATGTCAAGCTTGGCATGTTCTCAGTTCCTGAAAAGCAATTAACGTCAAGATCATATGTGTGTGTGTAAGGGCTTGTGTGTGTATGTGTGTGTGTGTGTCTCTGTGTTTGTGTGTCACCTGGCCCAGAGGGTTCAGACCCCACACACCTGTGTGAGGCCCAGAGGGTTCAGACCCCACACACACCTGTGTAAGGCCCAGAGGATTCAGACCCCAGGGTGCTCATGTGAGAAGGAGTGGCAGAGCCCACTTACAGCACGCCTGGCTATTTAACCAAGAGTGATGGCTATGGTATGCTACAAATGTATTCTCCAGCCCGGGGCTACGAAATGCAATAGAAATCAGACTGCTGCGTTTAACATATTCATGACAGGAATGAGATTCCTCTCCAGGCTTCCTGTTTTTACATAAAACGAACACCGAACAGGGGACCTA
Organism: Conger conger; assembly: GCF_963514075.1. Lineage (NCBI taxonomy): Eukaryota > Metazoa > Chordata > Actinopteri > Anguilliformes > Congridae > Conger > Conger conger. The sequence goes on along the minus strand of NC_083772.1, from coordinate 27,300,042 downwards.
CGCTTCTGTTGTTGAGGCTAGGCAGACACTGCCTCTGAATCGTCCTGTTGTGTTGCCCAACTTTGGGGTGAACTCGCAAAAGGCCAAATATCTGCACTGTATTACAGAGAAGTTTCAGTGAAGTTGACATTTGATCAATAACAAGGTGTCTGTGGGGGAAGGTTTGAGGCTGGTTCTCAGTCTGAAGTGGATGCAGGTTGGAATGCTAAGTGTCCTTCCGTTGTGGAAAGAGGCTTACAAGATTTACCTCCTAAAAATGAGAATAGGAAAACAATGTCCTCTGATGCGGATATGTGTTAATAACCTAAATAATGATTTACCTGATGATAATGTAAACATATTCATTCAAATGAGTGCCACAGTAAGTGTGATGAAAAGCAGTAAAAAGCACCTCAGGTTATCGATTATAATTTTCTAATACTCTTCTAATGTGGACTATGTTGAGATATTCAATAGACATAACTTAAGAAAGATGAAAAACGTGAACTATCATACAAATAAAATTTCCCCATGGCAATGTAGGCAATTGAATGTGTACATTACATTCTGAAATACATAAAGCCACACATATGAAAGTGACAATGAAATTACTTTGCCTGAACACCTACAGTGGATATTATTAATATTACACAGAGCACATTTAAGAAAATATTAAAGAATATCAATTATTTTACTGAAAATAGTACACAGTAATGTTGTATTTTGTTTTCATATGCATTAGTCCTTGTACCAGTGTTTCGGTCTCCCACTAATCAGGAGGTCAGAGAAAACCCTTAACACTGCAGAACACGCTCTGATTATAGAGCAGTCTTCCACTCTCATTTCCACAGAACAATCCGGATTTTATTCACCGCAGCAGATGTGTTCATTGTTGAGCAGCCCAAAGGTGGAGGTGAGATAAAATGAGGGGCTACTAATCCTCTCTAATGCTGATGAGCCAAAACAGTGACCGATGTGAAAGAAAGCGCTCATTGACAAGGAGGTCTCTGTAGGCTTCCTTGCCGGAAGCAAGGAACTCAACAGCCAAATAGCATGAATTTGTCATCATAAGGGGGCAGAAAAAACATTTACAAGAAAAATGTGTTTCCTTGTGGGAGTGCTGCATATCTTCGTGTAGACTCTCCCTCTCCCTATCTTTCGCTTTATGTGTCATACACACACACAGAGACACACACACACACACACACACGCATGAGCCCTTAAACACACACATATGATGTTGACGTTAATTGCTTTTCAGGAACTGAGAACATGCCAAACATGACATTGTGTTTGGCTCAGGAAATGGGGACAGACACAGGAATGGAAACAGGGGAGTATTTTCCTCAGAAGAAGATAACTCAGTCTTTATGCCATGTCTGGTGCATACATATGAATAATAGAAACCCATCAGGAACATACTCAAGCCGAAAAAATGCAAACCTTTCCCAAACTCTAAAACATAAGATTGAATTGAATGCAAAAAAGGGGACGAAAATTGGCGTTCTGGGGAAACATGGACAGTACAGTATGCAACACACTGCTATGCACTTCCATCTTTAGCATGTTTTAACTAAGACATTCCAAAATATCAATACCATGTTTTCTGAATCTGAAAATCAACAACTGTTAACAAAAACCGATGGTTCGGTGTAATATTTTAAATAGATAAGACAAATAATGAATAACGAATATGAGTAGAAATCACAGTAGGATAAATGTGCTCATAAATAAACAAATACACAAATTAATCTCTCATTCGGTCTCTTATTTAAGGGAACCCTCAATGCCAGATACGAGTTATGACTACATGATGTACCATACCACCATTCACTTGCTAGAATACCACAGAGCATTGTTCACTTTTCTATATGTAGATAACAAAAAGCTAAATCGAAGAATATGTATTCCAAAACAAAATAACAGCGATGACATGAACCCGCTGGATTCACCTATCCTACTTCAACACTCACCATACGGTGACTGACCAGAGTATAACAATTACAACAAAGCCTTTATTTGCAAATAAAGCAGCACTATCACCAGCAAGTGGCCTGCTCCTGGCACTCACACAGGGGACCAGCAGGATGAAGGTAGGGGCAGCAAGCAGACCCTTCTTCAGCAAAAACAAGTCCCACCCAATTGGGCATCATCACTCTGGTTTCCAACATAATAGATTCTCAAAATATTTATCAGACCATTAAAAAGGAATAGCAGGCAAAATGTTTTCGATACATGGCAGCATTCTGTGTGTACATTTAGTCAGTTCTGTTGACAGGTGTTACATCTACGATTATATCATAGATTAGACACATTAGAAGAACAATTTAATGTAGTTTTCAGCAAAATGCTAAAAAACCTAATATATAGACAGGAATTAGATAATGAATATATATGGACGCACACGCAACTTCATCTCCCCAGACTAATTTATATTTTCTTATTGAGCACTCGCCTGACGGCATTAGGTTGCAGCACCATGGACAGCTCCAATTCGTAGCTTTGCATTATCGCGCTCCTTGGGAGGCGAGCAGTGGGCGTCTGGTGTGCCTCTTGTGACAAGTAGTTCTTTGCCAAAACAACATGAACCAATTTCGCATCTCTGGCCATTCACACCCCTTGCCCTTAATCACCTTAACAAAATAAAATATTTGCTGCATATGAGCAATAGTACAATAAGACAATTTGCATTAAAAATGTACCATGAAATACAAAAACAGCGTACTAGTTTCAATAATCTAAGTTAGTTTCATTTGGGATCGATGGAAGAAAAGGAAAACCAATTTATTGGTCTGTTTAATTGAAAAAAGTAGCCTACCTGCCATTTGAGTAGCCGACTGCACCACATTCACGATAAGGATCCGAAACAACTTAACAAAGACACCGTCGTAGTAAACAACGCGAGAATGCACGAAACAGACAGCGTAACAGAATAATACAATCTGGCATATTAAAAATGTCTTCAAACTTCTTGGCAGCTAAATGACTCATAATAGCCAGGTACTCACCCTTCTCAAAACTTGGATTTTTGCAAACTTCAAGTTCTGCCATTAAAGTGGTTTTTTGAATGCATTCTTTCAATCAAATAATTCCTCTCCAAAATCAGATAGGATAAAAAGGGTGGGGGCGTCAAATCCAGAGTGCAGATTTTGTTGCGTCCTGCAGTGTTGTTTGGACATCGTCTACGAAAATACCATGGCTAATTTCCTAAACATGCATGACACAACTAAACGCTACAAAATGCTGTACATTTCCCATGTTTTTCCTTAATAATGGACTACGTCCACAACTCTTTTTTTGTCCAATGTGTTCCGGAAAATAAACGCTCCAACGCTCAAAACCATATATTTCAGCGAACGTGCACGGGGCTGGTCAACCCCGAGAAAAGCTCGCGCCGCTCTCTGCGCTGAGATAGTGACAATCCTCATGCCAGCAGTCAGACCAGTACACGGATTTTCAGTCAAATTTGCAAGAAAGCGGAGCGAGAGGAGGGGGTTTCGGGAGGACAGGGATTGTACAGCTGGGAGTCTCTACGTAGACAGCAGTAGGTTATCAGAGACAACACAAATTACCAATTCCATGTATGTAAACATTGACCACAACGAAATAAATACCCAAGGGTTGCCAGGAATGAATTCATGAACGCATAATTTTTGTGGCTGCAATTAATAATAGTATGATTGTCCGTTATCGCTCTTCTTCGTCATTGCTTGTTAAGAGTCAAGACAAGCAAATGCGAGTGTGCGAGAAAACTTTCACAAAGCAATTAATGACTCGATGTGAAAGGTTTAAGGTTGACCTACTTCATAGTTGTTCTCGATAAGGCAAAGAGAAGAGAGCTTTAATTTAATGAAAGAGCTCTCGTCTTGGACTTCTAAAAAACTGAAGTGAAAAGGAATGGTACAATATTAAACAGGTGAATGTAACAACTATTTATATATATGTAAAATTAAATTATGATTGCTGATCATTAGGCTATGCTTTAATTTCCATGTCCCACATCAACCAATTACTCGGCGCTGCGCATTAGACGGGGTTTATTGTCGCTATATCATTACAAGCAGATGTGTAAATGAAGACACATAAATGTCGTCAAGGTAAAATGCAGCACTCCGTGGGTAATTTTTTTCCGTGCGAAAAATTGTTCGGGTCAATTGGGTCTTATTGAAGCCGTTCTGCTACAGTAGGGTAGAGTGGTGCGTTTTAGGGGTACGGGTCGTATTCCGTTCAGTTCGGATTTTACGAAAAAGGAGGGAGCCTTTTAAACTGTCCATGAATTAATCTTGATTTTCTCAGCCGGAAGAATACAGAGGCAACACACAATTCACACGTACTGCTAATTCCAACTCCCACGTGTGACAAGTCAGTTTTCATTAACAGCCTAATTGAACCTGCAACAGTCCCAGATGTTTAACTATAATAAAACGTTCGGTGAGTAGTCACATTCGTATTGAAGCACACGATATTTTTTATGCGCAGAGTCTATAAATTAAAAATGAACTCTCATCTTTTGGAAATGCAGCCAAATACTGAAAATGATGGTTTAGACTTCACAAGGAATGGTAAAGGGTTTATGCGAAATGATATGGATAGGGTGGAGGTCGGTTATATACAAACTGAATTAGCTGTGCTCTAATGGGGACACAAATGAAGTTTCCAAGCCAGGCAATATATTTTCTTAAAGCATAGCCAAACTTGACCCCGTAAGCTTGTGAATAACATTTATGCAAGTGTAGCGCGCGTGTGTCAAGTGGGTCGCCGTTATTCCACCTAATGTTATTCCTCAAAGCCAATTAAGATCAATTGAGACAGATGAATTAGTCTGTAAGTGCATCTTATGGGTAAATAAGATGGCCATTTCAACTCTGCAGTATGTAGGGGATATAATGATGCACTTATTGATTCAATGATGTCTGCCAAACAATCTTTTTTTCAATTACATAGAAAAAATAATGCTTGTGATGTAGACTGCTGCACTCATTATAAAATTTAAATGCTTCCATTATTTTCATTCGAAAGTGTAGTGTGTATATCAGGTTGCAGCCAACATACCCACCTTGCCAAGTGAAGGCTGCGGTTTATGTAATAAACAAACAAATACAAAAATAAATACATCAATCAATCAATAAACCATATAAGCCCACCCATCGAAATAGTCCAATGAGTGATAATTTGCTCAACAACAACAAACATGCAACCTGTCGGTGGGGAATGAATATGCATAAGAGAAAATAAAAATATTATTTTCAGTTTCAATCAATAAAGGGCAGCAGAAAGTGATCTCATAAATCACCCCTGAACCTTGACCCAAAATGCCCCTCTAAAGGGGCTTTTAAAAAATTACAAAAGGTTTTTTTTTCTTCTTCACAGCCGTTTTTATTGCTGGTAGTCTCCAGAATCATCCATAATTCAGATATTCATAAAATCTTTAGCGACACTAAAGGGAATAAAGGCTTTGCAAATGACTTTGCATTTTTCCTGTGCCACTTTCTCAGCACTTAAAATAAAAACCTGCCTTTCATCTGCAGTCTGTATTTGTGCCTGTGACCTGCTCACATGATTGCACCAGTTTACCAGAAAAATAAATCCTTTCAAAACGTGTGTGTGAGTAGAATCTCTGAGATACTGATCATCTTAACTATAACTCTGGCTTAATTCATGGTTTGGAAATAGTGGTGAAGGAGTCAGTAACTGTGTGAAAGAACACTGCACTAGAAGACATACTCCCAGATGGCGCAGCAAACAATCTGGATGGATTTAGACAATTTCACTCAAGTCACATCACACCCGTGAGTGTGAGAGCAAGCGCAAGGCACAAGAATCATAAACACAGACTGGCCACTCTTTCAGAATCGCGCATGTTTATTCCAAATAAAAATCAGACAGGTTATCACAGGGCACATCGGCTCAACAAGTAGCAGCAGCTAAAAATATTTTCGAGAAAATAGATGAATGTACACTTCTTGGCATAAGGTGTACAGACCAAATTCTCCCATTATTAATCCATAATGAAAACCTGCACGCTAATTTATGCTCTGAAGAAAGAGTGGCATTTTGGTCAACCATGTCGATTAATGTTTGGACACGTAGGTCTTCATCAGAACAAGTTTCACAATCTATACATAAGTCCATTTCAGTACTGTTGTGTGGGTGCGTGAGATGTGAAACTCCCGTATACACTCTTAAAATGGGTGATGTGACACAGCCTAGATGGATGGATGTGCGAAAGACATCAGTCACAATTTGAAATTAACCTGCCACAAGTATGCAATATAATTCTCTCTGTAGCATCAAAAACAAGTAGCAATAATTAACAATGGAAATGCAGTCCATTGTATCTATTACAATCAACATAATAAATTATTCCTACAGTGAGAATCAACATGGTTTGTGAGTGACACAATCTGTGTCTGTGAATGCACAGTTAGCCATAACATTGTTTAATTGGTCATTACCTTCGGACAAATATTTATAATTATGTAAAGGCCCAAATACATACATAGTGTAGGCTATACATCAGCTTCTACACTTTTATCCAGAATGACATAGAGTAGGCCTACATGAATGTGATCATAGCAATATACACTATATACTCTATAATATAAACTTTAATTCAGGATCTATCAATTCATCAGACTAGTAGTTGTATGCTAGGTACCAACACAGTTGGGTAAGCTATGTTGAAAGAGTGATACAAGATATGTGGTCTCAAATAGGACACATGGACATGTTGGAAATAAAGCATGCTTTAGAAAAGTGCAAAATAAGTATATTGCCTCTAACTTTAATATGCAAAATCGCCAATACACTTTACAGTGCACTACTCTTTAGTTGTTTAATTATTTGAGAGGTTTGAATCTTAATCTTCCCAGTGCTGAGCACAAGTTGTTAGACATATAGTAGACATTATGTATGGCTGTAACAGTTGTCAGAGATCTGTGCAGATACCTTGGATGGAGAGCAGGCTGATGTTAGCGTTAGGGCTGATTAGTTTAATATCCTATCTTTTGGGGCTTCCAGCAAATGCTAATATTTCACTTAAAATGTATCTTCTGTGATTAATATGTAATTTATTGTTCTAAATGCATCACATGATTCCCCTCAAGCCAATACTGTGACATGGAGTCAAATGCTGCATTTTCCTGTTGAGCAGTGGTCCCATTGTATTGGGATACCAACTTCACTGACAGGAGTAATTTGTACATGCGTGTAAGTCACACAGCCAGCAGACCTGTTCGTGTACTAATACGATGTTCCCTCCGATGTTCCGCCTCTTAGTGACGGCTCGACATTCAAAGCTCTCATAACCCCCGTCTCATTTTAATGGATATGGGACTGCAGTATGGATTATTTGTACAGCTCAGAGTATGAGACAGATGAGAAAAAAAGCCATTTGAATCAGCTCAGAGACCCAGTGGCACACAAAAAGCAATTATGTGAGTACTGACAGGGGGCGGAGCCCAGGTAGGTTCAACTGAGATCATGACTGGTTTAATAAGGTGGTTCAGTGACCTCCCTCCTAAGGACAGCACCCGAATGGCCAGGCGGAAGAACAGGGGACAGGGGACAAGAACATCAGTGCTTCCATTTACCACACAATGTACGGTACTAAGCAGAATTCTTAGGCACCCTAGACTTTATTATATATATGTTTATTTTTTTGTGTGTATTAGTATGAAAGAACACATTTGAGATTTCCAAATATTCATTTCCAAAAGATTTAATTTTACAGAGACATTTTTGTATTTAATTAAAATGTCTACTACTTTTTACTACTCTAAATTGACTACTTTTCACTTAAAAACTTGATCATGGCTGTCTGAGATCAGAAACAAGGAGCCAACCAAAGTCTGCAGAACAACTGTTCTCTAACATGCTTGGAACAACCTCCCTGCTGATTGTGTTATGGAACTGCAGGACAGCGTTGGCTATCTCAGAGAAGTCATGCAGTTTTAACGCTGAAGGGTGGTCACAAAAAATATTTCTTTGATTAAGTTTTTAACTATTCTGTCAAATTACTAAAATGTAATGTAAAATGTATAGTACATTTATTTAGGACCTTTCACTGAATTATTTTGAAATAATCTTATCTATACAGAATGTTATACAGGTGCCTAAGACTTTTGCACAGTACTGTATATCATCAAAAAAATGCCACCCAAAAACCCCTCCATTTATGCTGCTCTGTTTAGGCTGCTCTCTCTCTCCACCATTTTACCCACCGTCACAATCCCCTCCACAGATCGGGAGCATAACCTCCTCCTTTCACTCATCTCACTATTACCCTATCGTTTCTATCTTCACTGCAAGAACAGAGTCATCATCGCTATGCACAGCCAGAGAGGAGAGCAGAGGAAAGGTGAGACAGAGAGAGAGAGGGGGGGGGGGGGGGTCAGAGGGAGAGAGAGACAAATGGGGCAAAGGGAAAATGCAGAATGTTCCGATGGTCTTTGAGTGTCTTGTTTGTCTCTTGTTCGGTGATCCACACCACAGAGCACAGCAGAAAGGTATTTAAGTCTGCGGAGAGCGCAGAAGTTCACCCAAAGCCTGTGTTGAACACACAGTTTGGGATAGAGGTCCCTGTCCTGTCTGACGGCAGCAATCCATCAGCTTTCCCACTGGGCTCCACGGCGGGGACAGCTCATTCAATACAAGCAATATCTCCTCCTGGTGCACCACTGTCTGGGCCTGTGACAGGTTTATTACTACCAGAGCCGTCCACATGCGTCTGCTGCACATCCACCATTAAACATCTACTAATACATTGTGATAACAGTGATAAGTGGTCATTTGTGTGTTTTGTTCCTGTAATCTTTTCACAGGCAGAATGACACAAAAACATATTTTCACACCCCCGGTCCTTTTCACACCACTCCTCCATCACCACTATAGCATTCTTTCCACAAAAAGAAAATCTCACATCCCGATAATACTTTTGCGTTGACTACCAGCTGCGGCCGTCTGCACTACCTGACATGATCTCAGCCACAAAACTAAATAGCGGTCTGCTGAGTCACCACAGGTTTTCACCTTTCGACTGTTTTAATAGAGGACCATAGTGACAGACCCAGGTGATTATTATTCAATGCTGAATGAGTTGCTTTTAAAATGGTCTCGCTGAAAAGGACTTGAGCGAGCAAACAGATTAAAATGTAGAATTCACCTCTCCTCGTAGAATGTAAAACACTGCCCCTGTGTGTCTCGCTACGTAAGCGCATGCTATTTCATTAATGACAGGTGTAAAGCGGTGTGTAAAAATGACAAAATTCAAGACATTGGAAATGTCTAAATCCCAGTGACAGCACAGCAATCCATCACACTTCAGATATTTCTGTAAAGTAATTCTGCCGCATAACAGATAGTCAAATGGAATTTTATCATTCATTTGACAGTTTTCAATAAGTCCAAACTGATGCAGCCTGAGACCAAACGATATCGCGGCAACAGCAGTAGAGGCTGCGGTACAGTTATGAATTTTCTTTCGACCAGATTGCGTTACGGAAAGCTTTTTTTTCCGTATATATTAATAAAAGTCTCAGGGGTATTAAAATGGCAAATTATGCTGTCAGGTGGCCAAAGTATGGATTCTCTTGTAGCAGAAGGCAGAACATTGCAGCTAAAAATGACAGTCAAACCCCATGACAGCACCAAGGATCACTTGGCACTTTGACACAATTTCACAACATAATAATTCACGGCCAAATTAATCCAACACAATCAGTTCTTCATTATGATTCTGGAGGTCTTGGAGACATCAGCGGCATTGGGAAAGCAAAAGGAGACCCACCGTGAAAGACGCTGTTGTCTGCCAGGAAATGGCGGCAGTATTGCATGCTGCCCTGTTGGTCTGCCAGGCGGGAGGTCATGGTGGAGGGAAGCAAGGCCTGTGAATGCAACAGAGGAGAAGACACTGTGAGTATTTGAGCTTGCAGACTACCATGTGTATTCTACTGCTTTAACAGAGCAGTGTAGCCACGATATGATCTGCACAGCTGTTGCACGTAAGGGCAAGACCCTTAACATAACTGCTATGTATGTATTGCCCTGAGACTTACAGTTGGCTACCTAGTTAAATCTAAAAAACAATTATACATTTAATATACGCAATGGCTGATAAAGAACGAAGGAAACAAAGAATCAATTAATTAAATGGCGCAGGAGTAGCAAGACTAAAATCAGTAGCTGGCAAACCCGTTGCCATTGTAGTAGACCTGATGGCATTGAGATTGACCTAAAATGGGTGAGATATTTCGGTTCAAAATGTGCTATTTTTTAATGGAAGTGCCAACCAACTCAAAGTAAGAATTGATTGGTTTATCTTCCACAATATGTGATCATTTTATAAAGCTACTTCACAGAGAAGAACCTATGCAAACAGATCCATCCCACTCGGCTCTCCAATCCGCACTGTGGTCACAGCCTTTCACATTGTATCTTATCAATCCATAATGCACAATGCAAAACACAGAAACATGGCCTCAACCAAAATGCATCTCCTGTTCATGCAGACACACACACACACACACACACACACACACTCATCTACAACCAAACCACAGCCTACACTGCCCCATAATTGTATTAAGATGCCCTCCTTTTTATATTAATGTGGTGAAGAAATGTCCAGAAAGCATTTATAGCAAACAAATTGGCAATAGAGACCCCAATATACATAATTGAAGTTCTTCTACCTCTTGTCTATTTACTTTTCATTTTTAATGTGTACTCAGACAAAGTTGGCATACTTGGCTGTACTCTCTCTCTCTCTCTCTGCATTTTAATTTCTGAGTAATAACACCTGTCCTCTCCACATTAACTTTGCCTAAACCAGAGGAGTGTTCACGAGACTGATTACAAGTTTCCTGCTTAGTCTAATCAACAGTGAGTCAGTTTGGATAAAAGCATCAGCCAAATAACATGTAATGTCATGTGATGTAATGTTGTAAAGAACACTTCAAAACTGAGGTTGTGAAATCTGCCATATGCTACCTCAAACTAGTCCTGACCACAAGGTTTGAATTACAGCAATACATGTTTTGGCATTTAAAACACCTTCAAAATGTTATTCAATGTTTGTTTTTAGTTGAGAACACTCTCAATAGGCTTTCATTTGAGCAAACCTTGAAACTATAATTAATTACAATAAACCACATGAAAGTGAAACATAGCATAAAAATTCTAAATAACCACCCCGGCTGGTGACCTATGCAACTCAGCCTTCACTTGACTGAGGCCTAAAATACTCAGTGTGTAAAGGTGATTAAATGAAACAAAGACCCGAAGGATTGATACTGACAGCAAAAGTCTCGCAGATGCATGTCCCTGACTGTGATGATGACGGGATTAGGCACCGGAGAGAAAGGCAGTCTAAACCTGATTCAGTGACAGAAGCCTTGACTACAGACAACTGTCCTTTTCATGAGATGCGACAAGTGGTCAGAGCTGGATGTTGGTGGGCATAAGATGTTACACATCCATATTACACACCTGGATTGTGTTGGGTCAGATTACAAATCCATAAATCCTGTTCCTGTATCTGGACATTTCTGATGAAAAGGGAGATCTTCATTGCCCACAGAAGTGGCAGATGAACACGAGACAGGCGCTGACCTGCTCACCCGAGGTCTTCACCAAAACTTTGCCTTGACTAGAATCATTCTGCTGACACTGACACGGACACCTGCCCCCTCTGCAAAGATAAACAGAACTACACTTGTGGATGAAGTCTGATAAGAGTAAGAAGAAGACAGCACCAAGCTGAACATGAAAGAGAGGTGTGCAAACCAGAGTCAAATAAGTATGACCCTTCACTCCGTATCCTGATCCAGACACATCTTTTCAAAAGAGCGTATCCAAGTAAAGCAATGTCCTTACAGAAATCTGACACTGCAGGCTGGGCCGGGAGGCTTCATGTTTTCAGGACCCATGCCCATTACTGTGTCTGTAATTCACTCAAGCAGGAGAAAGAGGGATGGAGCAGAAGGAGGCAGAGATAGAGAAATTAGGGAGGGGATGGTGAGGAAAGAGGGAAAGACAGTGATTGAGGTGGAGATGGGAATAAGAAGAAGAGTGCAATGATGAAGAGGTAGGGTAAATGGGGGAGACAACGCAGACAAAGACGAGGTAGAGGATGAGTAAAAAGTGATCAAAGATGGATGGATGCCTGTAGAGGGCAGTGGTCTGAGGATTTACATAATTTACATAATGTGGGGTTAGCATTTTATCAATTTCTACCACTGAATATTTTCCTGAAGCGATGCAATCACCTTGACTTTGGCCCTGAACCCTAGAGCAGTAGAAAATGTACAGTATATTTTCCTGATTTTATATCATGATAATAAAATCCCCCCAGCATCCACAAATGATTATTAAATACAATGGAATGCCAGGGTTTTGCCAGTCAGAGGTAGAACATGAGAGGGCACTGTGCTGTATTGAGATGAACACACCTTTCTGAAACCTCATCTAACTGGAACACAGTGTTCTGTGTCACTGAACATCTATGTGACTTCAACCTGAAGGCTTAATGTGCTGGACTGCACTGTATATCATTTTCAGGAACATGTGGGTGTTATACACTACTAAGTTTGGAGTTACCTTGTCTTTTTTTGCATATCCTTTGCATGCCATGGCTTCCTGATGTCTGTGACCCATCAACACCATGAGTCTGGATATTTTATTTTCAGGTTGCCCTACAAGCCATACTAAAACTCTTTGCATTTGAATTGATCTCTATGGGAATTGGGGGGTGGGACTAGATTCAGCTGTACATTATGCTAATACAGTATGGAACACATTTGTTGGCTGAATGGCTTTAAGTCATCAAGGGCCCAAGGTATCAAATGAGCATCAAACCACTATGCTGCTGTCAGATATGTAGTAGATACCACAATAATTGTTTCTTCTGAATATTTTTTCACCCCCAATTCTCATTGAGATCCATTCAAATGCAGAGTTTTAGTATCGCTTGTAGGACCACCTGAAAATAAGATATCCAGACTCTGATGATGTTGATAGGTCACAGACATCGGAAAATAATGGCATGCAACCAAATACAAAACATTAATCTTTTATTTGACATCATGTTAATTTGTCTCAAACACTGAAATGGGGGACTGCAAATAAAAAATGAAACCAAAATGTATAAAAATACCCTTTAATAAAATCTGTGCTTTGACCACGTTTTACCACAAGAAAATAAAATATTAAATCCGAAAAAAAGCAGAAAGACATGGTGACCCCAAACTTTTGAATGGTAGTGTATACAACATAGTTCCTCAAGCTAAAGTAACCCCATACACAATAAATCTGCAATAAACTTTGTTTAGTTTGAACCAACATACTATATGTTACATAATGTAGTAATGTAGACCCTATCATAGAATAATTAATATTTTTTTGCTGACAGCAAAACTTTAAATTTGAAACATCCCCATAGAAGGATGTATCTTTTTGTTAGTTTCTCTGCAGTTCATCAAAGATGTATAAGCCTGGCTAGAATCTTTTCAGCCAGTTTATTTACCAGCATTCGATATGATAGGTTAGATAGGACTGTGGGAATGTAGGACTGTAGGACTGCTGCTTCCAGTGAAACTGCAGGCTCCATCACCAACCGCTGGGTTTCAATCCACACAGGCAACCTTTTACTCTCCTCTCCAGTGGCTCCCCTGTTGTCTACAGCAAAACATGTGTGTGCTGTGCGTATGTTTACGTGTGTGTGTGCGTGTGTGTGTGTGTGTGTGTTTACGTGTGCGTGTGTGTGTATGTTTACGTGTGCGTGCGTGTGGGTGTGTGTGAGCCCTTTCACACCACAGGCAGGGCCAATGTGTTGCTATTCACCTCCGTAGCATTATAATACCCTTGTGTAGTGGCGCTGTGGGCGGCCTTCGACCTCTGGGCCACTGACAAGAGAAAGCAGAGTCCCCACCTTGGGCATGCCGTCAATAACTTTAACATCACACTGAGAAATGGGAGGCAAAGGCCGCAGGCAGAGGGCTGAATGTCACAATGAGAGACGGGAGGAGTCCCTTGGGCATCTCTCTGCAACAACAACCTACAGGCAGGTGTCTGAGAGAGGGGAGATGTCAGATTGATAGTGTACTGCAGAGAGAGCAACTGTTATTCAGAACTGTTATTCCTGCCGTATAGTGCCTCCAATTTTGTCAAATAGTGCCAGCCTTAACAAACAGTTATAACAGAAGTTTGGATTACCCTTCTTGCAAACTGTGAGTATTTAATCTAATGCAATTTACATTTTTAAAAAGGCTTTTTGCTATTCTAAAATCAACAATTGAACATACTGTTAATGCAGATAAGTTCACTATAACACAGTGGAGACTTCTTCTATGGTAATACAAACAGAATAGAATAGAATAGAATAGAATAGAATAGACTGGCAGTATAAGCACATCAACATAAGGATCTTAAATTGTGCAAAATATGAAGTATCAAAAATACAGACTGTACTTAATACGCTGATTGCATATTAGATTTTGGAAAAAGTGTTTCTAGCAGCTCATAGGATCCTAAAGCACTGAGCTTTCATATTGATGTGAAAGTGTGAGGAAACAGTAATTTATAATGTTCAGTGATTTCTGTTTTGTGTTTACAAAAAGTGTGTTTGTAAAGTTTAATTGCTGTCAAGTTTAATATAAATTTAACATAAAGATTTTTATTTTGTGTGGCATATTCCCTTTACTGTATATTTCTGTGTCAGAAGCACACACCTGTAGGAACAAGCACACACAGAGAGACACGCACACTCATTTTGACACAGCTGTTTCTCACCCACATTATTCCATCATACTGTGTGGTTTGAAGATATAACATCAGCTGAGATTACCAATGAACTAACCCTCAGACCCTCCATCGAAAATTGACTCAAATACAGACAAAAAAAGGATTGCATTCCATGGATTTCCTTACACACTAATGCCATAGATATGGTATAACAGCCACAAAGCACTGTCCCTTTATTTTCTAAATATTCATCCAGCAAACATATGCCAACAGTTCACTTTTGCAGATTGACTACATTTCGTACAACAAAATATAGATGTTAGGGTTCAAGGTGCTTGTTTTGAGTTATTATTTGTAAAACTGATTTGCTGGAATTTTAAAAGTAGCTTCCATTAATTTATAATTTGCAAGTAATTTTCAGGTTTTGAGTTAGTGAATAACAGGAATGTAAAAATTACTGGCCAGTCTTCTCAAATTCTGATCGCTGAATGCTGCACTCACGTACTCACCCAGAGTGTGAAGGGAGGCGATTACTATCCTGTCTAGAAATGCAGGCACATCAGAAGACACAATCTCAAATCAAAGGGAATTGAAGCACAAAAATAATCACTGTGATTCAAAAGCCTGATTTCCATTTGGATCCTGGACCCCTCACTGGGCAGAGAGTGCTCTCTTTTTAAATGTATGCAGAAGGCAAAGCACTCTGTAAATAGACGTATTGACCTGGAGTCACCCTGCTTGTTCAGAGGTCAGTGTAGATTGGGTGCTGCACAGATCCACCAGTCACACACTGGTTCTGACCACGAGAGACCCCATGGCGCGGGCCAAGCCAGATTTCTCAATCTCGGTGGCCTCACCCCAATCCACGCCCATGAGTTCCTCTCAGAGGGACTAACAAAAGCAGCAGGTCCCAAGGGGGGGAAATGCAATTTTGCAATTTCGCTCCTCCATATGTCCTCCCCTCAGGAATAAGTTCAGAGCTTTATAGGTCAAATGCATTTCCTAAAGGGGGGACTTTCACACACACTGCGACCTCCCCAAACCCCCACCGAGCAGCTGTCACACTGGGATGCTTTTTTTTGCTGAGGCCACCCCTCCCATTCAGAATTCAGCAGACAAAGTCACAGCCTTGAAGGGATTATAATTTTATGCTTCAAATACCTCTAACATGGTTAGGGGAAAGTCACACCCAGTGTATCACATGAAGAGAAGACTTCTGAAATTTCATCAATAAGAATTCCTTTAAATGTAACTTGCCTTTATTCCAAATGGCTTTCTTTCAGAACACAGTCAGTTACTTGTCAAACTAGTGGACCTTTGAATGCACAGTGTTTTCATATTATTCAAGGTCCAGGACTGAGACACTATATGTTGCACAGGAAGAGCAAAAAAGCAGGACACCCTCCCTACAGGATACAGAGGGGAACAAACACACAAGTGTTACTGTTAATCCACAGCTGTTTACACACTGGACATGCAACACATGCTAGTGGGACAAACACAGCATGTAGCCTTGGGCAGTGCAATGTCAGACAATGGTCAAGACCATCAAAGCAAACAATGCAGTCACCAGTGGCAGCATACATAGAGAGAGAGCACAGTATGGATGTTCATGTGGGTGAAGCACAAATAAATCTGTTGTGAGGATTCCCCTATTGAGGGGAGAATTCTCACAAGTGTGTCTGCTATAAAGGGAACAACACTGTGGCTTCATCTGAGCCCAGTGAAGGCTGAGACTGTGCAGGTATGAATTATGGATAGCTTGTACTCCAGTTCCTGATAGGAAAATCCAGTACTGCATAATTACAGCCCTCAGCACAAGATCTCTGTGGAACCACCTGTGTGTGTGTGTGTGTGTGTGTGCATGTGTGTGTGTGCCTGCTTGTGTCTGTGCCTGGAACAACAACAAGACACTAATTAGGCAATGTAAAACCTGAGAGAACAGCGCACAGCGCAGAATAGATGCAGCAAAAATAGAAATAGATGTGTGGAGTGACCTTGTGACCCCTCCTACTCTGCACTGTAAAGCAAAATTCCAACTTCCTTTCAGCACCCCCACCTCACCACCCCCCTCTGAGCCCACTGCTGAGGCCAGATTAGAAGATCTACCTGCAGGCGTTCCCATGGAGCAGAGCCAGGACTGACTCATTTCCAGCTGACAGCGGTACACATCACTGACGACTTCAGTGAGTGGAAGACTCACTGAAGTGAGCATGGTTTCCACTGGACCACCAGAGCTACACAAGCTACATTTCCACTGATTTGGTTTCCTGTAGTGTTCATCTGCTCCCAGCTATAAGACTGTTGCAGTGCAATTAATGTTGCTTGTTTGGATGTGGCATACAGCACTGCTGATGAATCTTTTTAATGTGAACAAAAGATTATGTGTGAGGCAGAGGAACCTAGCGAAGTGTAAGCATTATTAAAGACACTTTCTGGTCATGGTATGAATATCAACATGGAAAATGACTTGCACACCACTTAAAAACATAAATGAATGCAGAGTCGGGGTAATTTACAATCTACATAGGTTAATTTGCTATGCAGGTCAGGGGAAACACAGACTATAAAGTAAGGCTTCTGCAGTCTCTTTGGTTATGGTATAAATAATGTATGATAAAGAATATATATTTTAAAACTCGGTGTTATTATCTGCTCGACAGAGAGAACACCACGTAACAAGACCGGCCTGAAAGTAAAGACTGGTTATCTTTCACAGTTCCTTCACTGAGTTGCTGTGAGATCACAAAGGTTCGATTCAAGAGACATGTCTTTAGTTCCCCCGACAGAGAACAGGGTTAAATAATTCATCAGCCCAGTGGTACAACAAAGGGGTTCATCTCCAATACAATCCCACACCAGTGCACTGAAGCCAGT
This sequence comes from Conger conger, assembly GCF_963514075.1. Taxonomy (NCBI): domain Eukaryota; kingdom Metazoa; phylum Chordata; class Actinopteri; order Anguilliformes; family Congridae; genus Conger; species Conger conger. The sequence goes on along the minus strand of NC_083772.1, from coordinate 27,282,447 downwards.
GCACTGAAGCAAGCCGATACACTCCCTCTGCAAGCCACTCACACAACACAGGAATCATTTTACCCTGCGTCGCCTTCCACTCAGGGCAAACGGGGGTGTATCACAATGACAAAGACAAGACTGTTTCCTTATAGAGGCATTCTGTGTCTCCGATGGAATAAATTAATACATTTCAGTGTGCATCTAACCAGACAATTGTGAGTTTGTATTACATTTTAATGACAGTGTGGGTATCAATCTGAAGCAGGACCCACGTGGGTGTGTCTGTGTGTAGGCTACGGTCTCTGTTTTATTGTACTGATTTATTTCACTCTTCAGAAGACTAATTTCCCAGCATCTCACACTGCCAGATATTATAATAGATAAATATTATCTTCAACCCACTGACAGAGCAGCAAAGGTAAACAGCATGTGAACAGGTCCTAAGGACTGCATGCAGCAAGGAGTGAAGGAAAAGACGTTGGGAGCTTTATCTTAATAACTTAATGAGCTTTTTATTGCACTCTGTATGTCTACACAATGGAAGGACTGCATGAATTATGTGGATAAAGCGAGTAGCCTACTGTAAATGCTGAAGCAACGAACATTTAACGGCTCAAGTTCTTTTAAAATTATTCGAATCAAAAAGCAACCTATAGCGACGCTGAAAATGCCCCGTATCAGTTTACCGCCATGCAACTCCAGCAGACTCCCCAAAGGCCTCCGTTGTAGTGATTGTGATTACGGAACACAATGGTAGTTGTCAGAAGGGTGGGAAAGGAGCACACCTTAAAGTCTTTGTCCTGGATCCGTCAATCAATGACGCCCCCCATCACATACACACACACACACACACACACACACACAACCCCCCCAACTCCAGTCTCAATGGAGCGCAACCGCATAAGATGAAACACCCCTGTTCAACTGTAAACTACAACCCCTTGTTATTCTACACTTTATTGCAGTTCCTGTTCTGAGCGGACATAAGTCAAGACATAATACAATGCTCATCTAACTTCAAACTTGATTTAATCAAGGCACTTACATACAACTTAAAGGATTGACTGAAAAATATTATATTATTCCATAACAGCATGTATTAAAACATTGCAAATGTTGCAAATTATTGAAGATGTCTATACCTTTTAAAGTAATGTTACGCAATGCAAAAGAAAACTGACTAGCTAACTCTAAAAAAGTTGATTATTTGATAGCGTACATTCAAGTGAATCCCGAGTTTTGATTTAATTCGATCCAGCTTCCATAAACTGATTGGTACTGTCAACATACTTTTTAACAGGTGCAGATTATTTTTATTTTCATTAACTTCAACCCCTTCACAAGTCAAACAAGCAGTGAGCTCGTGCACATGGGATACATTAAATAACAAAATGAAAAATGCCGAAAAAGAGCGTGAACACATGTAACATCTGATGTTACTAATAACGATTGTAATACAAAAGGTCACACTTACTTCTATGCTTTCTTTGACTTTGTATAGCCTACAGCAGCTTTGTTTCTCGGAAGACACTTTTTCTCACGAAAACATTCCCCTTGTCATAAGGCACACCAACTACCAAAATATTTCTTGAACTCGGATAGTTTGAGAGAAAGAGTGCTGAGTCTTCGCTACTATTAAGGATCAAGTCACTACCGCCACTAACTTCACCCAGCTCTCATTCAAATGCTGACTGGTGGTAGCGGCGGGTGGCTCGAGCAAAGACACGGGTGGACTTTCAGGATCGGAGCTCTCCAGACGAGGTGACGCTTGGTGTAATGCAGCCCCGCCATTCCAAAATACAGTCAATGTACAAAAGGAAGCTTTCAACATTCTGCCAATTATTCTTTCAGACGGCGAAATACCACTTCTTGTAATAGGTTATCAGAAGATCGGGTAATCAAGTTGCACACCAGTCCAGTTTTACATGAAGCAAGTTCAGTCAGAAGAATGTTAAGTACCCAAGGAAATATGTGAAATCTATAAAGTAATTTGATTACCCTCCAAAGCGCTGCCATGTGTCTCCCAAACTCAATCGAACAATTTCATGGTACTAAGTCTAGCAATACCAATGTGTAGATTGCTAATAAACTGACATGCTTGCTGGCATTTACCCACGATCAAATATCACTGGTGACAGGTGGCTTCCAAATCTTCACAGAAAAAAATGTCCCCCAAAATATTCCCGAATGAAATATTCTCTACTAGTATTTCTTCAAAGTGAATTTGACTATTGCGGAAATAAAATAATAATTTCAAGCCTGGCATTCATCCTTATTCATCCAAATTTGTAAGAACCCTGTGGAAAGTAAGTTTCCTATAGATTATAAAAAATAAAAATAAAAAGTCAAGGAATTAATGTGCGTAACTGAATTAGTATTCATCCCAACAGCACACATTCGAGACAAAATATATTTATTTTATGTACTCTTAAAGGGTAGAGCCGGTTTCCTATTTAGTATTGTATTTGTTCTTGCATAACCGTGACACCTTGGCAGAACAATAAGCCCGCTATCAACTGACTCACACAGCTCCAGGTCAAGTCTCTAGCTTTCGGGCCGATTTCTGTCCACAGTTTCCTTCCGACAGTTCCCCGCTTCCAACCGTTCTCTGCATTCAGTGTCAGTTCAAAGTCCCTCCGGGTCCCTCCGGCCAGTAATCAGCTTTTAATTTACCTTTCAATTCAAACACTTCGCCAATAGGAGAGCACAAGCGCTGCATCAGCCGCTAGTGACATTTGCACAACAAAGACAGGCAAGCCTATTTCCCTGTATTCATTGCTTCCAATACCCTGCACCCTTTTAGACAGATTCTTCCTTTCTGCTCTGTGCCCTACTCAAGGCCCTTCTTAGACTCTCTTCTAGTATGTCCTGTATTTAGGTTTTATTATTTCTTTTTTTGTATTTAGTTCTTTAAAAATATATATTATTTATAAGCAGTAATATGGACACAGCTAAACCAGCATGATTTCTCCACATATTTTTTCTCTGATTTTGATTATTTAATAATCTCTTTCAGACCTCCCCCATCTCATATATATCATTCCTGCAGTCTTGGGGCCTCCCCACCCCATCTAGGGTTTCACCTTTTGATACGCTTTTGTCTTTTGGATTTGGTGCTGCCATGACAACCGTGATCTCAGTCTTCTGACTCAGTAGGGACACTCACAGACCCCCACTGCCCTGTTGCCGTGACAATGCATGGCCCCTTCCAAGGAGGAAGAGGAACAGAAGGATTTTTGCAGATTCAGGTTTGAAAGGAAACTTAAATCACTGTCAGAATTAACAGGGCTCCTGCAAAGAACATTATATAATGAAGGACTTCAGGCATTTATGTGCTTGTTTGACACTGTGATTAGAACACAAATTGAGGGTTTGAAAATGATGAAATGCATAATACTGACACAGAGAAATGAATCAAGACTGCCAGGGAGGAATAACTATATCACATATTCAACATTTCCTTTCAGGTGCATTGGCAGATTGCCACCAAGAATGTTCATGTTTGTGATAATAAACTAAGCAGAAAAGTTATTCTTCTTAAATTCCTCTCAGCTGAAACCATATCCTTGTACACTGAGGTCATGATCCTGGGTTATCAGACATTTCAGAAAAAAATATTTTTACACAAACATATTTTATATGACACCAAATTAATGTCTGCAAACAATTTAAGTCAATGACACATATATATGTACAAATGAAATATATTCATAATATATATATTAAATTATATGAATAATTTGAAAGACATATGGCATATGACTGCCTAGACAATAGTAGAAAATAGTAGAAAATTCTGGGTTCTAAGTCCGTTTGAAAAGCCTCTTGAAAAGCCTGACGGCTGTGTTGCTGTGTGCAGCCTCGGACAGTCTCTGCCACAGACCCTTCTCCCTCCAGAGCCCCTTCCCTTTCTTCTCCGCCCGCAGCTCGGCCTTCAGCAGCCGCTTGTGGAGCCTCCAGTACAGGCGCGACTGGTGGTGCAGGCCCAGGAGGGGCGCCGTCTTCCCCAGGCCCAGACGCAGGAGCTCCTCATTCACGCACGTGTTGAACACAGGGCCCTGAGGGCGAACAGGGACAGTGTCATCTGCGCGCTGTCTGATTCGGCCCATTCAGTCCGTTCAGCTGCGTGTGACGAACTGAATAGGGCGGTTTGTAGCATAGTGGTTAAGGTACATGACTGGGACCCGCAAGGTCGGTGGTTCGATCCCCAGTGTAGCAACAATATGATCCGCACAGCCGTTGGGCCCTTGGTCCGGGGGAGGATTGTCTCCTGCTTAGTCTAATCAACTGTACGTCGCTCTGGATAAGAGCGTCTGCCAAATGCCGCTAATGTGATGTGATGTAATGAATGCAACATGCACCCCAACTCATTAACTTTCAGCTAAATATTCTATCGCTTCAAATATTTGTGGTAAATGAATCTGACAAAGACACTGTGTTGAAAGAATGTATGATGAAGGGGAACAACAGTCAGGTTTCGTTGCCTGTCAGTCTTCAGCCATACATGGTTTTAACCGTTCAGATTTGATTCTGCTTCTGAAAGGCACAATTACAGTCACATATTTAACAGGATAAAATGTCTTATCCATGTCCTGATGTAATGTGATTGTAGCTAAGTGTGCTAAGCTTAGCTTAGAGCAAGTGAAACATTTCACAGCAGATGAAGGATATCACAGAGACTGAAGATTACAGGTCATTGCAGAGAATAAATGTGACTGGTTTGCTGTGTATTAGAATATGTTCATTGAGCCATTAATCTGCACAGCCCAAGAACAAACATTGTCTGAATAATCTCTGGTCAATTATAAAACATTTTACCCTGTAAACAAAGTTACTCATACAGAGCAGACGAGTCTGCTTCCCTGGTTTCTCAAGCCTGGTTGATATACAGTGGGCGAGTCTGCTTCCCTGGTTTCTCAAACCTGGTTGATACACAGTGGCTGACTCTGCTTCCCTGGTTTCTCACCCTGCTCACAGACACCATGCAGTCCAGGGCTTCGGCCTCTCGTCTGAGGAGTCGAAACCACACTGTCTCTGTGGGTTTCAGCTGCTGCCTCAGCCACGCCCATCCCTCCTCCGTCAGCTCCACCCCGGCCAGGCGCACATCCAACAGGGCGTCCGACTGCCCTGTGAAGAGAGCCGTAGACTCATCTCTGTTTTCAACACATGATTCTTCACCACTTGAAACCAGAAAAGCCCCTGAGAAGCAACACATTCCAGCACAGTTTGGGACTTCTGAAACACTGATAGCACACGAGAGAATGGCATGCACTCGTGGATATCAAATTTCTATGAAATATTAAAATATTTCCTGCACATGCAGTACTGTGAACATCCATCCATCCAACTGCTATCAGAAAGACAAACAGGCTAAACAGAAGATGCTTGGCCACCAAAAAGGATGAAGCCAAGATAAAATGGCATACAGCATAATCCCTTAACTGAGTTAAGCAAAATCTTAAACACCAATGCTTGCTGAAGATGGAGCTGTGTAAAGCACATTTTAAAAGCTTTGTAAACCAGCTTCAGTGTCAGCTAATAGCTATGCCATAATCTAATAGTTAATGGGTCTATTTCAACTAACACGCTTACTCAGTTATTTAAGACATTAAAAGAGAGAAAACAAAATCTTGTAAAGCCAAAGATGTTTGCAGTTCAATGTCTATTCAATTTTAAAAATTAGATAAGCACATTCCTCTTGGACATAATGAAATATATAGCAAGAGAACTGCAGGAAGGAAAATTGCAGCAACTCAATTAGGAGAAAACAATAGCAGAGAGGGTACTTTGAAAATGAGAATGCAGCACAAGGCAATTACGTACAAGAGAACCTTTTCCAAAGAAAAAACAAATGTGAAAGGCAGCTTTCTTTGGCGTTCCTTTGAACACAGCTGGAATGGTCCGAGTAATGGAATAAAATATGTCTTCTTTACTCATTCCAAAAAGCTGGAATCTAGGAAGATTAATTATAATGGGAAATGTCCATCAAGGTGGACAGGGTGGTTCTTTTTAAATGCTGTAAAAGCCATTCACAAGAATATGGATGGCTTTTAATGGTTCTCGTAAAAAGAAAAAAAAAATAGAAATTGAAAAGGGAAGGGGGGCTGAGCGACATGCTGTGCTTTTGGATCAGAGTGAACCCAGGGAGGGGGAGGGAGACTGGGGGTGGGCTTACTGTTCCTCAGAAGGGGGGAGAGTAAGGGGACGTTAATTGGGACGTGTTCCACTTCCAGCCCGCTCTTCGTCACTCTGTGGACTCTCCCTCTCAAACTCACGTTCTTCTCAATGAACCTGGCCGGGATTTCAGACGCACTGCCAAACTTTGTGATCTGCCAGGAGGAAACGGTAATGCCACATATTTTCACCAGGGTATTAAAGACTTTCAGAAAATAATATATCATTAGTCAATAATTTTATGAAAGAATTGTGTCTAGTGGCCATATGCTTAAAAGCTTCCATCGAAACTCTCCCTCTCCATCTCAGAAACAGCCCAACCAATGTACGCGTCAGTTTGACATCTGCCATCTGTCTGTTAATTGAGTAAGAACAATATGCTCACTCATGTCTAATCTATTTACTAAATAAATCCAAAAGATGTCATCTGGCTCAGTGGTCCCCAAACTCATTCCTGGGGTAACCCTGTGTATGCTGGTTTTTGTTCCAACCACATGGAATCGAATAAGCTGTTATTTTTAGGAATTGCGTGTTACTGATGTTTCAAGGGATTATTTACCCTCTTAAACCAGACATGGCCAAGTATACTTAAAATTCCTTTGTTTTTGTGGTATATTGTGGTATATTGCACGCAATTACAATTAAACTTATTTTTAACTGATCAAACTAAGGTGAATAAATAGGCTCCAAATTGGTGAAATTGTGGACACCAAGCCACTAAAACTAACCACATTAAATAAATTCTGACAGAAATGAAACACGTGTTCAGAAACCTAATTAGGATCCCATTGATTAACCTTAGTCATGAATCAATCAATCATCAATAGATCAAAAATGTGACCTCTTTCTATGAAATTGTTGGCAAAATAGCATAATACATGTGAGTTTTCTTATTCATGGAATGCATAGCTGTCTGAGAAAATGTGGTTTAAGAGGCTAAATTATCCCTCTGAGCAAATGAGAAAAATGAACAGCTTGTTAAAGTTCTATAATTGCAATTGTGGTTGGAACAAAAATCAAGCAGGACGTCAGTCTTCACCGTTAAACTGGGCCATGTTATATTTGTTGTTCAACACGGCCAACGTTGGTGGCGAAAACGAGTAGAAATGACAATTACCAGTCTGATACTCCTTGCTATCATAAATATTCCGGCTATTGCAAGTCCAGTGCTGATATTCTGGGGAAAAAAACAAAGTTTCATTTTCATTTAATGCCTTTTGGCTGATCAATGCAGTTTAGCTGCAAAGAAATCCAGTACGCGGCGCAGATTTTACATTTAACAGACGTGACAATAATATTGGGTACTGTAGCAATTAGATTTAAGAAATGTAGGTAGACTATTTTCTACAAAGAAAAAACAATGGAAGCAAACGTAGCAATATAGTGAAACTACTTTGTGCATGCATCAAGCTAGCTACAGTTAACGTTATTCATCATTTCAAATCGCCAGACACGATCAATAAAAGATCTTGCTATTCTGTTCATTTATTATTGTTATCATCGGTGTTTACACCATCTTTGGAATTCTTCGCAAATACACTCGAAAGACGGTCTAGTTACTGTAGTGTAGACCATATCTCGGTTAAAAAACAGGATTAATTACGTGTTCAATAATGTAACCCGATGACACATTTAGCTAGCTAACGTTAGTTATAAACAGGCCTTTCAATTCATACCCTGACGACCGTAAGATGGTCGTCCGCAATCTGAGATATTACGGAGATAATATTTGCGCTATACTCGTCCTTTTCCTTAGTTTCATTCAATGCATTTCCTTTAGACGGCAACTCCGACATGTTGACATTACTATAAAACTACAAACGTCGCTCTGCTGATGTAACTTCAACAGTAGTGTACGGACCATGGCTCAAAATAGCGGTCTTAAAAAACGCGTTTTTGTTGTCCCCAGTACTTCTCCACACTCACACTCATATTTACACAGATCTGCGTGTCTTCCAATTCATTTATTTAATTATTATTTATGTTACGCAGAGGATAGAACTGTGTTCAAATGCTTCTCCGTTAAAGGATACGGTTTACAGAAATAATTTATAAAGTCCAAATTGAATACTGCAGCAGGTAGATACCCAGGGTTCTAATTCCTCTACCCATACACGCACTGAGTTTAAGTTCTTAGTTCAATAAACTGCTAAAAATGAAATAAGGAGACACAAGTGATTATTCCATTTTTTATTACATATAAGATATCATAAAATCTTTGTAATCTGTTCACTTTGGGAATGTTGATAAAAAATGTTCCTCAAAACCGTGTACAATATAGTCTTACATACAATCAGAGTTTGAGTCATCCTGCTACTCTGTCATTATGATTACACAGAATCAACAATCAGCATATTAAAATGAAACCTTGGTAAACATTCCAGTACGGGACAAATCAACTTCAAAAGGAGCACATGAGGACCAGATTGACAAAATCCAGTCAAATTATATAAACCTGAGACCACAGAACTCCAACACTTCTCTGGACATTCCCACGACATAGCGGGAACAAACAAGGCACATGGTGAGGACCCTCTGTGATAACATTTCCCTAGTACAAGTACCCTTACATCACTGAACACCAATTTCACCGCTTCACTATGGTCTAATCAATATGCATTCATGATTTTTTACAATAACAAGAATAGTAAATGAAAAAACTATCAAACTTAACAAAATACAACTGAACGGAATATTTGGTAAACCATTTAAAGGTAAAATAAACCTGGTTAAACCACTGACTGTAGTTTAATTTGGAGAAAAAGAAAAGAAAAATAATAATTTTAACATCTTCAAGGCTATGTGCATGCAATCTTAAATGAAACAGACTACACCTGAACAAAACTCCTTTACACCATGGGTAATTCCCATTCAGAAAGATAGTGCAAGTTCTTGGAATGAAAGGCCCCGAAAATGACTGAAAAGGGAAATAATTTAAAAAACCTAATTTAAAGTATAAAATAAGAAACAAACTCAAGATCAAATCTCTACCATGCTAGTGTTCCAACCATTCCCTTTTGAAAAGCACTTTCACAGTTGTTGACAACCTGCGTTGGTTAAAATGTGTTTCAACCCAACTTGTTTTATATTCAGTGAAATATAGTAAATCTTTAATACAATACAAAATAGTTCCACTCTTGTATCTGTTAAACTAGAACTATTCCTCCCTAAAATAAAAATTGCGTTTTTACAAATTTTGATAAAAGCCCCAAAATAATTTGGACTGCATGTGCAAATATGGACTCAAGAGCCAAGCAGTGGAGACTATTCATCAAACAAATGCAAGAAGCAGCTGTTTACTGTAACATTTATAGTCAGTTTGAGTGCAATCACCTCTGTTTCTTCCAAAGATAAATATTTGGGGATGCAGTAAGAGAAGAAGAGGTCAAGAAGAGACATTGCAAAACTAATTTTCTCCTGCGGAGGGAGTCATAGTACTGCAACGGCTCCACAAATAAAGCCGGAATGAAGCGTGTGAAAAGGAGGTGAAACTGAGAATAAGCAAGAGAGAAACAAATAGAAACAAAGCTACAGCGAGACAGACAAGAACACGATGAATAGACAAAGAAAACAGATTGAAAGAGGTGAGAGCAGTGAGAAATGAGAGGGGGGTCATTTGGCAGTTGGGCACTGCCAGGCGGATGGGCTCTCCTCCTGCAGATGCTTCATTCTCTTCCCCAGCCAGAACCACCAGGCGAAGCCGATCACAGCGCACACCACTGACTCCACATAGTACCCGTCCAGCAGGGTGACACAAACGCCGCCTTCCAAAGTACACAGCTGGTGAGAGGATGGAGAGTTCCAGAAATCAACAGAGAAATAAGTCAGAAGAACCAAACCCCCACATCGCAGCACAGTGTAAAAACTGCCAAAATGTCTCCTGGCAGCTAATATCTTATCTCCAGCATGGCCATTTACCCTGAAGCATAAAAACTACCCACGATCACATCAGATAGTGTGGCTTGCGCACACAGAGCTGCGGTGAGCTGATCATTTACCCAAATGAGATGACAATGGAAGCTCCTATTCTACTTACTCCCGCCTCTTCAGGGGAGCCACAGCTCTGCCCAACTGCCCCCCGGCACTCCTTGCTGGTTAGGGGGTCTACCAGCCACAGGGCCAAAGTGGAGGGCCAGTTCCCTCCCAGATTGGACACCGTGTTCAGGAGGGTCATGTAGGTCCCCCCGATTACAGGGTCGCTTACTTTGGCATTGAAGGCCATTATGGCTACAAACATGCAGTACACCGGCACCTGTTGAAATAATAACAAATGTGGAAATTACAGCAAAGGACATTTTCTGAAGTACGATTTCTGTCAAGCCATTTGGTCTAAATGCAAGGACATTAGAGAGAATAGAAAGGAACATTTTGGATACTGTATGAGCTCAAATTTCCTGAAATAATTAATTGACGTGGCACTGATATTGCCCTATGCCCTAAGGCAGAAAATGGAAGGAAATGGAGTCGATATTAAGTCAAAGGGAGATTCTGGTTTGGAATGCTTTTGCAGAATGTGATGTGACGGAGAAGCTGAGGAGACAGGGCGAGGATGGAGAGGGCTCACCTGGTGCACCGCGTAGCTAAGCAGCACCACAGCATAGTAGTAGACTGGGTACCCCCCATCCTGCCTAACACTGGGGGTCCACCACACAAGCAGGGTGTAGCCCAGGCTAATCAGTAACCTGTAAGAGATGATGAGAAGTTTGCTTCACAATTCGTGACCAAAAAGGATGATTTAAGGAATGAATAAACCATGCAGTCTCCTCACTGAACATTCCAACCACGCTAACACAAATAACTTACTCACAAATAAACATCATACACACATCACCATTTTTATCATTTCACCAAGTTAAAGTTTCTCAAGGTGATCAACCCCAATAAACCTGAAAAACTTGTTTACAGTCAGTCCCGAAACTTTAATCCTCTTTAAGTCTTTCAAATCAGGTACAAACCTTACTTCTGTGGGGAAAAGAAACTGCAGTACGAGTCTTGTTCACCCCAAGTCCATGTGAGCCATACCTGATGGGGAAGGCCTTGTAGAAAATGTTGAGGGGCCTGGGGCCACCAGTGTACTTGCTAATGATGAGGGGCAGCACGATCTGAAGGGGCACCATAGGCACTGCCAGCAGAGCCAGCTGCTCTTTGGGCACTCCCGCTTCCACCAGCTTCAGCCCTGTAATGGCATCGGCTGCAGAGAAGCCTATCTAGAACAGACACACAAGGGACAAGACTTACCATGAGCTCAACGGCACACTGTCACAAGGGAACCTAACGTTCACATTACTAAGCAGCTGGACCCAGTATACTCGTATATGCTCTAGTAATCAAAGACCAAACGGAGAGCCACAATGTAAGGCAGGGTGTGGTGTGATGAAAACTCCAACAATTTTCAAAAGTTTAACAAATTTTTAAATGTCTACATATCCAGGTATTAGTTGCACGAATGTTTGGTAATGTTCAAATATGACCTTCGCAGTAGTGCTAAAATTACAAGAATTTTTGGTTTTAGATAGCAACAATGTTAGCTACAACACATCTTTGATAGTTGGGGTATGGGACCCCACTGTAAAGCACTTTGAGCTGCAATAAAATACGAGCTATTATTGCTACCTTAGCTGTGAGCAACAGGCTACAGAAGGTGAAGACTGCGGGCAGTTTGGTGATGGAGAAGAGGAGCCTGTAAGTTTCCATCACCCCCTGTGCCTCTTCCCTGCTCTTCTTCTTGGATTGTTTGCAGTCCTCCTTCTTCAAGATGGCCACCAACGTGGTTGACACAAGGAACACGATTCCCCAGAAAAACATGAAATCTGCCAGGGCAATGAGAAACACCAAAGAGAATGAATTGCCTAGAATACCTCCTCTGCATGGCGCTTTCATGCTATAGCCACAGTTTTCATAACATCAAAGTAGACCAGGTTTTACAGATTCATGTCATGTCAAAGGGTACGGAGGGAAACTACTTGCGTACAGGCTGTAACAGGGGTGAAACAAACAAAGTGAATCAAACAGGGTAATGGTATCAAAAAAGAATGCAGTTTTTTGGTAAACATTTGAAAATAACAATGACAAATATTATCGGAGCAAATCTAATCAGCACAGATATAGTATACTATACTAAAACTAAAAAAGGTTTACTGATATTATTAGTCTTAATATGCACACTAAAATGTGAGCTCAATGGAATCCAGCATCCAGTTACTTAAAACACTACCATCAATGATAAAGCCACAGGGACTGAATTCTATTTTGACTAGAATCAATAATAAATGCATATTGCTGTCAAAAATCACACATTTTAATTAATCATAACATTAATTAGAATAGTAAGCAAGACTGTTACCTGCACAAATTATGAATAATTATTCAATATTAACACCTTTCTCCAGGCCTACCTGAGAGGGTAACAACACCCGTGTCTTTGGGCTCAAATCTCAGGTACTTGTTGCAGAAGTTAGGTGACTCCAGGGCCAGGAACAGCACATTTCCCAGGAAGTAGCCGGCCGTCTGGCCCACTGAGTTGCAGGTGGAGGCATAGCCCACGTTCTCCCGGGACAGCATGGTCAGAGCCCACCCATCCACCGCGATGTCCTGGGTGGCAGCCAGGAACTCCAGCATGAAGAAGACGAGCGTAATGGTGAGGATGTCTGGCCCTCTGTGCCCGTCCCCCTCCAGCAGCGAGTCCACCGTGACAGACAGGTAGAGCATGAAGAGGCCCAGGAGGTACTGCGTAGGGACCAGCCAGGACTTCCTGCGCCCAAACCACGGGATATACAGTGCATCCACTAGGGGTGCCCAAAGCAGCTTGAGGCTGAACGGCCAGAAGACAAAGCTGAAGTAAGCCTGGTCTTTGTAACTGACATTATTGGCCTGCATGATCAGGGGTATGCTCCCTGCCAGTCCCAATGGCACTCCCTGTAACACATAGAGGAAGAGCAGCAACGAGACATTGCTGAGCTCCGCCTTGATGCCACGACGCACCTTGGGCTGCCCGTCCTCTCCGTCAGAGCCCTGCAGTAAGGCCTCCGCCTCAATTTCTATATCCATGGGGTATCTGCCCTCCTCCTTCATATCCAACGTCACAAATACCTTCCTTTGCCTCCCAGTCTTCTGTGTGACCAATTCAGATCGATCCATACTTCCCCCAACATCAATCCAGTTCTTGTTCAGATCTTTAAAAAAAAAAAAAGAAAAAAAAGAAAAACGATTAGGAACAGTGATAATGTTAACCCATTCAACAGTCTGCCAGCAAAACTACTGCCCTGCCACTACTGGGAAAAGCCTGTGCACATTTAGCAAATGTGGGTCAGTATAAAATTCATTTCAGTTTAGATTAGTTTAGTTCAGTTGAACTATGGATGACAGTAAAAATAGGGAAGAAAACAAAAGTCTGAAGACCTGTCTGCGCATTGTCAACACAACATGCTACTGACCAAAACATACAATATGAGATAGGAATGTTGTTGCACATTGGCTGGAAGTATTTGACTCAAGTCTGATACTAAGTCTATACTGTAACACCAAGCTAAGCAGTGAACAACCTTCCATGATACACAAAGCAGTGAAATTACTGAGATCGCGAACAGCATACCTCAACTCGACGCTAAAGTCTAGTCGACGAATCTGAAAGCGAAACTAACGTTAACAAATTACTTACTAACTTACCAAACACCAGGAAGTAACAAGCAACACAAACTGTCCATCGCTGCCATCAGCGAGTAAGGCAACACCTGTCATATTGATCACAAAAGACCATGATTAAAGATAAGAAATTAAATAAATAAATAAATAAATAAAATGCATGAAAACAAACTACGAGATGTTGGATAGCAAAGTTGAACTGTGAACTGTAAGTGAAATGGGTCGACTAAACTTAGCTACTGCTTGTAGCTACCTACATTGCTAGCAGCTAGTTACAGGAAACAGAATATGAATAAAAAAAGTAGAAACTCTTTGAAGAAAGCGCAATACAATACCTAATCAATTGGCTGAGAAGGCAGCGAAAGGCCCCCCAGCGATGATACCAGCTGGGGTGGAACTTTTGAGGACAGGAGCCGAGCAAGCGTTGTTGCGGTGTAACAGTAAAACACTTCCGCGAGTTTCAGCTTACGTGTCGTGCTGGAAAATGTGGGTTCCTGTTTTGACGGGAATATAACGACTGTATCAACCGTATAGCTTTATGTATGTGTGGAAGGAAGGACAATGTACTTAATTAATTAATTTGACCTTATATTATTGAAAGCAGGGCTAAGCACCATTATATTATTATGAAAAGATTCATGGTTTTGAATGAGACCAAACATGAATGCGTTAGGAGATAATCCCGCTTAGCTATTGAATACCTCTAAAAAAATAGGTTAAGTGAAGTCAAGTAAAGTAAATTAAGTGAAGTTAAGTGAAGTATCGTTGTGTCTATACACTCATGCCATGTCCCAAATTATCTAATGTGGTGTCCCAAATTCCCAAACACAAAGGAAATATTATTTTTTTAGCTGACTGATTACAAAATAATTTGATAAACATTCACATGTTATAAATATACACTCAGTGAGCAATGCATTAGGTAGACCTGGATGCCAGCTTGTCAATGCAAATTTTGAATCAGCCAATCATGTAGCAGCAACTAAATGTATAAAAGCATACACATGACGTGGTCAAGAGGTTCAGCTGTTGTTCAGACCAAATGTCAGCATGAGGAACAGCGGTAGAAGACCAATAAGTCCCAAAATAAGCTTAATAAATACATAATAAAGTTCTCACTGAGTGTATATGAATAGCTAAGAACATGAGGATTGTAAAAATGTGCAATGTTTTGGGTATCTTAACTAGTGGTGAGGGCAGACTGAATTTACAAAAAGTGTCTCAAATTACCTGAATTCACCCTAGTTTATTTAATATATTAAGATTCTGAAGTTAAGTATATAATTTCTATCTGTGATTCCCTGAGGTAAACACATTCACCACAATATCTGCTTGCTGATTGAACCATGTGTTGCTGTATAATTAACTTGCAAGATGTGACAATAATATTTATATCTGCAATGTTCTATCTATTATTATTATTATTATTATTATTATTATTATTTTGCAATATTTTAAAGAACTGTTGGTTATTTGCTTGTTAAAGTTTTCAAAAGACCTCAGAAATAACCTACATTTCTTTATAAGCTGCAACCAATGTTGCAGTAACTCCTTAACTGGTCCGTATTGTGTGTTTACTATTTGTTCAATAACTCTCACTGGACCCCCCCTGTGATAAAGCCTCTTCATTGAATGTTAAACCCTAAATCAATATACACCCACTTTGTTAGGTAGACCTGTACACCAGTTTGTTAATGCAAATACTGTATCTAATCATCCAATCATGTGGCAGCAACACAATGCATAAAAGCAGGCAGACGTGGTCAAGAGGTTCAGTTGTTGTTCAGAACAAATATCAGAATGATATAATGATTGTTGTTGCCAGACGGGGTGGTTTGAGTATCCCAGAAACTGCTTATCTTTCATGCGCAACAGTCTCTAGAGCAGTAGTCTCAAACTTGTTGCCATAGAGGACCATGGTTTTCATTCCAACAAATTAACGCTGTTTAAATTTACTTCCAATGACTAATTCAGCCATATAGATTTAACTGCATTAAAGCACAGAATATAAGCAACAGTTGTTATATGGACAACATATTTCACTTTATACATTTACTTATAAGCCTAATTTACAAACTTACAGGCCTCCATCCATCCATCCATTATCTGAACCCGCTTATCCTGAACAGGGTCGCAGGGGGGCTGGAGCCTATCCCAGCATACATTGGACAAAAGGCAGGAATACACCCTGGACAGGTCGCCTAATTCAGCAAATAGTTGAACAAATTATATAATCAAGATCTGATGGTCGAATAAAAACCAGCATACACACAGCCCTCCATGGCATGAGACCACTGCTCTATAGCGTACAGAGAATAGTGCATAAAACAAAAACATCAAGTGAGTAGCAGTTCTGTTGTTGATGCCATGATTAATGACAGAGGTCAGAGAAGAAATGCCAAACTGGTTCAAGCTGACAGTAACTGAAATAACCATGTATTACAACAGCGGTATGCAGAAAAGCATCTCTGAACACACAACATGTCAAACCGCAAAAACGTTGCCTGGTCTCAGTTTCTGCAGCAACATGCAGATGGTAGAGCCAGAATTTGGCATAAACAACATGAATCCATGGATCCATCCTGTGTTATGTAAATGTTTCAGGCTGGTGGTGCTGATGTAATTGTTTGGGGATTGGGGAATGGTGTTCTTAGCACACATTAGGTCCCGTAATACAAATCGAGCAATGTTTAAATGCCACAGCCTATTATTGCAGCTGACAATGAGCATTCCTTTACAGTATGTCAGTCATCTTCAGATAGTTACTTCCAGCAGGATAACACACCATGTCACAAAGCACACATTTTCTCAATGTGGTTCCCAGAACATGACAATGTGTTCAGTGTACTCCAATTGCCTCGTCACCAGATTTCAATCTGATAGAGCACCTTTGGGTTGTGGTGGAATGAGAGATATGCAGCATGCATGTGCAACCGACAAATCACACAGCAACTATGTGATCATGGACCAGAATCTCTAAGGAATGATTCTAGCACATTGTCGAATCCATGCCACAAAGAATTCCGACTGTTCTAGGGGCAAAGGGAGGCCCTACCCAGTACTAGAAAGGTGAACCTCGCTATTTCATTGACGTCACTCATCACTCAATAAATCAGTGAATAACAGTTTTCCACTTCACAGCCCAGAGAAAATGTATTTCTGTCTTTGCAGAATTGCAATAATTAGACAATTTGGTAGGTTTTCAAGCCTTAACTGCTTGTTTCTTTTCAGCCATTCAGATATGGACTGGTCTTTCTTTTTTGGATCATTGTCTTGCTCCATAACCCAATTACACTTCAGCTTCCGCTCACAGACAGATGACCGGATGTTCTCCTTAAGAATTTACTACACAGTGGAATTCATGGTTCAATTCAATAATGACAAGTCCCAAGGCAGCAAAACATCCCCACACCATGACACTACCACCATTTTTGTTATGTGTCTGTTAGTTTATTTATTTCTTGTTATTTATCATTTTTCATTATCATATCTGGTCTTCTGTTTACCATCCATTACTGTTTATTAAATTTCGGCATCCCATTATGTCTGGGTCAGGATGTTTTCATGCCGTAGTCACCCTCCTGTCTGCGTGCAGAATTATTCAGGTGGTTTCGGTAGTCCGGATTTCCAACATTTCTTCCAGCCTTGCATTCCTTACTCCAGTCTTCTTTCGCTAGTTAATGTTGTAAAGCACTATTCTTACTTACAACTACTAATTCAGATGTTGTACAGTACTAATCATATTAATACACTGTCTGTCTAACTAATAAACTAACATTAACTTATTCTGAGTATTTCAATTTTGACACGTAACTAACTCACTAACAATTATCTCCTGTTTCTAGTCTGCTCTGTAACTCTGCCTCTGTGTTCCAGCACTGATTACTTGCTCAGTTTCAGCGAAGTGTTCACACCTGTCTCTCACTATTACTACATCTCCTAATTCTATGCAAATGTCTACTCCCTAATCCAGAGCCGTCGGTATTATGTGTTAGTCTATGTGCATCCAGTCGGCGTTTTCGTTTCCCCCTTGTCATTGTATCATTACCCTATTATGTTTTGCACCTGTTGTCCATTTGTTTAGCCTACATCACTCCCGTGCCCCGCCTAGTTTGTCAACTTCCCTCATGTATTTAAACCCCAGTCTCTGCATTGTTCCTTGTCAGAATGTTGATCTATAGACAGATGCTGATTCATAGTACGCATGTGGATTAGAAAGTCAAGAACGGCACCCTTTGCCATTGACACCAAGTTTGCCCTAGCCTTCTGTTTTGTTTTTGATTTTTGACTTTTTCCTTTTTCCTTTTCATAGAACAGTGGCGGCACGGATGGTGCAGTGGGTAGCACTGCCGCCTCACAGCAAGGAGGTCCTGGGTTCGAATCCCCGTCGGCCGGGGCCTCTCTGTGCGGAGTTTGCATGTTCTCCCCGTGTCTGCGTGGGTTTCCTCCGGGTACTCCGGTTTCCTCCCACAGTCCAAAGACATGCACGTTAGGCTGATTGGAGAGTCTAAATTGCCCGTAGGTATGAGTGTGTGAGTGAATGGTGTGTGTGCCCTGAGATAGACTGGCGACCTGTCCAGGGTGTATTCCTGCCTTTCGCCCAATGTATGCTGGGATAGGCTCCAGCCCCCTGCGACCCTGATCAGGATAAGCGGGTTCAGATAATGGATGGATGGATGTTCATAGAACATTATGCCAAGAGGCTTAGGGATCATCCAGGTGAAATATGAGATGGTTAGCAGTAGTTTTCCACTGGCTACTCTCACGAATCCCATTTTTGTATTGTGAAGTCATGAACACTGTCCTTATTTGAGAAAGGCCAGTAGTGACATCTTTTGTTATTTCCTGCATGAGTTGTTGCTGCATGCTTTAAGAAAATTTGGCAGGCTGGCAACTTATTGGAAGATTCACCACTGTTCCAAGTGTTCTTCATTTAGAGATAATGGCTCTGGTTTTGTGGAGTGCCACAGAAATGAATAACCCCAGACTGATATATTTCAAGAACTCTCTTCTGGAATTTACTTAGATTGTGGTGCAGTGTGTTGGTAGAAACTTTAGTATCTACTTCACTCTGATTGTATGGTTCAAAATGAGGGATGTTTTGTCTAAGAATCTGAAACTCTTCAGTGTGGAATTGGAATAAACTGAATAATAGAGGAAATCAGGAATGGGGCAAATACTTTTTTTTACAGGACTGTGGATTATGTCAATTAACTGACAGAGCAATGTGTATATTGTGCCATTGGGTGTATGCTGTGTATAATTACCAGTCCAGCTATTCAAGGATCAGCTTGTTTTTCTTCATATTAGCATAATGATGGAGTGTTTCAGGCTTACATATACTGTAGGCTAGTTGGAATGGTGCTTGCAAACAACCTTGAAATTAACATGTTTTCAGAATCTGTTTTCTCTTTAATTGACCTCCTAGATGCTTTCCTCCTTAATATAATAATGAACAAATAATCATTCAGCTCTCTAATCTCCATGAAGTGTGGTACAATACTCAACAGCTTTTTGGTTGTTTCATAGTCCTACACGAGCTGCACATACTATCTAACTGGACTGCCAATGACAGCAGACATTAGTAAACATCAGTGTCTACAAGCATCTCTTTTGAATTAATAAACAGCTGCAAAACAGCAAATATTTATTGCATATACCCAAGAGCATATTATATTTCTTGCAGATTGCTGCATTTCTGAGGGACAATGCATCATAAGTAGCCTCCAACCAGTTTTGTCATGTTTCCCATTACAAAAACAAAATTGTAAAAGATAATTTTGATTGTACATCAGAAAACAACATTTTGCATCCCCTATAATTGGTTTGGCCTTCAGTTGTATCCAGGGTGACCAATAGATCCTTTATCTTGATACTGTTCCATTTGTCCCAAACAAGGAGGTTGATTGTGGAGATCTTTTTCCTTGTGGCTGTGTTAATAGCATAATGCATCCATCACGTGAGGACCTGGCTTCAGTTTTGTGTTAATCGTGGACAGTATGTTCTGCAGTAAGATTGGATAAAAGCCACGCGGACCCATTTAGACACATGCGGCATGTGACAAAGCACGGTGCTGGAGCTCATGTGACACAGGTTATAGCAGCTGTATAGCAGCAGACATAGGGAATCACTCCTTGCGAATTTCTCATCAAAGCGATTCTACAAAATCTACAGCCATGTAGACAGCAATCTCATCTGGTCAAGAAAAACAAGTGATGTGAATCATCCTCAGGCCAGTCTGTAAATGCAATCTTGTTTTTGGTGTATATTAGGAACTACCTCTCTTATCGCATGAGTGGTAAGCTGTTTTCCTGTATTATATCTGATTAACAAGATGATCCGGTGACAGCAACACATTCAATCACTCTGTAGCAATAAATGCCAATTAATAAAATTAATGTGTTTAGCCAGTTAGGTGACATTTTCAGAAAAACTTGTTTGATTGATTGATTGATTGATTGATTTTATTCAATGTATAGTTCCAAGAATACATGGAACAGAGGACATGCATCTCAAACTTCATCAAGGATAAAAACACAATAAAGTCACAGACTTGTTTCCATTGTGGTCCTTGGTCGAGGACAGACAAACAAAACAACAAGGAACAGGCACGACAACAAGGAACAAGGAATTTTGAAAATGGTCAGTGTCCTTGTATATATTTTGGAAATAATTATGTTTCTGTTACAATTGAACCAACATGCATAAGTCCAGTGTCCCAACTTGGGGGGGACACAAATGCTGACGAAAATAGGAGAGCTCAAGAGTTCAGTCCCTTCAGTTTCCTAATTTCTCATCACCGTAGTGGCCTGATGTCAGTGCCTTGGCAGATGACTAATCACCTTATAAATAGGATGACTGGTCAACTGACCATGGGAGTTGATGTTTTAAATTTAGCTAATTCAGATGAGATGTTTCTTCTCTTCGTTCTCCCCAACCCCCCTTTTTTCTTTTTTCCTTTTTCCACAGTCCACGTCAAACTCCTCCCGTGTAGCAAAAATTGTTTTGCAGACAAACTCCTAAACACAGAAACTCGGGTCGGAGGAGTGACAGCGGGCGCTGCAGGCAATAGGAGAGCTGTCTGAAGCACCATTGTGGGAAAAACTGAAGCACGCTCACATTTGTAGCAGCAGTCGGCGCGCCAAACCCCGTGTTCAGCTCGTTCTCCGTGAAACACAGGAAGAGCAATAGAGTCTCCATTACACTCCAGTCATCCATGGCTTTGTGCAACGGGGATACCAAGGTCAGTACGTTGGCCTACGATTTGGAAGGCATTGTTCACTGCTGATCCTGGTATTAGCTAGCAAATATTAAGCACATTCTGTGTATCCCTTAATGTGCTGGCAGTCCCCCAGTGGTAGTACAAGCGCCTCTCTTTACCGGGCTTGATCGCTAGGAGAGCCCCCGGATACGGCCTGCGTACGTCCAGCAAACTTGCAGCATGTTTATCGGATTGCTTTTCGTTCGTGTAACCACTTTTCTAAGGCCGACAATTTTTATAAAATTGCCTAGCTTAACAGACGTGAACATTCAAAACTTGACCTGTTGTCTTAAGTAGCTAGCTTAGGGTGTAGTTTCGATCTCACTGTGTGTAGCTGTTGTCATCTACTAGCGTTAACTAGTCTGACTCGTAGCAACGATAGCCAGTCATACCGCGTGCTTTGAGCTAGCGAGCGAGTCCGCCAAGGCAGCTGTGTCTGAAGTCCAGTTTTGCCAAGCATTCACAATGAGAAAATGTGCAGACCGGTGACTTTTTTCCCCATCGTCAGATTGCATTGAACTTAGTCTACCAGGTGGCTAGTGATCTTGCAAGCAGCAACACAACCATCTCTATGTCGCAGCATGCTATTTATTCAACCCGGACAAACTGTATATAATCCTTCTGATGGCTAGCTAACTGGCTAGCCAACACGAATAATAATTTTAAATAGGCCACTAACTTAGCTAGTTGTAGCACTCGTGTCGACAGGTGCGCGAATTAATTATTGTATTCACGATTTCCTCCCGTGTGTGACAATTCAGTAACATCCTTCTTAACAACTCGACAGCTAAAGAAACCTGAATATGTAATCAATTTGTATGTTTTCTGGCTTATATTGCTAGATAGTTTGTGCTTCGGGACGTAAGCAAATAATGCATCTTGTTTTTCAGTGACGGAAGTGATAGTCTGACTAACCACGTGGGAAGGAGATTCTGCTGCACAATCTGTCCTCATACCTTGCTAGTTTGTCATATAAAGTGATGTTATGAAATACTAGGGTATTGTTACTTGAAAACTCTTTGACGGGCACATATTGTGGCCGTGTACTAACATTTTATGGTAAAACTCCTGGAAATACGTGATGTAGGAAGGTAGAAACTACCTGCGTGGCTATTCTTATTTTATGTCATTGTTATTTTTATAGCTGTATTGATTAGTGTGAACAAAGTTAACTAGCTCATCATAGTGATCTAATAGATTAACTAGGGGATGCGGGAATGCATTTCATAATCTGTGCTGTACTTAAATGCTCATATACGCATTGTAGCTGAAGTGTAGGCTACATTGTAGAGAGCTGCTTGTTGATAACGAGTATTTTTGTTGATAATGTATTTTTGTAAGCGGGCTTTACAGTACCGTCAGAATCGGAGCATGTGCCTAAAACTGGACCTCAATAACGTGCTGCTAACTACTTTCCCAAATATGCCAATTTTGTACGTTTCAGCCTTGACAGTGGCATACATCTGTTCATTACAACCGAAAGCCACTGCACCACCTAGTACTACTGACCAGTTCTAGCTGTAGAATAGGCTAAATAGATTTTATTGTATGCTAAATTTACGAATCTATGTTGTGCCCAGTACCCAGAAAAGAGGCTGTCATTTTAAGAACATATTCTGCACATACTGAGAATGACTGACTGTTATGTGTGAAAAATAAATTATTTAAGGATACCACAAAGTGTGAGTTGTACACAAAAAGGGAGCGCTTACCTGTTTACTACCATACAACATTGCGGGCTCATTGTGCTATTTTCACACACACGAGTCTCTAGAGTTTGAAAAGAATGGTGCAAAAAAAAAAAAAAAAATTCCAATGAACAGCAGTTCTGCAGACAGAAACGCATTGTTAATGAGACGTCAGAGGAGAATGGCCAAACTGGTCAAAGCTGACAGGAAAGTGACTCATGCTGATAATCAGCCAATCATGTGGCAGCTGTGCAATGCATAAAATCATACAGATATGGGTCAGGAGAGTCAGTTGATGTTCACACCATAACATTGGTGAAAAAAATGTGATCTCTGTGATTTTGACCGAGGCAGGCTTGTTGGTGCCAGACAGGCTGGTTTGAGTATTGCTGTAACTGCTGATCTCTTGGGATTTTCACACACAACCTCTCTCTGGAGTCAAGAGCTAACGTTAGCTAGCTAGCTAGTTTGCTTTCATAAGTATATTATAGCTAGTTGTCCTTTTATCTTAACTTAGCTAGCTAGCTAGAAAAAAATTATAATTGGATAAGTCAGCGTCCTTCCCTTCGCTATCGATAGTTGATATGCTAAGTTAGATAGCTTGTGAAAATTCACTCTCAAGATGAGCGCGTATCATGAAGGTAGCTATGGCAACAAACGACAATGTGTGGAAAGTGGGAGCATAGTCTGTCAGTCATAGCTAGGTGAACAGTTTAGGTGAACTTTTATAGTGGGAGATTTTAGGCTTAGAGTAATATGTTTTAAAATACATTTAAGTGACTGAATAAAAAAAATAAAAAAATGCACATTTGTTTTGTTATTACCTAAAGATAACTGGCAAGTGTCACATTCAACCACCATGTTACTCCTTTAAGAAGTATTGTATTGGACAATGGAAACGACATAGGTAGATTTCATTTGCAGGCTTTTGTTAGCTTCCGTTTTTCATTTTAACATTTGCATTGCAGCTGGATATTGGTGGAGAAACAAAGGATGGCTCTTGCCACTATGAAGGAGCTGTGGTGATCCTGGATGCCGGGGCACAATATGGAAAAGTGATTGATCGGCGTGTGAGAGAGCTGTGTGTGCGGTCAGAGATCTTACCACTGGAGACGCCGGCTTTCGCCATCAGAGAACAGGGTTTCAGGTACAAATGACTGTTTAACTTGGAGTTCTCTCTGTGGATGGTCTTTAGGTCTGTGCTGACTTTCTACGGTCAACCTGAGAAGATGTAAGTTTCGTTAAGTGTTTGTAATAACTGTGAGGTAGGGGTGTGAACGGTTACATTACTAAATAGGCAAGTTGAATAATTACATGTAACCGCTTGTTCTGCAGGGCTATAATCATTTCTGGAGGGCCAAACTCTGTCTACGCAGAGGATGCACCCTGGTTTGACCCTGCAATTTTCACTATTGGGAAACCGGTGCTGGGGATCTGCTATGGCATGCAGGTGAGAGGGGGAGACCTGGCATCCTGTTCCCTGTTTGTGCTTGTGTTTCTGTGTGCAGCTCAGCCATGCAGCTGCCTTTATCCAGTATGTTGTAAACTCTCACTGTTCTCACTTGAATCACAGAGACAGGCCGCTCATGCACATGCTGGCCCATTTCTTGCAGTTGCTAGGTGGCTCTGAACATTCACTTTCTGCCCAGTTTCTGGTCCGGAGTGCGTCCTTTGCTTCGACATTATCGCGCAATGAGAGAATGATTCCTTTTTCAGAAAAATGTGCCACTGCTGCAGAGACCGTCCAGCACGTCCATGATTAGTGTGTGTGTGTGTGTGTGTGTGTGTGTGTGTAACTGAAATTTGGTGACTGATACGAACTGATATCTGGTCCTGGGGCACAGTTCTTTGCCCTGCTCAGCGTGTCATCGCCTGCTTTTCCTCCCGTAGATGATGAATAAAGTTTTCGGAGGCACTGTCCACAGGAAGAGCATGCGGGAGGATGGGGTGTTCAGCATCGGGTTGGATAATTCCTGTTCTCTATTCAGGTGGGTTGGATAAAGATAAGGAGGCAAAAATCCTTATTTTAATAGGAGTGATATCATGCCAAGTATACCAGAGCCTGCCTCTGTTAGTGTGAACTTGGACAATGAAGTAGTTTTGGGCAAGGAGGAGGGCAAGGGGGGGGGGGGGTTTAATGACTGTCAAATGTTTTTGTTTTTCGACCCCATACCTTGCATAGCTCTACACTCATGCACTGTGTTAGCACACTAAATCCTATTGTATGTCTAAATGAATGAAAACAATTTCTTAGACGACCCTTACTTACAATGGCCTTATATAGCCTGCATCACTGCGACAAACACTTCTAAATAAATAATTTCTTATGACAGTGTTGGGGCACTTGGCTGATTCAAGATCAGTCTTGCTCAAAATTGTTTAGTGGTTTGCTATGCAGACCTGTTTCAGGGTGATAGATTGTGGTCTGGGTGCTTTACTGACTTTCTGTTGGTTTGTCTTCCACAGGGGTCTGCAGAAAGAGGAGCTGGTACTTCTGACGCATGGTGACAGTGTTGACAAAGTGGCTGAAGGGTTCAAGGTGGTGGCCCAATCGGGAAACATTATTGCAGGTATGGAGGTGTATGTTGCAATCCCCATGACAACCTGGAATCAAATCTGTGGAATCCAATACTGAGCAGAAACCCAAATAACATGGTTTATCATACCTGGGTGAATTCAGAGATGGGAAGTTATACTGTTACTGATGGAAGGTCAGGGATATGCACAAATTTGTAAAAAGAAATGCAGAAACTATAAGCCAACCAATGGAGTTTAAATGAAGTCTAATTATCGCACATATTTATGAATATTGAAAATATCTGAGTAATGAATATGCTTTTTGTTTCCTCAGAAGGCCAGGAAATGTGCTATTGTATAAGTCTTACAAACAGCTATATCAGTTTAATGGAAAAGCTGGAATAATACTCCTGTAGTTCCTCACTCTCAATAATCCCTGCAGGCATTGCCAACGAACAGAAGAAACTGTATGGGACTCAGTTCCACCCTGAGGTTGACCTGACGGTACGAGGCATGGAGATGCTGCGCAACTTCCTGTTTGAGATTGCCGGCTGCACCAGCAACTTCACAGTACAGAACCGGCAGGAGTCCTGCATCCGTGAGATCCAGGAACGAGCAGACAAGTCCAAAGTGCTGGTGAGTTTCTCTGAACCTGGCAGCCCAAATGCATTGAACTGCCTCTTCTGTTGCCCCTCTGTACAGCACCACAGAGGAAGATTGGCATGGTCTTGGAGCGGCCTGGTGTTCTGTCAGGAATTGTCAAGTCCCCATACCATAGAATCCTGTGTATCTCTATACATCTTAGAAGCAAATGTTCACTATTGGCAGATGGTCGTTGAATCCATAATTGTTTAAGGTCAGGTTTAGTAGATCCTCTCTGAATTTTAATTTCTCTGTGATTTTATATTTCAGGTTAAACCAGAGGCCAAGGTTGTTGCATGGCTGTCTGAGTGTTTTATATTCAGTTATTGCTGATTGCATCACTGGGGAGCTGGGTGTGGATTGAGGTTGAGCAATTAAAGCATCAATTAAACTCCTGGCTTCCCCGTAGAGGGGTGATCCTTCCCCTTGCTCTTCACAGCTCTGAGAAAGTGGGTTTATTCTCTCTCTTGGGAGACAAAGGGATAAATTAGAGGAATTAATTAGATTTTACTTCTGGTAACACATCTAATGCTCCCTCCATCCCTGTGCCACAGGCTCAGAATATATACCCAGCATGCCTTGCTCCTCATCCATTTACTTGTAAGAATCCAGGCAGGTTTTCAGTTTATTTTGTTGGTTGGTTCTTGACCATGTCCATGTCCATGAGAAATGAACTGACAGCATATATGTGGCCCAAACGTGCTCTCCCCAGGTTCTGCTGAGCGGTGGTGTTGATTCTACAGTGTGCACGGCACTGCTCAACAAAGCGCTCAACCAGGAGCAGGTCATTGCTGTCCACATCGACAACGGCTTCATGAGAAAGAGGGAAAGCCAGAGCGTGGAGGAGGCTCTGACCAAGCTAGGCATCAAAGTCAAAGGTAATCCATGTCTGTTCACATCTGCAACCATTCATACAGACATGTGCTGTATGAGTGTTCCTGTTTTTACTGCAGTTACAGTTATACAAGGCTACTTACAAAGGGCCGATAAATTGTCTTCGCATTCCATGTATTAACAAGTAACAGCCTCTATTGTCCACATAATTAATGCTAAAGTGTTTTTGGGGGAAAATCTGTAATTTACAATGTTCATTTAATGTGTTGTCATCATTTAGTCATTATCAGTGGAAATGATTTAGAGATTGCAGGGGTCTTAATTTAGCATCCCCATTTGCTTCCTCCATTTCCTCTCCGTCTTAGTGGTTAACGCGGCCCACACCTTCTACAACGGGACAACGACTCTGCCCATCTCGGAAGAGGACAGAACCCCCAGGAAGCGCATCAGTAAAACTCTGAACATGACCACCAACCCTGAGGAGAAGAGGAAAATCATTGGAGACACCTTTGTCAAGGTTTGTACCTCCTGAATGACGTTAATAAAGACGCACATCTTCTTTCACAGTCTTTCACAGGACCATATTTTGCATGTACTTTCCTCTCAGATTACCCTTACCTCACGATTTGCACCAGTACCCCATTGGGTAATCCTGCTGTGAAGTTCCTCCAGAGTATTTTAAATGACCAGAAACACTGGCAAATTACAATTGAGAATGCTATCGACGGCACCATCTTCCTCAGGTATGCGCCTGTCATGCCAATTACTTTACAGTTACAGTCCACTACAGTTTGTTATGGTGAGTTGAGTTGATTCCCAAACACGAATGTCCAGTCCTGGGTTGCATTGTGTAAAAATGGTAGGAATCATTGGTACATATCCATGCCCTGTCTGCTGGCCCTCAACATCTGGAAAGATTGAATTCCACAAAAGGATGTTATGAGTTTCAAACCAGTTTTCTCAAAATATGAGTGAATCTATGATGGGTTAAAATTAATACGTGGTCATGCACGACGCCGTTGATGTTTGTGAGGTGGATAGATAGATTTATAAATCGATGATGACCACAGAACATGATTTAATGAAATACGTTGGTTGTTGGTTGGTTGATCCCTACAGGTGGCAAATGAGGTAATTGGGGAGATGAACCTGAAGCCTGAAGAGGTGTTCCTGGCCCAAGGCACGTTGAGGCCGGACCTGATTGAGAGCGCTTCAGTCATCGCCAGTGGCAAGGCTGAGGTCATCAAGACGCACCACAACGACACCGAGCTTATTCGCAAGCTTCGAGACCAGGTATGCTGCCGACGCTTTTCCTCATGCAAGCAGCCCAAGCTGTGTCAAATAAAATAGATGTCAGTATAGGCAGTAGTCCGTTATCTGTGAAATGTTCATTGCTGTATCGGGTTCCATAGATACAGTGGTTTTGTGTTTCATTTGGCACTCCCCACTCGTGAGATCTGCCGGGCAGCGGCAAATTTGCATATATTTCTTGGGTTTTTCCACAGTAACTACTTGTCAGGTGGCATATGTGAGCACTCTAATCCACAACATTCTGAAATACTTTCAGGTTCTGACAGGGTGCCCTTTTTCATAACGAGGTGCCTGCTGAAAAGTCTGTTTCCAGAAGTAAATACAGTACCAACATACTCAACAGAGGGAAACAGACATTTGAATCATGGTTATATTTAGTTTCTATTTATACACAACTCAAATAAAGTTTTAAACATGGATTTCTTCATAAGGCGTGCAATTTCTCTCTCTTTTTCAAAATGCGAAACAACTAATTTAAACTTGCAGCGCTTTATTCCCCCCCACTTATTATAAATGCATTAGCCACAATAACTTCTAATGTAACATTGTATAATGTCATATGTGCTTAGTGTGGACAAATACTGTTCAAGTAGTTTATTTAAGTCCATCATGTGCCAACAAGGGTGGTCTCACTACAACTGTGGAGTAGAGTGCTCACATTTGCCAACCTGGTGGTGGTTGTGTGAAAAAAAAACCCTGAACCACTATGGATTATGGCCAATCTTGCTACAAATGACTGCTACGCCTGTTACTGCCTGCAATGCACGCGGCTGCCCCCTACGGTCAGAAGTATTTTTTCCTGGCCGGTGGCACAGGAACAAAACGCCAAATGAAGCACAAAACCACTGTAATGGTTGGTGCTTTGCAATTACCAAACTATTGGTGTACAGTATCAGAATTGTGGTATCTTAAGAGCATAAAAGATGGATATTCTTAAAATGTTTGCATGAAATGTTTATATTTCTTTTCTCTTTTTCCATGAATACATTTGCTTTGGTGATATTCTGCAGAACTCCCCCCGGCGCATGATACTGATGTCTACCTCCTTGCCACACTTATTTGAGTACAGTCTCTCCTGAGACTGATGATAAATAGCGGAGAGAAAGGAGCCTGTGTGAATTCTGAGTTCTGCCTCATACTCCTCTTGTGGCCCTCCAGGGAAAAGTAATCGAGCCGCTCAAAGACTTCCACAAGGATGAGGTGCGAGCGCTGGGGCGGGAGCTGGGGCTCCCTGAGGACATCGTCTCTCGACACCCCTTCCCTGGTGAGGCTGCTCCTCACTACATCAGCATTACCTCCTGCTTGGAGGTTGCCTTGACCATGGCCACCTGCATTGCTCACATTTTTATTTAGTTTTTATAACCAGGCCAGCCGTTTTTTTACACTCACTGAGCATTTTATTAGGAACACCGTATTCATGCGATTATATAATAAGCGAATTGTGTGGCAGCAGTGGAATGCAAAAAATCATGCAGATATGGATCAGGAGTTTCATATAATGTCCACGTCAACCATCAGAATGGGGACAAAATGTGATCGCAGTGATTTTGACTGGCATGATTATTAGTGCCAGATGGGCTGGTTTGATAATTTCTGTAACTGCTGATCTCCTGGATCTTCACGCACAGCAGTCTAGAGTTTACTCAATGGTGCAACAAAAAAAAAAACATCCAATGAGAGGAAGTTCTGCGGACGGAAACGCCTTCTTGATGAGAGAGGTCAACAGAGAATGGCCAGACTGGTCCGAGCTGACCGAAAGGCTATGATAACTCAGATAACCGCTCTGCATCTCAGAATGCACAACACATTGAACCTTGAGGTGGATGGGATGCAACAGCAGAAGACCACTTCAGCTTCCACTTCTCTCAGCCAAAAACAGAATGCCGAAGCTGCAGTGGGCACAGGCTAACCAAAACTAGACAGGTGAAGACTGGGAAAACGTAGCCTGGTCTGATGAAACTGGTGAAGCATACAGATGGTAGGTCAGAATTTGGCTTCAGCAGCATGAATCCATGGACCCAACCTGCCTTGTGTCAACAGTCCAGGCTGGAGACGGTGGTGTTCTTGTGGATAACCCTCCTGTCTCCTGCAGGTCCTGGTCTGGCCATCAGAGTGATCTGTGCAGATGAGCCCTACGTCTGCAAAGACTTTGCAGAGACTAACAACATCTTGAAAATCGTTGCAGACTTTTCAGCTAGTGTGAAAAAGGTGAGCAGCAGAACTGGCGTTCGCTCAGTTGTAGAGCCGAGGAAGAGGGAGGGGAAAAAAAGAGATGGAACTAATATCAGAATCCTTCCTACACACCTGCAGTCGAGGGAGTGCACTAGAATGCAGCAAAGATACCATAATCAGAGGCCTGGAAGCAAAATTATGCAGGATGCAGTTATATTGGCAACACCGTAAACTATGCATTTCATAACTGTCCCTATTCTTGCTGACAATGTATTAACGCTATTGGACCATTGAGTTTTTGCATAAATTAAGTATTTCGGAGATAGAAACTAATGGTCTAAAACCGTGGTAACCGACCCTGTTCCTGGAGATTACTGTCCTGTAGGTTTTCACTCCAATCCTGACAAAGCTCACTTCATTCAACATCTAGGAATCTTGCTAATTAGTAGAGTCAGGCGTGTCAGGTTAGGGTTGCAATGAAAACCGACAGGATTGTGGCTCTCCAGGAACAGGGTTGGTGACCACTGGTCTAAAAGCTTCTGACCCATGTCCTGCTTGTGGAAAGCGTCTAATGTATTTGTCCTTCCATTCAGCCGCACACTCTGCTGCAGAGGGTAAAGTCCTGCATCTCGGATGAGGAAGAGGAGAAGCTAATGCAGATTACCAGCCTTCATTCACTCAATGCCTTCCTCCTGCCAATCAAAACCGTTGGTGTCCAGGTACGAGGCCCCTGTCCTGCCTGCTACCTGACAGAAGCAGCTGTCATTGGCAGAGCTCATGATCTTATCATGATGTAATGGTGTGGTGGTCACGTGAGCACACTGCTCTTCACTTGAGCACAGGTTTGTGCCATGTTATCCAGGTCGTGCCTGTGAAGGCATGGTCAATCCCTTTTTGGTAGTTTTTTGGTGCAGGGGCGTTGTGAAGGTCTTGCTACACTCATGCTATCGGGCATTTACTGTTACAATCAAACCTTTGACCACAGTGGTTATCTGGAGCTCGAGCTCAAGCCAATGAGCGATGTATAAACAAGATGTGGAGAGGAAGATTTCAGGACTGGGACCGTGTGAGCGTTTGCAAATGAGCGGTGCCTGGTGAGACTACGGATGTGGTGGGAGGGTGGAGCTCTGTTCAGGCAAAATGCTGTTTGTGTTTGTGGATACCATGGAGTTAAAAAGAGAAGCACTGAGAGTAGACTCCAAAAAACGACTGGGTGTTCCACTCACTTCCTGCTAAACGCCGCAGGCCTCTATATTTACCCCAGACACGGAGGTGGGAGACATGGGGGTTGGGATTTGGGTGGGCGGGGGTGTCGAGAGAGGGTAAGTTAGTTCTGTGAAAAACAAAAACAGATTGTTCTACCCACTGAGTATCTTTTCAGACCCAGCAGTGTGTTGGGATGTTTTTGTTTTCTTTCTATGAAGCTGTAAACTCAGTGGATACTTTCTTAAAATCGTGCCCAGTGTCCCAGTTCTGCTTTGATGAGACCGCGTCTGGAAACATGGACAACGTGCCAGGGAAACTTTCACGTTAACCAAAACACAGTCAAAACAGATCAGAGGTTACTTAGAGGGTTGTGGTGAAGTTAAGTCTGAACGTATCTTTGGGTTTAGACTTTAATTGCTTGTTGATCTTGGAGCAACCAAGGGTAAAAACAATTTAGAGCTGTGGTTTTGATTTTTAGTTTTTTTTTAAACGTTTTTTTAAATATTTAACCAGCTTTTAGCATTTCCCGTAAACCCTTAGTCTTTCCTCTCTCCCTCATTCATTCCCCTCTCCCTCACTCTTTCCCTTCTCCGTCTGCCTGCAGGGCGACTGCCGCTCGTACAGTTACGTGTGCGGCTTGTCCAGTAAGGAGGCCCCTCACTGGGAGTCTCTGCTCTTCCTGGCCCGACTCATCCCCCGCATGTGCCACAGCATCAACAGGTACTGTGGAGAAATGGCACGCGCAGCGTTTGCAAGTTGCACATTTTCCCTCCTCTCTTTGTTCCATCTCTCGCCCTCGCTGTGCTCCCTCAATCTTCGCATTTTCTTGTGTGGAAACCATGCTGCCAGGTTTTCTTAGCCGGTGCGTTTTGTCACTTGTCCCCCTCTCTAGAGTGGTGTATGTGTTCGGATCCCCGGTGAAGGAGCCTCCCACAGACATCACACCCACCTTCCTGACCACCGGCGTGTTGAGCACGCTCAGACAGGCTGACTTTGTGGCACATTCCATCCTGCGGGAGTCTGGTAAGGGCAGAGGGATTGTTTCTCCATCTGTTATTCTGCCTACTGCTAAATAATAATAAAGTGACACATTTTATTTGCAGGTCACATTTCGCCTTCATTCAACATTTGTCACCTAAAGTGCTTAACAGTGCTTAACAAGATAAAATTGTCAAACCGATTCAGTTTAACCACTTCAAGCCCCATAGTGGCCATTATGCCAGCGGCGTGAGACACAGACAGAGTTCGACTCCTGTGACTAAACTATGAGCGAAAGTAAAATAAAGTCTGTTCTGCTTTCATTAGTAAGCGAAAACGCAACAACTAAATTAAGTCCCACCATTGTCACAGTTTGGCCAGTTAACAAGCACTCCTGGCCTGGTCTCATCTGCAACTAAGATGACACATTGGACAATAGCGTCTATCTGAGAGCATGAACTCAAAGATTCATACGAACATTTCACCAGCAAGAATTCATTTTCAGTCATAGCAATACGATAAAGCCCTAAGGTGTAAAAATAGCCCTATTCCAATATGATGTGAGAAATGCTGCTTGCTGAATAGCGACACAAACAAGATAAATCTTTCCAACGGTGCAGGAATGCCTAATTCCAAACTTAGAACAGCCACTGCGAGCTGAGTGTAAACCATTTGAGTGGTTGCTGCACACCGTTGAAGCATAACATTATGCTGTCACA
This sequence comes from Conger conger, assembly GCF_963514075.1. Classification (NCBI taxonomy): domain Eukaryota; kingdom Metazoa; phylum Chordata; class Actinopteri; order Anguilliformes; family Congridae; genus Conger; species Conger conger. The sequence goes on along the minus strand of NC_083772.1, from coordinate 27,249,322 downwards.
CACAGGCCCTCAAGTCGTAATTGTTTTTTTTCCCCGGCTTTTGGAAATTTTTACTATTGCTATTGCTGACTCATCTGCATGCCGAAAAATAAATTATCTTCATGCTGAGTGAGTCAGAAGATGAAGTATGAAGTTTAGCATACAAAGCATATAAATTATAGCATAGTCTAGCATATATATTATTTTATGTTTTGTCATATTTTTGATATTGTTATATTTGCACTGGCCATAATAGACAACTTTTAGCCTTTGCTAATAATGCTAGGTATGTTTTTATTGGGGGGGGGCTAAGTAGCTGTTAGTATCCTGTAGGAGCACTGTAACATACCCAGAGCTCTGCTAGTGAGTGTCCTAGTATTATTTTTTTAAATTCATGCCACTTGTAATGAAATTGAGTGTTGAAATCCCCTTGCAACAAAGTATTACATTATAGTGAGCGTGGTAGCGAAAGATGTTTAGGTATGTGTTGGTAAATTCCTTGTTCTCTCTCTCTAGGCTACTCCGGAAAGATCAGTCAGATGCCGGTCATCCTCACCCCCCTGCATTTTGACCGTGACCCCCTGCAGAAGCAGCCCTCGTGCCGACGGTCAGTGGTCATCCGGACCTTCATCACCAGCGACTTCATGACCGGCATTCCTGCCACACCTGGCGACCACATCCCTGAGGAGGTATGTCCGTTAAACCCCCGACACCCTACCCCACACCACAGCACGAGGAGGGGCGGAATCGTGAAGGACAGAAAGTCTTACTTTCCTCTGCCGTTTTCTTATCCTTTCTTTGTCACTCCCGTTGCCCAAAGGTGGTGCTGAAGATGGTGAACGAAATCAAGAAGATCCCAGGAATCTCACGGGTGATGTTCGACCTAACATCCAAGCCCCCAGGGACCACAGAATGGGAGTAGAGCCACCCCGCCTCTGACCCCTCTTCCTCTAACCCCTTTACCCTCCTCCCCACCACATCTCACCCGCCCCCACCCCTCCCTTCCCCCTCAGATACGAACATTCCCCATTTCTGCAGGCAGTACTGTGACCAGCGCACACCTGGAGCCGCTACCTTGCACCGCCTAATTTTTGGGGGTGGTTATAGATCCTTTCTTTTTCTGTTGGTGACCATGTGTTGTTTTAATGTTCTGCTAATGCTGCATCCTCTTGGAGGTCATATGTGAAAGCACATTGTGGGCTAACCACATGGTGTACTTCCAGTCACGACATGAAACAAACCACAGAAAGAGAAAAAACTCACAAGAAATGGGTTCAGAGTCATTGTTCTCTTTGCCTATTATGCATTGCCTCTATATTTTTACTTGGTTCAATGTAATCATGAAGTCTCTGGTTTTCTTTGCTCCAGGACCTTTACATATAACCTAAGTAAATGTATAGAGCCCATGCACTCTTAAGTACTTTAGCAGAAGTACAGTAATTCAGCATAGTGAAGATGTGACCAATTCATGCTCTCAAAACCTTTTGCCAAATTCCGTTAAAGTGGCACATTATTTCTGGGGAGCATAAAATTCCTCCAGGTTACTGAACTGTTCCCAGAAGGCACTAGTGGAGTTTGTAAGCTGTTAAGTGCAGTAAACACAAACTGTCAGTTTTACGAAGATGAGCTACTGCAAGGAACACCCCCCCCCCCCCAATACAAAAATGGGGTGTGTGGCAAAGTATGTGCCTGTTTTTCATGACACAATGGAGACTCAGATCCGATGGGAGTATATACTGTACTGTTTTTCCTTTCTGCAATAAGTGCTTTTGTACGAAAAAGATAACGAAACAATGGCGAGACAGTGGGGAATAACTGACCCATTTGTATCCACTTTGAACACTTCATTATCACAACCACCATGCAGGCAGTTTTGGTGTTGTGTAAGGTTAACTTTTGCACATTAATTTCATTTTGTTTAATCCATGGCCTTGGTGCTTTTCTGCTTTATAGAGTAATAGTATTTCCAGGTTAAAGGAGGTTTCTTCCTGGTAAGTGTGAGGGGTCAATTCTGGCTGTTGGTGTTTGAGTCTGGTGTCCCTGGGGCCTGTTGTGCAGGATAGAATCAAAGGAGGATTCTCTGGCTCCTGGCCAGTGGGTCAGGTCCTCCTCACAAAGCATTTATACTTCAATCGGTGAGTGCGAGGATGACGATTAGATGCATTTATTGTCCCACATGAGCTTAGCCAGGCATTCACACCCAGTTACTTTCACTTTGGCCTCATGAACGAAACCTCTGATTTAGATCAATTTTATACAGTGGTAATAAAAAGCTTATATTTAGGTATTTATTGTCTTCGTACGTATCATTGCAAACTGTGTTTGTTCGTCACAAACTGAACAATGCAAGATGGACTTGTTCCGTGTCTTAACTGCAAAACTTGTTCTTAATGTTCTCCCTCCGTGTATGTCGCCTTTTTACGTGTACATTTTACTTACGTCTCCAAGGAAATGCGGACTTGTAATGGACATTTGATTGGGGGGTTGGGTTTAATTGCAATATGAAATACATTTTTAAGTTTAATTTATGCAATTATATGTCTGAGAGATTCTTTGTTTAAAACAGTGCTTTTTCCCTTAGTAATGTGCCTCAAACCAAGCTACTGCATGCAGTTTCAACATTGAAATTTGTACAATGAAAACCGAGCTTTAATAAAGAAGTCCATGTTGAAAGTAATTTGTTTCTTCCATCTTACTTTTCCTGTTTTACGTTTTCATTGTCCAGTTTAAGAATATAGAATATGAAATTGTGTTAATTTGTCAAAATGTGAAGGGCAATTCTCTAAGGGAGACATTGGCACGTTAATGATGGCAAACAAAAGTGCAAGAATTCCAAGCGTCATCATGCTGAACCTGATTCGTGAGGCAATTGATTTTACTAATTCTTGTCAGGAGAGGGAGCCCTGTCATGCTTTTTACGCGTGCCTCGTGAGGGTCACAGGCAACTGAAATAAGTCATTACTCGTGCCTGTCTTTCAGAAAGGTCGCTCTGTTTGCTTACAACCACGGCGATGTCGTTGCTAAGGCAATTATACAATCAAGTTTACCAGTTAGAGAAAAGTAAATACATGGCGTAGGACGGCATACTTTGAGCAGACTATGGGTCACGAAGCTGAATACAAAACATTTCGAAAATCGTGTTTTCTCCTATTCTTATGTTCGGTCCATGTGGTTGCGTTCGCAATACGCGATTTAAGGTAGCCTTTTGAAACCGGGGGGTTCTTTGTAGACGTCTCCTAAATGTTAAAGCAGTCTAGGGTACTGCTTTAATGTAAATGTAAACCCTATCTCTATCTCCGTTTTGGGGAATTTGAATTCCATTTCACGAATGTGCCCCGTTGCAGTTATTTTTTTGCGCGAATGTTCTTGAAATGCGTTTCTCAAGCCTTACATGTAACATTATTGTTTCCATAAACCAAGGTTAATTTACAGTTTTTGTTACACGCATGTATAGCGCACACACAATACTACTCATTCCAATGCATTGTTTTTTCCTTAAAGTTATGGTATTTTCAAGACTATAATATGGGTCTTCTTTAATAAATATAATATTTACGTAGCCTATGATACAAGTCAACTGACTCAAAATAAGTTACACGTAGGCTACTTACACATATTGAGTCAACTGAGCTTGAACTGATTGCACAGTGTCAAAAATAATTGTTAAGAAGACCCAGCGACCCTTGTTTAATTAGATTAGTCGCCTGTTTATGAACATCTCATCTCCGCGAGCTATCATACTGACTGGGGGGAAAACTCCGATGCTCCCGTGACACAGTCGCGTGCCTGCTATTGAGCCGGGGTTCAGGTGTGCATCTCATGTCTGATTGTGGGACAAGTGGCAACAGGTTCAGACTAACAACAACAGCCTGGAGGACCCTGAAGATATTGTATATCTTATTTTGCGACATGCAGGACAAAATGGCAGTGTAAAAAGCATTCAAGCACACTACACACGCACACTAGACGCGTAAACAGCATAATTAAATTAGCCCCATAGCGTTTTTGTTAGCCTGTGTGGTTTCGAGTCATCTCCCACCTGGCCCATTTGGAAATTAAAATGAACTTCACTGCCGTTTCCAAACAATTTAATGTAACACATTATGGGTTTTATTTCATTAAATACTTATTTTATACGCAACGGTGGGTTAAATTAATTGTTAAGATGCTCCCTCGCTTCTTAGCTCTAATTTGACATTTTCTGGGTCTCAGTCAGCTTCTTCAATAGCCACAGGGTGGGCATGTGAAATAAGCTATTTGTATCCACCTATTTATATCCAGCCTCCAAAAGTACACCCCGGTGTATGTGCCTAGATCGACACAAGTTTCTCCACCTTCAGCGGGGCTTCTGCACCTGCATAACACATGTAACGTGCACGATGTACATGAGAGTGACGGGCTATGTGTCAAGATGATGGCAATATACAATTTAGCTTTAACGCAAATTCAAATGATAGTGCATTTCCGTCGGACATAAATTAAGTAGTCTACATTTTGTTAGTTTCATTCTTAGAAAAGTTCACAAGGACAGATGCATAAAAAGGTCGCTTGCAATTAGCCCATGTATATACTTATATTTACTGTAGCACTGTAGCACTATAGGCTAGTTGAATTGTCTTATGCAACATGTCAATTCCCTTGAGGTGTAAGCCAGGTTCTGCTGCGAGGAAGCACTACTCCATTATTACTGTTGCCGATAGGACCCACATAGGCCCTGGCATGCTTTCCGTCGCACATATCCTTTGTCAAATATGGATTTAAGAACTCGCATTGTATTTGGATTATATATTGTTTTACAACTTTTTTTATTTGTTTCGGCAGAGCCTAGCTGCAAGTTAAAAGCCAAATTCAATTTGAATGGCTATACAGATAGAGAGAAGAAGAAGGTGGTAGTAGGGGGAATGTTTCCAGTGCATTATCGACTGGCCTCGTCTGTGAGGAACACCTCGTCGATACCTACGTCGTCAGGATGCGAAGGGTGAGAATCTATGTGGGTTATCGCTCTGGAACTCATTATCAAATAACTTTTTTTCATGAACTAAATAGAAAGATGATTGCATTAACAATGCCAAATAAAACGTTAATAACTAATTAGGCATGCACATTTTAATTAACATAAAAAACAAATATATGTATATATATATATATTGTCCCAAATTGTGAAGCCTCTATATTTCAAGATGCTATGATACACATTTGTTGTATGACAGTATGTTTAGCAGTAGCCTGAGGCATTACCCAAAATGTTCATGTTCACTCTATTTGAATACGCACTTTTGTCATTTTGTGAAATTATCCTGTATCTTATTTATTCCATATCATAACTTCTAAATGTGTGCAGTTGTCTGATATTTGTTCCTAAGCAATGTCTCCCAAGCAGCCCAGTACAAAGCTTTGTGCTGCTGTAATTATGCAGACTTGGCTCCTCCCTAAAATCAGGTTGAACTCCAATTTCTGCCCTGACAACCAATGCCTAAATTATTTTCTGAATTTCGACATACGTCATAATCTTTATCAACCAATCGTTTAGTGTCATTATGACTGGTATTAGAGGAAGGTGTACGGCCCCCATGGGTCCCTCTGCCCTGTTCTGGAGAGTGCTTTCGAACAGATTTATCTTAGTCCTTTGGTGAAATTAGTGATTGTCTGAAGATAAATAAATATATGACGACTAATCATATATCTAATTGTTTGACATTGTGGAAAGACAACATGAGTCATGATAAGTGTCTTTCATGTTTTTCAGGACTTCAATCCGAGAAGGGTTGTGTGAATCCTGAATTTTCCAATAACAGCTACATACATTTTGACAAAATAATTACAAATTACGTCTGAAATAGTGACATTAAGTCGTTTAGCAATATTCATCCTGGACCTGTACTATCAAAGTGCTTTGAACTCTATATGAAAACACACCGCAAATACAAGCGTTGATCATCTCAATTGTGATTTGTGTTTAAAAGATCTTGAACATCGACCCTTCAAAGAAATAACCGGGAATTCCAGATGCGTAAAGGGAAAACATGTAAATACTTTATTCAAACCAGGGTCAATACGTAGCAAGCGATAGCCATGAGATTAAATGTCATGTCATCAGTCCTTGCGCTTTCTGTCACTAATTAAAGGAATCCCCAGAATTCCCATCTTGACAGCAGTTTGGCCGTGTTCCTTTTTATCCTTTGGTGCCATCTAGTGGAACTTCTGAATACTACTGCATAGTCGATATAATTTTAAAGATGTTTATTCAACAAACATATAGATAAGGGAGGCAAAAAAGAGACTTAGTATTTTCACTACATTAATGGCATTTATTTATGATATAAATTATAATATGATCCAGAGTATTACTAATACTGTTTATGACAAATTCTGGTACCATATAAATACTCTTAACATTGCAACAGTCAAACCAAAGCAGTTTGATTAAGATACAGTTATACAGCTTGTATTTGTTCGCATTGTTCGCAGGTTTAATTTTCGAACCTTCCGCTGGACACAGACGATGCTGTTTGCTATTGATGAGATAAACAGCAATGATAACATACTGCCAAACACAGATCTGGGCTACGTCATCTACGACTCCTGCTTCACCATCTCCAAGGCAGTGGAGGGCACTCTGACGTACCTGACCGGGCAGGATGAGGCCGTGCCCAACTACCGCTGTGGCACGGGGGCTCCGCTGGCAGCTCTGGTGGGAGCAGGGGGGTCCGACCTCTCCATCGCTACCGCACGAATCCTCGGCCTCTACTATTTCCCCCAGGTATCCGGCTTGGGAACTGCTGGCCTGCTGGAGAGCTATCTGAAAACATGTCCCTCTGGGTTCACCCCTCTCAGTTTATTTGATGTATTCTTGCTATAAAACCTGGTGAATTCAATAGCTGTATTTTGAATGATGTGTTAAATTGAACATGTAAATTAAATTATCATGTATGGTTTATCTAATGCATTATATTATGCAACAAGACAAATCAAAGAAGCATCTGCATGTGGTGCTGTATGTATTAGGGGGAAGCCATACATTTTTGTGCAGTGGTCAATTGTTCATTTGGACAGATTTAGACGTCTTGCTCCATGGACTGGACACTGGGTTTTCAACAGGGGGTCTGCAGAACCTTGTGAGTCCTTAAGGGTACTTTTGGGGGTCCCTGCTCCACTATCACTATCACAATCTCAGACCCCCTCCCCCCTGTGCATGGTCCTTTTTAACTTCTTTAACTTTTTAACTAAAGGAAGGAAGAATGTACTTAAACTTCAAAACAAAAATCAGAAAAACACAGCTTTATAGCCCTGCCTGAAGACCAGTCTCACTGTGGAATAGCCCGTATGATGGGACTTATGCTCAGGTCACTTTATACACTACACTAGGCTCAATGCTAGGCTTACTGGCAGGTCATGATACTAGTCAATCATTCATCTTTCATTCTTAGCTTCTCCTTTTTATCAGAGTGCCCAGCTGCCCCCCATTCAAGCGTTTCTGTTCTTCCTCCTCAGGTCAGCTACTCATCCTCATGCACGGTGCTGAAGAGCAAGTTCCAGTTCCCCACCTTCCTGCGCACCATCCCCAGCGATGCGCACCAGTCCCTGGCCATGGCCCAGCTCGTGCTGCACTTCGGCTGGACCTGGGTGGGCACCATCGCCGCGGATGACGACTACGGCAAGTACGGCATCAAGGCCTTCCGCGAGGAGGTGGAGGACGCCGGGGTGTGCATCTCCTTCTCGGAGACGCTGCCCAAGGTCCAGTCCCCCGAGGACATCCAGCGCATCGTGGAGACGGTCCAGGAGTCCACCGCCAAGATCATCGTGGTGTTCTCCTCCGACGTCGACCTGAGCCCCCTGGTGGAGGAGCTCCTGCGCTACAACATCACCAACCGCACCTGGATCGCCAGCGAGGCCTGGGTGACCTCCGCCCTCATCGCCCAGCCCCGGGCGCTCGACCTCCTGGGTGGGACGCTGGGCTTCGGGATCCGCAGGGCCGAGATCCCGGGCCTGAGGCAGCGGCTCCTGAGCATCGAACCCGACGACGACCCCCTGACGGATAAGTTCTGGGAGGCGGCCTTCAACTGCACGCTGGACCCGGCCAGAAAATGGACGAAGGGGCTTGACGGTTCTGCCTCCAGGGGCGCTCTGGCGTGCACGGGCAAGGAGTCGCTGGAGCGGCTCAACAGCACGTACTCGGACGTGTCGCAGCTGCGTCTCACCTACAGCGTGTACAAGGCCGTCTACGCTGTGGCCTACGCCCTGCATGACCTGGAGCACTGTACGCCAGGAAGTGGGCCCTTTGAGGAGAAGACCTGTGCTAACATCTCCAATTTTGAACCCTGGCAGGTAAACACACAGAGGCTTCGTCTATGCCGCTACACCCACACACACACACACACACACATGTACATACAAACATGAATACACATACATGCATATACATATACACACACAGGCCTGTACACACATGCATGTGCATACATAGAAACATGTATACATACATATATACACACATGCACACACCTTTACGGTATTTACTTAGTACAATATGTAAATAGGTACTCAGTTTGTTCCACAAAGGCAATTGCTGTCTTTGCCTAATACAGTGGTAGCTAATAACCATGCTATTCTTCCCATCTTTCCTCCTTAGTTAATGTATTACCTGAAGAACCTAAAGTTTAATGTCCCACACACTGGTGAGCACATCTTCTTTGATGATGGTGAGGTGCTGGGAGAGTATGATATTATTAATTGGCAAAGGAATGGAGATGGCTTCTCCTATGTCCAGATTGGTCGCTACAACGGCTCAGCGCCCCTTGAAAGCAGGATGTCCATCGACAATGCGTCTATCATCTGGAACAATGATGACCTGGAGGTCAGTGAGAGATGCATGATAATTAATAATGTGATCATTTTTGATTATCATGATTATTTTTTTTGTATGACAAAATTACAGATTACTTCTGTGAGTGTAATTCTATGAGTAAGCAGACTTTTGTGCGGATTGACACATTGCTGTGCGGCTGTATCTCTGGCTCTGTAAGACACACCTGTAAGATCGCCCTCTGCTGGCTCGCCGTAGGTCCCGCGCTCTGTGTGCAGTGAGAGCTGTCAGCCCGGCACCAGGAAGGGTATCCGACAGGGAGAACCCGTCTGCTGCTTTGACTGCATTCCCTGCGCAGATGGGGAGGTCTCCAATCAGACAGGTGATGGCGACAAGTATAAGGTGTCTGAGTATAAGGCTTTAGCAGCAGGGGACACCACGGTGATAGGATTTTTATTCAGATTCAAATTGTATGCATGGATGAAATATACATCAGGCATATAAACTATGTAGATTACATTGAGTGTGCATGTGTGTCTTTGTGTGTACCTGCATGTATGTGGGTGCATGACTGTGTGTTTTGCCATGAAAGAGAACAGTCACAGGTAGTCATATTAAATAGAGGCTGTTTATAGCCCCTCTGCTCTACCAGACTAGATGGTGTGATGTCAGTCTGCCAACTAGCCATAGCAGCTGTGGCTGGAAGTCCCTCTCTACAGCACATTATACTCCCACCAGGAGGCAGTCTGACTGCCGGGAAGCCTATTTTCTCCAGTTGAGATAATGTTCGAAATCAATTAAATTTCAAAAGTAACAAATTACTTGTTCTGTTTTTGTGCATTTTGGAACAGATGCGAGGGAGTGCATCCAGTGTACCGAGGACTACTGGTCCAACGCCAACCGTGATACCTGCGTGCCCAAGACCATCGAGTTCCTGGACTTCGGCGAGCCTCTGGGCATCACACTGATCGCGATCTCCGCCGTCGGGGCGCTGGTGACGGTGGGGGTGGCCGTGGTGGTCCTGATGAACGTGAGCACGCCTCTGGGCAAGGTGAACGACCCCGTGCTGACCCTCTCTCTGCTCTTCTCCCTGGTGGTGACCTTCCTGTGCTCCATCGTGTTCCTGGGCCGGCCTCAGCCCTGGTCCTGCATGACCAGCCAGGTGGGGCTGGCTCTGGGGTTCGCCCTCTGCCTGTCCTCCCTCATGGGCAAGTCTGTGGTGCTCATGCTCCGCGCCCGCGCCGTGAAGGCCGTCAAAAACGCCGCCAAGGCAGCCGCCAAGGCCGCCAAGCTGGCTAAAGAGGCCAGGGAGGCTGCCGCAGCGGAGGGAGAGGAGGTCGCTGAAGTGAGCGCCATCACCACCGCCAACACCGACCCCCCAGCGAAAGTCCCCACGGCCGACGGACCCGACCGCATTAAGCCCATCCACCAGAGGGCGCTGGTGGCCGTGTGCACTCTCATCCAGGTGGTGGGCTGCACGCTGTGGTTGGTCATCCTACCTCCGCACCCCATCAAGAACACGGCCGCGCAGAACATCAAGATCATCCTGGAGTGCGACGAGGGCTCCATCGTCTTCATCTGCTGCATCTTCGGCTACGACATCGTGCTGGCCCTGTTCGCCTTCGTCTTCGCCTTCATCGCCCGCAAGCTGGAGGACCACTTCAGCGAGGCCAAGTGCATCACCTTCGGCATGCTGGTCTTCTTCATAGTGTGGATCTCCTTCGTGCCCGCCTACCTGAGCACGCGGGGAAAGTTCATGGTGGCCGTCCAGATCTTCGCCATCCTGGCCTCCAGCTTCGGCCTGCTCTGCTGCGTCTTCCTGCCCAGGTGCTACGTGTTCCTGGTGAAGCCCGAGAGGAACCTGGAGGAGCTCCTGATGCCCCGGGCCAAGGCCCGCGAAAGCGCGGCCCCGAGCATGTCCACGGCCACCTCGTCCTCCAGCGACGTCAACACCACCGTGTCCACCGTCGCTGACTGAGTCACCCTGCTGGCCCGCCCCAAGACTTCTGCTTCTAGAAACACAGGACTCTGCTCCTGACATTATACAAGCCTAGCATCTGTCACTAAGGCCCAAAGGAATGCATGCAATAGCCACTTTCACACATACACATGCATAAATATATTTTCTATCACACACAGGGTACATTAAATCTGCACACATAAACCCATTCACTCATACATGGACGAGCACATACACACACATTCAAGTAGAGAGCTATTAGTACACAGAACATGGTTAATAACATGGTTCTTAAAAAATGAAAACTCAAGATGAGACATCTAATCCCTACATATGGAGTTACTTTTTTCATGTACTTAATTTCATTATGATATAAGGTCTTTGACAGATATATTTATGGAGCATACAGTACATTATAGCAGCAGCTTCAATTATACAGAAACCGTCATAACTCTGTCCATGGAGATGACATGGAAGGGGAACTTCCAGTTAATCATGGCAAAGGATATATGCATCAGCACCACAGAACTAGCATGCCACAGCATCGAGGCAACAACAGTTTGATAAAGTAAAGAGCCATATTTAAAATTGAATAGTTTATTTCAGAGTGAGAGTTACACATTCCATTATTTTTGTGTTACTGTACTTGTTTCTGCTCTGTAGATATTTGTTCATGCAGCTGAAATCAAATCATAATCATCGCTCAAGTGGAATTTGCGATTTCACTAGATAATGAATTACCACTTGTGAATCAAGACAGAATCCGACAATCGCAATTATAGGTTAGCTCTAGGATAAATTCACATTGTAGTTCAAAGCAAAATGTTAATTTCAGGTTCAAGTATGCATGGTTTCCTCTCTATGCATATGTCATATCTACATTCCATATATGCTACACTCCATATTTGCTTTGTAAATACACTCAGTGAGCAATTTATTAGGTAAACCTGTACACCAGCTTGTTAATGTAAATATTTGATTTTCACGGACAGCATTCTCTATTGAGTTTTCACAAAATTGTGTGAAAACATCCAGTGCACAGCAGTTCTGCAGGCAAAAAACCATGGTTAATGAGAGAGATCAGAGGATAAGGGCCAGACTGGTCGGAAGCTGACAGGAAGGTGACAATAATGCAAATAACCACATATTACAACAGTGGTATGCAGAAGAGCATCTCTGAATGCACAATGCGCCAAAGTGGATAGGCTATATCAGCAGAAGACCAATAAGTCTAAAAATAAGTCTAATAAATACCAAATAAAGTGCTCACTTAGTGTATAATAATTAAAATACTGCTGACTGCAAATGACTTCTGAAATTAATAAAGATATATTGTTTGCACACTTTTTTGCTTGAATAACTTCATTAAAAATGGAACTGTTGGAGAAATATGCCAGTTCATGTAGGCTTATAGTATTGTTTTTCATATTGGTAGAACAGATATGCTCTCTTTATGATTAACATTTTTCAAATTGCTGTACTGTACATATAATGTTGGCAAAAATGGCTTCAGCCTTTCATCATACATTTAGTGGATGCCCCTATCCAGTGTGCATTCTTTTCATATTTACGCAATTCCTTCATACAAGAACAATGTTCAGATATGTTCAGACACACGCACAATGTTCAATGGTACTTGAGAGCTTAAACTCTTTGATTACAAAGGTATTGACTCCACAGTACACTGCTTCCTGGACACTATGTGTAGTATTGACAATGTAAAATTAAAGGGGATAGAGTACACTGTTATTCCTTTGCCACGCAGTGTCTTGTCTCTCCCCTCTTTTATTGTTAAGGATAGTTGTTTGTTCCCAACACCGGTTCTATCTTTTGCAAGGAACAACTTTTCCTAGCATCTAAAACTTGCAGTCAGAACTGTGGGATGAAACCAGTGATTATCCAGTCAGAGAAGCAGGGCACAAACAGGATATAATGAACGATAATTTAGTATGTTAGAGAGAGGGAGAAAGAAGATCTGAAACACTATATTTTTCATGTACTTAATTATGTAGTGGAGATGGTGATAACGTTCCATTTGTTCTCCTTCTCCAGATCCAGTGGAGCAGGCTGTGAGCACAGAGCAATCCAGTGTTTTTGTAACTATGCTATTAAGACTAAGCACACATTTAAGACTCAAATTCAAACTTTGAGCCAAATTGCTTCAGTAATAAATCCAGCTTTATAAGTGAATGTGTTATATAAATATACTGTACCTTTATTGGTACCATTTTTCTCTAATCATTTGGTATACTTTATCTATTTATTTAATGAAGAAGTAGAACATAATAAGACGTATCTATTATCAAAGGGGAACCGGCCAAAAAATATGTAGTGAATCGTGCTCTTCATAAGGTGAGTGCTTGTGTGCCCAATACAGGAAATATTGAGAGAGCAAATACAATTAGGTTGCTCTTCTCTCACAGTGTACCTGCTCTAATGTATCACCTCAAAACTTGGTTAGGAGCACCGCTCTGGATTGGCAGCCTTATGCTGATTTACAAGGGTCACTCACACATCATGTAGCCTGACCCTGCTTCTCTTTCTACTAGCTCCAGCATTCAGGCGCCACTCTGCTGGTTAACATCTGCGAGGCCCAAATCCATAAATAAGCCCCTATGAGACTGCAGTAAGGGGACAAGCTCAGATCACTCCATGTTTTGTTTTCTGTGCTCTCTCTCTTTCTGTTTCTCTCATTTTCACTCTCTCATCCTCTCCCCCCTCGCCCTTCTAACACAGCAAGCCAGTTTGTGCACTCTTATTTTGGTTGCCTTTCAGCTGTCTTGTGGTGTGGTGGCATTGTTCTATAATTGGAAGAACAGCCATATTCCCATGGCAAGGGCTGGCCAAGTCCAAGTGTGTAAACAAGGCTAAGATATCAGAGAAGCAGCAGACAAACAGGCAGTCCATGTGTCACACTGCTTAGAGAGATACAACACTGAGTCACACGGCAGGGTCAGCAGGTGTGCCACACAGACCAATAATGCATGCCTATTGAGTGAACACAATTGGAATGAATCTAAAAGAATGTCTCACACTGACAAAGGGCATTGGGGGGTGAGTCACGAGCACTTCACAGACATAACTGACATGAAGCTGGCGCACATCGGAATCCCAACAGCACTGCTGGGGAAAAACCTCATCACCCAGGTAACTTCATTATTAATAGAGTTGAAGAGAGGTCAGCACTGGGAATGGGTCTGTCAGAGTATTTAACACAGTGCTGTGCAGAACAGCAGTGCTTAATCACAACAGATACAACTAGAAAAAAAGGCATGAAGGCAAAAAGAAAATGAGGCACCATGGGTAACTCAGTCCAAAGCCATCTTGCGTTTGGGTAGATGGATAACAGGCGGGAAGTAACAGGTTAAAACTGCAATGTTCATGTCATTAAATATTACTTACAGTATGGTCTGAGGGATTCATTTCAATTGGATCAGATTTACAAGCTAATGTATCTAGTAATGCAGTGAAATGTCATGCAGCTCAATTCAATCTAAAATAATAACTATCAACCATATGTGTTTTTCCAGTTGGGGAAATGAAAGTCTGTGGGCTGAACTGAAGTATGTCTATACAACTGAAATCATGAAAGCCCAAAATCAGCCTATCACACACATGTGATTAGTAAAACAGGGGGGTTGGACAGAGGGGAATACTTGCTGTTTAACATATGCTAGTTTCTATGTTTTGCTTGTTCTGTACCAGCCAACACAACATCTGTCAGAATACAAAATGTTTGGTTCTGAGACATACTGAGTCACTCAGTGCCAAACATCCCACTGAAGTAGCTTGGTGATTGATTTAATTAATAAATCATATTTCTTTCAATCTGGAGTGGGCACGAGTGCTGCCGTTACGCTGGAATATTAATGATTCCACAAGGACAACATTTATGCTTTTAAAATGCATACAAACTTGGACATAATTCTGGAACCATCATTAGGCTATGTTTGATGTTCTTGGCTTAGTTATCCCATTATCCACATGTAACATCCTAATTAAGAACTACGCTTTATAAGGAAAGTGCAGTTTATCTGTCTGTCCTTAAAAAATCAAAGTTCAACAGTTCAACGGGAGTTAAATAGGAGAACTGAAATGACAGCACAGAATGTGACAGACTATCTTCAGTGCCCCAGAGTGAATTTTAAATGTATTAAGTCTAAAGGCAAGATATTTACTAAATGCAACTGCCAATTGTGAGACTAAACGGACAGGTTTCAAGGCTACTTTAGAACTAATGTAAAGTCAAATTGCATTATTAAGTAGTAGCTTAAATGCCCATTTAAAAAAAGAAAAGTCAGCAGTAAATTGACTCTTGGTGCTTTCTCGTCACAGTCTTGGCTAGTGTTACTAATTCCCTGTGCTTTAAGACATTAGACCTCACATTGTCTGCGTCCAATTTAAACTCACAAATGGATGGCCTGCTTTTTCTCATACTGCGCATTTAAATTTTATGCAACATTAGTTTTGAACATGCAGAGACAGAAAGCCTATTCCAGAACAGACTATGATTTTTGCATTGCACTCAATATGATCCTGCACATTTCTAGGGTTGCTTTAAAAGATAATCTCAGGACTAATTTGTTTTTAGAGGGTTTGCTTCCATTGAAAATAAAATCTTTAAAGTCCAGATATATCTAATATATCTAGTATATCTAATATATATAATACTGCCTGAATGTGTAAAAATATAAATTTAATTGTCTTAAAAAATGAACAAAACTGTGTAATGACTGAAATTGTCCTACCCAGAATGGACTCTTGTGAGAGAATGAAGAGAATCCTGATTTATGGTGTTACTTTCTGATCTTCCCTGGTGTTTGAAATTTTGAAGGCTTTTCACAGTAAATTAGCTATACATTTAGCCATACAAATCCTTTTCCACACTTTAAGTGTGGAAAGCTATATTAGACCGATCTGCCATTGTGAAATATAATATCATTAGTTCCATGGCGGGTTACCCCAAATAAAGAGCCATTCCGGCAGACTAGCATGAACACAGCACATGATTATG
The DNA here is from genome assembly GCF_963514075.1 of Conger conger. Classification (NCBI taxonomy): domain Eukaryota; kingdom Metazoa; phylum Chordata; class Actinopteri; order Anguilliformes; family Congridae; genus Conger; species Conger conger. The sequence goes on along the minus strand of NC_083772.1, from coordinate 27,233,566 downwards.
GTTCTAAAAACATTTTTCACACTCAGAGAGATTGGTATGTTGCTCTTCATTTGAGACTTGCCTCAAAATGAAATAATAGGACTGGAAAAGAAATATAATTAATTTTGTATTTGTGTAGTAAGCTAGAGAATGAGTAGCTACAAGACCATCCTGAGAACATACGGTCACATTGACGTCACTAGCTTACGCACATATGCGCCAGAAAAGCTCCCATGCTTCTGTGGAGGAGTCTCTGTGGATCAGAACACGACACTCCTGAGACACAATACCCAGCTGTCTGGGGAGGTATGGGATATCCTGCCCCGGCCTGGCACACGCCTCACTGGGACTCGGAGATGGTGTGTCTGGCTGTATGCCTGTACACACACACACACACACACATACACACATACACGCATGCACTCACATATGGACACACACATGAACACACACACACACACAAATGTGTGCAATGCTCTTTCTCTCTTTCTCTCACACACAGACACACACACAGACACACTTACACTCATTCAAATGGACTTGAATACAATTCAGTTGAACAGTTGAACAGCAATACTGATCTAAAGTTTAATCTAAAACACAATTTTCACTGTGATCCTCAGAGGATGTACTGTCCATAAAGGTTGTGCAAAGTAATGTAAACATGTTCTCTTGATTTTGTCATGTTGCAAACATATTCTTAAAAGTGGTTACTATTTAGCCTAGTATATTGTAGGGTGGTTAGAAAAACAAGAAAGCTTAAAATGAAAAAAAATGAAAGAAATCCGCACAACATAGCAGCACCCATGTACATACCTGTATGTTGTACATAGATTCCAGTAATGAAGTCTGGATTATAGTACTTATGCATAGGCATTATACGGCACTTAGCCGTGTTACCTGAGTGCGGGGGCGGAAATCCAGGTCAAAAGACGTTTGACATACTGCACAGTAAACATAAAAAGAAAATGTCTGGAGTCATTCATTTCTGGACTTTGAACCAAAAGAGGTAGCCAGACATGATAGCACATAACGTAACACTGGAATCAACAGTGATAATAGTGCACTTTTTAGGATTTTTATGTCGGCTTATATTTGTATGTTTCTGTGGTTGAATGAGGCAGTGCATTTTCTTGGCAGTTACCTGTTACATCCTCCCCCTGGTAGGGCAATTTATTTTCCCTGCCCTTTTTCCTGTGTCCCATATCCGGGCTCATTTCAGGCTCTCCCTGCAGAGGTCAGGCATGTGGCGGAGGTCGGATTTTGGAATTCGTGGAGGAATTTTGCGGGTTCTGAGGTTGTATCTGATGTTTATGTACTCCCTGAGCTGCAGTGTTATGGAAACGGAAAGCTCACATGTCAGGGATCCAGCTGGCATTTAAAAATACAGTTAAAGGTTCAGGATAGGAATCAGGGAAGCCCACAGAGGCGATAATGGACATGGCAAGTGGGGGGAGGTTGGTGGAACTGTGGGTGAGTATTGGGGGGTGTGTGTTTGCAAAGTTTTGTCTGTTGAGTGAGGAATTTAGAGAAAATATACAGTAAAGTCTTTCATATGAAAGTGTTTGCCATCTTGTTTGTGTATGCTTGTGTGTGCGTGTGCAGGCAGGTGCATATGTTTGCGCGTGTGAGTGTATACCTGTTGGTAGACATGTTTGGGGGCGTTTCAGGGCACTATACTGTGGGGCTCCTGTAACCAGGATGCCTGCATGTTTCATAGGGTCCGCGTGGTCTGGAGTTACGGCCGCTGGACTTGAATGACAAGGTGCTCCTCCAAGTCATGCGCTGCACTGACCGCCCTACTCTAGAGTTTCACTCGCGTCACACGCAGGTTGTGAAGGGTCTAGTTTTTCTTTCTCCTATCTCTGTTTTCCCCATGTCTTGTTGTTTTCCATCTGCCCTGCACCAAACACCAGCCATCTTCCTGCAAATCTACCTCAGGTCCTGTGTGATGGAGGCTTTCAGCTTATTTATGTTTGCAACTGATAAAAAGGCCTCCACCCCTCTTCAGATCTCGACCATCCTTCTGATGGGTCCGGGGTGATACGTACCCCCATTCACTGTCATTCCTCTCAGCAGCTGCATTAGCCTGCATTTTACATGTTGCCAACTGGACATTTCAAGCATTACTTTGCTAAATAGACTAGCGGTTTGCTTTCTGGCTAGGAAGCCTCTGACTTCTTCATTGTGCACTCTCTGTCCGGTATCAGCAGGTAGCCTGTCTCTATGGGCCAGGGCTCAGATTTTAAGATGGTGTCCTCGGAATCAGAAGTGTCCCTGTGGCAACCTTGGGGAGCTTTTTATGTATGCCAGCTGTACAGCATAACTCTCCTCTGAAGACTGTGTTGGGCTGCGTAATGACACATTCCAGTATGTGTGTGTTGAGTGTTGGGAATTAATTCAAAGTGAGGAAAAATCTCTGTGCTGATTAATTCAAGCCTTTTCAACTTCAAAGACGCAATTGGACATAGACAGTTTGCAACCATGTTTTTCAAGTTTTCAAGTTTTTTTTATTCCCTTCACAGAAACAGCTCCTGGAACAAGGAGTTCTGGTCTAAGCCACCTTTAAAGTGGAACAGGACAGATTCACAATGTTCAAGATGCCGTGTACATCTCATTTTGAAAGATGCATGTACTTGATTCGTAGAAAACTACGAATGGCTTAGAAATGCTGCATTATTCTTGGAGAGAAGCAGGTAAGAGTGAGAGAGGATGGCTAAAGTCTTTAAGTGGTAGAGTGGGTGTGCGAGCCACGGGTACCTGCAGCTTCTCTGGATTTGGGTGGGTAATCCTTCACCCAGCGGGGTGTAGCTTGCGACACCCCTGGTGCGCTTGTCTCCACTCCCTCTGGAGCGCTGTCGGCGGGGAGTGGTGGGGTCTGGTTACACTTTAAGGACCAGACGCGGTTATAAGAGAAGGAAGGAGAGGAGCGTGTGAGGAGAAGGCACTCAGACAGGCGGAGTAGGGCGAGCGCGCTCGGGTGACTGATCGTCCGTGCGGAGGGAGCGGACCCCGCAGACGCCGAAGCCATGCTCGCGGCCAGCAGAAGCGGGGCCCACGAGCCCCCCAGGATCCGGAGGCACTCCGTCTCGTCTGTGACCGCCCGCGCCCAGCGGAACGCACAGGAGAACAACCGCGAGAACCGCAGTAACATCCTCGCCCAGCAGAGGGCGCGCAAGGCCATGCTCATCCAGGAGCTGGAAACCAACTGGTACCTGAAGACCTGGGGACTCTCCCGGGAAGACACCACCGCCCAGCAGACAGGCATGCCCTACCGGTGAGTGCACTCAAGGGCATTAGTGCGGTGGGGGCAGGAGTATACATTGGTGCTTAAACCACCAGAAAGTAACATACCTCTCACCAGTCATGGTTTTTTAATGGACAGTGGGTGTAAAAACTTTTACAGAAATCATTATGAATATGTAGGCAGTTATTTGTGTATGGTGCCAGGCCATAAAGGGAATTTCAAAAGAATGAACTTGATTGAAGCAGGTGTATGGATTAGATAATTACATTTTGAAGCAGGCTGAGATGGGTGGCTGCATGAAGGAGCAGCTAAGCTACTGCTTCATTGAACATTTGGGACAACTTGTTTTTTTATGCAACTGGAATGGGTTTGGGTTTGGCAGCTGACTCTCATGGAATTTTTGTAATGTTGGTCTGTGGTGGTTTCTGGCCATCTGGGTAATCCCACTCTTAAACCCTGGTTCCCTGGCAGATGTCCCAGAGCCTCATGGTCCCAACTGAGCAGTGACCAGAAAAGCAATGCCGTGGCCTTTACTTCAGTCCATAAACTCTGGCTGCTAATGCGCTTTTATGAGCGGAGGCCTTGGTCCTGACGCACCGTGTTAGCGGAGAATTCACTTTGGGGTGATTCATATCACGGAGGGGGATGAACTGAAGATTAACGAGCAGGGCGTGTTTATAGCCTAGTTAGCCATGCACGGGTTCTCAGTTACATCCAAAAAACGCTCCAGCACGTTAAAGCAGTCCCATGTGTGTCCATGTATTTCCAGCTCTTGGTGGCAGCAGGTCAGGCAAAAAATTGCAATGAAAAGTAAATAAAAACCCAATATGTAAATATGCCCTTAATGGTGATTGCATTGCAGAGTAAAGCCCATGTCAGCATCATTGAAAAAATATGAAAGGACCAATTAAAAAGATTAATGTGCAATAATATAATCAGTACTATACAGACTGTACAGTAGAAACTGTCGGTATAATGGGGTGCTAGAAACTGTCGGTATAATGCGGTACTTCCTATGTGGGTTATCTTATCTTTAGCACCTTCACTGTATTTTGCATATCTCAGCTATTTTAAATAAACAGTCAACTCAATTGTATATTTGCTCTAAATTAGCTATATCCTAACGGATTGGACTGTACCGGTCGTCTTGCTCTGTTGTCCCTGATGGGTACATCCTGAGGGTGTTTAATAGTTTACACTGACGATGGTCTCTGCTCCTTTGGTCCCAGCCACAGACCAATAACGGGCAGCATTAGATCTGTCCCAGCTGGATTTCCACTCAGATTGATGGGCTCTTCTCTGGGGTGTGGCACTAATGTGATTTCCATAGACGAAGCCCAGCTTGCTTTTAAATTAGACTTGATGTGTGTCTGAGAGAGGACATGCTTATGTTGCTGTCACACTGTGACAATGACTTTTTCTATTAGTGTCTGTCTCCATGGCTTGGCATGTCCGGCCATGTGTGGGTTTGTTGTGACAGCGCTAAGCCTCCTTGGTGACAAACAAACGGGCACAGCGAGACCGTACATCACTGGCATATAACCCCTGCCATTGGTTCACAACCTGTGGCCCGTGCTCTGTTTCACACATCACTTTATAACTGTGTTGTGTACGTCAGTCAGTGTTTGCCATTCCCGGCTCTGAGGGATATACTTTGTTGCCTCTGCCATTTCTCATTGTTTCAGTGCTCCGCTCTCTCCCGGTCTCTTTCTCTCCCAGTAAAGATAATGGGATTATGTGCTTGAAATGTGACCTTGCTGGGTCTCTGAGGCTGAGCATTCCGGACAGCGCAAGGATTCTCACCTGCCCTGCTGCTGACAGACAGGGCCAGATTCCTCCGCGGTCCTGCCCCTCTCCGTCCCAATGCACTCTGGTGCTCCTCGGTGATGTCATCTACGGAGGGCCGGGGACCAGTGCACGAGTGCACGATTCAGATATCAAAGCCAATCAGAGTTCACAAAGTCAGAACCAGTAAGACTGCTTGTACAGCCGTCTCAAACAAGGCATTGAGTTCTGTCTCTCTTTGTGCATCATCACGAGTTGTAACCTATGAATTGTAAAACTGGCTAGAAGCTACCATCAAGAAAGCAGATGCAAGGAGTGGGTAGCAATTTGTCTGAAACCGAAAAATAGGCAGAAATTATCATTGTTGGTTGAATATGAGTTAAGGAGGTGCAGCAGTGGAAACAGCAGGTGTCTGTACTGTGTGTTCCAGCGCTGGTCCCCCGTGCGGAAAGAGGGCCTAGTCTCTCTGTTCGCCTGGTCCCTATCATCTCATCAGCCTCATAGCCCTAAATGTGTGCAGTTGCCCCTCTTTCCTCCATTATGCCCACAGAGTGCTCTGTGCCACCAGGTCCTCAGTGTAATACCTGCTGAATTCTGTCAGCAGCGCAGTGCCAAGAAAGCGTCCCTTTTCCTGAAACAATACGTCTCGCTTCTCCTCACTGTCTCACTGCCAAAACGCGCGAAGGAATGCAAGAGCAGCACCGCGCTGGTGCTCTCCAATTAATTGCTGGTGTCAGCCTGACTCAAAGATGCATGGAGCCTCTCCCTGCCAGGCACACTGGTGATTTGCTAATGGAGCTAAGTGCTTTGTGCATTGGCAGGAGCTGCCGCTGTCAGTCACTGGGGATGCGCATCTGCTCTGCAGTGCGGTTTGTTCCCTCAGAAGCAGCTGCCGAGCACAGACTCACAGACAGAGGGTAGGGGCTGCGAGACTACAGGAACAAAAAGAGACAAAGCACTTTGGAGAAAGCTTCCAATGATTTGTATTCCTTACCAGAGTAGCTGTCTAGATATTTATATGTGCAAATTAAAACGTAAGACTGTTGATATTTATGAACTTGCTTTACTGAACTCAAATCAAATTGAAACAATTTGACATGTGGATAACAGATAGCCCACTCTCTGCTGCTTATTGTAATAAGGCTCCTTACCATTGAATTTAGAAATTGCTCAAAGTGGGTGGTTCAAAGCCTTGTCTGGAGCATTATGGGAAAGGCTGAAATATCTCTCACTTGAGGCAGAATAATCCATTTTACAGCCCATTCTTCTCCCCATAAGTGAGATGCTACAAGAAGATGGGTGGTGAAGGGCCAAACAGCTGTTTTCGAATGGTCAATTAAAGAGGAAATGAGGATGAAGAAAGTGTTTGTGCTTTTGCCAGTTTAAATCAGGTGCTATGATTCACAATTAAATGTTGAAATGTTGAGAGGAATCTACCAGCTACAATAATCTTCCAGTCTTTCTTTTATGATACTTCTCTCAGCACTTTATAGTAATCCAAGCCCTAATCAGAAAAAAGGTTACTTTCCCAAAGTTTCTAATTGCCTTTATTATTTTTACTGCTGCTTAGAGACCGTTACAAATTGCTGCATTAATAATGTATCGATTGTTTGTTTTTTAATAAAAGCAGGAGAGTGAAGTGGCCAGTGAGTGGCAGTAAAATACATCAATTGAGATGTCTATTGGGAGGTTTTTTGGTCCGTTTCCATGCAACCCTGGGTTGTCTCTTTGTTCCAATATTGCTAATAACCCTAATTTTTCATTCTTTTAAAAATTGTATTTAATGTACTATTATCATTACCCCTGCTGTAGGCTCCCTGTGTCCAAAGGACCAGATCTCCTCCAGTGATCCAGTTTTGTTTCATAAGAAATAAACCAAATCATATGAAATGGGGATTAAAAAAGTGAAGTTATTTTAATTAGTCTAATTCATTTTGCTTTCAGTAATTTATGTGGAAATGTTCTAGTTTCCTCCAGTATTTTGAATACACTGTCAGTGTGAGTGAGTGAAACCCCTTCCAGAGTGACACTATGGCAAACCACTACACTGGACATAGTGAGCACGGTCACTGTTCAGATCTGATATCGTCGGCATCAGCAGCTAACATACTAGTGCTTCACCAAGGAATGTCCCAGATTCCCATGGTATTTATTAGACATCGAAAAACAAAGTTAATCTGATAGGCAATGTGCATCGGGATCTGTGATAGAAAAGGAGCTGTTCTTCACCTAGGAACATCAGCAAAGGCTGAAGGACAGTGGCTGTATCTCACATGAACGCACTCTTCTCAAGTCAAAGCATCACATCCATAACTAGGTAAATACACATGAAATGCTGTTCTAAACAAATAGTCATCATAAGTGCAATCTTTTTGTTTTTTTTGGGGTTAGACAAGGAGGATAGGGATATCAGAAAGGGGGGTGGGGGAAATCAGGAGGGTGGACTAAGGTAGAGTTTGAAAAGGTGTGTTTTTAGTCTGCGTCGAAATAGGGGCAATAGGCCCATTCCACCACTGAGGAACCAGAATGGAAAACAGGCGTGAACGTGCAGCTCGACCACCAGGTGCACTTAGAGAGGGAACCATAAGGCGACCAGAGCTGGCAGACCGGAGTGGTCTAGCTGGGGAGTAGGGAGTGATCAAGGATTGTATGTAAGGTGGGGCAGTCCCCTTAGCAGCCTGAAATGCCAACACTAGGGCCTTGATTAGTGTGTACAGCAGGGAAACGTAGCACAGCCAGGAGGGTAATGTGGAAATGCACACACTCCAAACTGCACTGCCTCCCTGTGGTCTTCATCCCCAGGTCCGAATGCAAACCTCTCACAGCGGTAGTGCTACGTTGTGAGAATGAGCTGAGATGCTATTCACCTAGGGCCCGCTTGGTCAGATTACATTTCTCCTGGTATGGGAAGTCAACATTTGTCATTACTCCACATGGTGTTTGTAATCGTATCTATTGATAAATTCATAGAATGATAGATTCGTTGAATATCAGGATGTTGATATCTGCGTATTCATTCAGGGCCATCCAATAACCATCATTTGAAAAAGTGAAAATAGAACAAGGAATATTATTCATTTAAAAAAAGTTGCACTTCTGATTTCAATGTTATTATTCAGACAGTGTCTCTATTACTACATGAAAATACATTACAATAATGTAAATCATTATCAGAACAATAATCAGGGGTTGCGATGGCTGTGAGATATCACCCATGTAGGTCAGCGTAGTTCTTAAAATATCAGCCGTCTCCAGAGCCTTTTTCGTTGATCCAATTAGCGATGCTGTGAGAGATTATTATCTTTAATGGAAAATAATTGGCGGAGACAGAAAGGAGCGAGCAGGATGGGCTGTGTCCCCTGACTCCTGCGTTAGCGCGGGGAGCTTGAGTGTGCGACGCCTCGCGCGGTGGGGAATTCCACCGTCGATGGGAGCCCCCACGTGCTGATTCCTGCTCATGACTCACACCGAAAACTTTCGGTATTATGTGGTTACATCTAGGGTGAGGTAGGTTGTTTTCTACTGTAGTCTACATAATCTACAAAATGACCCCACAAAAATGTGTTTAGTCTTTAGTTTCTTATTTATAAATAGGGTACTTTGAATATAAAGGACAGGATTTTAAACAATATCTATGGATAAACAATGTTAGACAATTTGAGACCATGAACATTCTGTCATTTTCATCTTTGAAAGTGTCCATCTGTGGATGCATCTTATTTGTCAGTGGCCTTTTTCAGCTTTGCCCAAGTTAACCTGAAATATTCCCTTGTTTGGTTGCTTGCATGGTCCAGGGAATGGATCCCAAGGGTAAAAACTCATTTTGTCAGCTATTTAGTTTTGTCATCATCATCATCTAAAAATATCTGGCTGTGTTGCATAAAGCAATTGGCGTCCATGTTAATGTTCAGGGTCAGAGTTTCCAGATCTTGTGAACAATCGACATAGCTCCCATATTTTCTACCCTTCTGCTTCCTGTCCCTTGTGTTCTCGAGTGTGTACATGTTGTATTTGTATGTGTGTGTGTGTGTGTGTGTGTTTGCGTGTGCATATTTGTGCGAATGTGAGTTTGTGTGCTGCTCTCTCTGCATGCCTGTGTGTATGCACACGTGTGTGTGTGCGTGTGTCTCATTCTTGGCCCAGCTCCATGGAATGCAGGAACAGAGGGGCAGCCCGCAGAGTTGCCCCAGAGTGGTGCATGTGCCTGCTGAAAACTCTGCATGTGGGAAAGTGGCATTCCCCTTTGTTCCCACAACCCCCAGGACAACACATTACGTCACAATCAGACACGCAGAGCCAAAGGTCAAAAAAAGCTGGCCCTGGTCCATCTGTGTAGGCAACAGTCTGCAAAAGCGGGCGGCAGGAAAGAGACAGAGCAAGGGGAGAAAGAAGTGGAGCGAGAGAGAATGAGAGAGGGAGAGAATGAGAGAGAGAGTGAGGGGGAGAGAGAGAGCTGGGGAGAGAGAGCGAGGGAAAATGTCCCAGATTCCCATGGTATTTATTAGACATCGAAACAAAGTTAATCTGATCGGCAATGTGCATCGGGATCTGTGATGGAAAAGGAGCTGTTCTTCACCTAGGAACATCAGTTACAACACCAGGTTTTTTTTTACTGAACCTCTAAAACTCTGGGCTTATTTAAAAAAACTTGTTTATGTTGGGCGGAGTGCTATTTAATTATTTATTTATTTATTTGGCGTAACCCCCGTGCGTGACCCGCAGAAACAGGATAACCCTCCACACATGCCGGTCGACGGCTGAGACCCTGGCAGGATTGTGGAGAGCCGGAGATAAACGGAGAGATGTACCTGTACAAAGCCCCATGCTCCGACATCCCCAACCCCAAACAGAAAGGGGCTCAGAAGCTGGAGAGAGCCGCCTCTCGGTACCGCAGGCAGAGCTCCGGGGTGAGGGCGTACCACCCCCGCTGCTGGGGCGGGCTGAAACCCAGCAACCCTCTGGAGCTGAAGCACCTGGAGGAGTTCCTCAACGTGCACACGCTGTCCCTGCAGGACTCCACCCGGGCCAGGACCGGGATGGCATACAGGTACACAGGGAGGGGGCAGCGGGGGCCGGCTCAGCTCTGGAATTTGGGCTCTTATTAGTGGTGGGAGGTCCGGGCATGATCAACTTTTCTAAGAGTATTCAAGTTTGAGTAGATTACTTGTTTTTTGTTGCCTGTGGGTTGTAAAGTTCTGTGTGCGGCTGTGTTAATTAGTGGGGAGCAGAAGTACTGCTTTTTCAATTGGAAATCATTTAGCATTTGTTACCAGCATACTCTGCACCAGTTTGGTTACTTTTAAAGTCTTTTTGGGCTCAATTTGGAGAAATATGTCTTTTTTGATTGCCTAATTTTCTGGCTGGCACATTGTTTATAGATTGAATGGATATTGGAATTGTTGGAATCTTGAATGTGAATATTGTCCATCAGGTGTGGATATTTCCAGTTTTAATTTACAATGAGGTTAATATTGTCAAAGGCTGCCAGTGGGGATATGGGAGGGGGGGAGTGTTCTGTATGCTGCTCATCTCCACGGAAACCGTATTGAACATCTGTTGATCTGCTTTACCAGGTCAGCCTGATGTTCCCCAGCTCTACCCTGGGGCAGCCCCTAACCACAGCCTCTGCTCAGCGTTTCAGAAAAATGTCAACAACCATATCATAGGCTGGGTAAAACTGAGTCAATGTCAGGGAGCAGCAGATGGCAACAGGGCCTGCGAAAATTGGACTGAACTAGAGATAAAAAAGATTAATCTGTCAAATTAATCTGAAGGTGTCAGACAAAGCTTTTGCTCTCCTCTGTGCCTCAATATCAGCTTTACTCTGTCTCTTTCTCGCTGGTGATTTTGGACACTGTGCGCGGTGTTGTTTTTAGAGCAGCAATAGTGTAACCGTGTGGTCATGTGACTGCCCACCCCCGTTTATAATTTACTGCCAGGACTAGCACTGTACATGTCCCCGGCTTTAACCCCCGCATGGCTGACACACCTCCCTCTATTTCTGGTCTGCTCACCCAACACAGATGGGCCTTGGGGTCATTGGGGCTTTTCTGGACTGGATGGATTTTGCATTTAGTGCATCACAGTGAGGAAAATGCTTTTGAAAGTGTGAAGCTAGTCTTTAGGAAATGCTCTGATCTGAGATATAGGATGCTGACGGACCGACCCCTTGCACTTGCAATATGCAAGCAAACTGCTTTGCTGATGGATGCTCACAGCCGCAGAGTTGTAAAGACAGCTCAGAAGATCCGCGGCTGTGAGCTCCCCTGCATACAGGACATTTATAACAGTCGGTGCATCAGCAAGGCCCAAAAAATGGTCAAAGACCCCAGCCACCCCAACAACAGCCTGGACAGCCTCAGAGCCAGGTCCAGCAGACTCAAGGACTCCTTCTACCACCAGGCCATCAGGTTCATGAACACTGAATAATAATTCTGATTTTAATGACTAGTATTTTAAGTATTTTAAGTATTTTTAGATTGGTTTTATGCTGCACTACTGTTTTTTATTTAGCACGATACATATGTATTATATTCAGCACTTGGTTCTCTTCAGCATCATTATCATGTCGATTTTATTGTGTTTTTAATTGTTTATTGTATTGTTTTATTGCATATTGTATTGTTCTGCTGCAGGTCGAGGGGGGCAAGACTTAAGATTTTGGTTCTTTTTTTATATGTGCATATGATGAAGATGCAACAATAAAACTGAATCTGAATCTGAATCTGAAAGTCCCATGCATTATGTGGCTCACAAGGTCAGCACATCATGTGACTTTAAACTAAAATCATTGGACCTCCAGTTATCATAAATCATGTGACCAACAGGGTGATAAGTGACCTCATCATACTCTGTGAGAACATACTTGCAGGCAGGAAGATTCCATCACCATCCTTTCAGGGTCAATTAGCCCCTCTTGATAGGGGCTTTCAGTTGCACAATTCATTGGCACTGACTTGTCATCCTGTCCTACTGAGTATTGAATAACTCAAGTGATGTGAGCTGGAATTAAAAAATGAAAGATCATTTTTGTACAGTTCAAGTTATCACCAATAGGGTGTATTTTAAGACACATTTCTATTCAGTGGTTATCCATAAAAGGAAAGTTATGGGAATGTTATCATTTTGATTTAATAACTAACATTTTTGCTTTTTTTTGGATTGGCTCTGAAGATTTATTTACTTTGATTAAATATTTCTGCTGCATGCTGACCCTGGCCAGACCAATGATAAAAAGACCTACTTGGTCATCAATCCTTATATTCCGCTTTCACAGAAAATAGTGCATTATGATTCTACTCTTAATTAGTCTTAGTCTTAATTGATCTGTTAGTTACACCAGAAAGCAGGTTAGTACAAATGTACTTTTATTTACAGTATTATTAGTGTTTTATTGCTTGGCATTTTCCAGCTTTGAATGTCATTGAACAGAGCTTAGAGGGAGAAAGGTATTTTCGTAACATAAAACCCTGCCAAAGCCCATTTCTGGAGGTCAGACAATTCATGCAGTTAAGACACAGATGGCACAGATTTGTTCTAAATGCAGCCATTGTGTTGAGAGGTAGCTCAGTATATTACTGCTCAAGTTAATGTATCTATAATCTTTTAGTTTTAAATCTTTTTGATTAAAGAGTGCTGGGATGCTACCTCAGCATTGTTATTTGAAATGATTACTTTCCCCCCTGCTTTGTCCATTACATTGATTGTTTTCATCAATGTCGGGCAGGACAGTGTGTGTGCATATTTGAATTCATAGCATAAACATATACTCAGTGAGTATACTTTATTACATGTTTATTAGACTTATATTTTACACTTATTAAGTCTTCTGCTGCTGTAGCCTATCCACTTGTTGTTGTGTGTTCTTTCTTACCGACTAATCCACACCCTGCTTTATTTTCAAAAAGTATACATGAGGGTGTGAAAGTTTTGGAATCATAATCGATTTTAAGTAAAAAAAGTCTACTACAGACAACAGTTTCAGAGAACCAATCGACACTAATCTAGTCCAATGAACTATGTTAATGATTAGCTCTGGCCTTTGATTGTACGGAGGGTATCTGTGATGTTCCTGGAACATACTTCGGTTCAGGGAAAGGCTGAATTCACAGGCCGGTGTGAAAACTGGGTGTGAACAAGAATGTAATTTGCTCAATTTTGTTTTGTTGTGCTCTTCTGTCGACTGTTTTGGGAATCAGGACATCGGGATTCCTGTATGGTGCTTCTGCAAATGCTTTTTCCATGACCCACTTTACGCAATGCATGTGAACTGATTATGTGATACTGTTTAGCTTGCGCATCAGTCCAATTCATGTTTTCCAGTATCATTGCAGGCTAACACGACTCTTTTCAATGGAGTCGGTTTCCCTCCACTGGCGATGCTTAGACAGCCTTAGCTGTGCTCATGTCAGTACAGGTGTCGCCGTACATCTGATGAATTATGAATGAGTGCAAATATCCAGTGTAGAAACCTGAGTGAGAAATTTAACAACCATTATCTACTTTGAATGTGAATCTGGTGTGGCAACCAGGACATGCAAATGAAAGATTTTTAAATATTAGATTTGATTATTAGATTAGATTAGATTCAATTCAACTTTATTGTAATTCTAAGGCAATGAAACTCTGCACTGCCTTGCTCCAGGGCAATGGCGGGAGTACAACAAGGGACAATTTAGACTCTCCAATTAACCTAACCTGCATGTCTTTGGATAATTGTAATATGCATAATTACTTCTCAAAACCTAACCTCACTTCTGAAAAGCGATTATTTTTTTACTGTAGATCATAGCTCTGAAATCATGAAGTGTCTCTCCAAGTGACAATGCAGAATTTGGCGATATTGTCATATGATCAATCACAATGCTATTGAATATAAAAATGGATGAGACATATATATATTTTCCTTGAGATTGAGTGAAGGTTTCTTCATCCTATGCCAAAGCATACAAACTGAGAAAAAAACTGCATTACCCAAAATGCACAAATGGGTCCAGGTCCAGTGTTGTGTAGCCTGGAGGCTGAGCCTCTACATTTACATAATACATGTATATACAATCTCTACATGAAGTGGCTGTACATTAAGTGTGAATCCCCAGCAAACTGTCAGGTAAATGCAGAGAGCGGGGCATCAGCATGCCAATTGCCCATCATTTATTAATCCTGGAAAAATGATTAATATTTAACGTGGATCGGCAGGTGTCCCCTCTAAATACTTAATTGCCCTTGCAGGACTGAAAAAGGAATTAACACGCAAGGTTTCATCACACCATTCAGTCAAGTCCCTGGGGGTGGCTGAGCAGTGCTTAATGTTCCTCAGATCTAGACTCATAAACAAATCCATCTCCAATATCAACATTGTGCTGTAATTACCTGGCTCCGATGCCGATGCCGAGTTGTTCATGTATTTTCATCTTATGTTTCAGCTGTATCAACTGAAATAAATCTCCTTTTTAGCTCAGTATGCTGTATCATAAATATATTGGCTTGCTTGGCCTGAAGCTCTGAAAACACAATATCCATATTATCCTGTATAACTGTAATATTAATCTAACTTCATGTATGATAAAAAAGGAAATGTATGCTTACTAACCTATTTGTACAATTCGTTGACTGATCATGAACATACCACTGATATCTGAGAGCCTTTAGTGCCCTTAGAAACATCCAGTACTCTCCCTCTTCTGTTAAAATCGGCAACAGCCTCTTAGCTCGTCTTCTCGTCTGAGTAATGTGTGGTTTTGCTTCAGTCCACTTACATTAATTACAGGCAACTTACTTTATTAATAATTCACCCAGTCATTTTGATATCACCCTCCCTCCCCCTGCCTGACACACTTAAATAAGGCTCCGGTTCAGGAATCCCCGACTTGATTAATTTGAGTGTCTGAAATGCACAGTGCGTGATGTAACATATTTGGCAGTGTTTTCTGTCTCATTGTTGTAGATCTGGATGTTGGCAGACCAGAAGGACTTAAGAGACCCAGAATGTGCAGAGACACTCAGGGGATATGATTGAAGTATTTAAAATCTTAAAATGGATTAATAATTTGGACCGCAGAAGCTATTTCAAGCCAAGTTATGTCAGCAGCATAGTGGAAATAAGTCAAAAAGAAATATCGCACTCCACAATTCTCCAGGAGCATATTGAACAAGCTTTACAGACTTTTTCATGGAATGATCAATTCTGGCATTTTTCAAGACAATATATGACATACTAACAGTATCACTCGAGACTACGGCTAAATGTTGAGGAAAAAATTGATTTATATCAGTATTTATACTACATGTACCCTTTAGCAGACTTTAGCAGCAATGTACACATTATATTTGTACATACAGATGATTTATACATATATTTTACTTTTACTGAAGTACTTTGCTCACTGGTACTTCAGCAGTTCCCAAGCTGCAAATTAAAACCCACTACCTTTGAGGGCGTTACAAGCCCTGTTCTCTATCCATTATACTGCACTGCCTTCCCATTTGCTTTTTCACATGCATGCAATTATGAAGACTTTGAGACTTCACCATGGAGGGGGAGTTTAACCACCCTCTATCACTCTTACCCGGCTTATATGTAATCTCCACACATTTCTAAATCATTCGTACTTTTCTCTACAATTCAAGTACATCCAAAAAAATATTTCAAAAATTAGACAAATTACACAAACGTCACAACATTGTGAATCTGAAAAATTAATTATTTTCAAATAACTGGTTCAACTTAACTGACTTGTGCTACAGTAGGTAAAAAAAAAAGAGGGGCGCATCTTGCACAGATCTATTATCAAAAAGAGACAAGAAGGCCTGTCTTTTTCTTTCTTACTCATCCCTCCTTATTTTAGTAGTCTGTAACTGTGGGAAAAGCTATTGCACATTCAATTTGGTTGGTGCCACATGATAGGCTGATTAGATATTTGCATTTACCAGCTGGTGTACAGGTGTACCAAATAAAGCGGTCACTGAGTGTATAATGTGCTTGATGGATTGTTAATAGATTCCAATATAAAAAATTTCATTAGTAAATCAGCATTGCTGAGATGAATTCATTGGTACTTGTATTAACTCGTTAATTAGAATCGAAGTACATAGATTCCAATACAGGTCCATCAAAGTTCTGAAGGACATGATTTCTCATGAAGAGGGTTATTAGAATAACTAATTATACTAACTAACCACCAGAAAGTGAGGTTGATAAAATGTACTACCTTACCTCTGTAGCAAAAATAATGTTCATGTCCTTACAAATAGCTGATGCACTTTTTATATCCTGGATAATTTTTCTCTAACATTAGCTCTGTACCATAGCTTGTTTAAAGCACATGACTGTGTGTTTACAATATATAATGGGAAGAGGTGTGGTTTGGAGTTGAAGTTATTTTTGTTCTTTTTGGCTATATGGTCTCCACCCACACATTAATCTAATGAGTAAATTCACTGAAGACATTCTAATTTTGCAGTGTTTAATGTAAGACTCATCTTTGCTGAATATTGATTTATCCATGTTGTAGGGGCCAGTAAGATTTATATTTTCTTTGCATCTTCTCTATGCTGCCCCTGTTATATTTGCAGTATTTACTAGTTAGATGTTATTGGAAAAACATATATTGACTGTGGCCATTCAATGACTGTGGCTAATAACAGCACATGTTTGTTCTATGTCAACAAAATGGCGGCAGTTCACTACTTCCCTATTTTGCAAATAATATCTATAGTGTCTCCTCAAGCCTTGTATTAAACAACCATCCCATTACAGTAGATTAATCATCATCAATCATGAAAATGACCACAAGTGAAGCTTGAAAGCATGTGGACTAACTTTGAAGTCCACTAAGTGTGCTGAGACTTTACCACTAGGGCCTACAGTTAATTTTGAGCATCCCCCATCTGGGTTATACACCAGGTGTCCCTGTAGGGCCTTTGAGTTCCTCTGAGTTTGTTTTGTAATAAGCCCTGAATAATTATCCAATTGGGTACTAATTATGAAGTGTTCTTCAGCGTGAAACAATAAAACAATGCTGTTAATGGTAAGAAAGGCAGTAAAATATTGACGCATTAGCAATATTCAGATGCATTTTCGTCCATGGTGGATTAAACCAAAGTTCTATAGGTACATTGCATACTGACTGACTTTGCAAATCTGCCAGCGGCGGCACGGATGGTGCAGTGGGTAGCACTGCCGCCTCACAGCAAGGAGGTCCTGGGTTCGAATCCCTGTCGGCCGGGGCCTCTCTGTGTGGAGTTTGCATGTTCTCCCTGTGTCTGCGTGGGTTTCCTCCGGGTACTCCGGTTTCCTCCCACAGTCCAAAGACATGCAGGTTAGGCCGATTGGAGAGTCTAAATTGCCCGTAGGCATGAGTGTGTGAGTGAATGGTGCGTGTGCCCTGCGATGGACTGGCGACCTGTCCAGGGTGTATTCCTGCCTTTCGCCCAATGTATGCTGGGATAGGCTCCAGCCCCCCTGCGACCCTGATCAGGATAAGCGGGTTCAGATAATGGATGGATGGATGGATGGAAATCTGCCAGCTTACCTTTAATCTTTAGAATAAACTGGTACATAGGTACCAAGGAGCTTTAGATGCAATTGTTTTCTGATATGCACTGCAAAACAGCATTTTCTTAACAAGTTTTCTAGTCTTAGAATAAGACTTGAGATCTAATTTCTTCAAGTATAACATTTTTGTTTGTTTGAAATTACTACTTACAAGTGAAATATTCTTATTTCACAAAGTAAGAGAAGTAAGGTTTTAATTCTACATATCAGACTGAAGTACATAAGATTGACTCATGTATTTGTTTTTGCAGTTTGAGTTCAGTATGTGCGTGGAGATGCACATTCACTTGAAGGTGCAGAACAGCAGCTAAGCTGTATTCTGTGCTCGGTACATTGGGTTCAGTGAAGTGGGTTCAGTACTGCGGTCCTCTGCTGTTTAGTCATTTCCCTCTGTCACTGCCTTTATCTATCATACACATATCAAATTCAGCTTTTCACATCCACTCTTCCTCCACCTTCTTTCACACTGTCTGTCAACTTTATACTTTCTCTTCTCTCCCTTTACTCATCCTGAGCTCTTTCCAGCTTGCCTCTGCCTGCAGGGTTTTGAATTATTTATGAAGGTGTAGCTTATAAAAGTATATTTAAGAGACGTAATCATGTAGTCTGGCAGTTAGTGAAGCAATCAAAGTAAAGCACCCTGTGCCCAACACGGCTGCTCTGGCCGCTGCTCTGCGCTGCTGATTGGATAAACAGCTGATTGCTATTCCCTCGCCATTATTTTCCGAGTGACGACCCATGGGATGTTTGTATCAGGTTTATTATGTTGGTTTTACTTCATAGTGTCACTAGCTGAATACACTCATTTGTGTGCCTTGTGCAGATTTATGTGTGTGTGTGTGTGTGCGCATGCACGCGTATACTTAGCTCAGCACACAGGGATTGCAGGGTCAGGGTTATTATGTGAGGTCACTTCAGAGTGACAAGTAAGTGCTGAAGAGATGGCAGTCCTGCTTCTTCATTTATGCACTATCCTCCACACCAGATTTCCTATCTGAGTTTAATGCCGAGGGGACTTCATAGATCTTCCTGACTATCCACAGCAGAGGGCTATTCTCACTGTTATCCCCCAAACTCCCAACCTCTGACCAGAGAAAAGCACTGCAGCATGTGCTAGTTAAAGATGATTCATAAGAAGCGTAGGGTGGTAAGTATGGATGTATGGTTGTCGAATCCCACGCAGTGCGTCCTGGGTAACTTGAGTGGGCATCTGCCCCATCTGCAGGTGCAAAATATGAACCGCTGTGAAACGAGGTAGGAGAGGCAGACACCTGCATATTTGAAAGCAGTGCCGGATATGGCCATTAGGGGGAGCCCAGCTGTTAATAATGTCCTGATGAATGGTCCCTTTGAGTGGCAGCATCTGCTCAGTCCCAGTGTAGAATATTTCCAGCAGCCTTTCCTCCTGTTTCTGTTAGTTTGAGGGCTCCTGAGGTTCGTCTTGGAGATAAAAGGCCCGGCACTGAATCCTGCAATGCAGGTAGATAACTGTGAGTGTGGTTGTGTGCGAGTGTGTGTATGTATGCGTTTGTATGTGTACGTGTGTGTGTATGTGTTTGTGCATGTGTATGTGTATGTTTATGTGTTTGTGCATGTGTGTGTATGTGTATGTGTATGTATATGTGTGTGTGTTTGTGTGGATACAGACCAGACTGAGTGTGGTATGCCACAGGGCAATGATAGCCATCCAGGGAATGGATAAGAGATGGTATTCCCAAAGTATGGTGTCCTGATCAATTACAACAGCGCCTGTGGAACACATCTGCTTCTATCAGCTATTAAGATCAGTGCTTGCCTGTGGGACCATTACTGGGAATATTGCCTTTAAAAATGCTTGAAGTATTTATGTGTTGTGAGTCAACCTGAAAGCATGGCTATCAAGCTAGTCCCACTTGCTTTGAGGTGTAGATATCCAATATTTCCCTCTGGAGAGCCCTCCCTTTATCAAAGTCTTTTTGATTAAAGTTATACTGTAGGATATAGGCCTGTCATTATTCTTATCTGGTGCCAGATATATTTATTTATTCTTTTTTTCTGTTTGTATATACGTGGAGGGATTCTGTCCATTGTTTTCTTCTGGCCAAAAATGTTTTTCAGCTTTTTTCCCATCGTTCACGATCTATCTTTTCATTTCCGTTGTGAGCGCACACAGTGGATATAACTCAGATGGAGTATGTGTTGATGTTGTCGTTATCAGCACTTCCTTCATTGCGGTTGATTTATGTGTGTGTGGCACCAGGCAATGCAGTGCACACATTATCAAGTAGTCCTGGGCAATCTTTTTTCATTACAGCAACGTGCTTCGTCCTGTCAGGTGGTTCAACTCTCAGCACCACCTCTAATTCCTTGAACTCTGCAAACAATAAGAAGTTCTGCCAAGCCTGGACAGGCGTCACACACAAACAGGATTTCGTACCCAGTTTAATTAGTGGTTCAGTGCCCTGGTTCTGGAGCTACCGGCTACGTGCATTTCAGCACAGTGATGAATTCTAATCACAACAGGCTGTAAGGGCCCCATGCACCTGGATGTGGTTCTTCTGGTTTTCACTCAAGTGTACAGTGTGCAGTGAACTTTGCAGTGACCTGTGGGGGTGGATGATGTGCCCTTGTGCAATACACATGCACATTCATATGCATACACTTTGACCACACCGATGCACACGCTGTCTCTCTCAAACACGCACGCACTCACGCATGGAGGAAGGCTGGGAGGTAATTCCCACTTTAAGTACACATTCACATGTGGCACATGCATACACATCTTAATAATTAAGTTATTCAGTTTTAGGGGGCAATTACTTCTTGGGGCAAATAGGTTTCAGAACCTTTTATAAGAAATTAAATCATTATTGTATTATTTAAAAGTGTGTTTTGTGTTTACTCATGTAATATTACTCTTTGTCTGATATTACATGTTCCTAAAGATTAGAAACCATTCAGTGTGACGAAATATGTAATAATAGAGGAAATCAGGAAGGGAGCAAATCCTTTTTCACAGCACTGTATTCACACACGTACTGATGAACATGCAGTCAAGCATGCCTACACAGACACTCTACAATTAAGGACGCAGCAGATACAAGTTACAGCTGGTCCTGAAAGCCGCAGGAGCTGTGCAGAGACACACTCACTGGAAGGCTTCACTCAGTGGCATGCTGGGAGCTCTAAGTCAGGAACCCTGTGGAGACAAGGCCCTAATTGGCCACTTAATTGAACCCTGGGCTTCTCGCCTCCTGTTTCATTTGGTGCTTGGGTGATTAACTTAGCCATCTCCAGATAAAAAGGAGAAAAAGGTTAAAACACCAGCAGGTGGAAATGACTTTACATTCAGCCATAATCACGGGACAGGATGATGTGTGTATGTGTGTGTGTGTGTGTGTGTGCATGTGTGTGTGTGAGTGCGTGTGCACTCATGCGTCATTTCATTTCATAGTCTCACTTCCTGCTCTGATTGCACTCTAGGGGTAATGGTAAATGGTTGGCATTTATGTAGTGCCTTTATCCAAAGCGCTGTACAATTGATGCTTCTCATTCACCCATTCATACATACACTCACACACCAACGACGATTGGCTGCCATGCAAGGCACCAACCAGCTCGTTAGGAGCATTTGGGGGTTAGGTGTCTTGCTCAGGGACACTTCGACACAGCCTGGGCGGGGGATCGAACCGGCAACCGTCCGACTGCCAGAAGACTGCTCTTACTGCCTGAGCCATGTCGCCCAGGGGTAGGGTTGGCCCCATTCACTCTAGAGATGGGATTCAATTTGGGGGAAAGGTGCGGAGCTGTAAAATGTACCAATCGAGTTCTCTCCCACTGAGGCAAAGGATCACTCACAGTGGGGATGAAGGTGAAGGTTCTGTACATTTAGCAGTGAAGTAAGCACTCAGCACTGTAATACACTGAATTTTGGGTTTGTGGAGTCCGGTGGGAGTGAGCTGCAGTGGGAGGGAAGTGATGTGTATGACATATTGGTTGTAGAGCTTGGCTGGCTGCCATATGGTAGCAAGTTTGAATTAGAGGAGGTATCTGAGCAGTGACCTGAATTCTTTTCCACAGCTGTGCAAGTAGATATAATACAATTTGCTCAGGATGTGGGTGTCTGCTGTGCAAAATAGATAATGTGATTTAATAAGAAGTTGCCAATGAGGCAGAGAAACCAGGAGTAATGCACAGATAGACTCTCCGTCACACCTCAGATATTTCACACTGAAGACATATGGCTGACATTTGCATTGTGACAGGACTTATGTCCTTCTTTGGATCAATAATGTCCATTTAGATATATCTCTGATTTATAGTAAGTGGGTGCTAGGAAAAACTAGTCTCTCCCTGACGCCTCTGTTCCTTCTGTCACATCACAACCATTAAACTGCTCTGTCAGATGAGAATTTGTTGGTCCCATAAGAGGATTCTGGGTATTAGCAGTTGGCTAACTACTTTCAATCGGTCACCTGACAACCGACCCCAAGTGGGGGCATGACCTTTTTTTAAAATTGTGAAATGGTTAACTGGTTCACACATTCCAGAGAACCAGAAAAATATCTACTCTCTCATCAAATCTGAGCTTGTTCAGCCATGACTGGGGGGTGTTGGCGGTAGATGGGATTTTTACTGTAATGTGGTGTCTCTCCAGTGTCCAGTTCCATTCCTTCTGCACTGCTGCTGTGTCTGGTCACATGGTATACAATCTGGATTGTGTGTGTGTGTGAGCACTCTCACAAATAAAGGTAAATACAGCAATATGTAATTAATTTGTACCCAAAGACAATATTACTGTATTTTCAGGGAACGTTGTGATCTTTGAAGAACAAAAATGTACCTCCGCTGCGACTTTATTTCTGAAAGTGTGTGTGTATGCGTGTGCGGACATGTTTCTATGGTTCACAGAGTGCGGACAGGCCAGAAGTAAATCCAATACCCAATGTAGATTGTGTTGTCTTATTCCTTCACATATACATTTTGTTTTCTTTTCACTATTGGTTCATTTGTAAACAAAAACCTTCACTGCCAATTGACTGCTTTTATCTCCAATACTGATATCCATTTTCCAGCACAACCAAAAATTCAAGAGGAATACTTGCCTGTGTGTGGGAGAGAGTGAGAGGTGTGAAAAAGAGAGAGGGAGGGCAGAGATCTGACCACCTCAAATGCTCAGCGATTTCAAAACATACAATTAGAGTTAGCCAAAGGATAAAAACTACAACAGGATACAAACTATACCTAATGGGGTACAACACACACACACACACATACATTATTTTCGACTATTTTGAGAGATTAGAAATAAATCCTGGCCACAAATGCCAATAGAACAGGCTGAAATGAATTTTAATGAAACACCGATCAGTTTTGAACCTTTGTCTGCATAGTTTTAATAAATCTAGAACAATCCAGGGCTGTATAATCCACCTAGCCTTCAGACGTAGAAACCTTCATCAAATGTAATTAGAAAGTAATTGGAGCAAATAATTAGAGCATGGATATAGCAATTAAGTAGAGCCAGATGTTTCCGTTCAATTCAGTTAAACAGATATTATATGCCAACAGAGCAAGTCAGAAGTACCTGGTAGATGCCTATGCCCTGGAAACAAATAATATATTTTTGCATATGAAACATTGGTGTGACTTAATAGGTATATGGCTGAAGCTGACAACAGAAAGGAGAAGGCCATAGTGTCTGATGAATGAGCTTGAGACAAACGGTCCTGAGTGCAGGATACAGCGCCCAGGAGCGCCTGTAATATCTTCATAGAGGTGGCATGGCAACAGAGGATGGATTTTTCCACAAGAGAGGGAAATAAAGTTTACATATAATGCTTTAATGGTGCAGCTAATCTATGGAAATATAAAATGTAGTTGTCTGTCATTGGTAATAAAGTTTGGTATTACAGGTAAGCATTAGATTGGCTTTAGAGCATTAGATTGTTTTTTTGAAATTGCTCAGGTTTCTCAATAAGTCAATGAGCTTTTTACTGAGGTTTTTACATGTTACACCTCAATCATGCTTCCAGGGACCTGACACCTTATGAATAACCATGTCTGGTCACTTCATGTCAACAGGCTCTTCATTACAATACTGACCACTTTGCATTTGTCATTTGAAAATTATTTTATTAGTACTGTATTATTGCCTTCAATTATATATAATGACACTAATGATATCTGTAATATATGAGGTAGATCTCTAAATCTATATATTCTTATAGAATAACATATATATTCATATTTGTTATTCCATATTTCAGCTTTTGTGACTTTTTGTTGTATATATTGTAGCCTTCTGAACCGAGAGGATTTGGAAATATTTAGTTTGTAAATATGTCTCTCATGCTGGAAAATGTTTTAATTTAATGGGTGATAAAATGCAATTCACACAATCTCTTAACCATCCCGCATTATTTGCTGTTCACACAGAGCTCCAATGATTAGGCCCGTCATCCGTCCCTGTGATTTTAATTAAGGCAGGCCTGAGAGTCAACAATCAATCATCAACTAGACTTAAGCCCCAGCTGCAGCACAATCAGTCATTAATACACCAGGCTTAAATATAACCTTGCGACGGGCTTGCTAATGTAAGTGCAGTCATTGTATAATTAAGCTGTGGATGATATCTGCTCTTGAAGGCAGGGAGGCTGGATAATTGTTTTTAAAGGTGCCTGCTGAATACAATAAACGTGTTTATTAAATGGTGGCACCACATGCTGTGAAGGGTGTAGCACTCCTCATCACTCACTAAGATACGAAAGGAAATAACTATGACCTCCTCAGCACTGGAAAGGGTGGAATCTACTTTCTGTGATTGAGGTGTGAGATACTTCTGCTGTGTGAAGTGATAAACGTGTGGCTCTTTTTCCCTGGAGAAGGATCCTCTTAATTACCCCAGTTGGATATGGGTAGACTTGAATGGAAGTAATGGAGGTGAGAGAGGGTTGATGCGTATTTCAGCTGATCTTCTTTGACAGATAGAATTGAAGACAGAGGACAAACAAATAGCCACTCTACCTGCCCTATCGATCGGCAGAGTTGCTGGTGGTGGGGGGAGGTGCATCATTCTGTAATGCTGGGGGCCATTTCAGTCATGAGCCAGGTTCTTTATGCAGTGCAGTCATTTGATGAAAGACTCTTGTACGACCCAAGGACCTGGAGTGGCAGGTAGATCTCACATCCCCCGGAAAAGTGCCAGCGCGAATGCGCAGGGCAGTGTGTGGACCTACTACAGCAGAGACCTTGAGCCACACATTAAAATCTTCCCCACGAAGCAGAACAGCTGGCTATCTGAGTCTGGAGTCGATTAGGATGCAAACTAATTGCCGTGGCCGTTATGTAACAGCGAGGCAGTGAAAAGCCTTGAGTCTTGAGAGGGAGGCGGAGGCGAGCGCCCTGGGTTTTAGCTCAGTTGCTGTTGATTGCTGTGCCAGCGGAGCATTCTGGAAGGATCAGAGATGCGTGACATCAGGGAGCTGTGTGACGGGATTGGAGGGGCCACTCCGTGCCTCCCGCGGCCCAGCAGGTCTCTGTGATGTCCCCCCAGCCCCTGGCGCTCTGCTCCCAGGGCTAATGTGACTCGCTTCGCTAAGGTGCTTCAGGAACATTGCGAAAGCCCAGCTCAATGGGAAATAGATTACTCCACGTTGCGCTGTCGAGTTTTCCCTCTCTCGCTATCTATCTGCCGCCCCAGATTTACTTTATTTGATATTCGCCCCTGTATTATAGCACAGCGGGGACTCTCCTGCGGTCACGCCCGTGAAAAACGGTCATATATTTACTCGAAAGTGTACCCCATACCCAATAAGAGGACTGAATCGTTCATCTTTGGCTCTTTTAAATTCATTGCAGTGCATGCAGCGCGACACTGATCTTTTGTTCTTTTTCAGCTTGCTATTTAACCGCTATCCTTTCAAGCATATGCATCGGAAAGCTAGAACGGCAGGTGAGATGCTGAACCGGAGTTCTATGTAGGGAAACACTACAAGGACTGATTTGTGTTCTTGAGCCCTAAGTGCCTTGCTTGAATGTTCAAGCCCTGCGGTAGAGAGTGCAACCCTGCACACCCACACCGTACGTCAGAGCTCCGTGTGCTGAATCCTCTGACTTATCCACACTGGAGGAGCTCTGCCTCCGTTCCTGCAGCGCTGCTGCACAGCTGAGCACACGCACAAGCACCAGCCTGGTGCCAGCCATTGATCTGCATTGTGCTCTGAGTGGGCGATTAATTGTGAACGATGAAAAGTATCATCAATCACGATAACGTTTCTATTGTTCTGTATTGTTTTTGTGTCCACGCACTCATCTGGCTCTGCTTGAATTTTTATCAAAATGTTTATTGCTATAGCTTCTAGTGGAAAAAGGGTACGGGGTACATTCAGTCCAAAGGAATGGAAATGTCTCAAGACGTATCACCTGTTTTTACATTGTAATTCAAACAGCACCAGCTTATTAAGGCAGATAGAGGAGAAACTCATTTCAGCTGTCACAAAGATGATTTTAAAAGGTGATTAAATTCCCAGAACATAAGGATGCTTTGTTAACGGAAAGCTGGCTATTCTTAAGGCATATCATAGCCTATATCATGATACACAGCCGATCTGTTGTAGTTTATTGCCTTTCTTCAAAATGTGTCTTCAATGAAACCATGGCTCCCCCACTGCTGGTTTAAACCTCAGTGTGAGGTCTGGGACCAAGATGATTAGGTTTAGCAAATTAAGAGTGTGACATGTGGTTGGACAGTCTGCCAGCTCTGTCCCTTTTTCTGATGGTTTCTTTCATCAGCCTCTACCCCAGAATGAGACAGGGGAGAGAGCAGATGTGAGATTCAGAAGCTATCCATCAGGACAGTAACAGGAACATCGGAGTGCTGCTGTCTCTTTGTGGGTGAATCTTGATTACAACAAAGGCACTGAATATTTAACTATAACCACACGCTAAAATACATGTTTGCATATGCACACACTTAAAGGAGCCTGCACTTCATTGCGAATTTTAACTGAGTGCACGCATATAATTTGCGGTCGACTTGAGAATCTGATTTCTACCTTCAAACCGAGTCTCTTATGCTCACCTGAAATGCATGCCTGTAATTATTTTTTTAATTGAATGAACACACGAGCTGAAACACACACATTCACAAACCCAAACACATCACATGCAATATACAGTACGCCTTGATGGGATGAGCATATGGTGTTCTCTGGTGCAGATAATTCTCAGTGATGCGCATGATTGGTCTTTGTCACATTGGAGTAGAAAGGAGTAGTCAGGCAGGGGTTGTCAACACCTCAATACATCCTGGAGAGGATACTTGAGCTTATTGCTTTTAGAGGGGGAGGGGTAAGGGGGTTCAAGAGGTTACTGTCACAGAGCTTTCCTTTTGTGCAGCACCTGATTTCATTGGAATCCATGACCCACATAGTCTATGGTTTTATCATTATCGGACTGTTTCAGGGAGTCAATCAACAGTTTGCCTGTCAAGCTGATACCCATGGATTTCAACAATGCCTGTAGCACACCTCTCTCATGCACTGTTTTTCAATACACACAAGCACACAAACACACACTCATGTGTCTGCATGTGTGTGTGTGTGTGTCTGTCTGTGTGTGCATGCTTGAATGCATGCATGTGCGTGTATGGATCTTTTTCTACAATCAGACATTAGTCTTTGCATGCCTGAGGAGCATCTCTCTCCATTTCACGGGTCATCACCTTGACTTTCTGACTAATCACAAACATTCATTAGCGTACGACCTCTCGCCTCCTCTCTGTGGCCTCTCCCCACTGCCTGCCAGGACTGAAGACCTGCCACGGAGCTGAGACGGGCAGTTTGGATGGTATTGCGGGGGTGGATTGATGTTTGAGTAGGAGGGGTCCCAGTGCTGGGGGCAGATGCAATTATACAGGTCACCTCTTAACTGGGCCATTCATCAGTGCAGCTTTTGCATTTATGTGACACATACGCGCAGTGTGGGAAAAAGGCTACTCAGTCCTAAAACTGTTATTAGTGATTAGTATGTGAACAAAAAAAACAAAACATACGGACACAAACAGTCACCCATGCAAGCAAACACATGCACACATACAGATAAGCACACATACACAATTACTCACCACTGAGTGTAGACAATTGCGGACGCACATACAAACTGGCACATGTGTGTGTGTTGCACTGTGATCGCTCAACATTAAGTAGACAACGAGCCTTCAATCCAACTCCTCCCGTCCTACTTTACACCCCCTCCCCCCCTACACACACACATGCACGCACACACACACACGCACACACACACAGACTCAGTCAGACTCAGCTCTTTTATACTTTGCCCTCTTGCATTGTGTTAAGAGCTGTACGCCACTCACTCTCGTTCCCTCTCTCTCACTCACTCGCTCACTCTCTCGCTCCCATCTGTACCGCCCGCCTCTTTTTTCTCAGATCGCTTTTCCCTTGTCCTGGCCACTTACACAGAGACAAATCCTCTCTTTCCTTTTAGTCTCTCAGTATCTCAAACGGTCCTGCGCTCAGTACTTCTTTCACTCTGACGCTTTTGTTTCTTAAATTCACCTAAATTCTGGTGCCCTCAGGCGTGGCAACCCCCTTTCTCTGTTCTGGATGGAGGAGCTTTTTGAGACATTCCAGATTCCCGGATTTTAACAGGGGGAACAGAAGACCTGAGGAGGACCTGCGCACTGGACTCCACCTCCCTGATGTAGAGGTCAACCTGTGCAGTTTTTTTTTGTCTTATCTTCAATGACCTGAGGAATGCTGCTTTGTTACTGGCCGAGCGCCACAGAGATCTTGTTCTGTAAGCGTGCTGCGCTGCTCCTGAGACTTCATCTGCTGCCCGCGCAACACTGAATCACAGATAAATTAGCACTTAGTGCAGCAGAGAGAGAGAGAGAGAGAGAGAGAGAGAGAGGGAGAGAGCAAGAGAGAAACAGAGAGAGAGAGAGAGAGACAGAGAGAGGGTGAGAGAGAGACAGTCAGAGACAGCGAGAGAGATTCCTTGCTGAAGTGGACTGTACCTGGTCTTACAGCATCCAAGGTTTGCCAGCAGGGATGGAGCCTCATCTCTGATTCCCTGGAAAAGAAAAGAAGAAGGAAGAAGAGAAGGGAGGAAGAACTATAATAAAAAGCGCTAAAAATAAAACTGGGACAGAATTGCATTAATGGCATATAATAACTGAAGCGTGAGCACGTGAGGGCTTCCAGCGCTGAGAGAGAGGGAGAGAGAGAGGGGAGGTCTGAGCAGACTATAGGAATGCCCTGATGTCCTGAGGATGAGAAAGCTCCCCACTCAGTCTTGAGACCCCCCCCCCCCAACCCCCCCACTTCCTGTTCCTGTCAACCATTCGCTTCCACCATAGAGAGTCAGATCCTGGACCTCACCAAAGACTCTTTCACACCATACTGGACTCTCTCCAGAAGCTCCGGAACATTCTGCAACATTCTGGCTCCAGTGTTACGCAGCTCTCTGCCTTTCTCTCTCTCTCTCTCTCTCTCTCTCTCTCTCACACGTGGATACGGAAGGAAGCGGAGGCACTTTGTGAAGCAGAAAACTTGTTTTTTTTTTTTTTTACTTTTTTCAAGCTACAGGGACAATACTTGATACAGCAAAATAAGAAACTGTTTTGACATCATCTGCTGGACGAACGCCGCCCACAAGCATGCAGGTCTCCATCGCTTGTACCGACCACAACCTGAAGGGTCGCAATGGTGACCACAGCAAGCAGAACACCACCAGCCCCAATGTGGTCAATGCCGCCAGAGCCAAGTTCCGCACAGTGGCCATCATCGCACGAAGTTTTGGCTCCTTCACCCCGCGACACCATATCTCCCTCAAAGAGTCCACAGGCAAACTAACCGGCATGAAGTATCGGTATGTGTCCAACTTCCTACCTCTCACTCATTTGTCTTTGTAGTTTTCTGTGACGTTTTGAGCTCCCCGTGCATTAGTTGACCTGTTGGCACAAGCTCTCTATTTTACCACAATTGCAACTATTTACTGTAGTTCTGTCGCAGATCCTGTTGCTCAGCTGAGTGGTTAGAATCCCTTTTCAGCTATGACTAGCTCACCTGTTTGCAAACTAAAAGTGTAATGGGTCTAGTCCGGCTTAAGTGGGTGAGACATTTTCACAGCAGTTGCCATAATGTTGCAGTTGCATCATACCGTAGCCCTCATGCTGTTTTCAGAAGGTTGTCCGTCAGTCTGTAATGAGTGATCCGCTGCCAGAGTAGGTGTGATGATCAGCAGTCCCTCAGATCGGTGCCCTGTCACACGAGCCTCTTCAGCTAGTGTGCGCGTATGAATGCACTTCTCTATTGCTCCTCACTCGGAAGTTTCTCCCGTCCTACATATTCTCAATCTGCTGATCTGCGCTGCCGGTCTGAGAGCGTGTGGAGCAGTGAGCGCGTGCTGCAAACGATGTGCTGAAGAAACAATTCATCACCAATGCCGTCATTAAAAAGTTATGTTTCTTTATATACTCTGAGGCCGACAACCCAGGAAAATACAATGGCTGAATACACGTGTGTGTGCCTGCGTGTGTGTGTGTGTGTGTGGGTGCTAGGGACAGAAAGAGAGAGAGATAAAGAAAGGGAGAGCGAATTGCAGTTGTGGATTGCAGATCCTTCCCCAATGATTAAACACTGTGGTGAAGTCACTCTAATGTGGGCACACAGACAATAAAGCCCTCAACAAGTACATTTTTAAAGGCAATTTTCCAGAACCAGTGAGTACCCTGAGTGTGTATATTGTGTGAGACGGGTGGCATCGTGGTGCAGTAGTGTGTCTCATCACCTGCATACTGCAGATACGTGGATTATATGATGAGAATATGCTCCATGTCCTGGAGTGCAGTGTGGGGGATGAGTCACGGTGCTGTGGAGACCTGATCTTCCTCTGGGCTGTTTCTCTCCTCCTTTTTCTCTCTCTGACACACACACACACACACACACACACACACACACCCACACGCTTGCACCCACGCGCACACACACACAAACACACAGTGCCAGTGTGTGTCCCTCTGAAAGACTCTCAGTACACTGGTCACAGTCTCTCTCCTCTGATACTCTCCTCCTGTGTTTTGGATGAAATGGGGCAGCTGGCTCTCTGTCAGAAGAGGGGATGAAGGGGACACTGTAGGGGCAACTCTTGTACCCTGTCTCTCTCTGAATCGACAGACCTGTTCCTCATCGGTCAGAAGACCTTGTTCCTGATTCATGAACTAAGCAGAGTGGTCATTAAGTATCTGTTTCTGTTCAGACTCCACAGTGATTGATCGGTTCATTATATACTCACACACAATACATCAAAACCTGCCCTTTGTTGTTTGTACACATGCAAGCAGTATTTGCAGACGGCTCAAGCTGATGAAATTAGAGTGAGGGAAATGGTAGCTCAACATTTTCATATTTAATTATTGTGGAAGTGGCAACAAGACACCAGAGTTGTACACCATAATCCCTATGGAACTATCCTGTCACACAAGTTAACATTTTGGAAAACATGGAATGCCCCCAGGCAAGTAACTGTTTGTTACTGATGGTGATATCAACTGCCACAAAACCTGTCAAACAAAATATGTAATTTCCTGTAACCAGTCAATACTGCCTGGGCCTGAGGGATGTGGACCGAGGCGTTCTCTCTCCAATTCTCAGGCCTCTCACTGCTGTCAGGCCCGTGAGCAATGGGGAAAACCACAACTGCTCCACTAAGAACCTGCACCTGTGGAAATAGGTTACAGAAGATTTTAGGTATAGAATGTGCTTTTGTCCTGGATAAAGGCTTTAGCTGGTAAATTAAATGCAATCTAGCTGACATAGATGTAGATAATTCTGTCCTTTGAGGGCACTGGTATGTTATATCCCTCTGAAATAGAAACAGGCAGCTCTGACTCCTATCCATTCTGAGACTCCCACGCCTGCTCCCACTGTCAGTGGGGTACACGGAGATCACTGTTCCAGGTTGGCCTTGCTTTAATAGGAGAGTTAGCGCATAGCAACGCTGCCAAGGAGAAAATAGAATGTGCTGGGAGAGAACATGCAATTTACAGTAAAGCAGGCTATGAAGAAGTTTGATGTCAGGGTGGACAGGTTGTTCAAAATGGTTGTTTCATTGAAATGTTTCAATGAAGGACAAAAGGACATACCGTACTTGCTGGTGTGGCAGTGTTTGCTTGGGGACTGTGTGTAGGGACATGGGGACATGGCTATGTTTTAAAACCAAACAAATTAACAAAGTTCTTTAAAACTTTTTAAAACAAAATGTCATCAAGTTAAGTGAAAAGGGAGAGTGAACGTGTGCAAACAAATATTTTGCATGTACTGAATTTAGAGCAGTGTAAAACTAATTCTGACCGTGATGTCTATCTGATGGTTGAAAGTTGAAACGTGTTACAAGCTGTACTTGTGCAGGCACTGCATTACCATAGCTGTCTGTCGTGTCTTTGTCCCTGTCAATGTGCTTTTGAGAAAGCTCACACTTTGTTCTGAATCAGTATGCATGTGCATTGCCTGTAAATGTCTTTTTTTAGAATGCACGGTCATTTTCCTTTAATTATGTTATTTATATTGCTTCATTGAGAGCTTTTTTTACTGCTTCTTCAGTTAATACAAAATTCACAGGGAGCAGGAACCAGATTTTCAACTCTTTAAAGTGAAATTGGTTCAGAGTGAGCTGTGATTGGTCGAGAGGGATGCTTTGCTTCAGCCGCAGGCAGGATGTAGGAATGGTGAAATCAGATCAGCGGCGCGGGATCTGATCAGAAAAACAAGGTCATTGATTTTCATGCTCAACCAATGATGACGAGAAGGGAGCTGAGATGACGAATAACATCTCATCCGTCCCCCTTCCGTGTGCTGCCAGCGGCCAGGCTCCGTGGTCCGAGTCTGACCTCTGTACCAGTGCAGGGGAGGAAAGAAAACACTGCTGTACTCAGTGTAGTCTATTAATAAAACAGCTCACCTTCCACTGCACAATGTAAGAGGAATAAGGATCATACAGCATGACAGGAAGAGAATACACATGCAACCCCTACCCCCTACACACACACACACACACACACCCACACACACACTTACAAACTTGCAAAGTATGTGTGGTCCTCATTCACTTTCACTCCCACACAGTATTCGCTCCCACTCTCCGCTCTTCCTCTGAGTCCAGTGCTGTCCAGTGTTCATCTTTCATGTGTTCTCCTTCTGTAGCGAGGAGGAGCTGACCATGAGTAAAGGCTTTCACCTGCATGAGATCCTCAGGCTACCTGACCCCCCCCCCCCAGTGCTGCAGTGCCCACCCACATGCACAAGTCCATGAATACACAATCAAAACCACGGGTGCAAACCAACAGGGACAGCTCTCTCTCTCTCTCTCTCTCTCTCGCTCACACACACTCACAGTCATTCATTTAATTGTACTTTTATTGCCTGTGTCTATGTAGGTCTGCTCCTCTGAAAGAGTCTCAGTAATC
Source organism: Conger conger (assembly GCF_963514075.1). Taxonomy (NCBI): domain Eukaryota; kingdom Metazoa; phylum Chordata; class Actinopteri; order Anguilliformes; family Congridae; genus Conger; species Conger conger. Next base: position 27,200,533 of record NC_083772.1, on the reverse strand, counting down.
TGGCCACAGTTTAGTTGCGCATCTAATGCCCTCCTCTTGCATTTTGGATGACCTCCCCCCCACTTGGTGAGCTGCCCACTTGGTGAGCTGGTGAGCTGGTGAGGTAGCAAATTGACTGTCTGTCTCTGTCTCTGCAATGTTTATGAACCACTTTGTCCTACGAGCTGGTATATAGTTTATTTAATCAGGGAGAGGCTTTGTTTTTTGTTGTTGCTGCGAGAAGTCTTAGGGTAGCGTGAGAGCATGGGACAGCCTGAAAGTGCTTTAGCTTTCTAGTAATTCTAGTGTGTCAATGAGCTACTGAAAGCACTAGTACAAACCATCTAAAGGATGGTAACCTCAGAAAAAGCAAAGATGCTTTACACAAAACCCAAGAATGCCACACAAAACATCACAGATGTGATAAAAAGCAGTAAGCCACTAGTATAACACAAAGTGGCCCAGAGAAGCTCATAACATGAACACAAGAACTGACACAAGTAATACTGCGTCAACACTACATAAAGTCTTCGTCCAAAGCCTTGAGTGAATGCATGCAGTTAATTATACACAAAGCTCAAATGCCTCAGTCTCAGACAAACTGATATTATGCATTCTTGTGCCTTAAGCACCAAAGCTTGATAAAGCCAGCAAACTCAATAATGTGCACACAGCACCAAGCCCTGATTGGCTCACGAGCAGCGATATAGTGTGGAACGCCAAAGCCATGTAAATCCTATCATAAATCTTACAGTATTCCCAGATTGCATCAGTGCTACGTGAGCGCCAATGTACACACGGCACTGGAGCTACATGCTAACATGTACACGATGTCAGAAGTAGGCCGGCGTGCGCGCGATGGGAACAGAGGCTCAGAAGGACATCGGGTTTGTATCTGGGGTTTGAAGCGGGCAGCTGTTTGTTAAGTCCTTACAATTTATAGAGGGAAGAAAAACAAACACCCAAAACCAACAACAAACACACGCTCTAAAGCAAAAAAAAAAGCTGTGACAAAGACTGGCCGAGTGGCCTGGCCGTCTCTGAGCCCAACAGTTCCCAAGTCCACGCCAGCGTTCGCGGTATCTCTTCCTGTTTCCATGACAACGTGTGAAATAATCAGTGTCTCTATTTTCTCACTCCTCCCTGAACACACACGATTTGCGCTGCTGCTCGTTGGAGAGTAAATGTACCGGTGGTAAACGCAGCGGCCCTGCTGCCAATCGACCGAATACCGGGATGCAACATGGCCCCAGGCTCCTAGCGGCTAGAGACAGGGCACAGCCAGGCTGTCAGTTTAGGTTCAAGGACCTCTTATTATTTCCGTGTCAGACCCCCTGATGCCCGGTAGCTTGAACAGATCATGGTTTATGCAGATTTATGTTAATGAACTGCGTTTTAACCCAAAGCGTTATGGTTAATAGGGTATTCTAACCATAGTGCGGGGTAGTTATAATGGTGGGCCTGCAGGGGGTTGGCAGGAAAGAGGGGGTTCTGCTCATTATTCTGCTCTTCTTCATCTAGTTCCTTCCGTGCCACTGTGCCCCTGGTCATCATGTCTTTGGGTGAAAGGCTCAGTCACATTCATAAATCATTGTGTACTACATATTACATCTGCTGCTACTTCTCTGTTAATCTGAGCCCTGCATACAAATCATAATTAGCATTAGCATTATTACAATCATGGATTTGACTTGCTTACCGGTTTTACGCCTTTACTCGGTAGAATACGAATACACCGATGACCAGACGCAGCAGAAAGAATCCATGCTATTGTCTGTTTTAATTGAAAGTGCCAGAATGGTGCTGTGGTCAGCTGATGCATCTCTCCCGGGTACATGCCCTGTCAATCTTGTCAAGCTCCTCACTTGTCAGCAGCTGGATGAAAGATGAATTAACGGCTGTCGACTCTTCAGTGATCCAACAGGCCCGTCTCCCTGGGGTGGACAAACCACCTCTTCACTGTCTGCTTCCTCCCCGCACACTCCCGCATCCTTCTGGGCCTTTCTCTTGAAATGCCATTCTCAGCCTTCATTGCAAAAAATTAGCAGACACTGCTATCAAGATTTATGAAGAAAAACATGAATGTGAGTCTTGGGATTGCCAGAAAGTAACATTACGATACATATACAACCCTTTATGACCCGTCAGCTTGTCTCCCTCACTCCCTCATGCTGGTGAAACAGCCACTGGGGTATGAGCCAATGGAAGAAACTGACAGTGTGGTGCAGTGGATAAGGAACTGAACTTAGAAACAAAAGCATTCTGATTCAGCTCCTCGCTGGGGTGGAGTTTAGGCCGGTGGTCCCCAAACCTGGTCCGGGAGACCTAAGACCCTGAACATTTTCACTCCAGCCCTAACAAAGCAGACTCATTCAACTGCTAGAGATGTTGTTGAGCTGCTAATTAGTAGAATATTGTGTGCCAAATTATGGTTGAAATGACACTAGATGTCCAGGATCTGGATCCAGGGTTGGCAACTGTAGGCCTCTCTGGTGTGACTGGATGTCAGGACATCATCTTACAGTGGCTGTATAACCATGGACCAGTTTTAAAGATTGCAGTGCAGTTGCTAAGGTCCCATCACATGCCTATGATCATCAGTTACATCCTCACCCAGGGACAGGGTGTTAAAATTGCATCATTAAATATTTACTGCAATATAATAGCCAAGTCTGAACTGTGAAGGCTTAGCCAAAATGCCAACTGAATTAAATGAAATTGCACATAAAATAAATGCAAAGTCAGGTTGATGGCAGGGAAGGATCTCATGGTCTTGGACCTCAGAACGCTGGAACTGTCTGGAAAGATTTGTGAATGAATGTCCAGAATTTTGTCATGGTGAAGATTCCAGAGCAGGGATGGATGTTCCAAGCCCTGCCCTATTTATCCTTCAATGACCTACAGTGGACCCTGTCAAAGCATCACTGAGTTCCTGTCAAAGCATCACTGAGTTCCTGTCAACCGTGTGGGGAGGGAGAAACAAGCTGTCAGTTCTGCTGACAAGGGAGAAATCACCTGAATTAATAATGTTCAGCGTTGCAGCACAAAGTGGTGGGGGGTGACAGCAAGATATTGATTTTCAGTAAACAAATATTAGTGAATTCAAATATTTGCGCACACACACACATACGCATGCACGCACATACACCTGGTCCCCAGTCAATAATGTGCCGAAGCAGCAGATTAACTGTCAGGAGATGAAAGACTAATGATTGTTATCCTCAGCTAATCAAGCAAATAATAATTTGGTGCAGTTGACCAAGCCAAGACTACACTGCACCTACAGAAATCCAAGATCTCTCTCTCTCGCTCTCTCTCTCTCCACCTCTCGTGCTCCATGTACTTGTGAATTGCCCAGCAAGGTGTTGTCATTCATTTCTATATTATGCTGTATTGAATGGTGTATTGGTCTGTCCAAAGAGAGCACCCCTCTCTTTGGATGGACTATTCCATTTACAGCCCTTTGTTGCATAGCATGACCACTTATTAATGTAAGTCTGTTCTTTGTCTTGTGAAGTGGAACAACTGTAGTTATTCTTAATTGTTTTCTAGTCATAGCTTTCAGCTGTTATTGTTTTTTACTTATAGCACAAGGAATGCAGGAGACAAGTAAAAAGTTTGCTGTGCATGCGGAAATATGTTAATGTGGTGTTTTTGCTGTACATTTAATTATAAAAGAGCGCCATTCCTCTCAACATGGATCTGATTTGGGAGAATAATGCTTACCGGCACCCCGTGGCAGGTCCTTGCAGGCTCATTTAAAGTACTCCTTTGTAAGCGGTTTTTCAAACGTCTGATTTATTACCTTCCAGGCACAATGTCCCGGAAGTCTGATTTATCGAGGAAAGCTCACGCACCTTGGCCCCATTTAAAGATTATTTAAAGTGTATCATGGTATTGCACTTTAATTAGAGATCAACATGAGAACCAAAAGCCAAATGTATATGTTTTTTGGTATCTCTTTACAGTCTCTTTAACAGTTTTAGTTGCATCTAGGTTCTTGAATAATTGAAAATATTTTGTTCCTTGTTGTGTCTGTCATGAAGGTTACATGTAATGACATTCCTGATATCCTGCGAAGTGTTTCTAAGCAGCACGTTGCCATTGATTGGAACACCGGAAATTCGTAATCAACACCCCAAGTAGTGATTCGTGAGAAGAATTCATATGTTTGCCACTTTCAATTCAGTCATAAATTCCTGAGACAAAGGCTTTGTTTGCGCCTTAGCGCTAAAGGCAATTGTGTGCAATATCCTTAAATTAGAATTATAAACTCCTATGCCCCATAAATATCGGTCTTTTCTATTGCTTACACTTGTAGCACTTTTATAGTTCACACTTCTTGAGGATGTCATCAAGCTGTAATTCAGGAAATCCATCAAGTCCAGAAATTCATGCTGTGGAAAAGGTTTATTGAATAGAGATTTGCTGAATTTAATTTAACAGAATAACAAAAGCAAATATCCAGAAGCTCTGCCTGCCAAATATTAGCATTTGCACATTTGTGGTACTAGAAAATTAAACTAGGAAATTGTCATCTCATTGTAAAATATTTACTTCATTCTGTCAAGTGTTTCATTTGATACAATAATCAGTCGGCAAATAATAAAACTAATAATAGAGTGAATAGAGAGAAGAATTCCAATACAAAATGGCTGGTGAGAACTAGAGGTAGAGACCAAGAAGCACCATTAAATTGGAAGACAAAGATAATAATCGTATAAATCGCATATTATTATGGGACCATTCCCCTATTCTCTTTAGCAACACATCCCAAGTGTTCATTTTTCACTAATCAGTATCCCTCCTTACAAAGGTCTGGGCCTCTTGTGCTGTCGCCATTTCTTTCATTAGTGGGCAATTTCAGTAGAAATTCCACTGTGCTATGGCAGTGTTAGGCTAGGTATGGGGGCTTTAGCCCTTCTCCACCAACAGAAATGCGATACCTTCATTAACATGAGCACACCAAGCCCTTAGTTTTTCCTGAGGCACAACCAGTCACTTCACTCCCTTGGTGAGTAACAGTAATTGGGCACACTTCCCACTTTAGCGAACATGGCCTGAATTTACCCACGCAGCAAAAATGATGCTGCATAGCCAAGGAAAGCCTTGTGAAACCGCACTGCAGCGCAAATACAGATCACGTATTGTAGATAACGTGATTGCGGCCTATTCCATTCTGAAATTAAGGGAAAGAATTCTGCTGAGTTTCGCATGCATGGTTATTTCTGTGATTCGCAGTAGTTAATGATAGTTTACAAAACAAAGTCAGCAAATCCTGCCATTAGGGGCATGGTCTAATTTTGGCACTCATCCCTCTGAACGGTGTGGGACTTTGGCAGGATTTAAAGTGTTTCCACGCTGAAACTTTTTCCTGTACTCATTAGTTTATTAATGCTGTTTATGTTTCATGTACTGTACCTTTCAATCATTGTGTTCCGATGGGAACCTATTGATGTGTCTGCAGATTTTATTACCAACTGGCAGACATCCCACCCTTGCAAAAAATAATTTCTGGGAGACTGACCGACCAGCCGAAGAGACGACGGTGGTGCTCAATCAGTCCTGTGCAATCCGGGCTTCCTTCATCCTTTCTGTCTCCTTTATTTGCAATTGTCTAGAAACTTTACTTCACCTTTGGTGCACATTGCTGATTTCCCAGAGGATTATGCTTGCTCCCGGGTATCAGGGAGCAGGTGCTGAAACCCGGGAGACTCTCGGACCTTCCGGGAGAGGTGGGTGTCTGGTACAAACTCCAGTTTGAATGCATAAATTTAATTCCACCCAATCTGAAGAACAGGGTTTGCTGAAAAGTGGGATGGTGCTGAATTTTGACACATGAGACAAGTTGGATTCAGATTACTCTAACTCAGAAAGGCATTCTAGGCAGCTGGCTCTGCCTGCTTTTATTCATTCACCACCAGGGGTTATGTCACAGATAGAACAAGAATATAATTAATTGCCTTGTGGGTCTCATTGGTCTTTAGCGTGTCAAGCTATTCACATATCAAGGTGTTATGTTTGGACACTGAGGGCACTGGTGTGAGTTCTGTGGCAGAGCTAATGTTACTGCTAATGTACTCTAACCACTTATTCAAGGCAGCAAGACCATTATGTCTTACAATAGACTTTAACAATAGATGCACTGTGGGATTGCCAGATTACCACAGTCAAAATTCTATCTGATAAATATGTCAAGCCAGACCTTGGATGTACACACAACTTAGCCTATAGTGCTCTCTGATGTTTTGAACTCACAACACCACAACCTCTCTTGGTAAATAATTGCATTTGTTGTCCTGTTCTTGCACATATCTTTGTGACTCTTTGACTACCCACAGAATAGAACTGTCGTCAGTTGAGGAGATGTGAAACTTCTGATCTGACACTTAATTGTTTACACTACTGGTGGATGAGGTAATGTAATGCTCAAAGTAAGAGCTCTCTTTGACATGGCTGACAGGCAAAAGGAAATATTACCAAAAGGCATAACCTTCAGGCACATACATTTTGTATGTTTTTTTTTTATTTTTTATTTTTTATGGCAAGTAAGAAATCACATTAAGATAGTCAGACTTTGTTATGATGTTGAGTTTGAACCTTGACATTAGTAGTAGGGTCTTACTGAGGATAGCACTGTTGAAAAAGGGAAATTTTCTCTGGCTCTCCTGTCTCTTCATATCCCCTTTTCTTTTAATCTCCTGTTTATCAGAATGATCCCTCAGGTTGTATGGTCAGCCATCTGAATTCCTTCAGTATGCTGTCTGAATAGTGAAGTTTCTGTCTCCCCCAAATCCCTCCCAAAGTCCAAAGTGACCTGACATATTCCTGAGCCTAATAATTACAGACTCCAAGATACTACCAAAAGCTGTTTATAGCAGGAGGGTTGTTACCATATGCCAATCTTGCTTTGCTTATGGTTGAAGAAAGGCACATTAATCCTAGTTACGAAGGCTCACTTCAGTACACTTGTGTGAGGTTAGACATTAAAGAGGGTTTTGCACCTTCTATGTCAATAGCACAGCGGCCATCCACTAGAAATAGCATTTATTTATTAGCTAGCATACTCAGAAGTGGAGAGATCACACTGATCTGAATAGAGAATTGCCCTCGCTGCATCACATTCCTTTTTCTTCATCAGTTTTTATCTTGCATGTCAGCTGTCTCATTAAAGATTGAGATTAGTTTACATAATTGGGGGTATTAGGATTATATATGTAGGTCTGTCTTTATGTCCTTTTTTAATCTTAGAGACATTGTATTTTAGTTTTCTTGACTGCCAGGGTCGAGGTTGCATCACTCATTACATTGCTGTGATGTTTTATGACATTTCTGCTGTGTGTTTGTAACCTTTATAGAAATAATCAGTATACATTACCATGACAGGTTGTTGAATTTACCTAAGACAATACTTCAATTGCTTCCCATATTCTAATGCAGATAATCCACAAAATATTGAAATAATATCAGGTGCCTTCAGTTTAGAAAGTAATGGTAAATATGGGATGAATGCGAGCTGTGTCCATACACCCGGTAGTTCAGTAAATTATGCACCTGTCCTTGAAAGCCTCCCCAAACTTTAAAACCCAATGAGGACTGACTCATATCTTTTTCCCACTGCCTGGAGTTTGACTGCTGTTGCCATGCAAATAATCTTATATATGGTTTGAGGTTATCAGTCACGCTTTAAGAAAGCTCACATTGTGCTATAAAATACCTAATTATTCTGCAGGGTGCCTTGGATTAGTACATAGCTGGAATCCTAAAGGCTCGGGCAAAAAATAGAAAATACATTTTCACTTGAAAATTAAATTTATTGTGTCGTGTGGGAAATGATGGAGAGAGAGAGAGGCTGGAACTATATATATTTCAAATTTCGCAAATAGTAAGCATATATATTAATGTTGTTACGTCAATGCAAAATGGCTGTGAATATCTGTTTTGCGGATGAAAAGACTTTTAAGATTACTCAGTGTTAAACACTCAACACATAATAGTTTCAGCATCAGCAAAAACTAATTAAAGGATGTATCCCAACTGGGGATTCATTGTAGTCTATACCATGGTATAAGATTGCATGGTTATCAAACCATGGGCATTTTTCTCAGCACAATTTTCGGTTTAAAATCAGCTCTGAGTACTTGGAGTATAGTCTAGTTTTACAAATTGTGCCTAATGAACTCTTAGAGAAGTGTTAAGTATTATGTCTAAAGTCTCAACACTACTAAACTATATGTGCAATGAATGGAAGTTGCTGTAATTCATCACTGGTCAGCATGGTACTGCTTTTCCTGCCACCTCAGATCTCAAATGCTTAAATCTCCTTGATATTTTGACACCTGTGAATGATATTCATAGCCTGGGAGCATGAGCTATGAAGTATTGCTTTCAGGTGCTTACTTTATCATATTTGTTAAGTCTTGTCATATGGAATTGTGTATACATATCACTTACAGTAAGTACAGTGCATGTATATACCGATATGTATTTCACAGTATCTTTATAGTAGTCTTTCCCACAACTAGAGATATTGTGCAGGATCCATTGAATCAAGTACTGTACATGTATCATCGGAAGGAATATCTAGTCTATGTGTAAATGTCTTGTCTAGTTATAATTGAGTGGAAATAAGAGGAAATAAGTATTAGATAACAAGGTATTTCATCACCTTGGGATGGTTGCAGTACAGAAGGCTGTACTTCATTGTACATCGCTCTGGATAAGAGCATCTGCTAAATGTCTGTAATGTAATGTATTGTGGTGTTACTGTTGGTGTTTTTGGGATTGTAGAGTGACTGCATGCCATTTACACCACAGAAAATTATTTACATGACTTCCTTCTTCATTTACTCACTGAGCACGTACTTATTCATGCGATTATCTTATCAGCCAATTGTGTGGCTGTAGTGCAATGCATAAAATCATGCGGATACGGGTCAGGAGCTTCAATTAATGTTCACATAAACCATCAGAATGGGGAAAAAATGTGATCTCAGTGATTTCGACTGTGGCATGATTGTTTTAGTATTTCTGTAACTGCTGATCTCCTGGGATTTTCATGCACAACAGTCTCTAGAGTTTGCAGAGAATGATGCGAGAATGAATAACATTCAGTGAGCAGCAAATAACCACACATTACCACTGTGGTATGCAGAAGAGCATCTCTAAACAACACATTAAACCTAGTGGATAGGCTACTGCAGCAGAAGACTTAATAAGTAAAAAAAAAAAAGTCTCTATATCAGAATATCAGATTTCAGTCATAAGATGATAAAAGCAGCTGAGGCTCCATCATATCTTCTCTCAGCAGTCTCTGATTCAGATGCTTCCAGCGTAATTTTGCCTCCTGTGTCCATACATTTCAGAGCTAGAGATGCACTGATAGTCTGAGGGGATTGTTCACTCAAGCGTTGCGAGCACTCATTACTGCTAGCAATGTGTGTGCATCTTTAACGCTTTATAACATCCTCACCGGAAATACTGAACCTTCACCTTCAGGGGTCTGAAAGTAACAGTTTCTATTTAGTATGAGCTTTTCCAAGTAATTGCAAGTCACTGAGCTGTGCATTTGAGTAGCTACTGAGGGGATCCGGATGCTCCCCAAATTACCTGAACCTTTCTGCTCTACTTCTGAGAAGTGGGGAAGGTAGCCCGTCTGAAGAGCTGTGGAGAGTTCAGGGAGGACTGTCGACACACCGACAGGCCAAGGACAGGTGGAACTCGACCTGAACGAGACTCTGGAAGTGCTGAGAACCTGGAAGTGCTGAGATCATTGCTTTTTTTGTTGAATACCTGACTGCCGTGAACAAAATTAATCTTAGCTCTCCGCAGTCAGTTCCAATTCCGCAGTTAGCCACCCGAATGGTTTGTTCCGCTTCAAGATTTCCGGCACCGGAATGGACAGTTCTAATCTGAAATTGAAATGAAGTTAATCAATTCCGAAGATACCACAGGGACGGAGATCTATGGCAACAGTGTGTAGCGCTTCCCGCCTTCAAAGGTGAATTCTCTCCAGACATTTTCTGCTTTTGAGATGAACTCCCTGTGTGAGCTTTTGCACTCCTGCTGCCTGTGGATAAGTTATATTGTGTGTCTAACAAAGAGCCACACGCTGTGCTGCCTTTCCAGCCATTTTGTTCTCAATGTTCCAGCCAATGAATATGTGCTGCCGGTATGTCTCAGCAATTCAGAATGTCTGCTCAGCGGGCTGCAAGCCACCCATTTCCGAGCAGGTATCGCAGACAGTTAACCTATCCAACACACACCTTTGTCAAAGAACCGCCACAGGAATGTTCTGCGTTCGGTGGGACCGCCTGCGTCTTGGCAACACGGGGAATCGGCACAGCCAGCACTGTCTGTCTGCCTCTCAGCAGTCGGGTCCAAATTACGCCCCCAGTTCTGACCCGCCGCCTCACCAGTCATAACACAGCCAGTCTTCTGTTAACTTAAGCTAATCCCTCACTGTTCATCATTTTGGCTCCATATATTTCATAGTTTTGTTTATCTGACATCTACAGTGCTACCTACTATTTGTTGATGAGCAAAGATATTTAGTGCAACCACTTAAGTAGGGCTAATGTCTCATTCTCAAAATATTTTGATTTGAATCTAGCATGATTCTCAGTCACCAGCTGCTGTGCAGGATCCATCAAGAATCTAGGAGAATATTCTCATTACTTAAGTCACCAGTTTGCTTATGTTGCTGCCAATGGCAGAGCTGGATTCATTCCTCTCCTGGGCTCCACAGACTGCAGCATTCTTACTTGCCTCAATGTTCTGTGCCAAAAATGCACTTGTACCAGAGACAACCTGACTTATGATTGGCAATATTATACATTCTCATAACACCCCCACAGCTGCACTGATTAAACAGTAGTGGCTATGATGTCAGTCTGAGTCATGGTCCCCTGTTTCAGGAGTGGACTGCCCAGCTGGCTCCTAACACTCCAGACAACTCTGCGGCTGCACAAAAGGACCACCCAGGTCAGCACGGTCTAATTAACGACGACCAGCATTAATGACACAACCCCACTCTCCACAAATTAGCTCTGAGCCCTTTCTCCTTTAGCCCTGTGCAGCCTCACCTTCATACCCCACATGTCCTGCTCACACAGGAAGGTGATTAATTAAAGACATGCCACCACAGACAAAGGTCTCGCTTATCATCGCTGTGATCCATGTCACCGACAGCTGGATATCTACCGCTATGCAGAAGAGCAGAAAAGAGCGCAATCCGATCTTCGCTTCCGGGGAGTCACGCGCCCCCGGGTTCAGCCACAGGCAGCAAGGGAAGCAACTGCTGTTACTCTGAAACTTCAGCAGTAGAAGCCATACACCCCCCCCCCCCACACACACACACCCACCACACTGAATATTTAACACTCATATGTGCCTCTTAATTTGCATGCGCTTATTGATATTTCAACTTCTGACTACATGCAATTTGTATGAGCCCGAGCTGTCAACTATGCATTTTTCAGCACATTCAATTTACACGTTCAGCAGGAACACAGTACACACATTGCATATTAATGTTTTCTAAGCCCTTGAAGGAAGTCAAATCTTTTCTGTTCAGTAAATTAATTTTGCATGTTTCCTTGAATGTATCTGAAATACATGTTCCAACGCTCATTAGCAGATATTTATTTTTAAGACTCAACAACTGTAGCATGCCTATTACATTGATTGAAATGAATAAACGGCAGCAAATTCAATAAGCTGTACTGCTATTTTGTGAAGTGAGAACCAGTTTTCACACATTAAAACGTTTTTACAATAATGCTTTGGGATGTGGCTCAATTATAGCTGTGCTGCAAGGATGTTGCTCATTGGCTTATTTTCATATTCCCTCTGAGAAGACAAGGGTCTGGGGACTGGTAGCATTGACTAAAAGTGTCAGGGACTTGCTGCCCAGCATGTGAGCAAATGGATACCCTGAAAGAATGCCAAGCAGATAGTCATACAGCCATATCCTCCACTCTCCTTCTTGATGCCAAAGCAAAGCAAATGAACCTCATGGAAGCACTGTAAGTCATATTTGTTCAACCAGATCAGGGCTGCCCTACATTGTTCCTGGAGATCTGCCATGTTTTCATTTCAACCATAATTTCACACCTGATTCTACTAACTAGCAGTTCTACAAGATCTATAGTTGCTGAGGGCGGTGTCCTTTTTGGGGTTGCGAAAACCTACAGGATGGGACAGGAACAGGGTTGGCCAGTTCTGAACTAGATTATTTATAGCACTGGTTCTTAAACCTTTTAATATCGTTACCCAAATGAGAAATACTTTTAATATCAGGACCCAAATTCTACATTTTGCACCTTCACGGGACCCATAGTCTAAGAAACACTCATTTATAGTGCTCTGGTAAATTTTTGATTAGCCATGACAAAACAGGCAAGGTTTGTTATCAGTTGTTAATGGAATGAGTCTTAAATGATTGTATACAGAAGGAATGAGAAAAAGAGAGAAAGTGTGTGTGTGTGTGTGTGTGTGTGTGTGAGAGAGAGAGAGAGAGAGGTAGGTAAAGAGAGAGTTCAGATGTTGCTGTGCACAGAAAAATGATGATGAACTCATTGGAACACTGGGCAAGGTCTCCTTGGTTAAGGATTAATTAACACCATGACCTACTTTAACTGAGACGCAGGTGTGCTTCCATATTGGTCTATCCAGATTTGACCCCTTTATTTAATCAGAGCACCATTCTAATTCACAAGTAATTTGATAACTGTAATCCAATAATAATTTTAAGGTTTAAAGGACAGTTTAATGTGTGTTCAAACAGGTATTCTTCCAGTTTTGGGCTAGGACTGTTTTGAATTTGACTACAGGTGAAGTAACCAATATTTCTGATCATATTCCTGATATTTCAATGAATATACAATGGCATTTCAAATTTAAGGACACCACTTTGTCTGCAGTAATGTAAATGACATGGGCTTGATGTACTGCTAGTTGTTTGGAATATTTCCTGTTCTGATGAGGGCAGGTGAAAAAAGTACTCGGATCAATTTTCTTAAAATAGTTTTGGTGAATCCGACAAGGATCTTTCAGGCCTGTTAAGTTGCAGGATTTATCCTTTGGGAAATACAGAGAAAGAAATGCCTTTAATATTGCAGCGGTATTGGGGTAAATTATTTTTTAAATGGAGCAGGGAGAATTGTGAAATGATGGCTGCTTTAAACAGGGATCAGTTTAATTTGTGCTCGTATCTAGCAATCAATAATACTGTCTGCCAAGAGCTTATAAATATGTAAGACCATATTCATTTCTATTTCCAGTTTAAAATTTTATGACACTCTGCCATGTTATTAAGTGCTGGTAGAGGTGATGAAGTTGCACAGGTAATGATGATGGGCTGGTACCAGTGATAATGATGTAATTGCTCAAGCAAATGATCATGTGCCTGTATATGTTTTGATTGCATGCTGGTAAAGGTGCAATATACAGGAACACATGATGACTTTGTGCTGGTAGTGGTGTTGACTATCTGCTGGTACAGGTCTCATTTATGTACTGGTAACAGGTGATGCCTTTGTGCTGGTAGAGGTGTTGACCATGTGCCGGTACAGGTCTGATTTATGTGCCGGTAGTTGTTGACGATATGCTGGCACAGGTTATAATTTTGTGTCAAAGTGACTTTGACTGTGCTGAATCTGAGCCACTGTGCAGTGAGGCCTACTGCAGGCAGTCAGTGCTGATATAGGCAGTAATTCTCCTCCCCAGCTGCTGGACCGGCCGAAAAGTAGGCTGCCATTGCTGCTCAGCTCCCTGACTCAGCATGGTCTTGTCCCTGAATCGTTAATCCTCAAAACTTTCTTGAGTAACTCTGAGGGCTCAAAAGTTTTGTTTACAGGTCGCAAGCAGAACAGAATTATCATTGTGCTCAGCAAAACCTTTAGAGCATTGGCCCAGTTATATCAGTTATATGTAATGTGAAGCAATGCAATACAAAGTGTACATTTACATATGGTATGTTTTTCTGATGGTAAAAGTAAACAGGATGGAAAATTGACTTTTCGACATGAGCTGCTATCAAAACATAGGAAGTAAGACTGCCAAGATTCATGGGGTTTATCACACCAATTCAGTTCTACAGAAAGTCCGTTCTACAGATTGATTGCATTCCTGGCATAACTACATAAGGAGATTTATGTGTTTAATGAAATAAAAACCAAGAAATTATGAGCATTAAACATAGCATAGATATACAACTTAGCATAGATATACAACTTAGTAAAATTACCTGTTTAAATATTGATGTTCGGTCTCTTTCAAAAGAGGCTCAAACAACAGACAGTTGCTTAGCTTTCTGTGCTGAAAATATTACTGTCACATGGGAAGACTAATCAAGCTGTGAACCTGACTCAATAATTATCCAATTAGAGAGCACAGTGAGGCCCACTACGCGTGTCTGGGCATGCCTGCAACAACAAGGGACAGGTGTATCAGCAGTGGCTGTGTCCTTCTCTGATGCAGCCAGCTAAAGACACTGTTAATGGTATATTTAATGGTGTAATTGGCAAGTCAATGGGCCATTTAAACACAAACAAACATACAAACACTCATATCTCTTGTGTTTTCATTAGCCTGGATTATGGTACACTGTAGCATACAAATGTCACAGTTTGGCATCTGAGATTAATCTGTACTTGATACGGTCTGTTGTTCCCGCTGGGATGAACTACACCATCTTCACAAAGACACCGAGTTCTATCTCCCATTTTATTTAATTCTCTGGCGCAACTCCAACACTACCCTTTCTGGAGGAAATGATAAATAGCTTTTCTTCTGGGTTCAGTCAAATGGGACATTTAAAGTGCAGCATGTTATAACTAACACATGCAGTGAAACGTCAAAATGACATTACCAGGATCACTGAATGTGCTGATACAAATATAACCATATTGTGAACTTTATGGAAAGGTAGCTAAATGCCATCTCTCTCTGGGAAAGACCAGTGCCATACAGAAAACTGCATTGTGTTTCAGTTCATTCTTTTTTCAATGAGAGGACTGTAAGAGATTTACTATCTGCTGGTTTGTGCTAGACTTCTTTATGTTTTAAAGCAAACATAATAAAATATTTTTAAAGTAACATTTTACTAAGGGTGGCTTGGGACAGCAGGGAGTGAGCGAACAGAAGAGAATGTGTCGAAGAAACAGTCTGTAATACCTTAAATGCTATAAATAAAACAATAAAAAAAAGTTTTAAATGTTCTAATAGTAAAAGGAGACATGGGCGATTTGATTGAGGCTTTAAGATTCATTAGTAGGGGATTTGCCCTTACAAAAAATATCCTGGTTATTTTTGCATGCTTAAAGGGAACTCCACCTTCAAATTTTTGACAATAAATTGATGTGTCATCTGTTACTATGGTCACAAATGTGGAAATTACAACTGTTTCCTAGATCTGCTTTAAGAGAGGCAGATATTCTCACATATTCTCAATATAGTAGTGACACAGAGCTGAGTCAAAGATGGTTTGGATTCAGAAGTGGCTCCCAAATCCAGCAAAATGAATTGTAGCTAAATCATACATTGTGCATCCTCTTTTTCACATGTGTGGGCAGTATTTATTACATGGATTGTCTCCAAAAATCTTTTTTTAAATGTGTGTATATTTGCTCTTTAAACCTGTTTGGTAATTATTAAAATGTTTTGATGAAACTGAGTTTTTTTATTGCATTAAACAGCATGTTAGAACAAAGTTATTAATGAAACTAAGAATGAACTCTGAATGGGTATCATGCATGCAAATAATTGGCTGACGGGAATGGGAATTCATTTGGTCTCCTGCATTACGTATAACCCTAATAGTATATAGGAGTGGTACACAAACCTTGGAATAAACCATTATTAGCTGTGCAAACCAATGATAACCATAAAATTACTATGCTATAGTAAAACCATAGAATATCTTCAGTACATTAAGAGTTTCTATAAAAAACATAGTGATGAAGTATGCATACATACACTCACCAAGCACTTTTTTAGGTATTTATTAGACTTATTTATTAGTCTTCTACTGCTGCAGCCTTATGAACTCTTATCATCTTCTACATACCACTGTTGCAATGCGTGGTTATTTGCTGTTACTGTCAGCTTTGATCAGTCTGGCCCTTCTCCTGTGGCCTCTCTCATTAACAATGCGTTTTTGCGCGCAGAACTGCTGCTCACTGGATGTTTTTTTTTAACCTAATAAAGTGGTCACTGAGTATAACCCTGTCTGATACATATCATACACATCATTTCTTTTTTTCTTCTTCTTTTAAATTAAAAAATGTTTGCACCATTCTTTGCAAACTCTAGAGGCTAGTGTGCATGAAAATCCCAGGAGATCAAACAACCCTGTCTGCCACCAACAATCATTCCACGGTCAAAGTTACTAAGATCACATCTTATTCCCATTCTGACATTTGGTCTTAAAAACATGTGAACCTCTTGACCATGTATGCATGCTTTTATACATTTAGTTGCTGTCATGTAATTGGCTGATGAAATATTTGCATTAACAAGCTGGTGTACAGGTCTACCTAATAAAGTGGTCACTGAGTGTATAGCGTTAAACTTATACATATTTATCACAGTACCACAATAATTACGTAGGGTTTGGGACATATCTCCAGAATACTCAAAGTCCTAAGAGATGCAGGCATCAAGAACAGTGTATCAAATCCCTGCATAATAGCCTATTATGGCATGAGGAGAAAACCAAATTAGACATTAGGCCAAATTTGAGGCTAGGTGCTGTTGGTGGTTTATTCGTTTTACTCTCCAAAACTGAGATTCATAAAGAAAAATCTGATATTTTATACTCAGATGGATTTTCATTTTTATTGAATCAGAACCCTAATGATGTTATACAAAAGTGAGCCTTTAAGTATTCACAAGGCCAGTTTGAATCAATTTTCTTTTATATTCACAGAAAATACAATGATGTCAGAATGCTTGACAAACTTTGGAGTTGAAAATGTACAAGGGCAGAATGTATTAAGTCCACTAAGATTTCATTCATGTCTATATAAGAAAGCAAAACAAAAATTATGCATGTTCTCATTATACTTTAATAATAGGTATTTACAATAGATATTTTTCATGGTTGTGTACCCTGACATCCTCTAGTTAATCCCACTACTGTTTGCTCAGAATTCGTATTGACTGTTGGCTGTATTGACCCTGGGTTTGCTTCCATTTTTCTGATATATATTTTTTAATAACCTGGCTCTTGCTTCTCCCTAGGAACCTTGGGAAATCAGGACTGCGGGTGTCATGTTTAGGACTTGGTGAGTGCCTCTGGTTTAATACCTTTTCACAAGAGACTGCCAGGGAGTCCAGTTATTGTTTTCTGCCTCACAGTGGGCCGACATCTGCTGTTACTGTTTTCTGATCACTGATAGTCCAAATTAAGGGGTGTTATAAAGCTCAATATCTGCAAAGATTGCATTATTTACGGTGACATAACTAAGAGGAACAGGCAATGGCACTGTTTTCTTCCTTTACAAATATGGCTTTGTTACTTTCATATTACAAATGGCATAAATCATTAGATGAGTGGAATTACTGTGACAATAGTGGAATAGGAGAGTGGAATAATAGAGCACAACATTGTGGGGCTCATTCTGATGTCATCATTCTCCATGCACAGGGTGACAGAAACTGTAGGATAGAATGAAGGGGCCCAGTAAAGTAGCACAGCATCCCGCTGAAGCCAAGAGTTGGGCCTCCCATTCCGAAGATGCAAATGCTTCAGCAGTGTCGACTCGACTGCTTTAAAATTCTCCTTTTTTGTGTTCTTTGGGAGAATCACTGTGTTGAACAGCTGAACAGACCGTGTTGGTGTGCTGATTCTCTGTATCCCTTTTGTTAATAATCTGTGAAATGGATACACCTGCCACAGACTGGCCATGTCGCTGGGGGGGAACTCCTCACCCTTCCTGCTACGCGTGAGTGAGCCATAACAGAGCCCAGCTTGTCGTATTAGAGCTCATCCTGATATGTTTGACACAGAGCCACTTACAGTAATACTAGTATATCACAGAAACATTACCTGATATCAGGCTCTCTTATTAGTGCCAAGCAGAGAGAATGAACATGCAGGCTTACTGCTTGTGTAACTCTTTTGTATAACACATGGGGATTGAACCCACAACATTTTCTAAGTTAGGTGGACAACCTTTGGTCTAACTATCATAGCACCATAGCAGTATGTTTATCACATAGTATCCTGAAAAAAGGTGCCACATTTTAAAGCATTGTTCCACTAGCAGTGCACATTTTTCGAGGTGTGTTATGCTCAGTCAGAAATAATTTGGGTATGTTGGCGTCACCTAGAAAGCAATTAACCAGGTGTGCATTATGTAGAACACCTTGGCTGCTGACCCACAAACACATACTATTTGACTTTGTACCTATTACTCTCATTTCCTGCACTACCATTGACAGGTATTAATAACAAAAATTTTAATTTACAGTTAGCTAACCCCCAAACCAGGGCATGCAGGCTGTTTGCCATCATGCATGCCCTGAAAGAGAATCAGAGGCAGAGTCAGCAAATATATTTCAGGACCAAAATACCATCAGGGCCCTGTGACGCACTAGTATATAGAACAACCCAAAAGTAAATTAATGACCAAGGAAATGGTTCTTTAATACAAACCTAATGTCAGGCTTCTTCCCTGTTTCTGTAAAGTTCTAATGTTAGTTGTTAATGTTAAGCCACCATAAAAACCCACTTTGGTGTCTACCACCCAGTTTTTAACTTTTCAAGCAGATATTATATATGTATAGGAATACTGTTTATTATTAACGCACTAAGAGGATTATTTAAGATTTAAGAAGGTGATGCTCTCACAGAAGAAAAAGGGTAAATTAATGATTGGCAGGAAGGTTATAAATATGAGGAGGAAAGGAAAGGGTTATTGGTTCAGGCTCTTATGAAGTTATGTAACAGCCATGTTTTCATCCTGCTGTTTAGAAAATCTCACTATCACACAGACCATCAAGTCAGTCAGTGGGGGCCTCTCTATGTTGCCATGGCATTGGATCTTCTCCTCGATTCAAACATCAGAGGTTTGCCTAAACCAGGCACGTACGCACACTCAGGCAAATGTGAACATACACACAAGAACAAGCATACAAAAACAAAAAATGTGCATATACAAACACACTCAAGCATACAGACAGATGTAGATGCATACACACAAAACCCATACACGCGTGCACACACACACACACACGCACACACACACACACACACACACACACACACACACACACACACACACACACAGATATATTTCTAAAAAGAAAGGTTTTCTTTTTCTGCTACCAATTGTCTACTGTACAGCAGATGGAGAGCCCTAATCACACTCCAGCAGCATATCTGAGGCTGTTGCATAGGTTTGAAGGAGTGGACTAGGCAGGTCAATGCCATCGTGACAACAGTGGGAGTTACATCACACAAATTCTAATAAAAGTAAGAAAAAGACCAGGAGCTAGCCCTTGATGCCACAAAAACCTTTCGCAATAGATTTCTCTGTATAACAGGGTATCACTGCAGATACTGCAGTGAAATCCATTTTTCCAACTGATTTAACCAAGGTGCAGACTGCAGAGACTGACTTCCCTCAAGTATATTTTTTGATAAAATCTTGTGTACAGTGTACAGTGATTAGCTCCAGCTAATAAACTGAAGCACTCATATTCTCTATGATTACTCCCCATGCCTGAACACTGTGATTTAGAGCACAGAGCTGCCTGTATGGTGTTAACAGCTCCTGAACACAGTGGAGAAGAGAGTGGGGAAAGTGCTGGCTATAAGAGCCAAACAGTCATGGCTCAGCTGTCTCTCTGGGTCACTGGACATATCGCCCAAGGGAACAATTCAAACAGAAAAGCACTGAGCACTCCCCCCTGTATGTCTCCCTTAAACCAACACCGTCTCAGAGGGTGATGCTGTAGTATTTTGCGCATATCTCTTCTGTTCTGTGTGTACATTTCGCATGCAGGTCTCGGCTCAAATGTTCCAGCAAATAACTAACCCGTTTCACTCGGGTGAATGCAGAGTGAATACTGCTCCCTGAAATGGCTTTTGCCTCATTACATCAATGTTTTCTCATTTCATTAATCTATTGGTTCCTGAAGCACAGAGCAGCACAAATTGCCCCTCCATGCTCTGCCTTCTGGTTCCCCACAGCAGGTACACAGCCTTTTATTCCAGGCTTGAGATGTGTAGCACAAGATGGGTGAACCTTCTTCTGTAGCCCCTGTCCATTATTGATAATGGTTCATTATGTTTCATCAAGGGACTTTGGCACCATGTGTCTTAGACTTAATTTCGTAAGATTAAGGTAAGGACCAGAGCCAGTGAATGACTGGTTCACCAGCATCTCAGAATGTGTGAAAAACACGATGGTAGATGGTCTTGTGATGAGCAGGAAAATCGATTCAGTGCTGACAGGTCAAGTCTCAGCTGTCCCTGGCTGATGTGAGTGGCCATTGATCACAGGGAAATTGAAAGGGATAGCAGGTACATTAATTTAGCTGACATTAGAAAACAGGTTCTACTTACAATCGGTGGGCACTGATTGATGGTAATGGCCAAATGGTGGACATATTAAACAGTAGCTGGTGCTCCAGCATTGACCCTTCTAGGCTGATGATCCAGATCGAGGAGATATAGTATGGAAGAGGTCAGAACAAGGAATGGCTGCAGGACATTAATGAACTTTTGAATCACATAATGTTTAGAGAGTTTAAATAGCTGTCTAGTTGACGGTAAAATTCAGATACTGCCCTATGAACCTAGGAACATTCTTTGTCTAGCCATTAACCCCTTAAAGATCTACAGTCAATATATCCCAACCACTACTCTGCTGGGAACAGATCTAAACCAGCCTAGAGGCATGTATCATAGAGAACACAATTGTCATGCTAAAAGAATGGGTTTGACCATAAGACCTTAACACATAGTAGAGGTGCATCAGCACTCCTGTGGAAGGGCAATTAAGGTGCCCTTTCTCATGTGACTACGGTAAAACCAATAAACCAATAATGATCAAACCCCCTGAGTCAACAATTTGCCTGTTACATTTGGCACACATTTAATTTGTATTAATATAATTTCCCTCTTAAGGATTAGTAATAAATGGTCAATTGACATCTTTCCTTTTCTCCGTTGTCACTCTGGGATCAGTGCTGTAGTGATTTTTGTTCAGTTGGTTAGCTGAGCCACTTCAGGTCCCGCTCCACTTATAATTGGATTGCAGAAAAAATGAGCAACATTGCAGAATTGGAAAAAGAGAGTGATCAATCACTCAAATCGTCTAACCTACAGTTTTTAATAATCCTCTTTTTTTCACAATTCCCCTCAGGTGCTTTCTTCTGCTCCTAGACCTGTGTTAATAATGGTTACTTGGAAAAAAATACTAGTGGTTACTGAGCCTACTGCATTGCTATGGACATACCGCATTGCTATATTCCTCACATCATGATCGTACTTTTCAAAAGCAGCGCATGTGGATAGAGGGGAATTGGGTGGGATTCATCAGGATTGTCATAGTGCAGCGTAGTGGCCTGTAATGTAGTGGTTAAGGTACATGACTGGGACCTGCAAGGTCGGTGGTTCGATCTCAGGTGTAGCCACAACAAGATCCAAACAGCTGTTGGGCCCTTAACCCAGGCCCTTAACCCTGCATTGCTCCAGGGGAGGATTGTCTCAGTCTAATCAACTGTAAATTGCTTTGGATTAAGTCAGCCAAATGACAAAACAGTGTCAAAAGTTTTGCTCACACTGGAGGCAGAAACATTACCGTAACACTATCTGCAGACGGTCTGTTGGACAGCTATGGAACCAGTCTGGACACACAGTATGAAAAAAAATATATATATAAATAATAGTAATAATTCCTTTGAATTTGACACTCTTTTGACTTCATCGGAAACGTTCATTCTGTTCTGCAGTTCATGTGATAAATCTTGGTGACAACATTTGCAATAAATTGACTCAAGAGCAATGCAGTAAAGGGCCAATTGAATCTAACCACAGAGTGGAAGTCTCTTAAAATTAGAATCAATGTTAGGAATTGTGTCTTTTTTCATGATTTATTCTGTTTGATTTTTAAGTTTTGCACTTACTGCACTCTGCGCATCAATCTCATAGGAGTTGGTATGATGGTAATGGAGCCCTTACTCCTGAATTAGCCCCACCGAACACTGAGAGGCTAAATAGCTACTTGTTTTGGTCAGCTTCTGAGTGATTTAAATAGTTAATGTGTGTGTGGGATCGATTGTGTCCCCATTTGCCAAGGCTCCAAAGCTAATGAAAAACAGGGCTTAGAGCCTAGGAAGAACACATTGCCTGCAGTAACATTCATGTACAGCACAGTAATGTTTTAGCATGAAATCTTAGCAGGCTGTTGATCTACGGTATGATGGTTAGCTACAACAAAGGTGGAAAAAGAGAAATAACAGAATGATGCAGTATGAGGCCAGCTGCCTGTCTGAGGCATTGTAGTTTGTCTTTGACTCATTTCAGTCATATGCCCGGCATCAGCATCTTGCTGTGGGCTGTAGATATCTGCTAAGTCATTTTCTCCTTCTGTCTGCATTATCCCTCCACGGGGAAGTGTTTTGGCTCATTCGCTGCTCTACCATATGAGCAGACCGACAACAACAGTGACCCACAGATACTCACTCCTTGGCCGGGCCTCGGACCCATGCGTCCTCCGCGATACGTGGTCTTTGGATCATACAACTTGGGTTTGGGTTTTTACCCTGCTCTGAAGTGAAGGCCTGAGGGACACCCTTTCATAGGCAGGTTCCAAACTTTAAAATCGGCTGTTCCTCATTACCTCAAACACACTGTGACTACATACGAGCTGGAGGTCCTGCCAACGAACGATGATGTGACGCCTCCTGCCTGCATGCCGAGATCCAGCCGAGATTCACTCCCCTCCTGGGAGGAGAAGAGCAAAAGCAGCTCATTTTCAGTTCAAAGATGCTCTCTGACTGAGCTGCAGAGAACTTTTGAAGATGATCATGACTGAGAAAAAATATTTTATAAATAATGAGGGGAAATTATTTATACTTGCAGTACTGTATCATAAAACTTGAGGTGAGCATTTGGGGACGTCCCAGCAGAGAAGCCCACGGTTTATAGCTGAGTAAATGTTTCTTTCTTTGCCACACATACAGTATTTGTATCATTTTAATCCAAAAAATGCACCGGATTTGGTTATTCTCTTATTTCCTGCTGTGGAACAATTGTATCTGATATGTTGAACACTGCATTTGAGTGTGAAGCACCAACTGAGCATGGTTGAATAGTTAACATGAGAAAGGTTTCAAACTACAGCCCTGCTTTCTGGCATAGCACAAACATAGCTATAATCGTCTCCATGACTTCAGGTCCAAGTGCCCAGCCAAAGCAACCACTCATATTCCTGTACCTGCTCTAGGCAGTGATGTCACCTCCCATAGCAGACTTTTGCATTTTTCTAAACTCATCTGTACTTTTGTGTCAGCAGCAGTCAGGGAAAAGAATATTCCAGCAAAAACATACTGTACTACTGTTTATCCCTCTGTCTTTGAAGCTGAAGATGAGAAGTCTAAGGTGTCCTCAGCTTCAGGCTACAGTAAACCTGGTATCAGGTCTGTGCTCCTGCAAGCAGTGATTTTTCCATTCCTCTCAGTTAAAAACAAAATCTTATTCAATCTTCTCATTTTTACCACCTGAATTTCAGTATCAAGATAGTTTCACTTCTGATGAAAGAATGTGGCTGTTTATGTACTGGAAACCATACATCTTGGAGACACATACACACACCTGCATGAACGACTGCAATCATTGGACTGCACACAGCTGCAGGAGGTTGTGGCTGCGATCACAGGCCATCTGCAGGAGGTCGAATGTGTAAATCCAGTTAGAGCTGGGAATCCCATATGTCAGCACACACACACACACACACACACACACACACACACACACTCAGGCAAACACGCACAGTCATATGTGCAGAACATGCACACTAATGTACAATACATACAAATGTACACTCACAAACATATAGAGTATACACATGCATAAACGCACATAAACACATTCAAAACTGTTGAAAAGATGTTTGCCTCATAAATCTGTATTGGCTGTAGGTGTAGGCAGTGCAGCTACTGGGGATCAGCACATCTGAAATAGCCATTTGGACAGCACTTCACTGATCTTTCCCAGAATGCCCCTGAGAAAAGGAGACTTACATGTTTACCATTTTCAGATGAAATGCATTGCTTATAAATATTTTAAATGAACTGTCCCAAAACTATAAGTGTGAGGTTTGATAAGAAATAAGTCTCATTCAGATGTCAAAAGCTTGTAACGTCTCTTTATTTCTCTCTCAGGAACTTGGGTGACTTTTGGAGGCCAGGTTACAGATGAGGTATGAAATTAATTATTTTCCATTCAGTAAACACCATTATGTCCAGCCACCTTAATTCACATTGAATTCAGATAATGAGTGGATCATTGAAGTATCATTTGTTTTCAGGCATAGATAATTATGGAACTAATTTAGAATCACTCATGAGCTCTGTTTAGAATGACAATACCACTTCATTACTGTGCATTGCTGTTCTGATTCATGAAGAGTTTAGTGAATAATTTGGGATTAGAATCATTAGAGGATTCAGTTCAGGACCAGTTGCTGTGGGAATAGCTGATTACAATGAATGTGACATGAGTGGATTTAGTGAAGAACCTCCGTGTGGTTGTCCTTGTGAGTGTCGAGAGCCAAAGGGAAAATGTGGGGCTGAGGATTATGTATGAATGGAGATGGCCTTGCCCTTGGGCTTATCCTTGACCTCTTTGGACTGGCACCCAAGGCCAGCTCCCCACCCTCATTGGATGGCATGAAGGGAACATGCACCCACTGTATCTGCCAGTAGTTTGTCACCAGAGGTTAGGAACAGCTTTATGGAACAGTGAATGATATATCCGCCAGTCATTTGTTCTCTCTTGGAATGGATTTTCATTCATGTAAAGGCAGAGCTTGGCTGACGGCCTCTTCGCTCGAGAGGCCCACTCTGAACCACACTGGGAATTGCTGTTGTTCTCTGGGGCAGATGTATGCCAGAGGCAAAAGTTGTCTTGCTGCAAAGTTGATTGTTGATTTATATGTGCCCAGAGGAAGCAGCCACAATATTTTTGTTTCACGCACTCACTCACTCACTCACACACTCACAAGGTATTGTATCAATTGATTTGGAGATAATAGTGTGCATCAGAAAACCTTGTGTCCTGCGGGGGTCAATAGTGAAGATACAGGACGTAACAGAGTAGTTGGTGGCCAGTAGAATATTTATCTTGGAAGACCTGAAAAGCAGTTGTAATGAGGGACCACTCAGTTATTCTTTTTGTGAGGCTCTGTGAGTTATACCATCGCTCTGAGTTAATGTTCCCGAGATGTTCAGGACTGTAAAATTTCAAATCTCTTCCACCGCCAAGTGATAACGGCCATCTATCATTTTCACTGTCCGATTGTCTGTACCCACATATTTTTAATGGTTTTTATGGCCTTGGAATGGTTTTGGTTTATCATTACCCAATTGGAGCAGTTCATGCATTTTATGTTCACGCTTCCACCCCTCTGGTTCTCTGGATCACTGCCCAGCTTCTTGCTGCAGTCAAATGATTGGAAATGTGCATAATGCAGACAACGGGGGAACAATATTTGATTGGGTCTTGCTGTTTAAATGACAATTTCAAAGACATTACCTTATTCACTCATTTTACTTTAGTGCAAAATGAGGAAAGCTAAATTCTCTTACAGCCTGTGCAATATAACCTGTAATGAAAGCATACTTTTCAGGAGCATTTTCGCTGATTTATGGGTCTCACAAAGTGGAGTCTGGGATAATAGGCTACCGTGTTACTATATAATGGATAGGGTTATTAGCAGGAGGAGGCTATTCAGCAGACCTTATGGAGGAATGTGGAAGATGCTGAAGCATCACAATAAAACAAAATGGTGAAAAAAACATGTTGAAACTGGGAAGGGTTAGGAATGGTGCGCGGAGAATGGAGTGGGTCTAGCAAAGTCAGTAGGCCATAGGCTTGTAGAGGCCATGTGTGCTCATAAGTATGTGTGAAAATCCAAATGCAAGTTTGGGAATTATAATGTGCATAATGTCTGTGATATGCATGTAACACTTGTCACACACATGTAATTTAATTGAATATGTGTATAACACACTGGTCCTCACTCCTGGTCCTGGAGGGGTCCTGGTCCTGGAGAGTGCTGACTTTTGTTGTTACTCATTATTAATTAACAAATTAAAGCTGCTCTAACATATGTGTGGTGCATGCAGCGATGTGTGCAGTGTAACGTTGTAACTGTGGTCGGGTGTTGGGTAGATTGCGGAGCAGCTCATGACCATTGCCTATGAGAGCGGAGTGAACCTCTTCGACACTGCCGAAGTCTACGCTGCCGGGAAGTGAGTGAGACCCAAACCAACCACACATCTCCCACAACTCCTCAAATAATGACCAGTCCCCAATATGCAATTACTTTGACACACATAATGCATATCTGGCAGAACCAAGCATGAAGGGTAGTCTACTTTGTCTATTCACACAGTCTTTTGAAATAACAGTTTAAAAGCAGGGCACACAGAGTTTCCGTCATCAGGTCAGAGTGTGCTGACAGGTCAGGGTGTCTGTGCACTTTGGGGTGATGATAAAATTATGTGATCAAAAGTCTCCATTTTGTGTTTTCTAATCCCTTTTTTCAGGCTGTTTGTATTCTCCATAATAGCTATGAAGTTCAGTCAAGGCAGGGTGCTTTGAAGCTTGAAGTGATGTGAATGGGGCCCCTGAGGTACAACAGTAAAAGTGTTTCATTTCCATAATTCTTGTTTCAGAGCTGAAATCATACTGGGAAACATCATCAAGAAGAAATGCTGGAGGTAAATGTAATTATCTACTACCTAAATGTGTGTGGGTGTTTGTGTGTGGGTGCATGCATGGGGAACTTGGGCATACATAGCTACCTGTGTGCAAATAAAACATATTTCCACTGGTCAGCACTTCTTTTTTACAGCATGAGAGTTGGTTGTTCTGTCTCAATGCTACCAGTACTGATAACACTCCATTAAGTAGTTCTGTCAGTGAAACCATGGCAACCGATAGTTTGATGGGCTTCTGAGCTGTCCTGAGACTTTGAGAAGCAGCTGTGATCTCTCACATTTTTAAAAATTCTTTTTTATTTTTCCTGGAATTTCATTATTAAAGACTTAGCATTTTTTACAAGTTTGCTATCTTTGTTGAAAGCTGAATGGCTGTCCAATCTACTGCCTGAAGGGGATAAGGAAAGATATGATGAGGGAAAAAAAGCAGAAAACTGCTCTGTTATATATACACTCAGTGAACACTTTATTGGGTATTTATTAGACTTATTTTTTAGACTTATGGGACTTCTGCTGCTATAGCCTATCCACTTAGAGGTTTGACACATTGTGTGTTCAGCAATGCTCTTCTGTATACCACTGTTGTAATGCGTGGTTATTTGCATTACTGTCACCTTCCTGTCAGCTTTAATCAGTCTGGCCCTTCTCCTCTGACCTGTCTCATTAACAACGCGTTTTTGCGCGCAGAACTGCTGCCTACTGGATGTTTTTTGTTTTACCTAATAAAGTGGTAACTGAGTATAACCCTGTCTGATACAGATCATACACATAATTTCCTTTTTCTTTTTCTTTTAAAATGTATTGTTCTGATCATTTTCCTGCAGCCTAAAATGTCCTTTATTCCAAAACCTCAGGCTCTCTCTCTCTCTCTCTCTCTCTCTCTCTCTCTCTCTCTCTCGCTCTCTCACACACATACACACACACACACATACACAATTCTGTGGCACTCATCCAAGTTCGTTACAGCTGTAGTGTTTTCCTTGTTTCCATATTTCATTAAACGGTTATATAAAATATGCTAATGGTAGCCTTGCAGCTCTCTGGTAATGCTGAGCGTGGGACATCAGGTGGTCCACACAGCCAGCTCATTTGCCATGCATATTAATCTGAGTCCTAAAGGATGGCCAATATGCTAAACCACAGCAGGAGATAAAATATTCAGCAATCATAGTAAAAAATACTTTTCAGCTTATATGTACAGGTATTGGCGGCACGGATGGTGCAGTGGGTAGCACTGCCGCCTCACAGCAAGGAGGTCCTGGGTGCGAATCCCCGTCGGCCGGGGCCTCTCTGTGCGGAGTTTGCATGTTCTCCCCGTGTCTGCGTGGGTTTCCTCCGGGTACTCCGGTTTCCTCCCACAGTCCAAAGACATGCAGGTTAGGCCGATTGGAGAGTCTAAATTGCCCGTAGGCATGAGTGTGTGAGTGAATGGTGCGTGTGCCCTGTGATGGACTGGCGACCTGTCCAGGGTGTATTCCTGCCTTTCGCCCAATGCATGCTGGGATAGGCTCCAGCCCCCCTGCGACCCTGATCAGGATAAGCAGGTTCAGATAATGGATGGATGGATGGATGTACAGGTATTTAGTGCATGTTTACAGTGACATTATTGCACTGCCATTTCAGTGTGGTAATACTTGTTTGCAAAAGTAACTAATGGATAAGACTCTCATATTGGTTTTACATATCTTATGTTTTAAAATAAAGCCTGTTAGGCAGGGCTTTGGAGAGCAATGGAATGAGTCATATCTGGACAAGGGTCTCATTTCCTCTTTGTATTCTCGTGTTAGAGTTTGAGCCACTGATGGGACTGTTGTTGAATGTGTTCATACGTATATAATATCTCTGATTCTAATAGCTATTGTCTCCTTCCATCTTCCTATCAGGCGTTCCAGTTTGGTCATCACCACAAAGCTCTACTGGGGTGGAAAGTAAGTGTGCTCTTCATAAACTCAGATGTTTTGGTATCCAGGGACCTAAGCAAAGCTCTGACTTACCCTGTGAAATGAAGCCACAACAATAAATAAATATTTATAAAATATGTATTTATCTTATTGCAATTTTTGTCTCTATTGTCTGTATTGGAAGAGATGCGTTAGGAAACTGTGTATTTTTATAAACTTTAGAAGTGCTCAAAGTTGCTGTTAAAGCATCACAAATACAGCACTCATTCTGTCTCCTCTCCATGATTTATACAAAGGAGTGCCACGTATATAACCACTTCGGTCTATCAGTTGATAAAGAGTAGACCTGCAGTCATGTGCAACCATCTCTGATATATGAAACATGGATGTTTAGTTACTAAGGCAACCAGAAACACATTGGGCCAGATTTACTAAGATTTTTGCAGCGGAAATACATTCACTCTATTGCACTCTATTGTTACCAACAAATTAACAACCAATTCACTAAGTCTGTTACTAATTATGCAGTTTAATAAATGAAACACATTAATTCGCAATTGTGCAGTAGGAAACGTCAGAAAATGTCAGAAAATGCTTACACGTCCAGATTACAAGGCACTGAGAAATGTAAACTAAAAATATTTAGTTTAACAGGTTATATTACCTGAGGTTTTCCCCTGTGAAACACACACGCACACGCACATACAAATACACACACACACCCACACACACACATTTGTGCCAGGTGACTCTCATAACATGACGCTTGCAAATTCAGTGCACCTAATGAAATTACCAAGAAGTTTCCATTGTGGCTTCATCTTACCCACACACCATATTAGTAGAATTTTAAACCAAGAATGAATAAATTACACCAAAACA
Organism: Conger conger; assembly: GCF_963514075.1. NCBI lineage: Eukaryota > Metazoa > Chordata > Actinopteri > Anguilliformes > Congridae > Conger > Conger conger. Next base: position 27,170,810 of record NC_083772.1, on the reverse strand, counting down.
ATGTGTACACTGGGTCTTCATCTGGATAAGCAGATCCCAATATAGGTAGAAATGCTGATGTGATGCTGAAATGTTATGGTGTATTTTAAAATGAATTAATGTGGTGTACAAACTCTGTTGTCCTTAACGACAGTGCTTATTCTATCCCGCACCTACATCTTTTCGGATGTGTATGTATTAGTATTTTTATTACTCTTCATATCATATCTTAGCTATCTAATCTAATCATAGCAATATTTCCTGTAATACACTCATCACTTATAGTGGCCTTCATAATGTTTGGGACAAAGACCCATAATTTATTTGCCTCTGTACTCCACAATTTGAGATTTGTAATAAAACAATCACATGTGGTTAAAGTGCACATTGACAGATTTTAATAAAGGGCGGTTTTATATATTTTGGTTTCACCATGTAGAAATTACAGCAGTGTTTAGTGTTAGGGACACAACAATATTATGTAAATGAAAGTAGTCATGTTTTCTATTTTGCTTTGCATGCTTGAAGCCTGTGATTCAGGGACATCACCAATTGTTGGGTGTCTTCTCTGGTGATGCTCTGCCAGGCCTGTATTGCAGTCATCTTTAGCTCACGCTTATTTCAGGGGCAAGTCCCCTTAAGTTTTCTTTTCACCATATGGCATGCTAAGTTGGGTTCCGTTCGGGTGATTGACTTGGCCACTGAAGAAATTACCATTTATTAGCTTTGAAAAACTCTATGGATCATTTTCTTCAGCAGACGTAGTGGTTAAGGTACATGACTGGGACCCGCAAGGTCGGTGGTTCGATCCCCGACCTGTAGCCACAATAAGATCCACACAGCCATTGGGCCCCTGAGGAAGGCCCTCAACCTTGCATTTCTCCAGGGGAGGATTGTCTCCTGCTTAGTCTAATCAACTATACGTTGCTCTGGATAAGAGCATCTGCAATGCTCTTGCCATTATGTAATGCATTATGTAATGCAATTAATGTTGCTACTATCATCAAAAGTTCTATCATCAATGAAGATAAGTGGGCACGGCACCTTCCGCAGCCGTACATGCCCAGGCCATAACACCCCCAACACCCCACATCACAGATGAGGTGGTATGCTTTGGATCTTGGGCAGTTCCTTCTGTCCTCCAAACTTTGCTCTTGTCATCACTCTGATATAAGTTATTCTTCATCTCATCTGTCCATAAGACATTTTTCCAGAACTACTCTTTTAAGTACTTCTTGACAAACTGTAACCAGGCCATCCTGTTTTTGTGGCTAGCCAGTGGTTTCCATCTTGGAGTGTAGCCTCTGTATTTCATGTTCATGAAGTCTTCTGTGGATGGTGACCATTGACAAATCCACACCTGACTCCTGAAGTGTGTTTCAGATCTATCTGACAGGTGTTTAGGGATTCTTCTGTCATCAGCTGTGAAGGTCTGCATAAAAATACCCTTTAATAAAATCTGAGAATGTACACTTTAACCACATGTTAATGGAGGGCACTTATGGAGTGCACTGTATATCTGGTCACTGCTATACCTTTGTGTGATACACATAACTTACCTACTGTGTCATATTCATAACCTTTCTGTCGCTGTGGAGTGTGCATTGTTCTTACCAGATATGAAACCTACTTCGATCTGAGACTTTTTATTTAATTATTTAACTCCACAGTGCATTGTTGTTAGCAACACAGCTGGCAGAAGTGATAAGGCTAAAGTGGCAGATTCTTTCTCTCTGTTCCCCTTTCCTCATGAATATTAATCCTTTCCTCTGAGTGAGAGGAATACATTACAAAGAACAAACTCACATGCTGTAGCACACAGCACCTGGTGACAATGGCCTTGCAGATTATAGAAATAGATTGACAGGCTAAACCTATGATTTGCTAATGGAAATGTACAGGAAATGCCGAACAAGTTTATCTTGTGCCTGAATTGTCATGCAGAGGTTGGTTGGCACTATCCCAGACAGATCAACATTCTGCCGTTTTCTACTTCAGAGCATTCCTGTTTCAGCATTCTAATGATGTATGTGTGTGTACGTGTGTGTGTGTGTGTGTGTGTGTGTGTGTGTGCGCGCGTGCATGTGTGGTGTGTGTGTGTGTTCCTGTAGAGCGGAAACAGAAAGAGGCCTCTCGAGGAAGCACATTATCGAAGGTGAGATATACAGTGGCTCTGCTGTCCCAGCCCATTCCACTGTCACTGGTCCCTCTCCACTGCACTCCTCCACTCATGTTCTGTCACCTCCCACACCTCTGCCACATTTCTCTACTTTATATCTTTCACCCCCATTACATTCTGTTGAAGCATATATGGAAAGGCATTTAATATTCAGTGCAAGACATTTCTGCAGTGTAGAAATGTAGGCTGCGCACACTCTAGACTACTGCTTGGGGTCCAAAAGTATGCCTGTGTCACACCTTTAGCACACTGATTCTCTGGTGCTCACAAAATGGAGAATTTTCCTGGACAGCACACCACATATCAGGGAATCATATAACTCACCTCACGTCTTTAACACACTCACTGCTTTCCAAAAAATCCCCTGCATGATTAATCACACAGTCCATCGCCCTGCCCACACTCTGACCACACCTTCTGCTGCCCACTGCTCTGCCCTCACAAATAACACACTGCTGAAGAGACCTGCCGGCTCCCCATGCTTCAACCAAACTACTTACCTCACATATCAGTGGCCTGCTTCTCCCCCATACTGTTATCTACACCCTGCTTACTGCCTACATGCTGCTATGTTACCTCTCTTTACAGTCATTTAGCAAGCTGTCTTTCTCAGAGCAGCTGAAGTACATAAGCACTTCCATTTATGAGAAAAAAAGTTCAGTAGTACTTCAGAAAAGAATACTGTGCTTAAAGAAACCATGTGAAAAGAAGTACTAGACTCAACTGTAGTATGGGAAAAAGAGGCCTGCCTGCTCCCTGATTGGTGGAGAATCCTTCCATCCTCCTGTAGGAGCTCAGGTCTGGAAGTATGATCCTGGGACCAGCATCCAGGGACTCTTTAGTCCTATAAACAGGCTTCCTGCCTGCTACATTGGGTATCTAGATCCCAGAAGCCTAAAGAAGTAATGAATTCTGGTCTTATCTGCTCTTTGAAATCCAGAACATATGTTTCCACTCCTCCGCTGCCACCACCTCCAACCCAAGGCTAACCTTCTTCAGAGAGAAGCCGTGCTCTTGCATGGCCAGTGGTTTCCTGTCCTCCACAGTTTATGAAATACTGGTGCACTCTCTGGGTTGTGGTTATATTTGTATACTGCCCAGAGCCTGTCAAGTCAGACAGAGCTTGTGGTAGTGTTTTCATGTGCACGGACAAGGTCTGGCAATTATGGGCAGACTTCACTGGCTCAATATGACAGGTCCACATCTGAAAACCAGTCAAAAAAATCTATCTGTGTGAGTGAATCTGGATTGGAGATGCGGGAATTATACAGTGAGAGAGGTGTACTAAGGCTGCAAAACTATCTGAAAGCTGTATGACTTCAGCAACAGCTAGTAAACATAGTAAGTTAGCTTAATAGTAATTAAACATTCCTGTTGTTGTGTAACTGAAATGGCTCAGTGACATAACATACTGCGTGGGGGTGATATTGACTTTGGAGCATAGTTTCCCTCCATTTGACTCACGAGAAGCAAACACATGTATTAGATAAAGAAGCTAGCTCTGTTTCACATAGATCAATCTGAGATGATTGAGTCACTGATACTATTAGAGAGAGGAGTGAGGAAAGTAAATACTGTTTACACAGAGCTCCAGGGCAGAGGTTACATTTTCACCCGACTTGATGGTTACCAAGCTCTGTTGTGTTCCTCTGCAGTGTAGCCCTCCAGGTTCATGGTAGAACAGCTTAGATACCCACAGACCTGTGTGAGTGTGAATGAAGCGCTAACTAACCTGTAAAACTAATGGACTTCCGTATCTACACACTCTCAGGACTGAAGGGCTCCCTCCAGAGGATGCAGTTGGAATATGTCGACGTGGTCTTCGCCAACCGTCCTGACAGCAACACACCTATGGAGGGTGAGTTTGACTTGATGAGGTCACAGGTATTTCTGCAGTCAGAAGATCAAGCCTAGTGGAGCTCCCCCCTGAGTATATCTTACCCCACTCCCAATTATGGCCTATTTTTAGTTTTTTGTATGACCAGAACTACACAAATAACAACACAAAAACACAATGAAAGTGTGTCCACAGTGAGGCAGTATCTGATTTAAGGTTTACTCCAAAAGGAACACCCTCCATAGTGGTATCCCTGACATGTCAAAGTGGAAGTGATCTTCTTGTCTTTGCAGCATAATTTCTGGCAGTAACTCGGCTTTGGAGCACTCTGATCCAACAGTCCAACACTGCGTACATTCTGACTGTATCACCTGGCATAACTTCGCTCAGAAAAAATGAAAAAGTAACAGTTTGTATGATGTCTGTGAATGACTCACACATTGCATATTCTGTTCTCTGTAAATCTTTAACCTCACTCACACACTTGAGTTGAGGATGCTAGTTGACCCCCCCTACGAGCTGCAGCTGTACACTGCAGAAAATGGAAAAATACAAAAACCCCAGCTGTGTGAAAGCTTCATTCACTCATAGCTCTCCAATCCCTGAAAGGTCCAGAGAACAGTGCTCCATTAAATAATTATGAGTTAAGTGGATTTTAGTCATTTAGAAATTGAATGAAAAGGGTTAGAACAAATTACTAAAACAAAAGCAGCAAAGCAGATTATGCTTTTGTGCCACAGTTCTTATCAGCATGTCCTATCACTGCTTTGCTGCTGCCGTCTCCATGCGCTCCCCTTGCTCCTGTTTCTCACCGTCAGGAGTGGCGAGCAGCTTGATACCACCATCACCACGATGAAGATCCCAGTGCTCAAGTGATGGGCACTGTGATTACTGTGATTACAACAATAATCTAAATCTAAAATAGCAATTATCATCAAAGAAGCTGGAATCGCAGTCATTGCTGCCACGGTGCTGTCACATGTGCTGTAATTAGCGGTGATGTACTTATTGCTGGTTTTAGGGCTGCTTCTCCCAGCTATAGTCCTTTCCCCAAGGGCTTCCCTCTGTCCTCTCCTACTGTGGCAGTTGAGGTTGAAAAGTTTGTGTGGGATGGGGTTGGGAGGGTCTTACCAATTTTGATGGAGTATAGTCCAGTGGTTATGAATGCCCAGTGCATATTTATCGAGGATTTGTACTATTAGAAAATAAAAATGTGAGATTCCCGCCTCCGCAGACGTACACAGAACAATTACTCTCCGGTGCGACAGCATGTTTCTGTCTTTCCACCATTCTTCCTGTCTAATACCGTAACAAGCACATCTTCTATTTTTTCTCTATTTCATGCTTTAGACAGAAGTGCCAATTACGTATGCGGCCAGCCTGACGTCGCCTTCCCTGATGACAAATCAATGTCATCAGGCAGTGATATTTATGATCACTTATCATCTCCATGACAACATCACCCGCATGAACACACACACACACACACACATTCAGTATGTGAATCTACCCCCCCAAGGGCTGCAGGGCTGATATAGAGGATAAAAAAACACTTTTTTCCATTATTGTTTTTTTTCTCTTGAATCTGCTTTTGACATCCCCCTCGCCCCCCTGCACTTCGCCCACACACTCACAGAGTGATCGGGCTTCCTACCTCTTTTGATTCCGTCAATAGCGTTTAGAAAACAGCTCTAGTGTGAGATCTCAGCTGCTGCCCACAGACAGGAAGGGCTCTTCATCTCCTTGGTTCTGCTTGTCTCATTCCCAGCTTCACTTTTCCCAAGTCGCTGGCACCACCAGGGGCTTGTCCCTGAAATGTCTGAAATTAGCTGGTTTGGAGGATCAAATGGCCAAAATACAAAAGCACAGGGTGGTACCCGTCTCTAAGCAGTTTCCTGTCAAAAATGTTCCTGGATGTAATTACGTATCCTGAAACCTCAAGTTGATAAATGCTAATAAGTAAAGTGAGGTCTACTTTCTGCTTCCCTGTAAACCACCAGCCCACTCAGAATGAATTAGTTTCAGCTCTTGACTGACATGCCTGTAGACACTGCTACCCCCATTGCCAGGGTTGATTCCAGGGTATAGGGAATGCTCCATTCACCACAGTTAATGAAAACTGAAGGTTTGTGTCCTAGATGCTATATCCCTGTCATGCCCTTGACTGAGGCAAATAACCCTAGTTGGTTATTGCACTGCAGTATGAACGAACAGCATGGCAAAATGTAAGATCTTTATATAGATCACCACTGATAAGGGCATCGGTCATGTAAGCAAACAATGGAATAGCAAGGAATGGAATTGTATGGGTTTTGGTGAAGCACTCCTAGAAACAGTAACAGTCTCTGATTAACTGCAGGTAAGAAAGAGAGCACACTGTGGATTTGATGTAGTAGGCACTCCATGGAGCAGACACTGAATTAAATGGATATCAAACCACATACATTGACACTCTTGCACATACAGTGGATTTCAGTTTTAGATTTTTAAGAAATTTGCAAAAGTTTGTGATTATGGATTACTAAGTGTAGATTAATGGGCAAAATGGCAATTTGTATCAATTTAAAATAAAATTAAATCTCTGCAAAAAGTGAAGGGGTCTGAATATTTTCTGAAGCCACTGTACATTGTAAGGTCTGCATACTAAAATTGTATGTGTGCATTCATGTGTGATTACAGTATTTTACTTTAAATGCTGTTTGTCCAAATGTACTGTATGTGAGGGAACATTGCATGCAATATATAATTGTCTCTGATGATTCTAATGTTTCTGATTTTGTATGCACAGGCAGACACATGCATGCAAACAAGCTTGTGCACACACATATGCACATATGCACGCTCTCTCTCTTTCTCTCTCACACACACGCACACACAGACTACCATGTGTCAGGCACTGACTTTATAGGCAGGTATGTAGTTTTCGAACTCCCTAAAGTGGTGAGCTGTCAGCAATATTGCATTTCTCTCTGATACCTTGCTGCTTGCGTGTCATGCATATTAAAGGTGCTATAGAGATTCTGAGCACACATCTGAACTATAGAAAGCCTAATGGGTTTGTGACATTTTATTTTTACCTATTTGCATAAATAGTTCTTTAAAAACCTTTGAAAATGGGATTGGAACCTGTCACATCACTGCATATGTGTCCATTCAGAGTTGTGGCCTCCTGCCTTGCAGGACAAAGGGAGTGGGCGTTATGTTCAACAGGAGATTGACTGTTAAGCCTGTTTAGAATGAGAAAAGCAACCGTGCCGGGAAGATTTGCCCTTGCAGCGAATAAATGCAAATTTGCAAGACGGTGGTTCTTCTTTGCTTCCCACATGTACCACCTACTCGTGCCCTATGCCGCTGTCTCTCTGTCTCTCTATTTTTTTACTTGCATCCCTTTCCTCCTGATTACAGATTTTGTATTAATCACACACACATGTAGACTAACACAGACACACAAACACACGCATAAGCATGAACACGCAAGTGCATGCTCGCGCACACACACACACACACACACACACACACACACACACCCAGAACTCTTTTATTTTAAGTTACACACTCACTTCTCACTTGAAGTCAGTTTGTTTAGTTGCTCAACTGATTGACTTGTGTCTCCCCAGAGATTGTGAGAGCGATGACATATGTGATAAACCAGGGCATGGCCATGTACTGGGGCACATCCCGCTGGAGCGCGATGGAGATAATGGTGAGTGAATACACAGACCCCACACCCACCGTTCTATACCCTCTATACTCTCCCTTACCATTCTACACCTCACATAAAGCACTTCTCTCTCAGTCATAGTAAACCCACTGCTCTCCTGCATCAGAGTTGCACACATTTCTCTGCACTTCACTCCACTTTAGGCACAGGCTACTGTCACTGCACTAAGGGCATTTTGGCTGCATGTGCTATTTGGGGGTCATCCGAGTCTCTTGAGTCTGAGGGGTTCGCCTTTCCTGACAACCTCATCCGAGCAATCAGCCTGCCTGTGTCGATGTGCAGGGCAGCAGTGACATGCAGACTTATGGAGAGCTGGAAGTCATTTTGGATGAGGAACAGCCTTGGACTGAGTCCTCCAGAACCACTGGGATTTTTTCGTCTTATACTTACTTGTCCATATTTAAAAAAACAGTCAGAAACTCTTCATTTCCACTATATTAGTCATTGGAAATAGGATGAAGAATTAATTTCCTGTGGAGTTTGCACAGAATGTTCACATATATGCGCTTTCATCTTTGAGTAAACCTTGGACATTTCTGCTTAGCTGTTTCGCGAAGGGGGAGGGGAGTGGAGGTTGGTTTAATTGTAAAAACTGCGGATAATTCCCAGTTTGGGGGAATATTGGAACGTCTTCAGACGCTCTGCTCTCTCTGTTGTTGCTTTTGTTTTGTTTTTCTTCATTGTGGCAGTTTGTCAAATCCCAGTGTATGCTAATTCTGTGCCATTTAATTAAAAAAAGGAATCTGAAGAAAATGCTTTGTGAGTATTAGTGCAGATGAAAGCACTGTAATTTAAACTGCATGAATAATTCATGGTTATAAATGGGGCTTGTCAATCGAACGGCAGAGGGAGTTGGAAGCAAAGGCCAGGAGAGGAGCGGAGATCCTGCTTTGGGCTGTAATTTAGATCAGGGTTGCATCCTGGTGTCAGAATAGAGAGTGCCACTTCCACACTCTCCCACACTCCCACACTCACACTGCAGGCAACGTGGAAATGCCTGTGGTGGCTAAAATTACAGGTTGGATGAACACTGCAGGGAGACTATAACCCTGTACAGTATATCAGACAGAAAGACACCCAGGGCAGGCAAATGTAACCATAACATTTTAAACCTACCGTATCACACCTTACCTGCATATTAAAGCATTTTATTTTTGTTCAGAATACTCATTTTATAAATGCTGGCATTTGCAGACAAGGCATGGATGATATTTGGGCCAACCCCCTGCTTGCAATACCAAACTTCACATGAATTTCATGCCCAGTTGTGGTACCAAGGGATTGAAGCTGAGAATCATTGCATCATTATTTCAGAGCCAAATAATTAGCAGAGTAGATCCTCTTTGCTGTAGCAGTGAGTGTATTAGAGTGAATTAATCTTCCTGCTGACAGACCCAGTGACACTCAAAATCTATTGCATTTTAGTTTGCCACTGCAGGCAAGTGCCATTACTGTGAGCTAGGGAAAATCACATGTAAACAAACACAACATAATACAAACATAATGACAGTTAATTGATTTTAAGTCAAGTGATTGAATAGTTATGTAATCGCGGTGCTGTACTGCTTTTCCGCTGAAATCAGAGCACGCTATGATCACATAGTTAAGCTTGGTAAGTAAGATTGAGATGAGGGAGATAAGCCTGCTTCTTTTATATTTAGTTTTAAATGCACAGTTGGATAATAAATTAAAAAAGAATAAATAATACATTCAGTACTACTTCAGTGTCTAAAATATTTATAGCATTCATAGAATATATTAATTCAGTTTGGTGTATGGCCCAATTAAGAAAATGTGTGGCTGTAATTAGATACAGGCACAGTGAATGGAAGAATACATATAAAGAAATACATATAGAAATATAAAAATAATATATGAAGAAAAATCTGTCTTGCAGCAAGAAGAAATGGTGTGGAACATGAAGTGTTAAAAGAAAGTTGTAGATTTTTTTAGATAAATTACAATGTTTAATGTTTAAAATGTTTGAAATTGTGAATGGCTGTGTGTGTGTGTGTGTGTTTTCCTGACTGCCTCCTCTCCCTCCCTGTAGGAAGCATACTCCGTAGCTCGGCAGTTTAACATGATTCCTCCAGTGTGCGAGCAGGCTGAGTATCACCTCTTCCAGAGAGAGAAGGTGGAGGTGCAGCTCCCAGAACTCTACCACAAGATAGGCAAGTGTCAGCCAGTGAAAAGCTTAATGCCTTGACTCCCCATGCACTTCTCCTCCCCCTAACGCTCAGCCAACTAAAACAGCACAGGCTGTTGTGTCCGCAGCTGTCCTGTCTGTCAATGCAGGTGTTTACTACTGACCTGTGTGTGTTATGTGGGGCGCAGGTGTGGGTGCTATGACCTGGTCACCGCTGGCTTGTGGCATTATCACTGGGAAGTATGAGAATGGAATCCCAGAAACCTCCAGGGCCTCCATGAAGGTATGACAGGCTGTCTGCCCAGCTCACCGCTTTTCTGTCTTACAAGTGTCACAAGGTTTAGATGTCCATTTGACTGTCTGCCCTTGCAGCTCATTTCACTGAAACCTCTGAACAATTACATTGCGAGTATGTGCTAATCCTGGTACAGGGCTCATTCTGTCCACCAGTACAGCCTGAGGAAGCGTGTATAGCCACCTTTGTTACTGTTTGAGTGTATTGCAGTTTTGGATTTTGAGTATGAAATTTGTTGAACGCCTCCTTCTCTCTGTCCCAGTCATACCAGTGGCTGAAGGACAAGATCGTGAGTGATGACGGCAGGAAGCAGCAGGCCAAGCTGAAGGAGCTGGGCCACATCGCTGAGAAGCTAGGCTGCACCCTTCCCCAGCTGGCCGTGGGTAAGGCCAGGGAAGGTGGCTCTTCCTCAAGCCCCTCCATTTCCTCATCATCCACACATCAGTTCCCCTCACGCAATTATGAGTAAGACAGGCACTGTGAGAGCGTGGTTCCTGTTACAGTGGACATGCTCCCCTCTGCTGGACACTAGCGGCATCTCAGCTGAGATACAAGGTCTGAACGAGGTTTGCTCATCCTTACCGGGTTTGCAGGTGAAGTCAAGGCACTCAGATCACAAGCATTTGTGCTACTGTTCTGCCCTTCAGACAGATCTTGTGTCTGACTGAGCCCTTATCAGACCAGCATTTAAAGTCACCCCCCAAGTAAAGTTATCAGAATAATAAATAAAATGAGAACTTATGGAGGGAACCCTTTGTGTAGGCTCAAGATGTTTTCACACATGCATACATAGATGAGCCAAAACATTATGACCACTTACAGATGAAGCGAATAACATTATGTTGTAATAGCAGCGCATGTCAAGGTCTGGGATATAAGCTTGGGGAGTACAAGACTCCAATTCGAACAAATATCTGATTGACTCAATGGCCCCTCAATATGAGCAAGTGGAGCATGGGAGTCCATCTGTTCATCTTTGAAAGCCGTGACAGTAGCCTGTTATACCTAGTTATATAGGGGTGGAGACAGATTAGAAAAAACCCTTCAATGAGAGACTTATTGGATGGCACCACTTTCCCTGGACTAAAGGATTAAATGGACTATTTGCCATTTCTTAAATTTATGATAAGTGGGGTCTCCCTGGCTGTGTGTAATGTTGCTCCAGATATACTTCCTTATTGTATGACATTTATTTGTATTTGTCTGTGGGACTATGCTCCCTCCATTACTTCTAGTGTGCTTTTACTAATTGGACACGGGGAATGCATTAGTTGCGGCCTAGATATACACTGTGCTACCTATTGTTTTTATGACACAGATGAAGGCCAAGTGTCGCTACAAGTTGTTCATGCCAATCCTAATAATTTTTTTCCCATTTTTCACCTGGAGACAGAGTGCCTTGTTTTTTCTTCCTTAGAGCTGCACATTTTCAGTTCATTTACTTTTTGGAGGCAGCTTTTGACAAGGAACATTGTTTCAAGATCTAGGATATATTAGACAGTAAGCGAACAGTTGGTTCTGGTAGTCGACGTGTTGGATGTGGGAGAAATGTGCAGGCGTAAAGACCTGAGCGAATTTGACAAGGGCCAAATCGTTATGGCTAGACAACTGGGTCGGAGCATCTCTGAAATGACAAGGCTTGTAGGGTACTCCCTGTTAGCAGTGACAAGTACTTTCAGACAGTGGTCTGAGGAGGGAGAGACAATGAACCAGTGGCAGGGTGTTTGGCACCCTAGTCTCAGCGATATGCGAGGGCAACAAAGGCTATCGCATCTGCTCTGAACTGACAGAAGGGCTACTTTGGCACTAATCGCAGAAAATGTTAATTATGCTTACAGGAAGAATGTGTCACAACACACAGTGCATGTCACCCTGCTGTGTATGGTGCTGGGTATCCCCAGACCGGTCAGAGTGCCCATGCTAACCCCTGTTTACTGTCGAAAGCTCTTACAATGGACACGCGAGCATCGGAGCTGGGAAAAAGGTTGCATGGTCCGATGGTTTCTTTTACATCCTGTTGATGGCCGGTACGTGTTTGACGTTTACCTGGGGAAGAGATCGCACCACAATGCACTATGGGAAGAAGACAAGCTGGTGGAGGGAGTGTGATGCTCTGGGCAATGTTCTGCTGGGAAGTCCTGGATCCGGGCATGCATGCGGATGTTAATTTGACTCGTGCCACCTACCTAAACATGGTTGCGGACCAGGTACACCCCTTCATGGCAACGGTATTCCCTGATGGCAGTGGCCTCTTTCAGCAGGATAATGCACCCTGCCACACTGCACAATTTGTTTGGGAATGGTCTGAGGAACATAGCTACACTTTGGTGTTGCCCTGGCCTCCAGATTCTGCAGATCTCAATCTGATCAAGCATCTGTGGGATGTGCTGCAACAAGTCAGATCCATGGCAGCTCCACCTTGCAGCTTACAGGGCATAAAGGATCTGCTGCTACTGTCTTGGTGCCAGATACCACAGGACACCTACAGAGGTCTTGTAGAGTCCATGCCTCGGCAGGTCAGAGATGTTTTGGCCACATGCAGAGGACAAACAGCACATTTTGCAAGTGGTCATATTTTGGCTCATCAATGTCAGATGGTTTATCTGAATTAATCTGTATTGGAAAAATGTTACTTCATCCTGAAAATGTACAGTACTTGTATTCTTTCACCATAATCAACATAACATTAAGTTGTTTAAAATGTTCCAGTTTCATGGTGCCTTGCAGGGAATTGTAGGTAATGACTGAGTTCTTTCCCTTGCCTACAGCCTGGTGCCTCCGTAATGAAGGCGTGAGCTCTGTCCTCCTGGGAACCTCAAACCCAGAACAGCTGACAGAGAATCTGGGCGCCATTCAGGCAAGTTAGACAAATATTACAACATACTCCAAAACCCAAATATCTAAAGCAATCGATATCACGTTTTGACTTTTTTTTTCTCTTATCCAGGTACTGCCAAAGATGACATCCCACATAGTATCGGATATTGATCACATACTGGGGAACAGGCCCTACAGTAAGAAAGACTACCGCTCATAGGCTTAGAGCCTTCCATGCTGTTTGACTGGGAAGGAAAGAAAGTTCTGGAACAGCACTGTGGTACTTGTTCCATGCACCAACCTGTCTATCTGCAGTTCTGCTCAAGATGGAAATATCCAGTATAACAACATGAGCTCTATTCAAATAAGTGCATGCCTCCACTGGGAATGATATGTGCCTAAAGATACTAAAGCACATAAAATGGAGAAACAAAAGAAAAAGTATGAGGATATGAAAAAAAATCCAGGCAGCATACTCCTGCATTCTGTTCTGAGGCAATATATTACCTCTTAAGCCACCTCCAATTTCACCAACAACCGTTTGGGACCCCTACTTGGTCTACTAAAGGAAACTAGACAGCAAAAGAAATGCTGCCTCTTCTGTCCAGAGGAGGAACTGCACATGTATGCATAGTGAGGGACGCATCATGAAACTAACGTCTTCATTTGCATCTATGGAAGAAAACCCTGCCTCTACCCTTGCCTGTGTATCAATCTTGCATTGTCAACTGCTGATGTAATGATGCGAATGTACTTGCAGATACATGAGAATCCTGAAGACGAAGGGTTCATTACTATAACGCTTGCTTACCAAGGGGGCGGGTGGGTACAACTGACATTATCCAAAAGAAATATACTCTGTAGCGAGTGCAAATAAGAGCAAACCACTTTAGAATAAACCATTTAAGTAATTTAAATAATTCTAAACTCCCAACATGCAAATAACACATAATACATATGTAAATTGTACATAGTTTGACTTTTCAGCAGCACAAATAAGCCATTCCTCATCGTCTCTAGTCCTTTTCAGTTTTATTAACCAACCTCAGCTTTCACACCTTAGCCAAGGCAGTCCGACCCACAAAGCACAATGCAGTCCAGGACTGCAAGCAGGAAGCAGCAGGAGAGAGATGGGCGATAGTTGGGTGTGGTGAACAGTAATAGAATGGTTATGTATTTATAATTGCGTTCATTAGACCTTGTTTGCCTGGTCCTCAAAAACACTCCTTTTATATATACATATATACTGAAGCTCAAGATTTTTTGATTTTATGTGCTCATTGTTAGGATCAGTGTTTCTCCATTTTTTGGTCCTCTGGGGACACCGTATATCCTTGTTTTCATTCAAACATCACCAAATTAGCCATTTGTTTAAATGGGGGAATTTAAGAAACGGGTGAATACCAATCTGGATTTCACAGTTCAGTTTGCCTGTAAATGTGTGATTTGAACTCATATTAAAAAATTACATGTAAATGTTTTAGGGATATTTGCCATCTAATATTTCTACGGCCTGTCTCTAGGCAGTTTATTCAGAGTGGTTCATCTGTATGATCCTGTAAATCTGGACTGTGCAGGTGCCAACTGAAAATGTCCAGAAATGTCCAGATCAGATGCACAAGTCTAGATCAGTGCTAAGCTGGTACTGTAGCACATCACAGATAACCCTAATAGAGTTGATCCCAGTTGGAGTGAAATTCAGCATATACGGTGTCCTGAGGACGACCAATGGGAAGCTCTAAAGAGCTGAAGATTCATCCGCGTGTTGGTACATCAATCTCCACTGTTTACAGTGCCTTGAGTAAGCCCTGCGGAAGGCCACAGGTCACTCTGGGGCCCACAGCAGGGGCTGTGGCTATGGGCTAAGTCACCTGAACTCCTGCAGTTCAAATGACTGTGTAAATTACTCTTGAAAAAAATAAATACAAATAAATGAAAGGAATCCTCTATGTTTTCTACAATTTGTAAAATTGTGATGGAAAGAGAAATGTCGACTTTTCAGGCTGTTTAATCTCAAACATCAGGGTCTTTTATCATGTCATGTGTTCTTTGCTTTAATTTTGTAAATATAGGCTACATATTCAGCTTGATTAAATAAATGCATAATGCAGATAAACCTGCGTTTGTATTTTTTATTTTTAAAGATCCTGCTTTTAGCAGAATTGTCATCAGTATATCTGTATATATGGTGCTGAAAGCTACTCTTACAAATGCAAAAACCTTCACCTTTTTGTTATTCTCATAACTTGAAGTCGTTGGAGCTTCAGGAACTTCCCCACACCATCACAAACATGCAACCAATTAAAGGAATGTGCACCATAACAGCACTCGAATCCACCTGTACGCATCATGTCAAATCCATAAATGTGGCATCGAAGCTTAAGAGCACATAATACCTTACACCATACTGGAGTTTATCATTTTATTGAAAAAAAAAAAGTAGAGAATTTCTTGAAATGGCCACAAGGTCTGTGATTGTTGTCCAAATTTACTCCTTTGTTCATGATCCTTATTTGTACATAGTTTAATGGCCCACCCCTCTCTCCCACACTTCTCCGGGCGCTCACTTGGATCCAGTCGACAGCAAGGCGATGAGGCCAGAGGACGCACTGATTGACAGGATGTAGTTCCTGGGTGGAATTTGTCAAGGACAAACATTCAATTTGGCAAAATAATGTAGTTCAGCATGCACTTATGCACCATGCACTTGATTAAAGGAGTCTAATAATCACACAACATCATCCGCATTGGCTAAATGCCCCACTAATGAAAAAAAGAGTAGCATACAAGGAAAATGGAAATTGGCTATTTCTTCATAAGGTGGTTGACCCTTCCCCCAACCCATTGATAACTTTATGTTGAGGAAACTACACGTGAAGGAAACTCACTAAAAGCTACAATTCATGGAAGAAAGGATACACTGTAGGGTTGAAGTTCTTGAGCAGGAAGAAGGAGGCAATGATGACAAGAACCAGGAAGAGGGTGTTGTTGTAGAAAATGGAGAAGGTTGTTGCTTCATAATCAGCAACCTCGTTTTTCTTCCACAGGATCCTGTTAACATGCAAAAAAGAATGCATTAGCTTTTCCCAAATATCCTGTACAAATAACTGCATTTAATGTTGAATGCTTTTCATGCAAAACCTAACCGGAAACATAGTACTCCTTTAAATGTTCCACAACTAGACAATCTGACAAACTTCCAGGAAAACATTCAATAATTGCATTGGCAAGACATTGGATCAGACCAGATTTGAGCAGTTAAAATCCTCATAACTGTTTAAATGAGTACATTTTCATTATTCAGGTTTTGTGTACTTGAGTGTGTTGTACTTGTGTGACTCAAGTACAATGTAAGTCAGGAAAAACAGAACATTGTAAAACAATCAAAAACTTAGCTACTATACATGGTAAATCCTAAACATTTGAGAGAGAGAAGGCAATAATTAAACTTGGGATATCCCAATACCCTCTTAGCAATATTTGCCCATAATCATGAAAAACATTTCACTTAAAGCAACAAAAATGGTGTTAATTACTGCACTGGCCTATTTCTACAAAGCAATGATTTGAGTTTCCACCACCTTAACATGCATTCATAGTTGAGCAGGCAGAAAGCAGCCTACACACAATGAAAATGGTTCCACCTTAAGCTTACATTTTTTTACCTTCTTTCTTGAATCAATTATTCACAGAGATGAGTATTGCCAGAAAAAAAACAAAAAAAACATACAGCTAGGAATAACATTCTGTAATCTGACACAGGACCACGTTCAAACATCGTTATAAGCCCTGGAAATGTGTAATGGTGAGCGGTTAACAATAATGCGCAATAGCAAACCTTTCATCCTTCTCTTTGCGAGACATCTTCCTGTTGTCAGCCTCGGACAGCTTCCGGGTCACCTCCTTGGAGACTGCATCCTCACGTTTCTGAGCAACTCTGAGGGGACAACAGATAACCCCTCACTACTGATGCCCCCGGTGTGTTTCAAGTTTCCTCACAAGCTCACAAGTGTTATCTTTAGGAAAGTGCCGTCTATAAAACCGTATATTGGGTTCAGAGGCTGGTAATCCATGCAGAAATGCTGGCATATCTACAGCTGCCTGGATATGAGCGGAACACACAATGTACTTTTTGTTACAACAATAGAGCATTTATACTACACAATTAATTAAGTTGCAAAGATTGAAATTCTACACCCCCAACCAATATGGAATACCACCACCACAAATGGAAAAGAAAATTTGTTTACTTGTGTTTTAGGACGAATTTGACATTTTTGTAGGCGAATGCAACCAAATACGTGCTGACAAGGGTCATGACGCCATAGAGGACAGCTGACTGCACCAGATCCATGTGCCAGATCCTCCAGAACAGCCCTGCATAGATGAAAGCAGACAAAACACACCGGGTGAGTTCTTCCTTACAAAACAAAAAACATGACAGCAGGGATCAAGGTAAACAGAGGATAGAAAACCAGCAGTTCTCAGCCCTCGAGGACCGTGATCGTGATCCCTGCATGACAATCAATTTAAACCGGTCGATTCTCAGAATGTTACCAAATTATACTGTTGCAATACAATCTTTAGATAAAGTGGTAATATAAAAATAAACTTTTTGGCAATAGATTTTAGGCTCGTTAGCAATTTACAGCCATGCTAACTTAGCTGAACCAATTAGCTAGTTCAGCAACTTAGTAACGTTATGTTAAGCTATAGAAAACAGTAACCAAATTAAGCCCTCAAACAACTTGCTTAGCTAGTTGCCGAAAGTAAATGTCAAATCACCACCAACAAAAGCGACAATACAAGCGTTATTAACTTAGCTACATGCTTTCCCCCGGCTAGGGGTTTCCTGGCTTAGTTGCGAGTGTGCTAGCTAGTGCCAACTCAATGATGTTCGCAAGTCTATGCTAGGTAAAAGCTAGCCAACGGTAGCTCATTGTTAACGTAGCTATATTATTTACCAGGGCGCAGAATTATATTTCACGCTGATTAAATAGGACTTAACATGTTATCTAAGTGGTAGCTTGAACTCAAAGTCTCCTGTTTCAACAGCAGACTAACACAAACCGTACGTTAGTTTATGGAAATGTCTATCGTTAGCTAACAGTTACTTACAGATGGGAATTGCAGACACAATAAGCGCATTTCCGTAGAACAGTGCCGAGGATTTGGCAGAAAGATTTCGACTGAAATCTTGGAGTAAAAGGTCCTCTTCAGACTGCTGTTTGCTGGTGCTTTTTGGTGCCATGATTAGAACTCGTCCACGTAACTGCCTACTCTCCTCCGCTTCCAACGAGTAAAAGGACTGACACGTATCAGCTCCGTTTGCTTGAAAAGGTAGTCCCTTACGCCTCGTCAGCACAAAAACGGAAGTGGAAGGCCGTAGACCGGATGGTGTTCATGAAACTTGCTCCTCAAATAAGTCAGAGTAGTTCTGTAGAGCAGATCCATAGGCTACAGAACTGTAGACAGAACTGCAATAACTAAACTTGTTACACGGCATTAGCCCCGGTGTATAGCATTGTTTCTTGTGCATATTTATAAAGTGGGATTTATGTCCAGGAAATATCATTGCCGGCCTGATGTAATGACTAAAGCACCACACGCATTATTGTTATCTTCCTGATTTTAGAATATAATGCTCATCGAGATATACACTCAGTGAGTACCTTATTAGGTACTTATTAGACTTATTCTTTAGACTGCTACTGCTGTAGCCTATCCATTTAGAGTTATGGTATGTCCAGAGATGCTCTTCTGCATACCACTGTTCTAATGTGTGGTTATTTGCGTTACTAACACCTTCCTGCCAGCTTTGACCAGTCTGGCCATTCGCCTCTGACGTCTCTCATTAACAAGGCGTTTCTGTCTGCAGAACTGCTGCTCACTGGATTATTATTTTTTGCACCATTCTTTGCAAACTCTAGAGACTAGTGTGCGTGAAAATCCCAGGAGATCAGCCGTTCTGAGATACTCAAACCACCCTGTCTGCCACCTACAATCATTCCACTGTCAAAGTAACTTAAATCACATTTCCCCCACATTCTGACGGTTGATGTGAACATTAACTGAAGCTCCTGACCAGTATCTACATGATTGTATGCATTGCACTGCTGCCACACAATTGGCTGATTAGATTGTCGTATGAAGTAGGTGTAATAAAGTAAATGCTCGGTGAGTGTATATATATAAAACGATAATGTTGCCGTCCAGACAGACAAGCATTAGAACGATCAAATTGAGGAAATGTCGTCATTAAGAAAGGGATAGCATTATGGGGGACGGAGTTTTAGCCTTGATCTAAAACTAAATCCTTGATCTAAAAACGCAAAACAGGACTTCATACGTCATGTCATGTTGGAAATTGTTTTACAAACTGTTCGGAAAAATAGCTGTTAAACAATATGATTACTTCGAACAAAATAGCAATTCTATTTATTGAACCATTATGGAAAAGCTCAAAAACACGAATAATATGCATGTGGGCCTCAGTCCATTTTAATATGCTGCCACACCGCATTGTCACTTCTCTGTGCTTCTCTGTCTATTATTTTAGTTTTCAATTAATTTAGCCTATATGCTAAATAATCCTGCTCTAAAATAGTTGGTAGTTTTCGAATAATCCAAAGTGTGTGACATAATACTTGTGTCCAAATTAATCCATATGCCATTAATCGCCTACAGTAGGCATCTCTATTAACATTTAACATTTTAATCTTATGAAATTGGGATATTAGAACCTGTTATTAAACCAAAGACAATGACCTGTACCATACTCAGTTTGGACTGAAGATATCTTTTTTAATTCAAGCAATCAGATACAATTATTGCTCAATTTTACATTGAAACTTGGTTAAACAATCTGTACTGACCACTGTTGACTTCACTGAGAGTACAGTGAAAGCCGAGACTGCTTTTTGGCAGGATGCTTCAGGACTGAAAGGAAGCTCATTGTGTTTAAAAAGTGGACTTGTACATGCTGAAGGTAGGGCAATTGCAGTGTATTACAGGATACAGTATTTGCATGCTACATTTGTAGAAACATAAAACACCTCAACTGTACAAATGTTTTTTCGGAGATGGTTCATGCTGACAGACAGACAGGAATATAGCACTGGCCCGTAAACTTTCTCATGATATAGTGGTGATTCCAGAGCATATTAAGTGTCTGGACTGGCAAACCTTGAGGCTGTTCCACCTAGTGGGTGTTCTTGGCAGCTTTGTGAAGGCGACGTTAGTGAGATTGAGTGATGCTTAGCTGATGGCTGTCTTGTTTGATTTACTCTTACCTCCCACCCCTTATCCACACACCAGCTTGATCAGTACCACACATCCTTTCTCACGTGTATGCATGCACATACATATGCAGGTGCACACACACACACACACACACACACACACACACACACACACACACATACATGCATACACATACAACATGTTTTAGGCTACAGATTAAAACTCAGAAAACTGACATTGTGTTTTCAGTTATCTCAGGAGCTTTTCCTGTTGTGATTTAACACACTGTATTGGAAACTTTGAATGTGATATTATATATTTCCACTAGAGGGCCATCTTTACATTCTCATCCAGACTCCAGGCTGTGATGTGATTTTTCATTGCAAGGTTGTTCTGTTCATCCTACTGCTGATGCATTTTCACAAGACTGAATGTTTATAGCTGTGCATAATGTACATTAGCATGTTGGTGGATTTCACCTTGGAAAAAAGACAAACATAAACTGCTTGCCAAAAGGTTTAACTGAGTGGCCAGGTAATTAAATAAGCAATGCAATTTTGTCTTTTTTCTTTTGTCGTTATTTAGCAACAATATTTTGCTCTATAATGTCTTTCCAAAAGGTGTGCCCTTGGAAAAAGGTGTGCCCTTGGATTTTGTTCCCAGTTTAAACTTTCTCAGAATGCCATATTGAATTTGAGTGAATTGAACGTTTTGAACATTGCACTAGTTCTGTCATTGTAGGCGATGGGTGATTATCATTTTCAAGGGCAGCTCGCTTTGAGCCTGCCAGCGTTTTCCATGTCGACATCAATCATGCATTCATAGTTTAATTCCTCTACTAGGTGGAGAATTAGTATTTGGATTAGCTGTCGGTGCACGAAAGTACCTGTCCAAACCGATTAAACTGGTTTGCATGGATTAAGTGGCATTTTAACACAACCAGGCTGCAGACATAATTTTCGACAAACCCCGTATGTGTAGACTTAAACCTTCTTTCAGATGAAAAGCATTTGTCTCTGGAGCAATCACTAGGATGTAATTTTCGGGTTGATAGCGCTTAAATGAAATGGTGTCACGGTAGCCCATGGCATCATTGGTAAATCTGTAAGGGGAGTCATTTCTGGCCATCGCATGTCTGCCTCGGAACAAACAGACCTCAAGCCACGCAGGGGCTACCCCCCGTCGGGTGGCTGTTCTGCAAAAAAACGTGAGCTAGCGTGATTGTGTCTCCTAATGGCCGGGGCTTAGGGATTAAACATGCACTCCAGCAGAAGAGGAGGAAGGTCACAGTGCCAAAAGGCCTGCCAAGACAATAATGTGCGAACACTGAGCGTGCTCTCTTTCTCCCTTTGTTTTAGTGTGACTAGTCACCATGGCCTCACTACAATAGTGTCACAGCAGGTCCTCAGTGGGACTTGGGTGGAGGGATTTGGCAACACCTGACACCTGATTTGGCAACACCCATCTTAGTGGACAACCGAGATCCACTAAGATTTGTTAAAACGGCATTACCTTTTAATAATGACATTTTACTTTATTGTATTGCATCTTTGTGCCTAAAGCTCACTTTGTGAATTTTGTAGTACCTCCACTGCCTTTGTAAATTAGGGAGTACGGTACCTGAGTCTTGGGTCTTGTTTTGAAAATCAGTCCATATTCCTCCCGTGCTCAGACCTTTGCTTTGCCTTTCCCATGACCCACTGCGTGTGGCAGCTCGTAATGCCCAATAAATGATTAAACAGGGCACGGCAGCCTCACACAGTCTGCGTGGGGAAAACAGGATTGTCTGACCTGTTTCCATGAGTTGTTAACAGTCTGTGCTCCCAAAACCCTCAGGCTTTCTGAGGCTAGAGTTCACGCACGGGTAACCTTCCCCCCTGTTCATCAACTTACCGGCCCTGTCTGGTTTTTCACTTAAGATTTTGGGTTGCTGGTGAAAAGACCTGCATTTGTCTTTTGCCAGAATAAACAAATGAATCATCTCTGAGTCTAGAGCTCTGAATAGATTTGCATTGCGCATTTGCATAATGATGTAAAATGTATACGCAGCACGGCGTTGAGGTGGCCTCTCCAATTGAAGCGTCTGAACATATTCAAATAATGTTATGATCATTGCATCCTTCAGGGTTTTCACTATCCATTATATTATTACTGCAGGTTATAGCTGTTTGAAAATTGCTACATTTCCTTGTGCATGAGTGGGCTTGAATTACATTCCCACGGCAGGATTTTGAGATGTGGAAAAAAGGACACTGCCACCATCGCATGTATCAGCACTGGATCTGTTTTTGTTATTTATCCTACTGAAGAAGGACATGGAGACTGCAGTCCTGATCACAAACTTGGGGAGGACAGGGGGGATATGTCCTCAGGAATGAGAAGCGGGGGGGGAGGGGGGGGTTCAGTAAATGCATGGTATTGGTACAGGGCCCCTTGGCTCAGACAGGCCTTATGTCTCCAACCTTCACCTTTCATGTTTCTCTCTGGGTTTTAGGATGCACACAGATGGCGGACCTGCTTGTCAGTGCCCAGTGGCTCATGCTGGGGTGACCGTGCTAGCAGTATCTGTCCTGTCACCTCACACTCAGCACCACTTGCATGCAGGACTACACAGAGAAGATTATGTGGAAAAAATACATAGAAACAGGAAATATGGGAAATCAGTGGGTGTGGTAAATACTCTGTTTTTCAAATATTGCCAGACATATGTTTACACTTTAAACACAGATTTGTGTGTATGTGTGTGCTGGGTTAGGTCTGTATCTTGAGACATGTATCTCTGCTCTCACAGTGCCTCCCCCATGCCTGTCTGAAAGGGACTGGAGACTTGACACCCCCATCTGTTCTGCACACAATCTGGGTGATTTCTCACCGGCCTTTTTCCCAGGAACATTCATTACCCAGAATTCCCTGCCTCAGTCCTTTTTTCTTTCCTTTTTTGGTTTGGTCACATGGAGCTGAACCGCTCATCGTCATGGTTATTGTGTTCTGGTCCTTACTGGGATTTCCTGGAGGAAGCATTTGTGAAATGCCTCTCTCCTACCAGCAACACTTCCCTTATTGATGAAAATGCAATGATGCACTGCACTTAATGTCACACAAGCAATTGTTGCTTTTTATACTTTAGCATAGGCTGTGACGTTAAATGTTCTCATATTTAACACATACCCTGTCCTAAAGGCCCATAAAAATGGAAAATGCACAAATACCAACTGAGCATCTTATCCAATTGAGTATTCAATTGAGAATTGAGCTGGAACAGAGAGTGCTGTAATTATCAAATCAGTAGCATGAGCGTGTACAGTTCAGGGTACTTTGGTGGATCTCTTTGTTCATAAGGATATTCAACCTAGTGGTAGAGGTAGAAAATCTAGCTTTGCTCTACCTATTGTGAAAATCCTGTGGTCTCTTATGGAGAAATCATACAGCATGTCAATGAGTGTGACTGCTGGCTTATGGCTGCTTAATCAAAAGAAACTGTATGTATGCAATAAATTACTTCATCTAGTCTATGGAACATCATGTAGCACAAAAATAAAGTTACTGTAAATCTGTAATCAAGCTTGCTTATAAAAAAGCACAGAATCTTTCAATGGGCCCAGAATATCTCACATTCAGAGGCAAACTGACTGGCTGGCACATAATGTACCATTGAGTCCTGACCAGTGTTTGAACATTTAGGGTAAGGGGTGGAATAATAAAATGCAACATACGGTCACACGCGCTTTTCACTCTGTACAAGGACAACAAGACATCAGGAGGCAGTTATCTTTAAGAAAACATAAGCGTCTGACTTTTTTGGCAGCAAAGTGGGGTTTGCTCGCCTGTCTCCAACAAAATGTGGCAGGTCTCATCTTTGATGTGTTTCTGTGTGAAGGGTGATGCTGAGCCTGAAAACAGAGACCTCTTGTCCCTCAAAAGCTAAATACAACCATCAGGAAGTCCCTCAGTGAAAAAGTTAACACTTGGAAATAGCACGGCATTCACAAGTTCAAACAATAATGTTCTGCACAGAATGATCGCAAAATTGCCATGAACACATTTGTGAGGGAGTAAGATCAGCTTGCGCACTAAAGTACCACCACCAACCTCCCACAGGGAGTTTAAAAAAGACCTCAGTCCCACAGGTCAGCGAATTCACGGATTGCGTGCGTTTCTCATGCACAGGCTAGTTGACGCAGAAACAGCGCCTGTGTGGGCTTACAGGGATTTCAGTAAAGAGACACAGTATTCATGGAAACAGAGAGGAGGAAGGTCTCTGTGTCCCGGGTGCGAAGGTACAAAAAAAGGATGGAGAAACATCTGTGAAGTGAGATACCATGGAGAAATACAGGACCACAGTTTCAAAACTTGTTTGTGTAGATTGTGTATTTCTAACTGAGGAACATACAAGACATAACTGGATTGTGTAATAGCTCACAAAAATAAGAACAGCCTGTGAACTACTTGTGTGGGTGTTGCACACAGAACAACCACTCAAAGGTTGCTTTCACACGTCACTGACTTGCTGCACAGAATCTGCTTCTTCTTCTGCTTCTTGTTAAAAAGTAGATTTTCCACTTGATTTGGTCCCGCGGTGTAAAAATGTGATCGTACCAAAATGCAGTTTGTGCATCTTCACATACATACAGTAGGTGACACACTGACATGTGACAGTCTCTTGCACTCGTTCCACAACTTTCCCTTCCCAAACATTTTCCTACTGGCAGACTGCAAGAGTAAACTCTATTTTTGCTTCAGATGGCGCAGCAGTTCAAATTTGTACAATAAACAATAAGCTAGCCATAATATATTACACAAGGCAAGTCACGGATGGATCAGAATCCCTTTTCCCTGTTTTTTTCTGATTTTCCATGACTCAGTGTCCCACTCTGCCTGAGCTGTGTAGGGTATTGTTAGACAGACTTCCTCTCTTGAAAATGCATTCATAGTACGAAGTACACCCTTTTGGTCTGAGGCCTTTTATAAGTGAACTGTAGGAGGCTGAAAGAGGTATTGTAGGACACAGACAACACATAATCTTCCGCCCGCGCACATGCACAGGCCATGCGAGCTTGCAAAAGCTCTGAGGAGAGTGGCAGGCTGAGAAAGGCAGTGCTATAGATTTCCATCCCACATCTTGTTACTCTCGTAACCATGGAGGAACGGGAGTCATATCGGTCCAAGGTCAGCGTGCCACGGCTGGCCGATGACTCAGGCATGGCCAGCACAGACAGAGTGACCTGACTTTCAGCTGTGCACGCTCTCTCTCTCTCTCCCTCCCTCCCTCTCTCTCTCTCTCTCTCTCTCTGTCTCTCTCTCACGCTCTCTCATTCTCTGTCTACCTCTCTCTCTTTCTGTCTGTCTCTCACTCTGTCTCTGTCATGCGCACACACAATTTTTTTACAAAATATGTACTCAGTATTTATATGGTCAAAACATTAAATAACATGAATATGATGAAAGGCAAATATCATTTTTATAATTTACTTACAACTTCATCACTCTCTCTCTTTCTCGCTCTCTCTCGCTCTTGGGCACTTTATGCATGCACTTTACCTCCAGACGAGGTCACTTCTTTGGTTAGCACAGGATTTGTGTGCTTAACGTTTCCCTGATCCGCAGCAGTTTGGGCTTGTCTCAGTAGATGAGGGCATGTTTTCTTGTTCAAGAAATCACTTGGTGAGTGGCACCTGGTTTCTTTTGTGCCTGAAAGAATGATGGGATATTGAACCAGAGCACGCTGTGGAGCCTCATCTCCTGCTGCTATCGCTCTGGTTTCATCAACGCGGCTCAGCAAGGAGTGTCTGAAAGATTTATGGTTTGTCTAGAAGGGAGCGTTGGGCTAGGAGAGGTGCGGAACAACATCACTTTGGAATAATTATAGTTGTGGAGCCAAGCTGTGAATCAAATGACAGGGCTGTTAATCTTTTTGAGCATCATTGAACATGATCAAAAACTGATGTCATTTTTATTTCCACGTTAGAGCTGATTAAAGTAAACAAGGATGAGCATCTGATATAGGGAAGGACACGCAGTTAACCACCAGAAGTGAAAGTGTGCGTGCGTGCGTGTGTTTGAGAGAGGGGGAGCAGGTCGCGTGGCACGAATCGGATGTTCAGTTTTGTCTCCCCTTTTGCGCGTGCGAGCAGTGCGGATAAGTTCTAAAGTAGGAAGAACGGTGGAGGCACACTCATGCAGACTCTTTTACACGGTTTTGGTGCTACTGTGGCTGCGCAGCTGTGAGCCCTCTGACAAATCCGGAGGGAATCTGAGAGTCAAGGGACAGGCTTTCCTGCGGCTCGGGGAGTGGGGGTGGGCAGACTTCCCGGTTGCATGAGAACTGGATAATAGGGACAGTGGGTCGGACGGCCAGGGGAGGCGAGGAGGGGCGCACAGACGGAGCAGACAAGCATAGTTCGCACGCCAGCACGCACACGCCAACTTGACAATCTTTATTGTGGTATTTTCGTTTAGACGTTTCACACATTAGATTGCTTCACAAACAAGAACAGAGTTTATGGTTGGGGGGGGGGGGGTCCATGGTTCCATGCGACAGGAAGGGTGAATCATAACGAAACATAAAAGAATCATTTAACGAACCGGAAAGAATAACTTGCGTGGTTATGCGTGCGAGGGTTGCACGTCGACTAACACATAATAGCCTACTCAAAGAATCGAAATAAATCAATCACGATGAATGGTTTCCACGGAGATTCCGGAAATTCCTCCGATGACAATTTGGTAGAGAATGACTAACACAGGCGAGACTTAACACAGTCGCATCTGCAGTCCAGATGAGTTAATTTCGGAAGTCGGGACATGCGATAGGCTACTGTGCATCTCCAGCACAGGCCCACTATCTATTTCTTTACGGGGCATTTACTTGTATGAGCTTACATCAACTAGCCTACCAAAATATTTGGTATAATTAAGCCTTAATCATTATTTTACAATGGATGTTTTACACATGACACTTTTATAAAATAACCTGTTAGGCCAGGGATGCAGTTACTAGATATCTAGCGTTCTGTAGGTTTTCATTTTAACCATAATTTTGTGTACCTGATTCTACTAATTAGTGCATTGAGAATTAAGTGTGTTTTGTTAGAGTTGCAGGGAAAACTTACAGGAGGATAGATCTCCAGGAACAAGATTGGGTAGGCCTGTGCTAGACTTAAAAGTGTAAAGTTTGGGGACAGATTTTCATAATAATCTCTGACACAGTGAAGCCACCAGGGGGTGCAATTGCTCACTTTCTCATTGCTAAATAAC
Source organism: Conger conger (assembly GCF_963514075.1). Taxonomy (NCBI): domain Eukaryota; kingdom Metazoa; phylum Chordata; class Actinopteri; order Anguilliformes; family Congridae; genus Conger; species Conger conger. The sequence continues at coordinate 27,143,340 of NC_083772.1, read as the reverse complement.
ATAATGACATACACTTTATGGTGATAGGTAATATTAATCTATTATATCTATTTCTGTAAAATTTAATTTGTTTTATTGGAAACCAGGCTGCTATTGCCAACCACTCATATTGTTTGTTTGTCTACCCCCTCCCCTGATATCCCTCTTGTCTAACCCCAAAAAAAATTGTCTAAATAAAAAAACTAATAAAATAATTATTTCACTTACGGTGACTGTATTTCTTGTTTAGAACAGCACTTCATGTGTATTTATGGATGTGATGCTGAACTTGTGGAAGAACCTATGCACTTGTAAATCGCTTTGGATTAAAAGCGTCTGCCAAATGACTAAAATGTAAATGTAAAATGTCTTTCCGAGACTTGGGGAAAGGTTCTCCATCTTTCAAATGGTTGCCTATAGCTTGTCAGTCAAGCAATGGAAGATATGCAGAAACTTATTTTCCAGTTCATGCTTCAATATTGACAAATGTTAATAAGAAGAAAAACACAGAGACAAGCTTCAAAGAGCCTTATGAGCAGGGCTTTCACAGTAATGGGAGTTTACCAGCCCAGGACGAGAACAAGCCCTGATCTGTGATGAAGCTATGGTGCGTATTCTGGCCGTCTGTGTCATAAGAGGCATTCCTGGGAGATGACTGTGGAATCACAGTTGCAGAAAGGAAAGCTGAAGGTATGACCCGCCTTCCCCCAACAAAACACTCATAGACACAGAAAAAAGAAAGTTAAGGGTGTCCACCCTTCCCGCTTCAGGCAAAACCGAAACTTAAATGCTGCTCCCCCTTAACCTATCCTGTATCTGAGTAACTTTTTATTTCTTACACGTCTGGGATCAAGGGTTAAGGGACTTGACTCATCAAAGGGAAATCTCTGCCAATGAAGGAGGAGGGGGGAGTTGAGTGTCTCTGTCTCTACATGAGTAAAAAAGTTGCTGAAACATTTGCCTTAGAGTATGATGGGATGGGGTACTGGTGGTGGAAGAGACAGAAGAGAAAAGAGTGAGCATGAGAAAGAGAGAGAGAGAGATCTATTTGGTCTTTCCCCATCTGAGAGTGAAATATGTGAGGTATCTGTCAGCCTGCTGGGTGAGTTTCAGGATCATTAAAATTCCACTTCTCTCTCCTCTACTGCTTAGTCCAACATGTCGGCTCACGTGCATCTCCTCTCGTTCTCCTCTCTCTCTCTTCTGCTTTGAATCTGCCCGTACCACACACGTTTTATTAGAATTACAGACAATGACAAAATAAAAAGCCCCACTTTCTATGCTATGTTTACCGCTGACCCGGGTGTCTAGTGTTTGGCTTCCCTCACTGCCCTCTCGACCGTGGAGTGCCCTTGACCATTAGAAAAAGAAAGAAAATCAGGGATGAGAAGAAAAAAACAGTGCCCGGCTTTGAAGATGTGTCTGGTGACACCCACATCACCCCGAGGGGGCTGAGGCGGGTAGGTGGGGGGTTGAGAGTGACTTTGATCAGGACGTTATGAAGTAGCTCGAAGTTAGCCACCCGTGTACAGGGGAGAAAGGGGGCTAGACTTGGGCATTGTTTTCCACTTCCTGCCCTCAAACAGAAAGAGGGCCAACAGGCATGTCGCTGTGCCCTCCCCACCATACCTAAACTGCACCATCACAAATCTGTACTTACATCTGCCTCAAAGTGCCAACACAGAACCCCTACAGAAAAGATCTCCCCTGCAGAATGTTATTTGCTCACACCTTCGAGATGGACGTTATATCTAGAAATGAAAGGACACGGAAGCAAAACAAAAACAGACTTTACTGCATCTATTAACTTTTTGTCCTTCTGCAAACTGACCAGTCTGGATATATCTTTGCTTTACTGAGAAATGTGTGGATCTTTTTTTTCTGTTGAAAAAAAAAAAAAACCCAATTTACTTTAATAACGATGCTATGCTCATGGGCACTTGCCTGTCAATAAATTTAAAAAGCATTTGTTATCATTCAGGAAACATGAAGGAATCCTCCCTCGATATCCATTAGTGTCTGTAAAATTAACAGTCAAGAATGTACATGTGTCTTTGCCATCTCTAATTGGCTCATAGATACCCAAAGAGTGTGGAGATTCTACAATCTTTACCCTATTACATCGATTGGTACAGTCAATGACCCTGGAATTGGGACTATTTGCTTCAAGTAATAAAAGGGATCTGTACTGGGGAAAAGCACAGGCATGTGTGATAAAGCAAATAAAATTATAGAATGGAAATAGAAGTGCATGATTATGAATTTTGAAGTATGGAGGGATATGACGCTGTGTGCTTCACTGTAAACGAGAGATTGACAATTAAACTTGGGACTCATACAGCAAGGTGTTTCTAGCTAGTGATCTACACTACCATATGGATCAAGTGCTGCCATAAATTCTACCTTCTGCTATGTTCTGTGATAATTGTTTATGATTCTGAAGGCCGACGCGGTGCCGTGAGGACTATCGTATTGTGGCCAAGTTTCCATATGAAGCTCAGAGAGCAGGCTTTCCATTTCCAAAATGCGCACACTGACATGTTGCAACAGGAACAATGGGACGTTACGTATTTGGGTTTAAGAGGAATGTTTGTAACGCATTCAGGGGTAGGCTAACCAAGTAATTACCCATTTACGTCAGCTCGTTTTGGAGCAGGTGGGACTTCAGACGTTATAATGTATGTAGGTTAGCTATTATGATTGACGGCATTGCTTGTCTGAGATGCCAAGTTTACTCCATCTTTATTAATTGCGCCGGCTTTACTGTCTGATTATTGCAAGGTCGATACAGCGTTGTAGGCGGGTTAAGCCGTGGCGTGTCATTTTAGCGTAAACAAGGTTTGCATGTAAAATGCTCTAGCACGCACGACATCATTAGCACAGCGAATAACCTTTCGCCTCATTTCATTATTTTCCAGTAGGTGTCTCCCTGAAATATCTAAGGAAGTGCACGCGACTGTTCCATATTTTATTTACTCATATTATTTCCCAGAACACGCCAAGGTGTAGTCCATTTGATATAATTGCTATATTAGGCTAGTATATGCAAATTATTAGACGATCTGTCTCCTTCAGACTTGCCACTCAATCTGACGCAGCAAGCAACTTTCTTTTTATTCACAGTTCACATTTCCTGTACTGGAAACGCTCATGTTTGAATATAATCTTTAAAATGCAAACGCACTAAACGGCCGCAGTCCCTCCCTTTGCTAATCGTGACTTCTTGTAACTGGAGACCAGCGAGGTGAGTCAATGCACTCACAAAACAAGCGCCCGACAGAGGTCAACTTCCTGGTACCGATAACCAGTTTCTTTTTTCTTTTCTTTTTTTCTTCTCTCCTATTTAATGCCAAAGCCCGCCTCCAATCGGAGTTCCTGTGCCGTGAATGGATGAAGAGAACGGACAGAAAGTGCCCTACAACAGCTGCGAGCCGCTTCCACCACAGGAGTCTGCGTAGCTGCGCACTGTGGATGAGAGATTTGTCACGCACCGCCCGGTTGAACAGAAGTTAACACGGATACACAGGCACACAGAACACTCATGAACGACCGGGATCATAACCACAAAGATAAGGAAAGACGGAGGGAAACCGAACTGATCTTAAGGTAGGCTTGGTTTCAACATAGCCTTTTCGCTGAATTTTAGAAATCAACTCGTTGGTTAGCTAGCTAAATAACCTCGATTCTTTGCTAAAATATTTCGGTATATAGCCTACACACTTGGTTACGTTGCATATACATGTATAGTTTAATAGCTAGCTAACTGAACAATAATACAACCATGTGTTATATTTTTTGTGATATGGTGTTGATTTAGCTTGCCAAATAGAAACGTGTCTAGAATAGTCACTATCTCAAAGTAGGCTACCTTGAGAAGCACCGCAGAGCCCTGCTGGCCAGAACGCAGGATCGCTTTAACAAAGAGACCCTACGTGCAAACTTGCTCGAGCAGCAATTTGGTGCTGGCACGTATCCTTCAAGCTCAACGCATTTTATCAAAGAGATCAAACATACTCCAAGGATCTGGGCATATGTAAAATCAACGAGAATACCAAAGAATCGGTATACTTTTGGTCACATTAAATCTCTCGTGAGAAAAAGTTGCTTCGAAATCACCCGACTATCACCCCATTTGAAATGTATCTCTCCGGCAGTATTTTGTAACTAGACTATTGCGCTTGCTGTCTGATAGAAATGGCACTTGATATCCGTTTCAGGGAAATTATGGATTTTTAGCGTACTTTTAGATGTGTAGCCTAGCCTATATATTATGCTGTCAAGAAACGGAGGCGCACTGACGAGCGGAGTACTTAGTCCCGAGGTGCACAAGCAGGGTCACATTGACGTCTGTTTGTAAGTGTTGCCTTTACGATTTTAACGCATATCTCTCTCTCTCTCTCTCTCTCTCATTACACAACTAATTAGGTTTTAGGAGCGTCCCTCCGTTTGGATAATGGAGAAAACTTTGCATCGACTGCAGAAGCCTGCAGACACTACTGACAAAGTTCTGGAGGAACCCCAGCTTGGTCTGGCCATGAGAAACGGAGAATTTACGAATCAACAGATGGGACTCCCTGACAAAATACCTTTAGTGAAGCCTTATTTTAAAAAGAAACACGCACAGAGGAAGTTGGATGCAAAATGTCTCCGGGCGCTGGATGATCCTATTCTGACTACGTTATTAAACTCAGATGCACTTGTAGCGAGTGATGGGGTGTTTGTGCCTCGGAACCAGCCCGGGACCCAACGGAACCTGTGCGCAGCAGTGGTGGAAAAGCAGTCCAGAATCAACCAAGTATGCTTGAAGGATGAGAGTGCTGTTCCTGGTATGATTGCCGGCGAGGAAGGCGGAGAAATATCGGATCCCTCTACTGAGCTCGGGCAACAGAGACAAAAAGTGACTGATATTCAACGGGTGACAATAGCTACTAATGAGCACCGCTTTCAGCCCCAGGCCTGCGACGTGGCGGCGCCCACTGCGGTCGTTCCCCCTGGTGAGGGGGAAAAGATGAATGACATGTACAGCTCTGAGCCTTTGCAGGGTGCAAATTGCCTTGCCATCAAAGACGGACCGCTGAAAGGAGAAATCTTTCAGGATAAAAGCGAAGAAGCCTCTTTGGATCTCGTGTTTGAACTTCTGACCCAGCTACAGTACCATACACATCAAGGCGACGCTGTATCGATCTGCGTGGATTTTCTCCAGGGGGTCTGCGTGTATGGGAGCGACTGCGGGCGGCACCACACTGTCCTACCCTACCACTGGCAAATCCGAAGAGCCGACACTCAGACTTGGCAAAGCATGTCAGATGACTCGCAAGAACAATTGGAAAGGCTCTATTGCAATCCTGACAATGAACAAGCCAGACTGAAGTTTCAGTAAGTACCTTTTTATTTTATTATCTTATTTCTTGCTTTGAATCCACTCCCTTGCAGTTGTTTGTCAAATTTTGGCAACGTGCATATCTTTTACAGTAATATCACAGTCATATATAGGTCGGAGCACAACTCTTTGGTTGCCTACACAATTATCTGTCTGACAAATAAACTGTTGCACAACTTGTAAACAAGCTCAGAGTTGCATATGCTCTATTGACAATGTGATGAATGATAGTCACAGGACTTTTGGTTCCCACAAATACTGAAGCATCATGGGTGTATCTAGTGCAGTTTGTTTCTGTATTTCCCACTGTGGCTCTTCTGACTGTGCCCTCACGCTCACAGTGCTGTTACTAAGAGGAAGTACCGTTGGCTTAATCATGAACTTGCATGACCCACTATTGCCTAGCACGGGCACCAAAAAGCAGGCTGTACTCTTGCACAGACACTCACATGCACTGTCTCCCAGATACACACACACACACACACACAGGCGCTCACACGCATGACCTCAGACACCCGGACGCTAGCAGACACACAGCTGCCTCACGCACGGATGCTTACACACATGCACTCTGAGACGCGCATCTTCAGTCGATGAGCTCACACACACATTCATGCGCTCCCTCGCAGACAGACTCACGCAAGCACTTGTCTGGACAAACATGGCATCAGTGTGATCTTAAGTGTGCACACACATTTACCAATGCTCAACATCACATGAACACCTGAAGTGGCTTTTTAGAGTGTGGATGAAGGTTAGTTCTGGCAATTGCATTTTACAATTATTTGATAAATGGGTTGGGAAATTGGGTTTAAAATGATTAACTCAGAGTTTTTTTACAGTGATAAACAGGAAATGCACACACCTACCAAAGTTTCAGAACATTGATCAACACAGTCATGAAAAAACCTGCTTGGTCGTTGGCTTCAGTAAAGTTTAAAGACTAGCTCAGAATGTAACCATGTATAGTTTATAATGTATGTGTCCATGGTACACTTGTTTTGAGATGCTTAGCCTGTATCTGTAACATGTCAGTATTTTGTTGTGGACCCTGCTGTAGACAAGCTGAGGCCATGGCTTCCTTACACACTGTGGGTCTGCTCATACTTCAAAATGTACTGTCAACATGGTTTTAACTCCCCACGCTTACAACACTTGCTGCAGTCCTGTGCTCTCTCTCACTCTCTCGCATACACATTTTTTTCTATAGCAGATGCACTGCCTGTGCCAAATAAGTGTTAAACACTCAGAGAACTAGGAGGTTGCATGACTGGAACAAAGTAATTACCTTTTTTATGATTCCTTCCTAACCTCCGGTTAGTGTCATCCTCGGCCCACAAACGAAACTCCCACGGTCAGCCCTACTCAAACCGCGACCCTATACGACTGCTACTTATGCTCTTCTTTCAGTGGGGTTCAGCTGCAGTGTATCCCTGCATTCATTGCAAGGTTTCAGAGCACGATGAGTTGTTTCACTGACATCACACCCTTGTGCAGTCTGGCTTTTTGAGCAACTACAGCCATGTTGGATGCAGCTGCATTGCACACTCTCTTGCCCGGCTCACATACCTAAGTCCTGTGACAGTGTCGGTGTGAATGCTTGTTCAATAGCAATAGCAATAGCAGTAGCAGTACTGAATGTTGACTGTTCTGTTCTGTATCGCTCTGAAAAGGCGCGGTGAGTCCCAAGAACGCGGCCTCGCGTAGCGCTGTTGACTCGCGTGTCCCTGCCCTCGCACCTTGCCTTGCTCGCAGCAATGTTGCTTTCCCATGGCAACGAGATGCCGATAACAGCACCTCGGTGCCTAAGTACGGCAGATGACAAACAAGAGGTCACGCTGTGCCGTCGGCATGGCGACGGCGTTATTTTGGCCGCTGCCGTTAAACGGGCGGCTGGAGCTTCGCCGGCGGCCAGCTGGTGGGTGAAGATGGCGGCGATAGGAGGAAAGTGTGTACTCAGCACCTCTGCTCCCTCTGGGAAGCAGTGGGACTAATGTGTGAACAGCTTCTCATCCCCCCCCTCTCCCAAAGTGCAGGCATGGGGCACAGGTTAACCCACACACCTGTGTGTGTGTGTGTGTGTGTGTGTGTGTGTGCGCATGTGTGTGTGTGTTCTCCTGGCCTTTTCTCTTTTTCTGTTCCTCCTACCATAGTTGTTTTATGACGTTGGAAGAATGATAAACGCATTCACTTGTCAGTGAGTGACACTGACGGCTGAATGCAAAGGGCACACTGACCCGAAACAGGTGTGTGTGTGTGAAGGAGCGTGTGACTCGGCCGGCGAGATGAGTCACCGGGTGAGGCCGCCTGCTTTTTTCCTTAGTGTTGTTTTTTTTACCGTTTAACTTCCCTTCTTGTCTGGACTGAACCTTATGGGGGAAAACGTGTTCCAGTTCCTCCTAACTGAACAGATCATTCCATTCTGTGGGCACTTCTTTTACCGAAGCCAGTTCCTCTCATTGGCTTCCTCCATCCTGTCCTCCGGTGCTATGGAGGAATGCGGGTAGAGTAGGGAACAGGCTGCAGTGGAGCGGGTGCTTCATGTCCCCAACCCTGTGAGGTGGGGCTGGGGAGCGGTGGAGGCCAGGTGACCAAAGGTGAGGCCGTAGTGGCCCATGGCGTTGGACGGGGGTGAAATGTGAAGCGTCGGTCAGCCTCTCGTTTTATTCTTGGAAATTTGTCAGGGGGAAGCGCGGAAGTCCGAAGGGCAGGAAGGACTGATTCAGCCTGGTCACTCAAGGTGACTGTGTGTGTGTGTGTGTGTGTGCGTGCGTGCTGGAGCATGTCTCTCAGTCTGTTTGCTGTCTGTTCCTCTGTGGAGCATGACAGGCCTGACTGCAGACTACTCCCTGGTCCTGCATCAGGCTGTCAATCCCCAGTGTGTCAGGCTGCTTTAGTCTGTACCCGTCTCTGCCAGTGTGGACCTGCACTCTAATACAGTGTGCCAGGCTGTTTCAGCCTGTACCCGTCTGCCAGTGTGGACCTGCACTCTAATACAGTGTGCCAGGCTGTTTCAGCCTGTACCCGTCTGCCAGTGTGGACCTGCACTCTAATACAATGTGCCAGGCTGTTTCAGCCTGTACCCGTCTCTGCCAGTGTGGACCTGCACTCTAATACTGCAGCTCCCCAGTGTGCCAGGCTGTTTCAGCCTGTACCTGTCTCTGCCAGTGTAAGGGGAGATCTGCTCCCAGAGGACTAAAACTATTCTCTCCCAGTATTTTTTCAATATTGTAAGGAGGGTAACGTAAACGTACCATTTTCTGGACACATAGTTAGCTCACCATGTTCCGAACAGCAACTTTCATGAAGAATAACCAAAAAAAAACTTCAAGATCAGCTTTGGTTTGTGTGTGTGTAAAGTATATTTCCTTCCGTTTTCATACAAACTTGGTGCGAGTCACATATGTGATCCATTTCAGCATACAGTGACACGGTAATAGTGCTCCACTGTGACATTGTGGTGGACAAGCTGTTGCTAACGAGAGACTACGAACCGGCCAGGTTTATACGGCGGGGTTTGGACCATTGTAAGCTAACCTGGTCTTCCGAACACAGGGACGTTGTGCAGTTGTTTGTTGTTTTCTCTATAGTCATTTGTCCAATTCACATGAATAAAGGTGTTTTAGTGTCTGAGATAGTCATTAAGCAACCTTAATCATTAACCACATTCCTGTGGAAAAACTGCCATTGAACGGACGTTAACTTCTGGTGGAAGCAGCCGCTTCCCCGTGCTCTATTGGGACAGTGAGGTTACGTTAACTGCAGTGTGTGGAAGGGACTCTATGTGCCGTATGCTGCTGTGGTTGCCAGAAACCTGTCGCCATTCTGTCTTCCCCCTCTCTTTTTGTATTCTCTTCTTGTTTTTGTCAGTGTCTGTCTCTCACGCTCTCTCCCTCTCTTACACTATCACACGCTCTCTCTGACTTTTTCTGCACCAAAAATTCTAGAAAGCATATAATCGGTGTAATAGTGTTGGGTTTAGAAAATGTGTGTGGGCTTCGTTGGAGGGGATTGTGTCTCTGTCAGTTGGGGGGTACAGTCTCAGCTTCACTGTGGCCCAATGGACCCAGATCTCCAGGAGACCATTGTATTGCTTATTGGGTGCATTCACATGTTAAATCCAACTCCTTTCCAAGCACAATAAATTAAAGTGTTTTTTGCACCCCCCCTCTCAACCTCTGTGTGGTTGAGCTGTTACTTAAACATGAAAGATAAGCCTTTCTTATGTGTAATTGGACACTTCCTGATTCCAGCGGTGAACACATACTGTAGGAGCCGTGCCCCTCGCTGGTGGCTCTGGAGATGTGGCCGAGTGATAGGTAGATGCGATATGACCGTGTCATCGCCAGGCAGCACAGGGCTAAGTCACCACGGCGACCTAGCGGTGGGCTACGTCAGTGGGACTTGAAACGCACTCCCCAGGTGTTGTTTGGCATTGGGGTGGGGTGGGGTGGGGTGGGGGGGGGGGGGGTACTGGTGGGGGATAACAGCTTCTTTGAAGGAACCCCCCCTCCCTGTTCTCCTTTCTTCACAGTGGCTTACCCACTCTGCCTCCAGGTCATATGCTCTCCCTCTTTCTTTCTCTCCTGCTGTCTCCTCTCCTCCACTGCCGTGTTGTGATGACATTGGTTTTTATGGTTGTTGTTTGTTTAGAGTTTGAGTGAAAGTAGAGTTGGGAGTGAGGGCACGAGTTTGCTCGATAGCCCGGAACCTTCCCGGGCAGAAGGAAAATACCGTTCGCTGCAGACACTGGTGTAAACGACGCGCTAATGAACAGAGAGAATCGCTCCTCGCACTTAATTTAACAGCCGGAATTTTATTTTTAGAGGGGAGCTAGTTAGCCGTAGAAGAGTTTGGCATGTCTGTGGGGCGGGGGTGGGGGTGGACAGGGCTATCAAAGGTCAGGGTGCAGTTCATCTGGAGGGAATTCACAAGGGCAGAGGTCACTTTCTCACATGGCTTGGCCCACCGTGCCCCCATTTGTGACCCGTACTGAAAACCACCCCCCCCCACCGACTCGGTATTATGGCGAATGGTCACCGTGGATGCCTGGTCACTGTGGATAGGTTCCCCTCGAGGCTGCTGTGTCAGAGGGTAATCTGTGTGTGTGTGTGTGTGTGTGTGTGTGTGTGTGTCCTGCTGCCAGTGTGCGTCAGCTCTCCCATCATAAGGCTCTCATGTGACTTAAGTTCAAAAGGTTCTGGTGCCTGGGTAAGTGTTTACGAATAGGTCCGTGTGTGATGTGGTCAGGTGTTCCACACTGTGTGTGTGTGTGTGTGTGTGTGTGTGTTTACATTGACATTTTTGTCATTTGGCAGATGCTTTTAATCCAAAGCGATTTACAAGTGCATAGGTTCTTCCACAAGTTAAAGCATCACATCCATAACTAGTAAGATACACATGAAGTGTTGTTCTAAACATATAGTGCAATTATTATTATTATTATTTTTATTTTTTTTGGGGGTTAGACAAGAAGGATAGGGATATCAGAAAGGGGGGCTGGGAAATCAGGAGGGAGGACTAAGGTACAGTTTGAAAAGGTGTGTGTGTGTGTGTGTGTGTGTGTGTGTGTGTGTGTGTGTGTGTGTGTGTGTGTGTGTGTGTGTGTGTGTGTGTGTGTGTGTGTGTGTGTGTGTGTGTGTGTGTGTGTGTGTGTGTGTGTGTGTGTGTGACCTGCACATGTGTGATGGGGAACTTGGTAGCCCCAACCAGAAAGATATGCAAATACACACACGCACTCACACAGACATGCACACACGCACACAAAGTCTCTCTGCTGGCCCTTGTGCTGGTGCAGGTGTTGACAGAGCTCTTTGTCTGGTCTCTATCCCTTCATGTGCACTCAGTGCAGTGCAGAAAGCATTCCAGTAGGGGAGTGATCGAGTGACCCCCCCTCCCACCCCCCCACTGCCCTCAGACCTTTCCAAATCTCACTGCTGCTCACTGCCCCTTCCCCCAGACCACCCGATCCATGTCCCTGCTCCTATTTAAACACACACACACACACACACACACACAGCCTTTGGCCATAGGTAGGCTCTCACTGTGCTGGTCTCTGTGGAGTCGCTTCATCACCGCACTGCCCGCTGTGACACGCGTGTTGTCTGCTGTCACCGGGCCTTTCGACGGGCGGGGACGGTTTCGCTCTGAGAGACGCCACAGAGGGAACACGGCCTTCTATACAGGGCTGCGATGTTCCTTTCTCCCTCTCTCTGTCCCTGTCACTGCCTCAGAGATAAAAGTTCTGTTCGCTGCACAGTTCACCCCTGCTTTTGCGTAGTTTTCTGTAAAAAGCCGCATACGAGCCGTTTTATTTTTTCACCCTGTGGCTTTACTGGCCGCTCCAAGAATAGACGTGTATTTCGGTTCCTCTGCGTGAGAGGGCCATGGCGTGTGTGGGGGGGGGGGGGCAGCTGGTAACGGACGCCAATGATGACGAGGGAGGGCTGTGAGGTGACAGTGCATTACTCAGCTCCGCTTCGGAGCGAAACTGATGAGCCAGTGCTTTTCAGGCAAGGGAAGCGGTCCTCGCCCCAAGGGCAGTTTCTGTATGAGACTGGAGGGAGCGGTCCCTTTGGGCCTGCCCTACCGTACAGGCGCAGTTTTCGGTACTATGAGCTGTAAGTGTGTGTGTGTGTGTGTGTTTGTGTGTGTGTGTTCTTCAAAAGGCGTAAGGTGTGACATTCTGAGAAAATGGCTGTTCGGGCCTTCACCTCCCGCTAGCCCGCTTAGACGTGCTCCGGCCCACTTCTCTGCTGTTAACAGCATTCCAGGCAGCGGTGCTTTCTCAGGCTCACGGAGGCCGGTCACAGGCTGTTCTGGACACTGAGGGCTGGGAGCTGCTGAGCCTAGCTTATTCAGGCACAGACCGTGCAGAACTCTACTGTCGGGGTCCGTTGCCGGGGGCGCGGGTGAACGGACGTGGGGGGATGTTGTGAGCCTGGGCGAAACGACCAGATTTTTTATGTGTTTTTTTTTTTTGCTAGTCATGCAGGCATGTGATGGAATTTAGAGCTGGGCTGAGTAATATCGCAGCCATGAAATATCAGAAACGATCCCTTTAGTGTGTGTTTGTGTGTGTGTGTTTCGCTGTGTCACGTGTGCTCGTGTAAGCAGTGTTTGGAGTGACCCCTGTCAAAAACATCCACAGACCATGTGTTTTGCAACACTTTTGATTTATTTTGTGAATGTGTGTGCTTGTTTAGCGAGGGGGATTAGCCTACATTTGAACTTCTATCCGGAGAGCTCTCGTGGCGTTGTGTTGTTTCTAAAGGCCGTTGAGAGGCTGTTTCTGCAGTCTTTCTCCCTCCGTCCCCGTTGCCGTGGCGCTGAGTAGCGAGTAGCGTGCTGGTCAGACGGTTCAGCTTCTCCTCCCGCTGCTCTCCCACACACCACCGCTTGTCTCTACCCATGAAATATCGCACCATGGCATTATGTTTCCCCTGCATCTCCGCTGGGTTTAGGCGCATATGAAAGGTAAACACTCGCAGTGGCACTCCGGTGGGGAGAGACTGTTACTAGATGGTACAGCACAGCCTGTGGGAGATTTATTAACAATTGACGGCCACCTGACCCCTGTCCCCAAACTCGTGTTTGCATATGTGTGTTGAGCCACCTGGGTAAAACATGAAGTCTCTGTACAGCGGCTAAACATAATGGGCAGGTGTTCTGGTTTTTACGCCACCCTAGTTGAATATCTTGTTCCTCCCGCACAGTGTGCTCTAACTGATAAAGTCCATGTGAAAGATCCATTGTGTACGGAGCCCAGGTCTGTGGGACTGACTGTTTTCTGCTGTTATCTTCCCTGCAGGGGCCGTGTGTTCACCTTGGATTTCAGCTCCATGCGGGTGTGCGACCTGCATTTCGACCAGGTCCGCCGACTGTCCACGCCCCCCAGCTCAGTGACCACGCCCACGTTATCTAACCCCACCCCCAACTGCCAGACACTCTGGAAGTACTACTGCAGAGACAACTTTGGCTGGAGGGAGTACTCTGAGGTAGGGCTTGAGCGTGTGGACAAACACACACACACACACACACACACACACACACACATGCACGCACTGTACCATAAAGCCATATTCTTTATCAGGCTATAAACTCTACTCACAAAGCACAGCCTTAAAAAGGCACTGACACCATGTTATCCTGAACACTGTGCGAGGATGTTGCGTGCCTCAGTCAGTAGAAATGTAGAAATCATTACCCATTGCTTTACAGCTGGTGTTATTGAGGCATGTACTCGGTAAAGGGAGTGTGATGCTCACTTGCAAAATGTTGCCTTGCTCTTCCATTTTGTCACTAACCCTGCCCAGAGTCCTTCCACCCTGTCAGTCGAGAAGCGGCCAGCAAATGTTGCAAAGTGTCAAGTGACACAAACCTTTTTTGGAACGAGTAGTTCCTCAGTTCCATAGAAGCCTTAAGCCAGTGGTTTCATCCATTTGGCTGTGCCTTAATCAGATTTGCACAGTGCTTTCACAATAGATGGGTTCCCTTTTGACATTTAACTTCCTGCATTATTTCCGGTGAAATAAATACTACATTTACAGCAGTCTATGAAGTCAGGGCAGAAAGATGAGTGTTTGTTGAGAATAGACCGCAGAGAGAGCAGCCTGTAAGGACATCTTTAAGTACAGCCCTTAGTTCCCTAGTTGAGGTTCACTAATTCCTGCTGATGAGTGATCAGTATTGTAATTCCCAGAGAATAAGACTCCCGATCACTGATCAGTGTTCTACTCCAGGGAAAATAAGACATCCAAGAATTTCAGTTCTGGCTATACTGGTCTTGAGACCTGCCCAATCTTTTTTTTCTTGGAACAGAAAGTGCCTTTATTGAAAGAAATCTATTGTGACAATTGAGGGATTAGCCAAACTGTGTTTAGCACATGCGACCGCGGCCTGCGGACTGGACTGAGCGTTTCTGTCTCGGTTGTCCAGCCGGTGGTTCGACTCATTGAAGAAGCCAGCGGGCGTGGCCTGAAAGAAGTCCGCTTCATCACCCTCCAGAACCAGTATATCCTGAACATCTGGGAGGGCTTTCAGCAGAACGCCGTCTTCGGCTTCCGCCGGCAGATCAAGAAAAGGCCGCTCTTCCTCTCCACCGTGATGCTCATGCCTTACCTGCAGTAAGTATCTCCGACACCACGCCCCAAGCCTTTCTCAAACCCAGGCCACTCCTCCAAAACCAAGTCAAACCAGCCCAGAAAACCTCTCGAGCAGCGACCACACCCAAAAACCTGCTCGAACACGGGCCATTCCCCCAGTAACCTTCATGAAACACAGGCCATTACCCGTGGGAAAAACAACAACCAGCGCTGCCTGTACCTCCAGAACACGTTTCCTTTGTGCTCTCCCCTTCAGCTCACAAATGGAATTGCTCTGGAGAAAAAAAAAAAAAAAAAAGGTTACAGACAGAATGAGCTGCATGAATGGGACAGTTAAAGCAAGTGGGAGCAGGAATGTGGTAGCCCAAAGGGGGGTGGGGGGTAGGGGGAACTCTCAGCCCCGAAGCTCTTCTGTCGGGAGAGCGTCGATGACGTTCCGCCTGTATCCTGGTTTGCATGCTGGCCACCAGCGCTCCCGGTGACAAGGATGTCGTTATGCCACAGGCCCAAAGAGCCGTATGCAAACTAAGGGGGAGGGTTATTTGACTGGCTGAGTTCGGTAGCGGAGGGCAGGCAAGCGCAGGTGTCTGGTGTAGTGAACCCGGAGCACTCTCTGTTCCCCTTGTTTGTGAAGTCTTTGGGGAGGTCGACGCGCTCTGTACAGTTAACTCTGCGGCAAACTGAGAGGAGCAGGCAGGTCTGTGCCGTTCTCAGGCTTCACTTCCTGTGCTCAGTACTCTTTTCCTCTGTTTGTTCTTCTCTGCCAAGCGCCCCCCTGTAATCCAGTGTTCTGTTATGCTGAACTTGCAGTGAGTTCTATTCATTCCTATGCCGCGTGGGAGAGAGGACGTGTGTGTGCGTTGGGGGGGCCGCGCGCGTGTGTGTCCGTGCAGCACCAGTGTTCCTCCGGCCCAGCGGATATCCGAAAGCTTGTCGTGCCCGGCCCCCCTTATCTGGGCAGAGTTTAAGCGGGGATCAGGGGAGGGTGTGCTCTTACAGCGTGGTGAGGGGGGAGCGGGGCTGTTGTTGCCGGTGGGGAGGGTGTAGGTTGGGGGGTAAGAGTCTGGCCCCGCCATTGACATGCGGCTCCTGTTCCAGAGGACGGGCCAGCGCTCAGCCCGGCCTCCCAGCTGGAAGCTCTGTTCTCAGGAACACATTGTCCTGAGCTCAGGAGTGGAAGTCATTAGCTTGATTGGCAGTTTTGGCTCCACTGCAGCTTGCAGAATTCGTTCTCGCTCTGCCAAATAAATCCTGCCCTCCCCTCCAAATGCTCAGCAACACTCTCTCTCTGTCTCTCTCTCTCATTCTCTCTCTCGGTCTCCTTCCCTCCCTCCCTCTTGTTCTCTGTCTCTGTCTGTCTCTACTGCTCTCTCTCTCTCTCCCTTTCTCTCTCTCCACCTCTCTACCCTTCTCTCCCTCACTTCAGTTAGTTGTTGCTACTCTGGCCTGAATTCTCTAGTAAGGGTGACGAGCACCTGAATCATCTTGTTTATCAACTTTATTCAGTTTATACACCATGTGGAACAATCTTCCTGGCATTAGAAGGATTAATATGCTTCACGTTTGGAAAAGACACGGAGAAGGCAGACACCTTCTTCTTTCTGGGGTGTTGGCGTGTCGATCCGGTTTGTGTGAGGCTATTATAAGTACTTTGAAATTAAGTGTTCAGTGGTTTTTACATGTATACATGTGTATACCTCAGCATATACATGTACTGTGTACTGACCCCAGATGGTCTGTCCCCAGCTACATTTTGCCAGAGACTACAGAATTGGCACTCATTGCCTCTGCTTGTCAGTTGGTTTTAAAGAGATGGATTGTGGGTAATGGCTCTGTGATAGACTGTCATGCTGAATCACCCTTAATTGCATATGTACACAGTCCATTCCCTGTACGTGTATATCAGATAATTGCATACTCCGTATTGAGTGCAGTGTGCAGGCGGATCCCCTTTAAACCTCATTCAGTTTGCATACTCCTGTTAGGTGCACGCTTTGCGTGCAACATGTCATGAAGGTGAAAGTTTATTTTACTGAATGTCACCACTTACGCATGAGGCCATTCTGTCCGTATTGATATGTTGTTACTGGTTTTCTTGTGAAAGATTCTCCTCCTAACACCCGCATTCTCCACCCCCGCCTGCAGGACTCTGGGCGGTTTGGGCTCTCAGAGCCCCGGGCCCCTGCCTCTGTCTCCTACCTCGCACGCCTCGCCCAAGGCCTACCCCGAGACGTGGCTCAACATGGGCTCCTGCCAGGACTTCCTCCAAGTGCCCGTGTCCAAAGAGGACCGGAGCTACCGCACCGTCTACAGCCTTTTCCACAAGACCGTGTCGGAAACCCGATTCCGCATCCTGAAGATCCTGCGTGTGCAGAACCCCTTCCTCTGGGAGAAGTACAAGAGGTGAGACGGGCGCTGGCACCTAAATGGGATTAGCGGTGCGGTCACGCTCACCGGGGTCATGTTACCTGCAGCGCTCGTGTTGTTGACGTTACGTCGCTTGTCTGCTTAGCAGGTGCTCTCATGCCAGGCATTTTTAGTTAATATTGATTTATATGGATATTCACTGAAGCATATAGGGATAAGTACCGGGCTCAAGGGTACGGCTGCACCGTCCTCCCGGGATTTCGTATGGCCGTCGATATTGATTACAGTCACGGCCGCAGACGCCCGCCTGGTTCCAGTTGTGGGTTCGGGAATGTGGGAAGGGAGATTCGGTGCAGCGGGAAAGTTCCTTTGCGGGAGGGGGAGAGCAGGTGTTTTGGGTTACAGGGTGAATGGAGCTGGGTGGGAGGAGGGGGGGGGGGGTTGTGGCGTTTCAACAGAAATGGAAGATGAGGGCAGAGTTTTGCGTGCTGCGAGAGGGAGCAATTTGACTGTTCCACGACAGGATATGCAAAGGGGGGAGGTGGGCGCTGTTTTTCAGCTGGAGCTCGGCTCTGAGTGACAGCGTACGGGAGGGCGAAGGGGCTGTCATTTCTGATGGCAGTGGAAAGGGGTGGGGAGCGGCGCAGAGGAGGCAGCTAGTGCGTCAGGGCTGGGGAGTGGGAGGCAGATGAGTCACTTTGTACCTCGCTCACAGCCCTGCGTACGCGTCTGAACTCACGACCATGAGTAGACAGGATCGCCCTTCCTGCTTCCTGTTCTCCCCGTCCTCTTTTCCTCTGACTCTTCTTCTAAATATCATGAAAGTGAGCGATGAGAACCAGGCAGGTGGATGTGCTGTGAAGACTTAAGCAAGAAAGAGGGAGGGAGGCACAGAGAGAGAGAGGTGTTGGGGAAGTAAGTGAGGCTGAGAAATGAGAATCTCGGCAGTGTGTGCGTGAGGCGCCTGGTCTCCACCCGCGAGTGGCGGTTGAGCAGGGGCTGACCACAGGCTTGCAGTCGCAGGGCAGGTTGCTCCACATGCCTCAGCACCGCTGAAAGGAGCAGCAGCCGATCTCTCGTCAGAGCACAAAGGGGGTAGCCCTTTTTCGGCTGTCTGCATTCCCAAAAGGACGGTCACGGGAACTGGGAGCTTGTGTGTTTCCTGCTGGCGTTCCCACGGCGATCTCCCGCTGCGCTCCGCTCTCATTCTCCGGCCCCTTTTCCCAGCACTCGAGCTGGAACCTTCCGGCAGTTTCCCCGAATGTCCGCCAGCACGGAGTATTGTCGAGGTTTAACGCGTCTCTCTTCCTCTCCCCTTTCCTTCTACAGGAAGAAGGAGTACATGTCGCGGAAGATGTCGGAGATGGACCGCATGCTGAACGAACGCCACCTGTTCCACGGCACCTCGCAGGACGTGGTGGAGGGCATCAGCAAGCACAACTTCGACCCGCGCGTGTGCGGAAAACACGCCACCATGTTCGGCCAGGGCAGCTACTTCGCCCGCAAGGCCGTGTACTCGCACAACTTCTCCAAGCGCTCGTCCAAGGGAGTGCACTGCATGTTCCTGGCCAAGGTCCTGACGGGCAAGTTCACGGTGGGCAACCCCTCCATGCGCCGCCCCCCGCCCCTGCACCCGGGCAACCCCTCCAGCGACCTCTTCGACTCCTGCGTGGACAACTGGGTGGACCCGCAGATATTCGTCATCTTCAACGACGACCAGAGCTACCCCTACTTCATCATCCAGTACGAGGAGGTGTCGAACACTGTGCCCGTCTGAGGGCCGAAGGGCTGTCCTCGCCCGCCCCCTCTCTTCCAGCGGCTGCCCCTCCACTGCGAGGCCCCGTTTCAGTAGCTCTTGTCCCCCCCCCTTCCCCCGGCCCGGCGTTCTGTACCCCGCACGCCCGAGGGGCTCGGAGCCAGCGCGGGGCTGTTCTTCGTGCCGGTTGGGCCGGCCGGGCCCATCCCGGGGGCAGACAGCTGCGCTCCAGCTCTGTCCCGCCCGCCTGCGATGGCGCCGCCCAACACCCCCCGCCCCCTTTGTTTTTGTTTTTTTTCTGTTTGTTATTTTTGCTGTTCCCTCTCCAGTTTAGATTTTGTGAGAAGGTGTACATATGTTTTCATTGTTTATATTTGAACTGTGTGCCTTTTGTTCATAAAAAATGTTTATTTATGTTAGTAAATGTAACGTTGAAATGAATAAAATGTTTTATTGAAAAAAATGGATGACATTTGAGGCGACTCATTTATGATTATAGTCGTGTCCACCTATTTTGGGATGAAAGTATCAGTATATTTTCATGGCAGCGCTTGTGTGTGCGGTTGTGTCCATGTCCGTGTATGTGTGCCTCTGCCCTACACCGTCCTTGCTCGACATGGTTAATGTCATTTGTGCCTTACTTATCGCTGTGACAACAAGAGAACAAGAGTCCTTTGTGGGTGGGCTCTTCAAACTCCGGATCCAATAAAGAAGCCCCTCCCACCTAGCTTTCCCTTGGAGCCTGCTATCAGGCACTGGCTGCTGTGGAGTATCCCAGGTCTTCATTGTTCTTTTATGTTTACGACTCCTGGTGGAAAAATAGTCCTGATCACCACGGTAACAGAACGTTTCCCCGACTGCCTTACTGGCCGAGCTGAGCGTATGTGCTGGCTGTCGCCACTCTGTACTCCCCCTCCCCCAAGAGAGACCAGATTCAGTTTTTTAGCAAATGATCATTTCATTTGTGATGTGTTTTTAAAACTCTCTTCTATTCGGAAAAAAAAGAACAAATTTGTAGAGGTTTTGGCAGAATATTTTATATTTTAACTGGAAAATTGGCATGGAATTGTCATGCGTTTTTGACACTAATTGGACACATTGTGAAACCTGAGGTGTTCGAATCGCAGCAGTTGCTAATGAAGCAGAATAATATGCAAAGGTGTTTGACTTGAGTGGGGGTTTGAATGCAAAGAGCCATTCAAGAATATTCAGTAAGGCAGGAGACCTGTGGAGACCGGTGAAAAGTTGGACCCTAAATAAACTATATATATATATATATATATATATATATATATATATATATATTGTTTCATAATAAATACATTTTTTGTATGGTGAAGTAGTGCTTTCAGAGATTAAACAAAAATAAATAAAAAGACAAGAAGAAACTAAAGAATAGTTTGCAGACTTTAAATATATAACAGAGAACATACACCAGAAATTAAAAATCAAGTACAATCAAGTATTATTATAAAAAATAATAATAAAAATGATAAGTAAAGCAGTTCTGTGAAGACACTACATTCTCAGCTGTAATATAAATAATGGAGTGCGTGACCCTTGTTGGCCCCTGGCTGCCCTCACTCATCTGCAATAGGACCGTTTAATCCCTGCAACACCAATCAGGCATCAGATCGCGCTAGCTCTGCGGTCTGAGCAGCGGCGACCCTTCATCAGCCCCCACGTGACCTGCTTCCAGTTGCCGAGACGCCTTCATCAGGCGAGAGGGGGGGGGGGGGGGGAGAGCGTGCTGCAGTCGTGAGAGAGTAAGCCTCCCACCAGGGGAGATGAGCTCACTGCAGCTTCCCCCCGCCTTGGCGTTCGTGTCTGCCTGCGCTTCCTGTGCGCATGCAAGACGTGCAGGCTGACCCCTCTCTCTCGTCTGTCTCATTCTATCGCTCTCCGTCTCTCTCCGTCTCTCTCTCTCTCCTTCTGTCAGCGCGGTCTCCTCGTAGACATAGCTGGAAACCTAGCAGGAGCTCCATTTGCCGCCTGACTGCCTGCCTGGAATTGCTCGCTGGCTCGGGGTGGGAACGAACCGCTGGGAGGACGGCGGGGAGGAGGGCCCAGTTCAAACGCGGGGAAGAGCCATCGATCCGGGCTCGCTGGGGTGTGAACTAGATACGGGACCCTTATGAATAATTTATCCAATTCTAAACTCCCGAGCACGGATCGGGGAGTCCTCCTCCCCCCAGCCCCCGCTTGTCTGTCAAGGACCTAAACGGTTCAGAGGCGCAGTCAGTGAGCTGAAGCCACTGCAGAGAAGGCCCAGACCCGCCATTCAGCAGAACCCTCCCGTATGACGCTGCTAATCTCACCCGTTTAATAATTCAGTATTCTGGGTGCTTGAATGAATGCATACTTCATGGCTGGATGGGCAGTACAAGCACACGATGAGTAAAGACTGCACATTATAGCTTATTAAAACTTCCATTCTTAATTATTCATCAGGCCTGAAATTCTTTTTAATTATTTTTGGGGGGCGGCAACGTCAAAGTGGAAAGGAAACGAGGGCGCCCTGTATCCACAGAACGCCCAGACTTCCCGCTCTTGCTCTGGTCCATATTGTGTGCGTGACGCCCAGCTGCAACCAATGAACATTCCAGTTCAGTTTCCATCATTTCAAATTTCTACCATAAGCCTTTAAGAGCACAGCCGGCCAAATATGGGCAGGATTGTACCGTGAACTTTGAGTAACCTTTAAAGCCGCCTACACCATATGACCTTCAGTCTTCGCCCTGAGGAAGGGGTTTAAGGCCGGCTTTTCTGAGAGCAGCAAGGCAGCTTGCCAGTCTCCTTTGTCCAAGGTTTTTTTCAACCGATAACCCACCCCCCTACAACCCCTTTCTGACTTGGACTTTGTAGCCATTTTGTTCAGTTCACTTTTCACTGATGGATCTTGGCCCAAGACCTGGTCTTTCCTGGCCTGTTAATCAGCTGTTGTGTGGGGGGCTTTTGGATGGGGATGAGGAGCATTTATTTCCAACTGCCTTATTTTGGAATGAGAAGATCCATAGTAATAAAAGGAAGGATGTTTCAGTTCTTACTTTTGTGTTTTGAAAACACGGATGTAGTCATTCTTTGAGGGAGCTGAGGGAGCTTGGAGCCGAGGGTTCCAATGAAGCTGACAGAACTGATACTTGATTAGTTTTGATAAGAGTTTAGGGTTCCGGAACCTTCTGTACTAAAAGC
The DNA here is from genome assembly GCF_963514075.1 of Conger conger. Taxonomy (NCBI): domain Eukaryota; kingdom Metazoa; phylum Chordata; class Actinopteri; order Anguilliformes; family Congridae; genus Conger; species Conger conger. The sequence goes on along the minus strand of NC_083772.1, from coordinate 27,121,562 downwards.
TGGTGCCTGAGGCCTGAAGCTGGTGTGTTTTGAAGCTGTGGGAGGGGCAGGGTGGCTGAGCACACAGGAAGGGAGAGGAAGGGCAGGACTCATTCCTGCTGTGTACAGGTGGAATTAATGGGAAATGACAGTGAGGGGCTCTGTCTGTGCACCTCCCAAAATCCTGATAGATTACAATTCCTTACACGCTCCTCTCACACATGCAAAACATTCTCCATCGTTATGTACATGCAATTGAACTGACATATGGACTGAAATATGTATTATAATATCAATATATATGTAATAATATCAACTTACACAACTGCATATACAAAAATGACAAGTAATGTGTATTCAGTATTTACATATTTTTTAAATTTTACATCAAGAATGAGGTGAAAAAACTAGGAGCAAAAATATTTCATAAATTAGAGAAGAAAAAGAAAGCCTTGTCTAGGTCCTGGTTTAGGAATGGGAAAGGCCAGATTAGTATCAGATTTATCCTGAAATAAAAACCTTCTTTACTTCCCAAAGGAAAGGGCCCCATAATACGGACCGACCCCCAAATTGTTTCTCTCTGCAGCTTTTCCTTTTTTTTGGTTGAATTCAACACAAATTATGGGAAAAAGAAATACGGCCCAAAGCATATCAAAAACAATTCGCACTCCTCCGCTGGAACCAATAAGCAATGAGGGGAGGGGGGGTGAAACTCCCCAGGAAGTCTGTCTCGCCACAGTGTACGCAGAAGTGTTGTACGCTGGGTTTGAGAAATGGCACCCATTTCCTGTTTAAAGAGATGGGAGGCGCAGGGCTGCCGGGTGCCCGGGAGGGGGCCGGCGTGTGTACGTGCCACTCGCTGTGAGCTCCTGCCAGGCCCTTTGTCGAGGTGGAGAAAGGCAACAGGATATTCAGCCCTGAGGAATGTGTACGCCTAGCGAAGTGTCTGCAAATCCCATCCCTCCCACCCAGTCCAGCTATTACACAAGCAGGGAGAGAGAAGGAGCAGGGAGTGGAGGAGCCCTGCAGCACTTTCCCACCCACCCAAATTTCAGAGAATTCATCACCAAGGAGGAGGGTGCATTCACACTGCTTTTTATTTCAGTGCCTGTAGGGGGGAGGGTGGCAAATCTATCCATCTGAAGCCATCTCCTAATAATTGTAATCATCATAAACACTGTATTATATATATTACACCAGTGGGCATATGAAATTAAAATAATTTCATAACTCATATGAATAAGGTCATAAGTGAATCTGCTCAAGAAACAAGCTATTTCTGTCCAAAAAAGAACAAGGTGTAAACAGCTTAAGTGAAGACGCTATAACACACCTAGTACAGGTTATCAGGAGCCACAACACACAAGGTGTGTTGTCATGGTTGACAAATGTTGAGGAAGTAATAGTTTCTGAAAGATAGACAAAGCCAAGGCACGGCCATTTCATCATGTACCTCAGACGCGCAGACACGCGCGTGTACACGTGCAGAGATGTACACAACCACGCGCAGGGTCTACACAAAAACAGCTGTTCCCAATACGCTTTCCCCAAATCAGTTCAGCACGGCTATGAGGCTTTGCTAACTGAACACAGCCCATCATATTTCCGTGGGCGTGCAGATTCACTGCATCCGCCGGGAATTCCACAGGTGTGTGATCAGTCAGTCAGCTGGTCTTAGGGGTGTGTGCCTCTGGTTTTTGGGTTTCAGGGAAGTGCGGTCAGTGAAATGGCTTTGTGGCGCAGTTGGTCAGAAGAAAGTGTGTCACTTGGTGCAACTGTTTACTTGGAAACATTCCCAAGGGCAGTGTATTAGAAACAGCCCCAAGACATTGGATATTGGACTGAACATCAGCAATCACTGTAAACCATTAATTCCATGTGAATCATGTTGACTCAAATGTTCCATAGTGGGGAAACCCATCATAACCTGTATTACTGATCCTCCATCCCTCTGTAGATTCTGTCCCAACCTTTCCCCTATAAAGGCTAGTCATGCCACCATGAGCATCTATTGAAAGGCAGAAAACACTGACTTAACTACCAGTATCTGATAAGGAGAAATTCAGGAATACAACTTTAAGCCCATATTTCCCTAAAGGTTTACATAAAAGGTTTCTTCCTTGGGTAAGACCCTTTACTAAGTGAATGAAATGTTATATAATGTAAGTTGATACTTGGTGGGAGACTTGTGAGTGTCATTACAGAGATGGAAAGAAGAGAGGGAAATGAAATAGGAGATAATTTGTTATTTCCCATACCTCCATCAGGGCTGCTATCATGTCAGAGAATCGTGGTTTCATGAGATGAGGAAGACTGTGTTGTCATGGTGACAAGCATGAAAGGCATCCACTTACCTGTGTCTGTGGAATTTCTTATGTACTACAAAGATTCAGATAAAGGCCTGAGGCTATTATGAGACAAAAATGTCAGCAATTATCAGCCACAACTTCCATGCTACATTTTACAGAACAGTGCTCATATAAAGTTTCAGTGACACAGTGTGACACAGTATCACAGCATTCCAAAGCTTTTACTAACTGCTGTGACCAAACGAAGAAAGGAACAGCTGACCACAGTTACAAATGTAATTTCACACTCACATGAACCAGAAAAAAGGTGAAATGTTAAGTATATACAGTGAAATGGTATAAAGTACATTAACTAAAACTGCTTATTTTATGCTTCATCTTTAGGGATTTCAAGCATCTGCCTTGCTCCACGGTTCATTCGCAGGACACAGGCCTTCTCAATACTGTATCTTTAACACATCACAACTCACAAATGTCCACACTGGTGATGTCCTGTTACACAGATCAACATCAGGCCTGGGAACCCACATTAACTATGCTAATGTTATGCTAGGCGGCACGGATGGCGCAGTGGGTAGCACTGCCGCCTCACAGCAAGGAGGTCCTGGGTTTGAATCCCCGTCGGCCGGGGCCTCTCTGTGCGGAGTTTGCATGTTCTCCCCGTGTCTGCGTGGGTTTCCTCCGGGTACTCCGGTTTCCTCTCACAGTCCAAAGACATGCAGGTTAGGCTGATTGGAGAGTCTAAATTGCCCGTAGGTATGAGTGTGTGAGTGAATGGTGTGTGTGCCCTGCGATGGACTGGCGACCTGTCCAGGGTGTATTCCTGCCTTTCGCCCAATGTATGCTGGGATAGGCTCCAGCCCCCCTGCGACCCTGTTCAGGATAAGCGGGTTCAGATAATGGATGGATGGATGGATGTTATGCTAATGTGCTATAGCAAAGCAGATTCAAAAGAAATAAGCTCAGTTAAGAATGAAAAATGAAACCAACAAAACATGGAAACAAAATTTCTGCTCCCTAATAGGCTCCGAAATGTGTGTGTGTGTCTATGTTGTTTCATAAACACGAAACAAGGACACAGAACTCATAACCAAAAACTATGTGTAAGACCATGCTGCCAAAAACATCATTATCACTGCAGGTCACTCTGCTTGTTTACTAGATAAGTGTCCTTGGCTGATGGGTAAGTGCCCTACGGCTGAATGTGAGGTTTTTGTTGTTTACTACGCATGTTTAGATGTAGTTAGCCAACAATATTTCAAAGAAAAATGGTTTGAATATTTACCAGAGCAATAAAAAACTGACAAACTAGCTGCTTGTGTTACCATCAGGCCATATCACAATCATAAAAAGATCTTCTGCCGAGTTCTCGTCATTCATTGCTTGTTTTGTTCCTCAAAGTGCCTAATTATACGTTCACTCCAAACTGTCTGACCAACAGTTTATCTAGCAATTATGAAAAACATTTGCTAAAAGCTGGTGTGAGGGCAAGCATGCCTGGTGGCAGGATAAAATTGTTGTCCTCTTTTAGCTGTAGGTTTTGTTTTCACCAAGGGTGGTCCTGATGAAGATAACCCAGGAAAGTGTATTTGATACCAATCAGATTGGGATGACTTTCTGGAGTACAGCCTGCAAAAACACAATGGAAATTAGAGGGAAACTGTGCAAAGCTCCACCCTTAGGTCCTACTACTAACTGAAGAATGACTAAAGTATGAAACAGGCCTCAATATTCTACTCCCATACCCATCCCCATGTTAAAGATTTTCATTGCTGGTGGGACATAGTGTGATGACTAAAACAAGATCTAGTGTACCCTGAAACAATTCTCACCTGAAAAACATGAAAATCTACCTGCAATTAGTAGACAGTGGTGTGGTGGTGTGAGCCTGTAACGGTGTCTCAAAAAGGGGAACCATCATTATTTATGGGGAAACAAAGATCTTTAGTGAAAATGGCAAAAGCTGTAGTGCCAGGAACCAGACAGGAAGCTCCAGTCTGTCATGTGTCTAAAAGAAGGTAATAGCTAAAATAATAAAGCCATTTTCACTTCAGATAAACAGAGACTGAGAAAGAATAAAGAGAATTTGCGAGTAGCCTACAGACAATGAATGTAATCAACCAGGGGCGCCGCCAGGTATGTTGGATCAAATGAAAAAATCTCACATTAGGCTCCACAACCTCAGAAAACCCAGAATCCAAAATATTTTTTGGATTCATCCTCGTGCCAGACATGGAACAGTTTTACTTTATTACACCTACATATTCATGCGGTTATCTAATCAGCCAATTGTGTGGCAGCAGTGCTATGCATACAATCATGTAGATATGGGTCAGGAGCTTCAGTTAATGCTCACATAAACCATCAGAATGGGGAAAAAATGTGATCTAAGTGACTTTGACCATGCAATGATTGTTAGTGGCAGACAGGGTGGTTTGAGTATCTCAGAAACTGCTGATCTCCTGGGATTTTCACACACACTAGTCTCAAGAGTTTGCAAAGAATGGTGCAAAAAACAAAAAAATCCAATGAGCAGCAGTCCTGCAGACAGAAACGCCTTCTTATTGAGAGACGTCAGAGGAGAATGGCCAGACTGGTCAAAGCTGACAGGACGGAGACAGTAACGCAAATAACCATAACAGTGGTATGCAGATCTTTTTTATTTATATTCCCCTCATTTTGGGAGACCAAAGTACAGTCCCCTCCAAAAGTATTGGAACCGCAAGGTCAATTCCTTTGTTTTTGCTATACACAGAAGATAATTGAGTTTGAGGTCAGCTTTTCAGCTTTTATTTCCTGGTATTTTTATTTAGATTTGTTAAACAACTTAGAACGTATCATCTTTTATATCAGACCACCCATTATTTACGTGAGAAAACGTATTGGAACATGTGACTGACAGGTGTTTCTTGTTGTCTTGTTGTTACATTGATTGGTTAAACAATAAATAGTTCTGAATATGTACTCTTGGTTTTAGCCTTGGGTTTTGCCTGTGAAGACTGCATTTGTCGATAAACCAACATGAAGGCCAGAGAGCAAGCCATTTTGAAGCGTAGAAAAGGGGGGAATAGCTTGTTTGAAAACTTGGAATGTCCTGAAAAAGAAAGAAACCCCAAAACACCAGTCAGTAACATCACAGACAATGTCAACAGGGCAGGGGTGAAGGTATCTCAATCAACCGTTCAAAAAAGACTTAGAGAGCAGCAATAGAGAGGATATACCACAAAATGCAAACCACTCATCAGTAGTAAGAATCAGAAGGCGAGATTACAAAGAAGTATAGAGATGAGCCACAAAAGTTCTGGAACAAAGTTTTATGGACTGATGAGACCAAGATTAACCTCTACCAAAGTGATGGAAAGGCCAAAGTGTGGAGAAAGAAGGAGAAGTCTTTTTTTCCTCATGATCCAAGAAGTGCGGTGAAGGAAGTGTGATGGCTTGAGCTTGCATGGCTGCTTCTGGAGTGGGCTCACTAATCTTTATTAATGATGTAACTCATGATGGTAACAGCAGGATGAATTCAGAGGTCCATAAAAACATTATGTCTGCCAACGTGCAGAGAAATGTGTCTAAACTAATTGGGCGGAACTTCATCATGCAGCAAAACAATGACTCAAAACACACTGCCAACACAACAAAGGACTTCATTAGGGAGAAAAAGTTTTAGACTGGCCAAGTCTATCACCAGACTTTAACCCAAATGAGCATGCATTTCACCTCCTGAAGAGGAGATTGAAGGGGAAAACCCCCCAAAACAAACTGAAAAGAGGCTGCAGTAAAAACCTTGAAAAGCATCACAAATGAAGAATGCAACAGTTTGGTGATGTCAATGGGTCACAGGCTTGATGCAGTTTTTGCAAGCAAGGGATATGCTACCAAATATTAAGCGTTATTTACTGTCATTTACATAAATGCTCTCTGTTCCAATACTTTTTTGGTGGTCTGATACCAAGGGTATCTGCTATGTTCTAAGTAGTTTAACACATCTAGGTGTAAATACCAGGAAATAAAAGCTGAAATGCTGAACTCTTGTCTCGTGTTAATCTTTTTACCTCAACCCCAAATGTATTCAGTGAATTGCAAAAACAAAGGAATTTGCCTTGCTGTTCCAATTCTTTTGGAGGGGACTGTATTTGGACTATTGGCTACCCAGCTGTTTCTTGGCAAGCTGTTGCATTATTAGTTCATGCAGAAGAAAGCTAACAAAATCATGTCTAGAGTTGATTCTAGGTGTGGAATTTAAACTTGGAGTCAGTAAAGCTTGCCAGTAAAGCATCACGGGTTGGAAAAATAAAAATACATCGATCAGAGACATTGTTAAGAACTATGTTGTGAAGAAAACCCCCTTTCAACTGTCAAACATATCAAAAACACCCTCCAGGATGTAGGCTCAGATGTGACAAACAGACTAAAATAAAGAGAAGACTATACCACCATAACCTCAGAGGCTTTACTGCAAGATGCAAATCACTGGAACAGAACACAAAGGTCAGAGTTTGCCAAAAAGTAGGTTACCTTAAAATACTGGGAAGTTCTGTTACAAACGCTTATGAACAGATTTGTTTAGTATTGGGCTACTGTGTACCATGACCCAAAACACACTGCTAAAGTTGTGTGCGTGAGTGCGTGGGTGGTTTCCTTTTCTAAATTTAGTTTACAGCTAGGAACTGTTGGTTTCATCTGTGATTCCCCAATATCCTCTCTCAAATATTTCCTTCGCTTAGAATTGATAACACTAACTGATTAGACTATGCATATGCTTATGCAACTGTTTAATATCGTTTATCTGGACTCCCGACCCTGCCTAGTTGCTGCGTGACTGCCGTTCCTCCGTCACACTGCGGTTATTTGAACTGATCTGGCAGAGTGCTGTCACGACATCCGCAACTCAAATTTGTAATACAGAACCATGGCGTGAGAGGGGTTGGAACGCTCCACGGTTTCTCGTGCAAATCGAGTCATATGAGCCTTTCGCGCATGCGCACATATGGAAACGAGAGAACGTCCCTTCCTGACGAATAGATTATATTCACTATTATAAGTCACTGCGGTGTAACCTTCTTGAGCCCAAATAAGCGAGGCATCTGGTTTCTACCAGTAAATCACAAAGGAGTTTCGCCAACGACCGGCAAACACAGAGCTGGTGTATTGGCTACACGACTATTTTCTGTATTTGTTTCTCTCTGTTCAAGACAGCATATTCTTCATCGTTTGTAATGCACGTACGTTCTGAATAGAACTATTTCTGACAAGTAGGCTACCCTAACGTTCGCCTTAATGTTTAACCTTAAAATCGTTGACGTAACCGCGTCATGTGTCATGAGAGTTGCGGTATTAATGTTAGATGCTTTATACAGGGTTAAGTGAATGTATTAAGCAATTTTCACGAAACAGACAAGGTAAGGGCAAGAGGTAGTCACGCAATTGACATTTACTGGTTTAAAGGGGAAGGGGTCAAACGTGAGATGCGATCTTCTACCCATCATGTCTGATTGATTTGTGTGGCGGGGCTAACAGGAATGTCACGGAAACACTCGCGTGCAGACAGAGAAAGGGCCATTTGGTGTTGAGGTTCCCAGGGAGGTAGAAATCCTTTGGGGCGGTTTGCGTGGTTGTCGAGAAATCAGTACTGAGTAACAGCAATAAAAGCAGCTCACGCACACATATTTAAGAACTATATGAAACACAAACAAATGCACGCAAGCGCACGGTTATAAACGCACTGTCGGGTAGCATGAGCAAGATTTACCACCTTCCTCTGAAGTTGACAGTAAAACGGGAAGTGTACCTAGGTCTTATTTCATGACTGTACGCAGGTCACCAAGGACGGTTCGTTTTATAACATCTACTTATTTGCACGTTTAAGCTATCCCCACTCCACCTCCCTAACTCATATGTTTACATTATACACTTTCACACACAACATCCCGAAACGGACTCAATAAAAGCCTCAAAATCCCATATGGGAAATTACCCTCAAACAGTGACTGCAGTTTATTAATTACGCTCAATATGGAACATGCTATTATAACACAAAGAAGGTCTGGCCATGTCACTAAATCAATGGGTAGTGATGATGATGATACTGCCAGACCTACTACTACTACAAATAATAACAACAATAATTATTAGTTGACTTTATACAGTTGCTTTTTACATTTGACAGTTTATATGTGACTACATGTATATAACCTATGCTACTTTGTAGGCTACCAATTTGTTTACATATGTTCGTGGTTATTCAAGGATAATACGCGAGTGTGTGAGAGAAAGCGTGGAGACAGGTTTTTAAAATCTCACTGAGTGAGTAATTGCTCACTCACTGAGCAATCAGACAGAACTGCCTTTCTTCGCGTACAGGGGTTGGTTTTAGCATAGAAATGCACGGAAGGTCGAAGCTTCGAGGATTTTCTCTTCCGAACCACCCTTTACGTCGTTTTACCATATTCTCCTTTTTTCCTGCAAAAGCGGATAAACCCGCACGGATGAACAGTAGCCTTCGAATCAGTGGGCGGTGCAATCTGTAATAAGGACAAGGTCCGCACGATTCATTGACGGGGGAAGAACAAGACACGCACAGCAGATCACGCCAACCCACATCTTCACAGACGGGGGTGGGTAAAGTGTAAAATTAGAACAATAATATCAGATTCGACAGCACACGTCTTCTTAAATAAAATTGCACTTTTTGTGCAAGATTTTGTAGACCGTAATTTCACGACTGAGACTATAGCTTGCAATAAATTCCCAGACAAAACAGCGCACAGATTCCCAGGCTCAAATGATTTTCATGTCAGGCTTGTTGTCTGCAGCAAAATGACTCTCATTTCACACTAGTCGCAGCAGGTCAGGCAAGGGACGCCAGACGCGCACACATGGGCTGTGTTCGAACCAGCATACTTATATACTAATCGTACTAAATTTCAGGTTGATTTTCATTGAAATGTAGTACGCGTAGTATGTTAAGTATGCGGTTTCGACACAGCCATACTCACGGCTTACTGTGCGTTACCAGCGCTGTATCCATAGTGACGGTGAACGCTTGGATTTCTTTGCCAAGCATACAGAGACGTGCGGGGATTACGTGTGATTCTTTATTAGCCTTTCCCCCCAGGAAAGTTTCAATATGGGTATGTGAATACTTTTTAATGAAATGTAAGGTGATTGTAAATTATGTTCATGTGAAGGGAGGAAAAATAGTAGATCACTGGCTAACAGCACGTATATAGTCTCTGACGGGTAGACAAAACAGAATTGATTTGACTGCAAAAAAAGGAACCCTTTGCAGTGCACTTGTAAATAGTCTGGATAACCATAATCCTCCCAAATATTAAAGCGAAATATCCATAATATTTGCGTGTCTTACTTGCCCAGGGAGGATGCGGCTGTGTCTGCAGGCTAGGGGGAAGGGTATCTATCTGCGTGTGTGAGGTTTCATGCGGAAGGAATGCGTTTATAAGCTTGTCACTTGGCTACAAATATATACGCTAGTGATTAATGCTGCTAGGGTTAATAGCTAGCATTTCATACACTAGAGTACTAGAGTAATCATGCAAAATACGTCTTACATTTGAGATGCGGTAAAAACTCATGATACATTAGGATACCGCACGTAATTCATTGGCCCAGGATTTGTCGCGTTTTTGCTCGTGAGATTCCCCGCGTGCCCTTTCACTCCATTTAACCCAGTGCATCTGGAAGGGCATACGTCGCGTTGCACGCAGGGTCACACCATTTCCAGCGGGCCGAGTACGCGTAACGGAAGCTTTTCCCTCAGTCGACCTAAGTGTCAACCCATAAAGGTTTTTTGCTCCAAATTTTGTAGCTTCGTTTTTAATTCACCCTAATTTGTTTGAATAATAAAAAATAAAATAAAAAAATGTTGCCTGCAGGATATTGCCATACATGCTCAGCTGTCAAAATGACATGATCAATATCTTCTCTATTCTCTGAGTGATTATCTACAGTGTGCATATTTTCCCCCCAGGAGAACGATCAAGAGAGGCTTCAGACATCAAGGAAATTGACAGACACACACCTGTTTACCCCCTACCAATGGAAATCCAACAGGTAAATTGAATCTCTTCCAAAAGCTCCCCAGTATTGTATCAGATTGTGCTGAAGAGGGTACCCACTATTTTTTATCAAACACAAATGTCCAGTTCAGGGTACTTGATGACAGTGTTTTAGCATGAGTATGGGTATTTGTTGAGGATTATCGGCAACAGTTCCAACTGCTGAAATACAGGGACACAGGGACAAAGAGATACCATCACAAGCAACATCAGGCCCATTCCCCCCACCACAGTCCACAATCACAGATACCAATCAGCCTGAAAATACTGGATGTTCTGTACTGAATGCCATTAACACCTGTGGTAGAAGCATCAGTACTGTTTGCTGAAAATACATGAGCCTGTCAAATAAATAAGCTGTAATTTAGCTGTGTTCCTGTTTTCATGGACTATATTGTAGGTGTCCATGCATCATCTTTCACAGTCTCAAAAGGTAGTCTATGAGACAATCAGGATAATATCAATCTAAAACTTATTGTGACATTTTGTTTGATATTTAGTACTGAATATGACTGAACCATGATAAATTATGCCTTCATAGGTTGTGTCCTGGAGCCATTCATAGGCCAGTAGACTGCCGGCTGGTTCTCTGGACAGAACACCATAGAACACAGCTGGATATTTTTAGCGCTAGTTGTCTGTTAGCCTGATGGCTGGGGATTTGCATACTGGATGGGTTTGTCCCACTGTCTTAGATGTCATAGATTGTCTTCGATGCAAATAACTTTGCTTGAATTATCACAGAAGGAATGAAAACCTCAGCTGTTGAAATAGAGTCCAGAAGTAAGCCTCACGTAAAAACAGTTGTATTAAGTTAGACTGAATAGTGGTATCTGTCATGCAAATATCAGTGGCCATTAGAAGCTCCCTTTCCCCTTCCTCCTCTTTCTCTCTCTCTGAACTCCAGCTGAACTCTGAATGACTCATCTCTCACTCCTTTCCGTGCCATTTGTGACCAGCCGGCGGAGGGCCTCCATTTTTCATAAGAGCATGGCAAGCACCTCCACAGAGAGGAGAAGGACAATGGAGTTCCCTCTCTCCCCCACCCTGGTCATCCATAAGTTTAGTTCCAAATGCCCTCCATACCAAAGCAGCTTCCCCTAGTTGTATGCTCTCTGTAGGTTCCATGTTTAAGCTGTTTAATTGGAGCATTCTGGAGTTCAGTCAGCAGCTCCTGCGATAACAGACAGGTGTATGTCACTCCAAGCAGAGTTAATGGTGAGGGTGCATAATTACGGACCACGGTAGGAGACGCACCATTACACTCCACGGTCAGAGGTGACTCTTCCCAGCCTCTACCTTCCCCCTCTTCCGTGTGAAGGAGGAAGGCTCAGCCAGGCGTTACAGTCTACCCCCCTCCCCTCCCGGTCCTTAGCCTCGCATTCCCCTGCCCCACCCCTTCCCGCTTCCCAAATCCCAGCGCACGGCCCCCGTCCCCCCCCAGCCCAGAGCGAGTGCTCTCGTGCCGTGCGCGGTGCCGTGGGGTCCCGATGTGCAGAATCTCACGGCAGACTGAGCACCACAGGAGGTCTTTATCTCCGTCAAAGTACAGGGCTGGAGTCACGAAGCGCTCTCACACAAACAATTTGGGTAAATTAGGAGGTGGGGGAGGAGGCAAATGAGGAATAAGTCCTTTAACTTCTTAATCCCTTCTTAAGGGTTTGCGTGTTCTGCTGTGTCTGATGTGCTTTGCAATAGACAGAGGGAGAGGAAGAGAGAGGAATCCGAAGACAGTCGGAAGACCATTTTTCGGGGGATTATTTTTGCGTTATAAATCCCAGGCAATAATATTAGTTCAATAAACCACAAAGGCAATTTCATGGATCTCACAGTAAACCTGCAGGCGGCTAAAAAGCTTTAATGTTATTGAGCCCCTACACAGATTCTCTAACCAGGGGGTTTAACTTAAGGGGGTGCGTGTTTGTGACAGTGACCCAATTCTGCCACAGACCGATGGGCAGAGGAGGCAGCTGCCAATGGCGCGTTGTCTGTGAAGAGCTGTGTCTGTGCCCCATCGCACGAGACGCTGGCACCGCCAGAGCTTCTTTAAACGAATTACCTTTCATGATCTGCCACTCAGTGCCTCCTCCAGCCCTCCCAAATCTGTCGCCCTTATGTTATTTCAGCTGGGCTGCCGTGTGTTCAATCTGTGCGAATCTTTGGGCTGGATGGGGTTAAATGAACCCGCTGTGCTGTGAAACATGCAACCATGGTCTCGAGCATCTTACGGTGCTGTTCATAGTGACTGTAAAAATGGTAGTCTTCCTCACCTCTTATACTCAGGTGGCAAAATCAGTGAGAAAGCAGAGAAAGGGTCAGGTTAGGCCATGGTACTCATATAATACTGCAGTTTAGTACACAAGGACCATGGAAGTGTTTACTTTTAAATGTGCCTGAACATGGTTTGGTTACTCCACTAGCCAGGAGGGCGTGAGTGTACTGCTGGTGGTACGAAATGAGCAGGACAAAATAGCAGGGTGTCACGCACAGGCGATCTGTTCTTCACGTTTCTCCTTTTCCTCCAGTCTCGGTTCCCTGTGACGGTTTTGGGGTTTTGAGCGCTGAGCGGCTGTGTCAGGGCTCAGGGCTCAGGGCGAGGGTCTTAGGGGCGGGCTCTGTCACAGGCAGGCTGCCCGTACTGGTGACAGACCTCTCTCCCCCTGCGGGGCTGAAACGGAGCGTGCGTACGGGGCAGGGGGATTTGGCTTTCCGTGCGACCGTACGCATGGCTCCAGGAGGCTGGGGATCAGGGATTGGGAGGGGACGGGTGGGTTGGTGTGCAGTCAGGCCACGGTCGAGACACGGTCGAGCCCTCAGGTCACCCCGGGCGTGTGTCCCTGCTTCTTTATTTATGGCACATTCACGCATACCTTCACACACTCATGCGTGCCTCGGGTCGCGCATGCCTGCTCTGAGACAGACACGCACACAAGCGCACTCGTAAACACACAGACACGCGCATGCGCAGACTCACGCACATACACACAAACATCCTCAAGCACTCGCGCACGCAGGCTCACACACACGCACAATGTAGACACTCACAAACAAGATACATACACGCACACACACACACACACACATATGCACAGACATATACAGACTGACACATTGACAAACACGGATAAAAAGATAGAGCCATTGAGAAGGAGAGAGGGAGGGAGAGACAGAGAGAGAGATAGATTTACGCCCTCTATTCATTGTCAGTCTTTCAGTAGCTTGTGGGCAAGAGCAGGTCACACTCATCCTATTCCCTATTTTCTGTCCCACTACCTCACAACACATAAGACTCACTCCCTCTGACACCGCAGGGTAGTGGGGCCTGAATGCACTGGTTTTTAGCCAGTTTATTAAGTCAACAACCCTAAAAAATGCTGTACTTGAGCTAAAAAAAATAAAAAAGGCTCTGTATGTGTTCAGAAGACATTTTGGGTTTCTGGGGCAGGAAAACACATTGCGTAGTCCTAGAGGAATGGTTTGAGAAGCACACTTGATTTACAGGATGCAGCTCACAATTGACATTGACACAGGAGGGGGTTGTGGGAGATACCCTGCTGTGGGGGTGGGGGCAGGTCAGAGGGCCTTATCCTCTCTAAATTCAGCTAACTCTTTTACCCCAGAGTTTTCCAAAACAAGAAGCAGCTGTTAAAACCTCCTCCTCTCTTTCCATAATAGTCATGGCACCGGGCGTTGAGTTGGCTGTTGTTGACGGCTCACGGGTTTGCAGATGGAGCGGTCGGAGACGGTGTGCCGGTACTGCGGGGTCAGCTACCTCATCCTACACGAGATCCAGAGGCTCCAGGAGAGGCTGCAGGCCGGCGAGCGTGAGCTGGAGGCCTGCCGGGGGGCAGCGGAGCGGGAGAGGACCCTCCGGGAGGAGCTGCAGGAGGCTGGCTCTCGTCTGGCCGAGCTCCAGGCCTCAAACCTGGAGCAGGCCCAGAGGTGAGGCCCCACATCAGAGCTCTTCTTTTCCGCCATCTTGATTTTCTTATGAAGAGTTTTACACCGCTTTAACTTAGAAATCAATATTCTGATTCTCACTGAATTTAATCTGGAACGTTCATGTACTGCTAGCTTTAATGCTCACTTAATATAGATTTTAGGTGAAACAAGCAATGAAATTGAATTTTGATGAATGTTTCAGATAATTGTATTCTTTGTTTTTAGTCTTGTTAGTCGACTTACTGGCTTGTTTATTAGGTTATCAGCTATGAATACAATGAATACAATAAAGGCTTGGACATCTGGACCATTGGAAATACAGTCTTGTGCCAGGAAGTGTTGAATTTTAAATATGGGCAAGTGCGGAATAAATTAATTAAACTTTGCATACTGTTTAATATTTGCACATTTTCATGGAAAACTATTTTTGTAAGTAATCTTTTTAGTTATAAAAAAAGCTATATTTTATTATTTTTATTCATTAATTTGCCTAACACTCAAGAGCGACTGAGGCTAACATAGCGTAATGCATTTAACACACATTACAGTAGCAACAGGGATCAAACTGTAAAACAACTCCACAATATAAAAATATACAAAACTAAAAATAGGCCTGACACTTATCCTTGGGGAAATGTACGTGCATCATAGTAAAGTAAACACAGCCTAAAAATGAGCTCACTGGAATAGGCACATCACCCATAAGGGCGCTGTTGGTTTGAAACATGCTGCTACACAGGTTCGCTAACGTTGGTATTGAGTAGCTGCAGTACATAAGTGTTGATTGAAGTCAAGGTTATTGGTTGGAGCAGACGCCGGCGTACACGTTGGTCCTTAAGGCATTGAGATTGATAGCCCTGCTGTACAGGCAGTTTTTCCCCCACATCTCAGGGTCACTCAGTAGTTCATTGTTCCATCATCCTGCTCTCTGGAATCACTGACATTAACGGTGGTGAGCCACAGCATTGGGGGAAGAATACTTCATGAGCCCCAGACTGCGATGAGGTAGCGTATGCTGTTGGTTAGCAACTTATTTACACATACTAAATATTGTTCTCTCTGCTCTAAAACCTTTTGATTGGGAGAAATAAGTGAGTCACTGAAAGAACATGATAACTCCACCCATTCTGGAGTCCAAGTTGCCTCACCCTCACAGTCATCTGGTAGTGTGGGCACTCCCCTCCTCTTTAAGTGCCACAGTGCAGCTGTTCTGAAGTAGCACACACAAGTAGGCATGTGCTTGGTGGACTCTCTTTTGCAGAAAGGTATGATGACATTTTTGAAACTGGATAAATATTGCACTCAGAGGAGAATCTCTTCCACATCCTTCATGAGTTTTTGTGGCTTCACTCAATATCCACTCTGATGCTATCTCTGGAAACTGTTTGTATATTGATCTTTCATTGTTCATTTAGTGCATTGCCAGTCAATGCCTGCGTCTCGCCCATGGATATGCTGATATTTAATGGACACAAATGCATTCTTTTCTCTCTGCTATTCTGAGAGGATAATGCAGTCGCTTCTCGGTGGCTCTGCATGAATTTGCACATTTGCTCTCTGCTCTGTTTGAGATAGCTGCCATACGGATGCTGCTACTTGAGACATTTTAAACGCCACTGGCTGAAACAGGCACTACATGAGAGCAAAGAACGCTAGATGTAGATTCAAAGGGTCAGCTCAGCATTGTATCCCTTAGGAAAGACAGTGACCGCATCCAGAATTGAGGAGTAATGAATGTCCGTGATGGCGGCCATGACTTTGATGTGCAGGTGCTCAGCTCCGTATTGCAGTGTGGTAAATGCGAGAAGGGTTGTTGTTCCGCACGACGCGTCTCCCCAGCTAAAGTGCGGCTCGTCTCGCCGAAAGACGGCTCTTTTTCTGTCTCGGTCTGAATGCGTTTGTGCGTGACGTCACCCGGCGCTCTGCGGAGGCTCGGTGAATAGAAATGAAAACAATAAAAATGTGAATTAGCACAGGCTGTCCGCTGCACTCTCTGCAGTGTTGGAAACAACGGGGCTGTGTGCTGTGCTAGCTGACAGTACATGCTGCGTGATTCCTTTCCAGAATTCCCCACCGTCGCTCCCTCCCCTCTGACATGCACCCACGCAGAGGCGTGGCGGACGGGAGAGGGGCGGCTGGGGAGGTGGGCTGGGGCCACGCCTTGCTGACCCCTGGGAGCCATGCTGGGCCGACGCTCTGGTTGCAGAAGTCGGCGCAGGGACCTGGGGGGCTTCTACAAAGGCTGCTGCGGAGCGTATCTGCTGTTTTTTGGGGGCGCATGTAGAACAGAGCTTCCCCCTTCACTGTGTCTGAGCACAGCGCACACGGCCGGTGCAGAAACGTGACAGAGACTGGAGGAACAGCGGGGTGGAAATGATTTACTGCTGTACTTCCCTTCTGAGCAGCGCATGTGTCTGACAGCCCTCTGTCTGAATGCGTGAGCGTGCTGTGTGTGTGTGTGTGAGTGTGATTGTGTGAGTGTGTGTGTGTGTGTGTGTGTCTGACAGCCCTCTGAATGCGTGAGCGTGCTGTGTGAGTGTGTGAGTGTGTGTGTGTGTGTGTGTGAGTGTGTGTGAGTGTGTGTCTGACAGCCCTCTGTCTGAATGCGTGAGCGTGCTGTGTGTGTGTGTGAGAGTGTGTGTGTGTGTGTGTGTGTGTGTGCCTGACAGCCCTCTGTCTGAATGCATGAGTGTGCTGTGTGTGAGTGTGTGAGTGTGTGTGTGTGTGTGAGTGTGTGTGAGTGTGTGTCTGACAGCCCTTGGTCTGAATGTGTGAGTGTGCTGTGTGTGTGTGTGTGTGTGTGTGAGTATTTCTGAGTCAGTCAGCGCATTCGTCCATGTATGAGCATGGCTTTGTGAGTGTGTGCGCGTGTGTGTGCGCATGTATGTGTGCGTGCGTGTGTGCATGAGTGTGTGCTTGTGTGTGTGTGTGCGCTTGCATGCGTGCATGTGTGGGTGTGTGTCTCTGTGTGTGTATCTTTGTAATGTATCTGAAAATAAATTGTGTGTGTGTCTGTCAGTACTGTGTGAGTTTTTTAGGTCTTTTTACATATATATAACAACCTGTTTACCTGCCCTAAGAAGGAGTAGTGTGAGGATACAAGCTTTTATACTGACAGCTGAACTGTGAGTCAGTGTAAAACTATACATACTGTACACACTATTTCTACTGTAGTGACGCAAATGTTCTGGATAATTATACCTTTAAAATCTCAATCAAATATAAACCTCTCAGTGCAAATGCCTTTGATATTTAATGTTCAAAAATGGCTGTAATTGTAGCTCTTGTTATAGCACGCCTACCGCTTCTAATAATAACGTCCAAATGGGGTATATAATCCTACTGAAAAACAAGATGGTAATTACACTTTCAGATGAATCCCTGTAAATTAATTTATTTTGACAGCAGTTTCCACGTTTGTGTACAACCGAGTGATGGATTGTGGGCTGTATACAATAGGTCGGATAAAAAAAAAAAACATAACAACAGCATCAACCAATTCCAGACCCTCTGGGCTTCAAGTGTGAACTTATCAGTTACCGTCATGAAGGAGTTTCCGAGTATCAACGTGTGAATAAAGAATAGGTCTTGGCCCCAGTCAAGTCAAGTTGTTTTTCAACCGTCGGATGAACTTTTGGGCTTGATGAAATTGAGTCAGAAAGATACTGAGAAACTGAAAGAGTGTGAGAGAAACAGAAGAGAGAGTGAGTGTGTGTGTGTTTTGTGCGTGTATGTGAACTGGTGGAACAGGAAGCTGATGGTTACTGAGGTACCTCGGCGGTTTCTCACATCCGCACCATCAGCACACAACGCTGGGAAAGTCTGCTGCTCAGCACTGAGGTACGCAGTGCCAGCCGCACCACCTGCAGATGTGTGTGTGTGTGTGTGTGTGTGTGAGGGTGCGTGTGCGTGTGTGTGTGTGTGTGAGGGTGCATGTGCGTGTGTGTGTGAGGGTGTGTGTGTGTGTGTGTGTGAGGGTGCGTGTGTGTGTGTGTGTGAGGGTGCATGTGCGTGTGTGTGTGTGAGGGTGCGTGTGTGTGTGTGTGAGGGTGCGTGTGTGTGAGGGTGCGTGTGTGTGAGTATGCGTGTGGGTGAGTGTGAATGTGCATGTTTTTTTCTCATTGTGTGTATGTGGGTATCTGTGCATGCTGGTGTGTGTGTGCGCGCGCGAGTGTGTGTGCACGGTTGCGTGTTTGTATGTATGGGTATGCGTGAGCATTTAAACATTTAGGAGAATTTTTATGTAAAACAAGTCACCGAAGCTTTGAAACATAAAAAGGCGCTGTCATGAGTTCTTAGTCCATGCACATATACTGGAAGGGCTTTTTATGTTTTTATGACTGTGCAAAAGATTTTCCGCTTCTCGTTTGATTGGCGGTGCGTGATGGCGTGTGAGTGGGCGGGACCGTCTGCGTGTGAGACACATGCTCCTTCAGCACACGGTGCATGCACGCTATGTGGAAGTGGAAGTGGCCAGTTTGGATGATTCGTGCCACACGCACATCGTTATCAAAGCTGGGTTTTACCCCTGTCGTTCTGTTCATGGTTCCCTACTGGGAAAGGAACAGTGAAAATAGCACAGAATGTATTTCTTCATGAAAATATTAGGTTGTGGCTAGGGAACTTCTCAAAATGACTGAAAAACGTCTGATAATGGATGTATGCATGATGTTACAGGCACAATGATAGGCAATGGATTGGGGAAGTAAAAAGAAAATCATATCAATATTTAAGTTTCCATAGGTAATTTACTGTGTGAACGCTTAATCTGCATGTACAGTATCAGCCTGCTAGACCCCAGAAACACTATAAACTGGAGTAGATCATATCAGTTACAGCAACTACAGTATTCACAGAGAGACACCATTATAGCATAAATAAATCACGGATTTCAGAAATAAGTCACATATAATTCACAATCAAAACAAGTGTCACAGATATTACATCGTTCATTTCAGACATTCATCTCTTTAACCCGAAGAGGCTCAGTTATAGTCATCTGGAAATATTGCTGCTGAGTCATTTGTTACTTCTTACTGACAGAGGTGAATCGAAACCGCACACAATGTATTGGTTGCTATGGATATATAAGTCCTCAAAGGGTAAGCATATGTTTCTTTTTAAACCAAATTCTCTCAATTATTTTCTCCATGTCCAATAATATTTGTAGGCTTTGATGCTGTAGCTAATTTTTCACTGGTGGAGTGTGGGTTTTACTCCTGAGGTAATTCTGTGAAGTCATTGTCTGTTGATATGGGCCCTTCCTTACGATCAGCACTTCTTCCTACCTCCCACTTCCTCCTGCTGCCTGGAACTTCTCTTATCACACTGTGTCAATCAGCCACAACCTTGTGTCATAACCTGGAGGCTAAAAGCCTGCTATCACAAAATGCAACACTTCACTGAAAAATATGAAGAAAAATAACGACTCTGTATACCTGCAAGATATAAAACTATACTATGCACTGAGAAACCCAGTTACCTGCCACCCAATGTCACCAGAAATCCTCAAATGCTGGAATGTCAGGAAGTGAGACAGAGTGTATTGTATCAATTGCAGTGAAGTCTCTAGTAGTGCACTAACAGCATTGTGCTTCTGTTACCCCCTCCAAAACATAAATCACCATTCACCTCACAGAAATGTGCATTTTACTTTTAAAACTAGATGTTAGCATTAGCGTTAGAATTAGCATTAGCCCAAAGGGGTGATTTCTCCTAAGTGCCCCCGCTGATACAGCACCCCTGCCATTGCTGCTCACTTCTGCTTCGAGCCCTGCGATGCAGCTTTCTGCTGACAGCACAGGATTAATCAGATAAGAAAGACAACAGGCGAGGGCGAGAATTTGGTGTCGCACCACTGTGAGTAATTCTCCGGTCTGCGCTGTGGTCGGGTTCTGCCCGAGGGCCCGCCGTCTGACGTGACTCACGGGCAGACGCACCCTAGACACTGTCTGGCTCTGGCTGTGCCAGCAGGTACAGCGTATCACCTGCACATCTGACATTAACCTTCCCTTTTATGTCAGGGTGTCGCATGCAGCAAGCCCCTTTAACAGTATAACACCGTGACCAATAAAGCCCAAAAGATCCTATCAGTTTGAAAAATAATCCCAACTGCCAGGTCTAGCAGAACAATGCAGAGGCACACACTTTTTGTAAGGAGTGAGGATTCCGGTTAGCCTCCTAAGACACTGCCAAGCAGATTACATTTTGGCTTCCCTTAGCTCTACAGTATTTCTCTTCACATGAGGGACATTCACATGAAATTAAATAATAGATATATTTTGGAAAATAATATGTTTAAAAAATAAAAAATAAAAGGTCAAATACTTTTTTCTCCTCGGGCTCTGGAGGCTAGGCAAACAGGGCTTGTAAGCCTCAGTTTTTAGGCTGCCTTGTAGATGCATGGTACTGTTCTACCCTGATTGTGCTAAACTGGCTGAGTGATATATTGTATTTATGGATAATTTAAGAAATAAATATGTCACCTTTAGATGAGGGGTGTTTCCCAAAAGTAATGTAATATTTCAGATTGAATATTATTTATATACACTCAGTGAGCACTTTATTAGGTAGACCTGTACACCAGCTTGTTACTACAAATATTTAATCAGCCAATCATGTTGCAGCAACTATATGCACAAAAGCATGCAGACATGGTCAAGAGGTTCAGCTGTTTTTCAAACAAATATCAGAATAGGGAAGAAATGTGATCTAATTGACTTTGACCGTGGAATGATTGTTGGTGCCAGACAGGGTGGTTTGAGTATCTCAGAAGCTGCTGATCTCCTGGGACATGCACCACAGTCTCTTGAGTTTGCAGAGAATGGTGCAAAAAAACAAAAAAATACAGTGAGCAGCAGGTCTACAGACAGAAACGCCTTAATGAGAGAGGTCAGAGGAGAAGGGCCAGACTGGTCGAAACTGACAGGAATGTGACATTCATGCAAATAACCACACATTACAACAGTTGTATGCATAAGAGCATCTCTGAATACACAACGTGGCAAACGTGTAAGTGCATAGGGTACAGCAGCAGAAGACCAGTTAATCTAATAAATACCTAATAAAGTGCTCAGTGAGTGTATACTGTATATATAATATATATGTTGTGAATATATAGAGGTTGTGTATCTCTTTCTTTGTATCTATTTTGTGTCAGGTGCATCTGAATGACATGAGAAGCAGAAGGCATTCTACCAGTGCTGTCTTAGTCTAAAATGAAAACTCCTCGCTCCATTTCCATACACTAACGGCCTGGACGTGGTGCTGCGTCGTAGCCGGGTGCCGTTTTTACCCTATGCGTACCCTATGCGTACCCCGTGGGTCTTGGCAACTGTCGTCAGCCGTGTCGTCAGCGGTGAAATGCGGAGCAGCTCTGGAGGCTGTGGGTTGGCTGTGATGGCAGGGTAGCGCAGTGCAGCTCACAGTGCAGCCCGCTCTTATTCGTTCTTAGCTTCTTTCGCGTCGTCTAACAGCCACGCAGACGGTGAAACCCTCTTAGTGTCTCACATTGCGATGCCGGCTTGATGATCCTCTTGTGGCGTCCGACATTGTCAACCCGACTTGAAGTGAAATGACGAGGGGTATTACGCTCTTCTCGCTGGATATCGGCGTGCAGGCACGAGCTGGCTTAGTGTGTGTACTTTTTTCTAGCTGCAGCTTGAGTGGGTAAAAACCTGCGTCATCGACTGGCCACCGCATTGCACTCCCCATATCATTGACGACAACCGCAATAGCTAAGCAAATGTGCTGGCGTCTGATGGTACGTGAGGCGTGACACTGCAACAGAGATGATTTTCATAACTCCCAACAGGGTGTGTTTTTAGGGGAACACAGTGTTCTGAGTCAGGATGAGATAGAGAAACAGTATTTATCCGTCTATCTATCTATTGTCTTTAATTGCGCAGTATTGACACATTTTTAATGACTTCCTTTTTCTCCCATGACACAATTCACAGGGACAGATGACAGGCACAATGCAAAACTGGTGTGGTTTTGCATTATCTTTTTACGAAATGTAATATCTTTGTTCAGTACACCAAGTCCTAAGAAATCAATCTCATCATGAATCATGAAAAAAAACTTGGCATTTGGCCAAATCTGGATGAGAATCGTAGAGGACTCTTACAACGGAGTCACATTAGTGTGACCTGCCATTGCCCCAGCCAGGACCATGTCTCTGTCTGCTGAGCAGGAACACATGCAACACACGTTACATAAATGATTTATCGGGATCTCAACTGGAGCAGACGTTCATTTATTTATATTTGTAATTACGCAACGATTGTGCGGCTTTCCTTTGTTGTTTTGTTGACGTGGAAGCACAGTGGCGTTTAGCTTCCTGAATTTTGACGTGGATGAGAAATGTCTGTCTCCACGCAGACGAGCAGTGGCACGGCGCTCTCGTGAATGCTGGGAGTCTTTTCCTGTGGCATTGTGTGTTATCTGCCATTAATATAGATGCACTGCAGCCGGATAGCGTGCGGGAATAATCTACCTCTCTGTAGGGGAGGGGTCAGTCTGCAGTACCAGCCCGTGAGGGGAAAGGGGGGGGCCTCTTCTCATCGGAGATCCTTATTCCTGGTGTCACACGTTTCTATTTTCCCTATGGAGCTTACTTACTTTGGCAGTATCTAATTCTCTTTGATAAAACTTCAGTAAAAGTACAAAAAGTACAATACAAGTACGATTGATACCAGTCAGGTACATAATAGTCCTGATCTATGGCTTTTTCAAGTTGTTTCTAGCATTTGTGTTAAAGTGCAAATCACTTTATCACCTTTGTACATGTTCAGATCGGTGTGATATTGTAAGGTAATGGTTTGCCATTTTTAGCAGTAGCATTGCAGTATTTACATATACTATAAAATGTGATGAGGTGTTGAGTTTTCACTGCTGTATCATTCTGGCTCCTTCACCATTTTATTTCTTTCTCCGTTCTTTGTCTAAATGTTCTCTTCTTTCATCTCCCTCTTTATTGTTGCCTTTGCGCCGATGCGCTCTCTCTCTCTCTCTCCCTTTGTCCGCTCCGGCAGGGCGAGGTGCCTTGACCTGCAGCTGGCACAGAACGGGGCCCGGCTGGAGAGCGTGAGTGCGGAGAGAGACGTCACGCAGCAGGAGCTGGGAAAAGCTCGCGGCCGCTGCCAACTGCTCAGGTACGGAAACCGCACAACAATACGGCCGACAGCAACACGTGGAAGTGGAGTGCAGGGCGAGGAAGGAAGAATAGAATAGAGGAGGGGAGGGCCGCCATCTCTCCTAATGCCTTCCTGCGAAGCTGTGTCCTGGTGGCGTGTGGGATCCACAGTAGCCGCGCTCGCGAGAAAAAACAACGACCGACGGCACGACAGGAAGGAAACAGCAGATGGGGAACAACTGTGTGCTGGGCTTGGAATAAAGAGAGAAGAAAATAAAAGAGAGGGGTGGTTGCGACCCAGCGATGCAGAGCCTGCAGACGTTTTTCTTTGGATCAAACGGAAAGGAAGCCGGAGAATTTCAGAACTTCGGTTCAAAGAGAGATCTCTGTGAAGATGGCTCAAATCCTTTCGCCGTTACATGTGAGATGTGGGCATCTGAAGGCCTCTCTTCTTGCCCTTCAGAATCAAATGAGTTGCTGCTGCTTTGTGAAATCAATAGATATCAGGAACAGCTTTTATCTAGCACTTTCTGTGTACCAATATAAGCCCGTTTCAAGGGCTCGTCTACCCCCTTCCTTCCTATCAATCTATCCGGGAGAGGCTGACAAATTTAAATGTATCTGTCTTATGTGCCTTTGTCTGTATGTGTGTGTGTGTATGTGTGTACGTATGTGCGTGTGCCTCAGTTTGTGTGTATGTGTCTGCATGTGTGCGTGTGTGTGTGTGTGTGTGCTTTTGTGAAGGCCTCAGGGTACCTGTGTTTGTGTGTCACTTTGCAAGCAGGGATGCATGTGCGTGCGTGTGTGCGTGTGTGTGTGTGTGTTAAATCTTCTCCTAGCCTTGGGACAGGGTGTGAGGAGGACTTCGTCAGAACTCTTCAGATTGTTCACTCTTTTTTCACACTTCCCGGTTGTCTTCAGACGTGTGTTTTGAGTGGGCCGAGCTGCTTCTGGGTGGAGGACCTGTGTTAGTTTCAGTACTGGCACCACGCCCTCCAAGCTCTCTGAGACGCCTGGCTAGAAAAACGATCCCCGCTTCATCACTGCACACCCGCGCCAAAAATGTGTTTCTGCACACCGCATCACCTGGGATAGTCAACACCATTGTTTACCACTGAATCATTGTCTTCATAATCACATAACTCTGATTTCAGATTTTTCATGGTTGCACATTTCTGTGTCAATCGGGAGATTGATGTGTTTTAATATTAAGAAAAGCTCCCCTGATGCGAACACGCTCCTTCCCGACCTAGATATCTTCCTTTAGTCTCTGTCTACATGTACACCCTGACTTGTGGGGACACAATGGCAGCCAATGACCTTGGCTGAGGGCATTAGGCTACATTTGAAAAAAAAAAAAGAAGCACATTAGGGCTTCTGGTTCAGACAATATTCTAGTGCACCAAGATTTTTTTGTTGTTGTTAAGGAGGTCAAAACTATTTTTCCAGTCGGTGTCAAACTGGCTGGTTTCAAACGGGCTGGTTGACCACGGAAGACCTCTACAGTTCCTGAACAAATATTTCTCTCTATCATGAAAGAAAACCCTGAACACCTGTCCGAAATACATTATTTGTTGTTACTGAGCATAGTCAAAAAGCATATTCTTTCCCCCTTCAACTGTAAATCCGACCTCCCAGCCCTCTGCCCATCAACACTTTCATACATGATGTTCATCTGCTCCCTGTTAACTTCTGTGGGTCACCTGGAAAGTCAGGAGCTAAAACGGGCGTCCTTTTCCTCTCCCCGGCTGACCCAGCCTCAGGCTGAGCTGTCCGCAGGCTGGAGGAGCAGCTGCACGCCACCCCGTTATTTTGGAACCCATCACCGTTCAGCACGGGGGTGGTGACTTTCGTTTCCTTTCTCCCTGATGCCAGTGCTCAGGTAGTGACCTCACTCTGTGACTGCAGAGTGGGTTAGTGCTACAGTATCTGAATTTCCCCAAGTGAAATTACAACAAAGAAGATGACTATGGCGGTGATTAATGATGACGTCGCTGATGATTACGATGGTGACGGTGGCACTATTTCCTCTGCATATTTGGTAGTGCTGTTGTGTCGTGTGTCACCAGTAAGTAGTTCTGAAATAGCCTATTCTTAGTAAAGCTTATGAGAGGTGCTGGAGAATGGTTATGTAAAATTGGATAAAGTTGAAATGTTTTTTGTACTTAATGTCAGTAAACCGCTCAAATGTCTTCTTATGGATATGAGGACCAAAATAAAACACCGGAATGTACCCTGAAATGCAGTAGAAATGTGGTTCAGAATTGGGCTAGAAAAAGACTGCCAAGAGTTGGCTTCTAGTCAGCTGGAAACACAGTGGGGTCTACAAGCTGGGCCTGATGCAGGCTGAAAACACAGTGGGGTCTACAAGAGGGGCCTGATTCAGACTGGAAACACAGTGGGGTCTACAAGCTGGGCCTGATGCAGGCTGGAAACACAGTGGGGTCTACAAGAGGGGCCTGATTCGGACTGGAAACACAGTGGGGTCTACAAGAGGGGCCTGATTCAGACTGGAAACACAGTGGGGTCTACAAGAGGGGCCTGATGCAGGCTGGAAACACAGTGGGGTCTACAAGCTGGGCCTGATTCAGGCTGGAAACACAGTGGGGTCTACAAGCTGGGCCTGATTCAGGCTGGAAACACAGTGGGGTCTACAAGCGGGGCCTGATTCAGACTGGAAACACAGTGGGGTCTACAAGCGGGGCCTGATTCAGGCTGGAAACACAGTGGGGTCTACAAGCGGGGCCTGATGCAGGCTGGAAGCGGGCAGGAAGTGGGAGGGAAGAGAACCGGAGGGTATCAGTGGGGGACCGCCCCAGCAGCGACTCTGACACGTGGTTCTCAGGTCTGCCACAGCTCCTCTCCTAATGGGAGCAGCATGGGACATTGAGTTTCTCAGCGCCTGCTGCTCTTATTTCATCAGTGTCTCTCTAAAGCTCCAGGCATGATTTGTATGAGGGTATTTATAGGCTGCCACAGTTCCACTTTGAATTTGTGGTGCCATGAGTGACAGTGTGCTATGACTACATTTTCTATGAAATAACCATGACATTTTGCATATCGACAGATAGAAATCAGGGGCCAGAGTGGGTTTGAATTATTCAAACTGCATTTGAAAAAAAGTAACGTGATGGTTTCAATTTCAGCTGTTAAGGAGAATGAATACTGGTAATGTGATAGAGAAGACTACTTTACCTGTTCAGTTGGTTCATTATTCTTGTTTGATGTACCAAGACTGTACGTATAAAGACACACACACACAGTCGCTACCAATCCCGTGTGTGTTTTGCAGGGGGAGGAGGCAGCTACAGGTAGAGGCCCTGAGGAAGTCTCAGTCGCTGCTTCACACCTGTCTCCAGGAATTGCAGGAGGTCCAGAGAAACCACACACAGCTTCTCTCGCACTGGGAGGGGTGGAGCGTCCGGCTGCTGCAGACGAGCCGGGATGCAGACGCAGGTACAGACTGACAGGTGCTCAGACGCGTGGGCGTGAGCTGTTAGAGATGCACACGCACACGAGTACATTCTGTTACATATATACTGACACCCAGGGACATGTTGTACAGGTTCGCGCACACACGTGCACGTACAAACACGTATGAGGGTTTACAGGTGACACACATACACTCGCACAGAAAAACTGAAGGCACACACACTCGCAGACCCACACTGAAAAACTAAACGCACACACACACACTCACACAGAAAACTAAACGCACACACACTCACACAGAAAAACTAAAGGCACACACACTCTCTCTCACACACACACACACACACACACACACACACACACACAGACTCACTAAAGGCTCACACACGCATACACAGAAACAAGAACAAAGAACAAGCACGTGTGCTCATGCTCACATACACATGCAAGGAAATGTACACACTCCCCGTCTATTGATCCAACCCTTTGTCCCACTCAGTTGTGTGGGCAGTGCTTTGTACTCTCTCTCTCTTTCCCTCTCTCTCTCTTTCTCTCTCTCTCTCTCTCTCTCTCTCTCTCTCTCTCACTCTCTCTGTCTCTCTTTTTTTCTCTCTCTCTCTGTCTCCTGCTTGTCCTCTGGTTCTTGTTCTCTCGTTCCCTCCCCATTGATTATTTCTCTCTTTCTCCGCTCTCACACTGTTTCTCTCTGTCTGTCACTCCTTCTGTGTCAGATGTTATTTGTGCTCCTCTCCCTCAGTGGCTCTGGCGGGCTCGTGACTCAGTGATAGGGCCACACTGTAGCTCGGGGTGGGTTGCAGCGGGGGCGGGAGGTGGCGGGTCCTGCGGGAAGCTGACTCGCACAGTGAGCGCAAACGATTATATCAGAGAGTCTGCTCTGGCTCCATATCCATTTCACAGATAATGGGCCCCCTGGTGCTGCCCTATCTCCCCTGCACCGGAAGGTCGCAGGGTCCTAATTCTCCAGCAGGGTCCTAATTCTCCAGCCGGGATGCAGTAAATACGGACTCCTGTTACCTCTGACCTCATTGCAGAGATAGAGAGAGGGGAGAGGGGGTAATGGTCCTGAATGTGGTGTTGTTTTGCATTGTGAGTACCTACGCAGAAACCTGGATATGTAATCCAAACACTAATGCAGGACCTGTCAATAAGAAGCCGGACTATTTAGATGACCGTAAGATCCCCGCAGAGCCGGAACACTGTCTGCTCTGCTCCCGTACCGTCGGGCTGAGGACCCACTGTTCTCAGATAATTGCCATGTGAAGATAATGGGCTGATATGACTGCCTAATGGGATTGAAAATGAAGTGAGTGGGAGGGAGCCAGGTCAAACAGCCCTCCGCTCAGCCAGCGCACATGCATTTCTGAGAGGATAAGGGGGCGGAATTATGTGTGTTTGATGGGTTCTTTTGAGCGTGCGTGCGTGTGTGTGTGTGAGAGAGAGAGAGCGTGAGAGGGAAATTATGTCATTGTGTGTGTATGTTTTAGAGAAACAGTGTATGTCTGTAAGCACAGTTGTTTTGCATAAATACTGTATAGGTGCTCAGTCTGTGTGAGACAGAGCAAGGGTGTGTGTACTTGTGTCTGTAAGGGCAAGTGTGTGTAGATATGTCTGTCTTTGTCTGAGAGTCAGATAGATAGTGTGAGTGCGTGTGCGTGTGTGTTCGTGTGTTCATGTGCTTGTGCATGTGGTAATCAGCTATATTCACGTTAGTTTGAGAAGCTGACGCTGCCATTGCCGCAGATGAAAGCTTCAAAGTTAACCTTGGGCTCACCTCACATTGGGCGTGCGTGCTTTCCCTGCCAAGGGTGCCTGTGAACTGCCGTCTGCGTGTGTGTGTGGGTGCGTGACTGCGTGTGTGTGTTCGCTCGCATTCGTGTGTGTGGGTGCATGCGTCCGTGCGTGTATTCGCTTGCTCGCGTGTGTGTGTACACAGTTGCTCGACATTTCTGAATGGCATCCAGGTATTTATTTAGTCCCCGCAGAGCGTGTGGGCTCTGATAAATCTCCTCCTCCCGCCTGGGCTCTTCCCGGCGTTCCGGCGTCGGGTCGGCACACAGCTGCTCTCTCCCACGTCACCGCAGCGTGACTCCCTCGCTCAGCCCGGGCCCATCTGACGGGCGTGGGCCGCCTATTATACGCTGATACCTGTCTGTCGGCTTTCTGCGCTCACGGTGACGGAGGGAGACGAAAACAAATCAGTGGCGAGGTAGGGAGGAACAGACGGAGACAGAACAAAGATAGAGAGAGGGAGGGTGACACGAGAAGGATGGATAAAGGGGCAGAGAGAGAGTGCAGTAACAGGGAGAGGGAAGGTGTGATGTCAGGAGAGAGAGAGAGAGAGAGAGAGAAAGGAGTGTTTCAGTGCAGCTGCACCTCTCTCCACATTAATTATGCTCACTTCTTAATCAGAGCCGCTGAGAGACAAGTTTAGACCTCTCTTTCGGGGCGTGGTGCCAGCGAGCGCGAAACCCGACACCAGAGAGAGAGAGAGGGGGGGGGGGGGGGGCAGGGCGAGGTGCGGTGAAGCTCCTGGGAGAATCCCCTCAGGTTTTCTACACAGTAGACATGTCTCCCCACAGGTTTTCTACACAGTAGACACGTCTCCCCACAGGTTTTATACACAGTAGACACGTCTCCCCTCAGGTTTTATACACAGTAGACATGTCTCCCCTCAGGTTTTCTACACAGTAGACATGTCTCCCCTCAGGTTTTATACACAGTAGACACGTCTCCCCACAGGTTTTCTACACAGTAGACACATCTCCCCTCAGGTTTTCTACACAGTAGACACATCTCCTCACATATTCTATACACAGGAGACACGTCTCACCTAATAGCAACTCACCCTTTGCTCTCCTTCGGCATTCGAGGGTGGAGCTTGCTGCCATTGAGGGCGGAGCCTGGGCAGAGAGGACATCCCACCGGTGGAGGGGGTTGTTAAATGAGTTTGTGGGACCTCGCCTCTCCCCGAAGCATAAACCTGAGGCACACCGTCCTGATGTTGTCGCGGAGCATCTGAAAGGCCATGACCCTGCGGTGAACTCCGGCGGTGGCTTACCCACATCTCCCTCTTTTTGTTTTTCTTGTGATGCCTCGTGACACAGCGTGGCAGGCCTGTGAGCAAGGGAGTAAATCTGCAGTATGTTCTCAAACAGCTCTGAGCAGGGCTGTTTTTCTGCTTTTCTTTATCTGTGTTGTTTATTTACTGCAGCCATGTCGCTAGGCCCTGCTGTCCCCATTCCCTGTCTCTGTCCGGTGTGAAAGGACTGTCCGGTGTGAAAGCACTGTCCAGTGTGGAAGGACTGTCGGGTGCAAAAGGACTGTTGGGTGCGAAAGGACTCGATTAGAATTTCCTGTTATGTGGAATATGGGTGTAGCTGGATTCCGGAACATTCAATGGCACATAAAAGGTATAAGCCTCTCACCAACCCCCAAATACACAGGGCAATTCCAATGATTCATGTGTGGAGATGCACTTCAGCACTTCAGCACATGGTATCTGGTGAATCATTAAAACGGCTCATGTCTTAAAGGTGTCAAATATGAGCTTGGAATTTGAAATAATGTTTATCCTCTTCTGGGGAAAACATAAAAGCCACAGCTCTCAGAGTCTGTGCCAAATAAATTCAAAAATGTGCTTTCGTTTAACTTGCCATTTGAAGCAATGGTGATGTATTCAGTTGAGAGTTCCCAGCATCCCTTGCGCGAGGTGCGGCAGGTGGCCTCAGAGCCCAGAGTAAACGAGGGAGACGCTTTGATCGGGCAAAATCTGGGCGGGCCATTTATTCAGGGCCCCTTCCCCTCTGACCCTTCTCTTTAGGGCCTCCATCCTACTGGGTTTTCGAACCCTCATCCCGGCCAGAATCTGGCCCCTTTTTATATGCATTTAACCTGCTGCTCCCTGAACTGACCAAGACCAAGTAAAATGGATTCAGCCTGGTGGTTATGTGCATTGACGGAACACTAAATGTCAGACTCAGTCATGTGAGATGAATGTGAGCACGCATGATATGCTTCCCTGTAGAGCCGTGCTGAAGTGTTTCAGGGTGTGAGCCAGGTGCTCTGTACTCTGCAGATACTTTTAGTACCATGCCCTCCTTCCCATAATCAATAGGCATGCACCTGTGATTCAAGTTATTTGGAGTTGTGTTGTGTTTCTGTCATCCTGTGTGGTGCACAGAGAGGGCGGAGCTACAGCGAGCAGCGGGCGGGGCTCAGGCAGAAGTGACGTGTCTGAGGGAGGAGCTGAGAGAGCTGAACGACCGGCTGGCCTCCTCTGAGGTCCGGGCCCAGGAGCTGGAAAAGCAGGCCCAGAACCAGGGAGAGCTGCAAACCCAGCTCCGGGAGGTCCAGACACAGCTGCTGGGTAGGCCGAGAGCATCTGATTCATCTTGATCATTAACAGGGACTCAGAGTATCTCAATATGCTGCACACTGGTCATGATTGGAGTCATTTAGCCACACACACCCACACACACACAACCACGCTCATTTACCAACAGACGTAGGCATGTGCAGGCACAGAGTGTCCAAACCTGTGATATGTGTTTTTCTGTTATGGTGCGGTATTTCACAATGGGGAACAAAGGGATGAAGTTGCTGTTAAAAAAGGTTTTAAACACTGTTCCTGTACTGAAATTCTTTGGTTGTGACGAGCAGAAGTTGGCCTTTTGAAATCATTCTCAAATTAGATGAGTATAATGAACAGACAAGGTCAGGATAGTTCTCTTTCTTCTCTGTTTCTTATGCTAATCTGTCGGTTTGATACAGGCATAATCCGAGTTCACACTTTGACTGTTGTTTAGCATGTCTCTAACTGAGAAACAGAGGCTCTCCCACATTAATATGATTTGATTATCAGCAGTTTATCTTTTCTGGTGCACTTACTCATGGGCTCCTTCCTCATCTATCACACGCTATTATCACATTCTTAAAAGCTTACATTCGGTGACTAATCAATCCAAAGTCGGGGCGTCTTGACCCAATAAGACAGAGAGGACACGGAGCATCTCCACAGCTGATGACCCCCTGGCCCTCTTTGAGTCCCACTGAGGCTTCCTGGACCAGCACAAAGAGAACACATCAGAGCCGTCTACCCTGCACGACTGCCTTTTGTGTGGGGAAAAACCTCGCCCATTCACCAGAGCCCCACCACTCTCCTGAATGGACTAATCAATACGGGATGGTCAGTTCATTAGAGCCTGCGGGCTGGCGTGTGTGGAACACTGCAGTGTGAGTCACCGCTTTGATTTACTTTTTTATTTATTTGTTTGACAGGGACCATGTCAAATGTTCAGTTTGTACCAGTTAGCGCGCAAGTTAGCGACTGAGCTCATTTGCATTGACATTTACATAACGTTAAAAGTCCCACAATGCCCTGGGCTGGGATTTGTCCTCTTATTGGTGGATCGATGAGCCGCGCCGGGCTTTAGGAGGTCTGCATGCTGACACTTTCTCTCAATCGGCTGCCGTTGAGAGCAGGGCTGGGCACTGACTCATGCCCCCCGCCCCCCTTCCATCGAACCCCCTCCTCCACCTTCAGGCCCTCTCATTTAACTTCCTGCTGAGGCAGACAG
The DNA here is from genome assembly GCF_963514075.1 of Conger conger. Classification (NCBI taxonomy): domain Eukaryota; kingdom Metazoa; phylum Chordata; class Actinopteri; order Anguilliformes; family Congridae; genus Conger; species Conger conger. The sequence goes on along the minus strand of NC_083772.1, from coordinate 27,089,092 downwards.
CATGAAACATTTCTCCCCTGACCCGTCCAGCAGGACGTTTTCTCCGAGCCCTTGTTTGGGAAGCTGTCTCTGTACCACCCGTCTCTTTCTGTGAAAATAAAGAAGCAAAGAGAAGGAACAAGGTGGGAGAGGAGAACGAGGGAAAGCGCTGCTTCATTGCCGCTCATGGAGAGCGCACATTCATTTCACAAGTTAAGGCTTGCTTGCATTGCATAAACACACCACAGCCAGGTTGTGCAAGATGGTAGGGTTATTTTCCATGCTGGTGTACATGTGTTGCCGCTCTGATTTTTTTTTTTTCTTCCTGTTCTGTATCTTCTTTTTTTTCGTGTTGCCTGGCGCGGGCGGTCACGGCGACCAGAAAGCAATTATCAGCCTATCGCCGCATAAAAAAACACACTCAAGTGTGCCTCTTTCCTCAGGACAGAAATGTCAGCCTGACACCGGTGCCTCTGCCAAGAGGGCTTCCACCAGAGTGTCGCTGAGCCAGGTGCTGGCTGACTGCGGCTCGCCTGCACCTCACAGCTCAGAACAAACGCCCAGGGGGAGGGCATTCAGCGTGTTTGGGGACAAAAGCCGAAAAACAGCGAAGAAAGCAGGAAGATAAAGTTCTGTACTGGAGCTCCCGCAGGCTGAGAGATTTTCTCCATGTTTAGTGTTTTCCCACACGCTGTCGGCTGCTCTGTGCCATCTCAGCACAACGGAACATCTGAAAAAGAAACTGCCATGAAGTACCGTGAAAACTAAATCAGGCGCAATTTTGTCATTTGACTAAATGGGTTAGTTCCCCATAAGATTTAATCTGTATGCATTCATAGTGTTGATGAGGTATTATGAGCAATTGGAACATGAGTAACCACTTCCCAGCATGCCTTGTGATAACCTCTGTGAAGAACAGGTTTCAGCAAAGGCCTTCTTGGACATAATTTGTCCACTAATGCCTGGATAGCCAAGACCAGCTACAACAATTAAATCTCTCTCCCTCTCCCTCTCTCACTCTCTGCCTATCTACATCTCCTTCTTTTCTCATTATCCTGCAGATCATAATAGAGCTAAAAGGTCAGGGCGTCTCGCTCTATATTTCTCAACAATTCCCGTGGATGGCAGCAGCCAAGGTTCACTAAGCAGGTCCACTTCACCGCAGGTCGTGCTTTCATTGTGTGTACACTTCATTAAGAGCGTGCTCTCATAGCATGTAATCTCTGCATCTTTGGATTCTTTTGCGTTCCATAGTTCAGTCTCATACGAAACCACTGAATTTCTCATCCATCTCTTCTTTCTTAAGAAAGCCGTGCCGTTTATGTCCGTCACTGGAAATTTCTTTTTCATATTTGCATATTACTAGTATTTGAAAAGCACAGTCACGGTCTTTCCTTGTTGGTGTTCTGCGCGCAAAGTTTTGCCCCCGAGTTAGTCAATGGGCTGCACCTGGAGCAGGCCCTGTGTTATTTTCTGCTGTGTTTTAGTTGCACGCTGAGCGGATAGATAAGGTGGGAGATGAAATTGCTTGAACGTGAAAGGCGTAATTATGCAGCTGAGCAGATGAGAATATCGGTAGGGAAGGCCGAGCGCATACATGTCAGCTGCACAAATAAATGTGTCGCTATGACGACAAAACGTCCACAGTACTTTGCACCCAACTCAGTGGAAAGGAACATCTCCCACTTATGCAAATTTTTTTTTAAAACCTTTTAATGTTCCAGTTTTTGAAAGGTGTTTTTACACACAGTTTTTTTTGCAGTAGTCAGCAGACACATGGTCCTACAGGCCACATTGCCTCAAGGTTGTTGAAGTTTTTTTTCCTTTTTTTCTTTGCTGCTTTAACTGGGTAGGGGGCGGGCTGCAACAATAGCACATCTCTCTCAATAGCACGTCACTTCACTGCATCCTTCTCTTTTCACTCAGGTTTCAGCATTTTGTGTTCCTGTGCCATTAGCCAGACAGACAGTTCTGTTTCAGCCATGATGCGCAGTGTCGGGTGTCAGTGCGCTGAAGTGAAAAATGACGCGACACTGTGCAATATTATTCTGTGACTGAGTCTAGAATGTAAAACTATCAAAGAAGAGACAAGCCCGCTGATGGTTTTCAGGGTGATGGTACTGTAGGTGTTACAGATGAATCTGTGTGTGGGAAGCGGTAGCAGAGTAAAGGTTGGAAAGACTCCCTAATGTCCGTCCAGAGTTTTAGACATTTTCAGCGTTTTGAAGCACTGTGGATTCATTGTTCCGAAGCCCTGCTGTTTTTTTTAACAATGGAAGGCTCAAATTAAAATCACCAGGACACTAGCACTTCAGCGATTCTGTCGCTTCTGCCCGCAGCCTCCTTTCCGACAGTTTAAATTTAAAAAGCAGTGACATTCTTTTTCCCCTTTTTTTCAGAGCTGAAAGAGAAGGTGAAATCCTTGCATGTCAATCTCCAGGACAGCCAGTCTGCGAAAGAACATATGGAAACCCTGCTCCTGTGAGTCCACACGAACGCACATACGCGGCACGACACGCGGGCCTAGCGCTCCAAACGTCCGTACACAAACACACTCGCACGCGCTCTCGCTTACACGCTTGCTCTTATGTGAACCTCGCATCCGCGTGGAATGCAGTCTGAGACGCGAGAGACAGTCGGCCATTTGGCCTGAGTTTCGGCGTTTGTCACAGAGCCAGCAAATTCATGCTGACATTTAAGCTGCTGCTCCGCAGGTCTTGTGGAATTCCAAATATGGAATCTTCAGAATCCTTTGAGTTTTGTAAGACAGTGATACCCAACCTCACCTTTGAGCTATAGGGAAGTACAGCGTCACCGAACTGAGTCACAGGGACACACGCCATCACCATGTGAACGGCAGGGAAACCCAGCCTCTCCCAAGCGGGCCAAAGCAATACCTATTCTCATCCAAGCCAACTTCAGTGGTATAATGCTTCTTGCATGTATCCAATTACTGTTAATAATTGCATAACCATTGTGTAAATAAAACAAAAATAGATGGTGTGCAGATGTGTTTTTTCTAGCTTTTCCACTCTCGTTGGATTTGCTACTGAATAAGTATGAGGAAATATTGGAGTTCATGCCACCTTGTCATAGTTGACAAATTACATAAAACACACTTGAAGACATTGACTGTTGGAGCTGGCTTCATATGTCTTTAAAGCTAAATTACACAAACGCTTTGACTGAAACAGTATAGCGCTCCAAATTCGTATTTATTCTTATTTTTCATGGCAGTTGTTAGTTACATCACTGAGACACAAGCTGTTGGAAGTTTAAATAACTTGGTGGAGATATGCCAGAAGTTTTGAATGTTAAACTGCCAAACTGAGACAAACTGCTGGTAATTTTCAGATGGTGAGAGTTTAAACACTGCTCTGTGTAAATATTCATTATTACAGATAAATCTGTGTGTGGGGGAGAGAAACAGAGAAAGAATATGTTCAGTTCGTAATTCACCAAAGTGATTTTATTAACTACTTCCCACTTAAAATCTTTGGAAAACTGACAAGTTTTTTTAGAAGTGTAAACATAATAATTATAATAAATTATATATAATTCATGTATGTGTGATTGGTGAGCTCTGAGCTGTCAGAGTCTGATTGGCTGTGCCATAGTGCTGGGATATGTGAAGTGACAGGGCTGCCGTGGCAACCTGTCAGAAAATGGCCGCCTGTCTCTCTGATGTGAGTGATGCGGTGGGCGTCCTGTAGTTGCGTGCCTTCATACCCTCCTCTATCACCTGACGCACGTTCATGAAGAGCCCTGACCTGAATAAACTCTGACGCTCCCTGCATGTTAAAAAGATGAGAAAATCCCTCAATAAAACATGCGTCTCTCCGCATGCCAGAAAAATAAAGACGGGGAGAGGTGACAGGGGGCATGCGTTGTGTCTGTACACGCTAAGGAGGCTAGCTGGGTGAACTGCGTGTCCTGGAACTGAGGACCAAGGCCTCAGAACGACGCCTGTGTGTTTGAGAGTACTGTTCCACTGTGTCTTGGGTACATTCTGGCACTTCACAAATTGGGTTTATTTTTTATTGTCAGTGTAGAATCATAATCCTCATAAAAGGTCAGGTTTATGTACCAGGCTGATTGGCCTTGTTAAGGATTGGACTTCTTTTTACCGTAAGTAATAAATGCAAGGAGCAGGTAATAAAACCTTTGTGCCAAAGCTTTATTATTCAGCAATGATGGGATTTACAGTGTTAGCATTTGTGCCACAGTGCTGCTCTCACAGCTGGGTCATAAGCTCATATAAAACAGCACAGATGTTCTGATAACTAAAATCAAAGAACCAAAAACTGTTATACATGGGATGATGGATTACAAAGGTCTGTAGAGCTGTACATCTCTTCAATAAATTGAGTATCTGTAGCATCAGTCTCCCATCCGTGTTGTATTGGCTGGGTAGCCTGCTTGTGTCTGTGGAAACCCAGACATATTTGAGAAGTGAGCCTTGCAGAAAAATCGCATTTGGAAAATTGTCAGAGATTAGGAAAAACAATCATCAGGATGTGTGCTGTTTTTTCACCGGCTGTGCTGTTTTTTCACCGGCTGTGTTCCACCCTGTGTGTCACTATCTTCCCTGTGTGTCACTATCTTCCCTGTGTGACACTATCTTCAGTTATGCGGCACCATTTGGGACACTGACTCGGGCAGGATTTCATTTGAGACGGGCGCATCACTGAACTAAGAGCCTTTTAGCCGGGAACAGCCCCCCACAAAAACATAGTTTTAAGGTCAGAGGTCATCAGACTCGTTGCCATTGGATGGTTTGTGGTTCGTGGAGCGGTGCTGAGAGAGATGAACTGCGCATGGTGCCATATTGTTCATGATGGATGTTGCTGTCGGCCAGCCGTCGTTACTGATTCTGGGCATGCTCCCAGAGCTGCTGCAGCAGCTTTAGCTCCTCTGTTTCTGAGCACCTTTCTCTAACCACCTTTCTCTTACCACCTTTCTCTAACCACCTTTCACTAACCACCTTTCTCATACCACCTTTCTCTTACCACCTTTCTCATACCACCTTTCACTAACCACCTTTCTCTAACCACCTTCCTCATACCACCTTTCACTACCCACCTTTCTCTAACCACCTTCCTCATACCACCTTTCACTACCCACCTTTCTCTTAACACTTTTCTCATACCACCTTTCTCTTACCACATGTCTCTTACCACCCGAGGCGGAACGGAGGTGAGGCCGCAGTCATGGGCGAGCGGGCGTGTTTTTGAAGTGCGGAGGGTAAACAAGGCGTGAGATGCCACCCCGCCAGGCCTGCGAGGAATGCTGTGACAGCGGCACAGTCAAGGCTCACACACACACACACACACACACACACACACACGCGCACACACACACACACACACACACACACACACACACACACACACATACCCCGCCAGTCCGTATGTGCACCAGTACAGATACAAATCTGTCTAAAGTATCTTAGTCTTATATTTAGACTAATAATAGTATTTCTAGTACATTTTTGCTAAAAAAAAAAAAAAGTCAAATATTGACAATGAGGTGAGAATTTTTTTTTTATTTCAAGATTTGCCAATGGGATAAGAAAATTTTACATTTCAAGGAAACAGTGAAAACAAGCTAATATTTTCTACTTGAGATAAAAAAAAAGATTTTACATTTCATAACAAGGATTTTTTTGCAATGAGTGGCTGGCGGTCTGCACTGGACTCCTGCTCCATTTGTTCCCCATTACTAAAGTGCCCCCATTATTACCACAGCGCAAGGGGGAGAGTGAGACAGTATGCTTTGTAATCACAGTTTTTGGTTTATTTCATTTTGGTTCTGTCTGCCTTTTATTATCACACTTATCAGCTGCATATCAAATATTAATCATATGCAACTTTCAAAGTACAGTGCATGACATCATCTAATCAGATTTGAAAGTCATCCCTGGATCTCAGGCACTAACTCTCTGCTATCATGAAGACATCGTGTAGAGAGGTTTCTACTCTCATGTCACGTAATCATCAAACACAAACATGACCTCTGTTCCCAGCATACCGCAGGAGGGACTTCTGCTTGTCTCACTTCCGGAGGAAATTGCGGTTGGTCGAACGATGGAATGGCGTATTCTGCTCCATGAATGCTGGAAGCTGGAGGTGTTTCTGTAGGAGGAATGGTTTATGAAGCGTGGATAATGGTTTCTGAAAATTAATAATACTAATATTTTCTAAAATGTATCTAAAGCAAGGGGCATTTCCATTTAGGGAATTCATGCTGACTTCTCTTACTTACTTAATTAGCCCACTTATTTATGTGATTTGTCAATTTAGCTACATTTATTGATAAGCCCATGATATCTCTTCTTGTGCCCCAAGACAAAATGTGGTCAGCTGAGTGAACCAGTGTTCATGCATAGCTAATCAGCTGAGTGACCAGAGTAAACTGTGGAAGCAAAAATCCACATACACACCAGCCCTACCTTAAACCTTTGTGTACTGTGTACCCACTAGGGGTGTAACAGTATAAGATATGTCACAATATAATCTGTCTCTCTCTGTCTGCTCTCTCTCTCTCCCTCTTTCTCCCTCCCTCTCCCCCTCCCTCTCCCTCTCTCCTTCCCTCTCCCTCTCCCTCTCCTCTCTAGATATGTGACATTAGCAAACTCACAAATCATTATTTCCTACTGGCCATGTAAAACTGGGACCTAGAGAGAAATTGGACCTGCAGTTCAACCTTTTCACTGCTAATATCTTGCTAGGTTGTTCTCATAAATCTGCCAAATTAGGAGTTTCCTTCCTCAATGTGCCTCCATTGGGCAGGGTGATTAATTATACATGGGATGTTTTGGCACTTGGTGAGAGGGGAAGAGGGAAGGAAAGAGATGGTGACAGAAAGAGGGAATGAATATATAAATTGCCTTTTTTTGTAGGTGTTCATTGCTCTTAAATAACAGCATTATGCTGCTTTAATTAATTTTATATTAATAAAAGAGGGGAGTGAAAAAGAAAAAGAGCAAAGAAGATACAAAATTTAAATGGAGGAGCAGAGAGAGAGAGATTGTGAAGAATAAACAGATAAAAGATGGAGTTCGCCTTCTCCGTGTCTAAGCGCAGTGTGGTGCTAGCCATTAGAGTGCTGTTCGTGGACGGCTGCCACAGAGAGCCCTGTCAGAGTGCTAACAGCGGCTAGCGCTGGGCTCCCAGGTCTGCCTGACCTGACAGCTGCACGGCGGCTCCTGGCAGCCGCGCCTGTCCCCTGCGCCCTGGCTCACACCGGAGCCTCGCTCCGGCAAAAGGTTATCTCAACCTGCCATCGGAAACAAGTGTGTCGATGAGCCCCCCGCAGCCTGTCTCAGGAACACTCTCTCCGTCTGAGGATGTAAAACCCGGCTCTGCTACTCATTTAGCTCCCGCCAGCATCTCTCATTCACCCACTCCCCTCTTCATTTTACCTGCTCAGCCACGGGCTCTCGTGCTCTCAGAAATTAAGGTACATCTTGTTCTTTAAGGAGCTTGTTTCCCAAATGTCCCCTGAAAGGTACAATTATGTTCTTTGGGTAATAATTAGTACCTTTTACAAGCACAGAGGGTACAAAATAATGATTAAAAAGGATACAGTTGTATGTCCCCGTAGGGTAACACTCCAGTGACAAGCATTGTATCTGTGTAGGTAATTTTTTTAAACCTTTATTTCTGGGAGTGTGATTGTTAAGGGTTGGGGTAGGGATGGTAAGCAATACCAGTCACGCAGCACCCTCCACACTTGACCTGCCCTTGGGAGGTTGAGAGAGAGACATAGGGTGTGCGTGTGAGAGAGGGGGAAAGAGAGGAACACAGAAAGTGCAGCAGTTGGTGGTTTTGAAACACTGGGCTCTCTCAGCAGAGCGGTGGAGCGACAGGGGGGGGGGGGGGGGGGATGGAATCCTCCGGCTGAACAGCCGCCCAGACTGAGCCCAGACATGCACATGCGTGGCCCCGTTCGGATCCTGATAGCGTGTGGCAGGAAGGTCACTCCGTGAGCCAGCCTGCATAGCCTGAAAGAGGATTTGTCTGCGTGTGTGTGTGTGCGTGTGTGTGTGTGAGGGGGTAGAGAGGGGGGTCTGGCTTGTTTGCGTTCCAGTCCTGTGCCTTGCAGGGGGTTGTGTGTGCATGTGTATTGGCAGTGGTGGTACCGGGGGGGGTGTCTGGTAATGAATTTGCATGACACACAACCTCTGACTTTACAGTACAAGGAGACCTATGTGGCCTATCAGAGTTGAGTTTTATTACTAAATGATCTCTGCAGCTGTGCTACAGGGAGTACTACACACATGCAAGCACACACACACACACGCACCCCTGCGTCTGTAGAAAAATGCACATACATGCAATCATACACAGACACGCCCAAACACATACATGCATACACACATACACAAATGCACAAACACGCACACGAATACACACGTACTCTCGCTCACACACGCAGACAATGATTTGTGTCTCCCTTATCAATGGCATTCAGTGTTGTAATATATTTAATGGAATAGCCCTTGTCACAGAAACATTATTAGAGTGCTTACGGTGCATCATCACCGAGTTGTTTTAACGCTTTCCAGCTGCGGGAACGAAGCATTGTTCTTAGGAGCGTTTCCCATTAGGAGCGTTTGTCATCAGGAGCGCCCTTAGCCGGAATGCTTGTCATCAGGAGATTTTCATGTGAGGAGAGCTTTTGTTGAGTATTTCTCATTCGGCCCATTTGTCATAAGGAATGTTTGCTATTAGGCATGCTTGTTATTAGGACCATTGGCTGCTTGGTCTGTCATTAAGAGCATCTGTTGTTTGGTGTTCTGGGCATCGGGTATGGTTGTCATTAGCAACATTGGTTGTTAGGAGCGCTTGTAATTAGGGGTATTTGTAATTTGGTGCGTTTTGTCAGAGGGGTTTTCTTTCATTAGTAGTGATTGTTTTGGGGTTTCACATTATGAGCAGTTGTCATGTAGAGCTTTCATTGCTCTTTTTTCAGTTGGAGCATTATTCATTAGGAGGATTTATTTGGAATGTCTGTCCTGGCTGGAGCATTTATTGTTTTGAGCGTTCCGTAGCAGAGTTTTTTTTTCAGGAATTTTCAATGAGACTGTTTGTCATTAGGAACATTTTTCATTTGGAATGTTTGTTGTTATGACTGTTTCCTACACAAGAGGCACTACTTCAGTAGTACTTATCATCGGGAGCATCATTAGAAGCAATGGATTTGTCAAAATTAATTTCAGTTGTTCAGGACTGTCATAAAGAGAATATGTCATAAGGAATATTTCCTGTAAGGAGTGTTTGTTGCGAGGATAATTTGTCCTAATGAGTGTTTGTCCACAGCAGTGTATGTTGCAGTGGCCACTGATTGTCCTCTGTCTGTTCGCATGTCTGAAGGAACAATTAGCTGCTGATGGGACAATATGCTGTTTCTAATAAAACACCTTGCTGCTTTTCAGGAACAAGGCGAAGGAAACAGAGGAGCTTCATTTCAGGCAGATTCAATTCGAGAAGGAGCAAAGAGCAAGGTAATATATCCCGACACTTGACAGAAAAAGTATTTTTTTGACATAATTGTGTCTTGGAAAAGACATGTTGCGGTGAAAATATTTTCTAAATATTATTTATTTTATTCTTATTGAATGGATTTTGAAGTGTAAGTTTCAGCATAGTAGATTGTATGGTTTTTGACATTAAGACCAGAGACTCATGTCTCCTTCGTAAATAAATAAGGTGCATAAAGTGTATGGACATGGCTGATATTGATATTGTTGATGGGGCCGGCTAGGTTCCCAGTTATCCCAGTGACCTTGAAAACATCTGTAGACAACATTCTCCTAGTTAGCATAGTCCTTCACATGTTTGAAAAACGAATGCAGCGGTTCCCGGTTCTGGACCGTCCTAATGAGGGTTCCCTCTCCGTGTTCCCTCGTGCTGTTCTCACATCCGCTCCCGAACGCACTGCGAACCTGACAGGGCTGGAGTTTTTCGTGTCCTCGGAGGCTGTGTGAAAAGACTTAAATAACTTCGGGAAGCCGAGAAAGAATACGAGCAGACAAAGGGGCGTTAGAAGCGGGGTTAGCGCCACCGCAGACGCGCTTAATGGATCGCTCTCACACGCACGCCACATTTCCACCGCCGTCAGCATCGCACTCCTCTCTCAGCGCCGCCCGTGTTTGAAGAGGACTTTGACAGATATTATAAAAATATTACATTCCCTAATGCGCTAGCAGCCTCTCATCACGTGCTCAGAGGGGCACATGGTAACACTTTGCAGTAAGTGCCTGTGATTTCGGGACAATTCCGTTTGATTTTCAAATCTCTTTCGGCAGTGACGGCTGACGCTTTTCATGCAATTTTCAACAATCTGCAAGACAGACTTTGCGGTATCTTTTGTGAGGATCTGGGGGTTTTTTTCTCCAAAGAGACTTCCTGAAAGTATTGCTCTGACTACATTATGATTTCAGTTTTATTTGCAGCCACAAGTTTCCATCTGACTCAGTGCTTTCAAAACTTTTGAAAATCATCCAAGCCATATCTTATGTTGTGCATTTAAAAGTCAAGATAAAGAATATGGGATATAGATAGCAGAATTGATGGTAAATGCATCAGTTCTTTATATTTGAGTGGTCCCTCCCTTTAATCAAATTCAACTATTGCTTCTGGTAACCAGCTGAGTCCAGACACTATCCTAACCAGCTGGTCTGGATTCAGCTGGTTACCAGAAGGCTCATGTTCTAGGATAGTATTCAGTAATTCCTTATTGCAGAATTTACCAAGCTGTGTACCATGCTGTAGACATTGCACAAAACTGGCGAAATTATGCAGACATGAAACACCAACTAAGTAACAAACAACACAAGCCGTAATGAAGATGTACTGATTATTGAAATGCTTGAGTTGGTTTTATTGGCTTGGTTATCTGTGTAAAAAGGCACTCTGTTCCTCACAGACACACAGCTTCCCACTGGCTGATAGATATCAGGTGCAGACTGAGTTGTTCACAGGGTTTCTGTTATGGCAACAAGGACTTTCTCACCATTTCATGGAGTTCCCAGGGCGAGATGCTGGGGGTATTTGGGCATTTAGGCACTGCTTCATGAACGTATCTCCGGGAAGTGCTCAGGTTCCTTTTCAAACAAAGGAAAGAAACCACAGTTTGAAGCTGGAAGTTGTAGCTGGAATACTTTGTTTGTGTGTAACCTTTCCAAAGAGCTATCAGGATGTTTAATCATGTGCACTTACACCATACTGTTTCACCAATAAGAATGGAAAGACGTACAGTCATGTGTAGTTATGAGAGGTGTGTGCAAACCCGCGTAGTGTAATTGCCATATTTTCATGATATGAGGTGCGTGCGTGCCCTTGTGTGTGTGTGTGTGTGTGTGTGTGTGTGTATCCAGATGAATTGTGGACATGTTGCCCCATGCAGGCTGTCTGAAGACCTGGGCGAGAAAGAGAAGACATTGTTGTCGTGCCAGCAGAGGTGCCAGTCGCTGCAGAAAGAGCTGCTGAATGGGCAGCGGCAGGAAGAGGAAGTGACACAGCAGCGTGTGCAGGTGGAGAGTGAGAACACAGCTCTGAGGATATCCCTGCAGCGAGCCCGGGAGGAAATCAGCACTCTGACAGAACAGAGGTCATTGTTATATTCACCTGCCCGCTCTCACCTCTTTTCCTGCCATTTCCCACCTGAATAGTCTCTCTTCTTTTCCCGTAAATCACTCACTCCTTAATTTGCACCGGTTGCCACATAGTTACGAGTTGATCTGTTCACATTAGCTGTTTACCAGGCGATGTACCCTATTTACTTGACTATTAACTTTTAAGTCTCACTTGGTCAATTTTGCCTGACTAATTTGCACTGTTTGCCTGTCAGCTTTTACCTGATTTTCCCAGCTTTGTGCCTGTTTTATACTCCCCGGTTTCATTCATTGTTCTAATGTGAAACCCTGTCTATATTGCCTCTCTATTCTAACTTGCAGACATCTGTATTCTCCCCTTTTTCCTGTCAACTATCAGCAGTGCACCTGCCTATACTCAAGATGTTGCCATCCTCATTTGTTCACCCTTTTTGTCAGTTTGCATCTGCATACCTATGTTTGCACCTGTTTTTATTCTGAGCGCCTAGCTATTATCATACATTTAGGCATTTAGCAGTCAGCACCTGCCTCTTGTGACCTATTCACTTGTCTGTTGTTGACCTATCTATTCTTCAGCTGTCTATTATCACATACAGTGCCCTCTATAATGTTTGGGACAAAGACCCATCATTTATTTATTTGCCTCTGTACTTGTCAGATTTTAATAAAGGGCATTTTTGTACATTTTGGTTTTACCATGTAGAAATTACAGCAGTGTTTATACATAGTTCCCGCTATTTCAGGGACACAGCAATGTTATGAAAATAGTCGTGTTTAGTATTTTGTTGCATATCCTTTGCATGCCATGACTTCTTGATGTCTGTGACCTACCAACATCATCAGAGCCTGGATATCTCATTTTCAGGTTGTCCTACAAGCGATACTAAAACTCTATGCATTTGAATGGATCTCTATGGGAATTGGGTAATAAATTCAATTATGCCGATACAGTATGGAACACATTTGTTGGCTAAATGGCTTTAAGTCATCAAGGGTCCAAGGTATCAAATTAGCCTCAAACCACCATGCTGCTGCCAGATATGCAGTAGATACAAAAATAGTAGTTTCTCCTGAATATATTTTGACATGGTGAAACCAAAATGTATAAACATGGCCTTTATTAAAATATGGCAATGTGCACTTTAACAACATGTGACTTTTCTTCATTACAAATCTCAAATTGTGGAGTACAGAGGCAAATAAATAAATGATGGGTTTTTGACCCAAAATTATGGACAGCACTGTGTTTGCCCATGCAAAGCGAGGCCCAGACTAGTCCAGCTAAGGTTTCATGTCTATGTGACCGTACCCTTACCTCTGATCTCAGGCAGTTTTGGGAGTTTTTTTATTAATAAATCAATAGTTTGCTGCCAGGTAAAATATGTAGATATCAACATAGATATTTAAACTCCTTTCACCAAGAAGATGAGGATGATCTCTTTCACTGGTTTGGAGAAGTTTTCATGTATTTGACTTGAGGTGCAATTTTGTAATCTAAAACCTCAATTAAATTTGCTGATCGAGGTTGCAGGAAACATTAGAATTGGGTTTAATTTTAATTATAATTATAGACAATCACAGTGACCAAAGATTCTGGTACACCCTGAATATATGTAATATTATTTTCTTCTGTTTCAAAGCACATTTTGAAAGCAGAGATGGTTGTATAAGATATCAGGACCTGGGCCTTAGGGTTGGGGGTGGAAGTTGCAAAGTCAATAAGGATTATGTCTTTTTTTCTCGGGGGATTAAAAAAAAAGCATTACGTTTGAAACGCGACACCGTCTGCGGCTCTGTCTGTACAACTGTGGTTTGGGATGTGCGTGAAAGCAGGAGCTCTGTCTGATAGATTAAACCTGGGGTTGAACAGTGCTGTCTGCAATCCTGTCATTAAACCTTTGACATCTGAAAGCAGCAGGCTTACACTGTCAGGCAAACGTCTGTGACTCCTACACTGCTGCATACAGTCTTACACTGTCAGGCAAACGTCTGTGACTCCTACACTGCTGCATACAGTCTTACACTGTCAGGCAAACGTCTGTGACTCCTACCCTGCTGCATACAGTCTTACACAGTCAGGCAAACGTCTGTGACTCCTACCCTCCTGCATACAGGCTTACACTGTCTGGCAAACGTCTGTGACTCCCACCCTGCTGCATACAGTCTTACACTGTCTGGCAAACGTCTGTGACTCCCACCCTGCTGCATACAGTCTTACACTGTCAGGCAAACGTCTGTGACTCCCACCCTGCTGCATACAGTCTTACACAGTCAGGCAAACGTCTGTGACTCCTACCCTGCTGCATACAGTCTTACACTGTCTGACAAACGTCTGTGACTCCTACACTGCTGCATACAGTCTTACACAGTCAGCAACGTCTGTGACTCCTACACTGCTGCATACAGGCTTACACTGTCTGGCAACCGTCTGTGACTCCTACCCTGCTGCATACAGTCTTACACTGTCTGGCAAATGTCTGTGACTCCTACACTGCTGCATACAGGCTTACACTGTCAGGGAAACTTCTGTGACTCCTACCCTGCTGCATACAGTCTTACACTGTCAGGGAAACTTCTGTGACTCCTACACTGCTGCAAACAGGCTTACACTGTCACGCAAACATCTGTGCCTCCTACACTACTGCTGCACAGCTAGATAAATTCACTATCCTTCCACTACTAAAGAAATACAGTTTGCCCGCTCCAAAATGTCATGGTATGAACAAAATGCTGCATTGTTTAAAATGTAATTTTAGTTTTAAAAATGGGAGAATGGCTTTTCGCATTTTAATCGTAGGACAGCATTTCTATATACAAAATACCTTCAATCTCTCAGTTCAAGCAGTGTGGATTTGTAACTGATCATTTTAATAAGCAGCATTCATCCATCTGGGCCAGACATTAAAATTAGCCAGAACATTGAGCAGTTTTCTCCAAAACCATTTGGGAGAGGAACAGCTTGTTTCTCTTTGCCAATCACAACAGCAGTTTGCCATCGAACTGGGATCTTTTTCCACACACAGATCAGAGAGGCAGCACTTGGCAAAGCGTGCCGCTGAAGGTACTCACTGAATATTCTGACAGAGTGTACCCGTTTAGTGCGGCTACATGACTTAGCACGCCATGATGAGTATAGGAGGAGACGAGGCCCAGGGGGGAACATACGCGCTCCGTCTCTGGAGCGGCTGTTGGACTTTCCCCTGTCGTGCTTCGCTAATTATCACGCGTTCGCAGAGAGGGGGCTCTGACCACCGCCGTGACCTCAGACGACCCGAGAGAAGACACTGCTCCTCTCTTCGCCCCGGGTTTATTGCGGGGATAAAACAAACCCCCTTTCATGCCGTTTGCCGGAGCTCCACAATGGAGCCATTGAGGCCGCTGTCCCCAGTGGACGGGAGGTGACGTGCGGTGGTGTGGCGTGCGCTCGGACACATTGCCACCCGCCCGCCTGTCTGAACCCTGGAGAAACTGGGAGAGGACAAAAAGGAAAATAAATACTCTTGGTTGGAGACAGTGAGGAAGGGCAAAATGAGCAACAGGGTTAGTTGAGTTTTATAGTTAGTTCAGTTGAGTGGAATGTAGAGTAATAAGGTTCTGAAATTGCTTATTCAGTGACATCACATTATTACAATAGAAATGTCACCCTACAAACAAACACCAATGGGAGAATGCTGTTGCATTGAAGATAAAACTATTTTTGTAAACCGTGTTTTCTATGAGGGCTATGGGAGTTCCTGCAGTTCTGTCTGTTTAGTATGAAGCACTATGGCCACTTACATTGTGCGGTGATTCCTTACAGCTGAATGTGGATTTGTTGAAACATCCTCTGCTTACACCACGTGTACTTATCAGGGCGTGACAGAGAGAGAGCACTCCTCCAGTCCTGGCTTTCTGAAGAGCTCAGATGCTGCTCTCTGAATGACATCAGCCAGTAGAGACAGGGCTTAGCGGGCCAGACCGGGGCAGGGTCACCGGGTCACCGGAGAGGTTGAGGCGGGAGCGGGGGTTAGAGTTGGGGGCAGACGGCTCTCTGTCGTGTGAGAGGTGTCAGAGATCCGCCTGCAGTAAACAGAGCGGTCTGTCGGGGGAGAGCCTTACATGTGGCAGAATCCGATTAACTTGCAGGTTTCTTTTAAATTGTCCGGGCAGGGCTTAAGCAGAAAGTGGTTTTAATCCCCCCCCAGAGTAGACAGGGGGTGGGGTGGGATTACACCTCAGTGTGGTACATAGTGGAGCTCAGCTAGAACACTGTGTACGGTCAGACTGCAGGCACGAAGATGGCTAGGACTGGAGTCCTGCCTCAGCCACACCCAAAGCACTGCTTCTGGCCAGGAACATGCTTAGCGAACACAGTGAGACCCCCGCACACTGCGCTGAGTTACTGTGACTACAGCAATATCGCTTCTGCTCCCGAGATAGGCTTTCCTTCACTCAACCTCCTGTAAACTGCGCTAGCCCTTTAAACAGACGAGAGATTAACCTTGCCTGAACTTTCCTGCCCCGTCCGTTATGTAAGTAACAGCACAGCACCATGCGGTGCCATTCATTTCAATGTGTCCAGCACATTAGAGCCATTATCAATGGTTGCACAAAGAGCTATGGGATCCACTTTGGGATGCTAATCAGGACAGGCAGCGGGCTTAACACCATTAATCACTCAACTGCAGGATGTACAATAGCTGCGGAGCGTCGCCAGGTCTCACAGTAGCTGTGCGATGAAAGACGCGAAGAATAGATGCGCTGTCTCAGAATCGCTAAAACTGGCTAATGAGAGGACCTGAGGCAGTTTGGACAGAATGAAGGGATATCGAAGAGATAATAAAGAAGAAAATAAGAGGGGGGGTGAGGAAGGAGAGGAAGAGCTGCGGCCGTTCTGTAGCGTTCTCTGCCCTTCTCTGTCAGCGGTAGGGAGCATGCTCTGAAATACAGCAGGAGAGATATGCATACAGGGATTACTTGGAGATGAAAAAAAAACCTCTTCAGAACACTCCCTATCTCTGTGCACTCTTGCGAAGGGAGAGAAGGAAAAAAGACAAATGGAAATGCTAAAAGAGAAAAAAGGGAGAGGGTGACTGAGGGGAAAAAAATAGAAAAGCAAAGGCATGGAGAAAAGAGGGGAAAGTTTGTCTGAATGTAAAAAGCAGGGAGGGAGGGAGGGAGAGAGCAGGGGGGTGCAGAGGCGGTGTCTTGGCTCAGGTTTCTCCAGCTGTGGGAGTGCTGGAGGCCTGCGGGTGGGGGCGGCCCTCAGACAGGTGTGTGCAGGTGAAGCAGCCGTGGGTCAGAGAGGTTGTTATCATTATGTAAGAGCTGTGTTCCGCTTCTCTCAGCGTCTCACTCCTTTTTTTTTCTCCCACAAGGCCATCCCACCCCTGGGAGCAGTGGGAGGGGCTTCCTCATCACGTGGCCCCCTCCCTGGTTTCAGCCGCTGAACTTTATGGCTGTTTGTTAAAATGTTGTTTCTGTCTGACATTGTAACCTGTCAGTATTTACGCCTGACTGAGACTTTGAAGGTCAGAGCAGCGCCGAATCGTATAGTTTTGCGCAGTTCCCGTTAAAGTGGCGTGTTCCCTGGTATGTAAGATTTATATAATTTCTCCTCATATCATGCAGATGAGTTATGAAGCAACACTCCGGGAAAATAACGTGCCGAACTTCACCTGTGAGGAGGGGGAAATGTGTGCACGTGCCACTGAATATTCTCTACTGTGAGACTCGTGTGGAGATGCAGGTACAGTTAGGCTGGCTCTCAAATTCCCCATGACATCATTCTCTGCTTTCTGTCAGTTGTTTTTCTTCAGGTTTAATTGGTATTGTCATGTCTGTTACACCGGGGGAACAACAAGCTGTGTGCAACCTGATTGTTGAATTGTCTCCATCGCGATTACAGTTATTATACTTTGTTTTCCTGGTGGATCAGTTTCTCTCTTTTTAGATTCCCCCTGTGAGATCCTCTCACTATATGAATGGTGCACCGATTAGTGCAGTCAATTGACTGCTAGCAATTTAACACTGAAATGAAAGGCCAGTGTGGTCTCTGTAAGGCATATAGCAAACTCATAATTAATTTATCTGAAACAAAGTTGTCAAATACTGGCAGCCTGGGCAACAAAATGTCACAAGTCTCCAATGTTTTTTTTTTGTTTTTTATATTTGTATATTTTATTTGTATTTATTTATTTTATTTAAATGAGTATTGCTGGCTGAAATGTCTGTCAAATTCTCCATACCAAAGTACCATAGTCATGTGTAACATGAACAGTGATATTTAAATCCCTTCCTTTGTATCTGCCCACGTACTGTATGTGCTGCATGTCACAGTTCTACCAGGCCTACCAAACAGACCCCGGAAGACCACAGCAAAGGCACTGGGCCAATGTGACTAAAACTGGGAAAATACACCCAAAAGTCTTTGGGTAGAAACAACCGTTACATTGAACCAAGTCCAAAACCGCTTACTGCGAGTGAAACATCTAAGACAGCACTGACATCCCAGGATAAAGAGAGGCTCGTCTGAAAAAAACAACCAAAACATCTGGAGGATTTGTTGTTTTGGGCCTAGCCCACTGCCTGACTTATTGCTTTCAGGTTTTGTTTGTCACTGGCACGCTCCGAAAAAGACACGCCGGATTAGAGGCGTGTGCCGTGTGAGTGGCCGGGGAATTACGGAGGGAGTCTGAAAAAAAACGGCGGATTTCTGTGGATTAGGGGGGAGCGAGCGTGGTGTCGCCGTCTTTCGTGGAAAACCCTGAAAGTACCTGCACACATAGTGCACGCAAAGAACAAATATCGCCACATAACGCCCACAATCACATTTACTTTACTGTTGCGGAGATGCTGTTACGTTTGCTGTTGCTTGTTTGGTTGCTGTGTGTTTTTTGGTGGCAGAGGCTGTTCCTACCCCTGGACATGCTAGCAGCGTGAGAATATTTAGTCTCCTTACAGCCCACATTAGGGTTCAAGCCTTTAGTTATTTAAATTCTCTTTATATTTTGGTGGTACATTGTGGGCTCACGCTGCTGGGGTGATGGTGTTCCGAACAGAGAGGCTTAGTTCCCATGCGCTTTAGTGGCATCTCAGAGAACACTTGTAAATTACAGAGAGTAATTTGTAGAGTACAGAGAGTGCAAAATGTTAGCCGCTTAGCTCATGTCAGGGAGGGGCTTATACAGAGAAAAGAAGCTTGAATTTTAAATGTAGTCGTGTTAGGGACACCTGAGTGGCATGGACAGGTTCCCAAGTGGGATGCCACATGTAGATCCTCCAAATTTTCAAATTAATGCAATTAAAAAAAACCCAGCTGCATGTAGAAATAGAATTATGTACACTCAGTGAGCACTTTATTAGGTACGTATTAGACATTTTTTTGACTTATTGGTCTTATGCTGCTGTAGCCTATCCACTTTGGTTTGACGCATTGTGTGTTCAGAGAAGCTCTCCTACCACTGTTGTAATGTGTGGATATTTTCATGATTGTCAGCTTTGACCAGTCTGACCCTTCTCCACTGACCTCTCTCATTAACAAAGCATTTTTGCCTGCAGAATGTTTTTTGTTTTTCGCACCATTCTCTGCAAACTCAACTGACTGTTGTGTGTGAAAATCCCAGGAGATCAGCATTTTCTGAGATATTCAAACCACCCTGTCTGACACCAACAATCATTCCACAGTCAAAGTCACTTAAGTCACCCATTCTGACATTTGGTCTGAAAGACAGCTGAACCACTTGACCCCGTCTGCATGCTTTTATGGATTTAGTCGCTGCCACATGATTGGCTGATTAAATATTTGCATTAACAAGCTGGTGTAATGGTCTACCTAATAAAGTGCTCAGTGTGTGTATATGGAGAGGGGGGACTGTTTTACCGTAGCTAATTTGCCCTGCTCTGGGACCTCCTGGGTTGTAGCTAATCAGTTATATTTGTGGGAAGCTCTCCTCTAATGTTACAGTGTCTCTCTGCAGTGAGAAGTCTGCTCTGGCTCATCAGCACACCGCCCAGCAGCTGGCTGAAGGACTGAAGCAGAGAGAGCAGGTACCTACTCCACCGACGTACAGAAACCATCCTTAAAAATCCTTCAAAATTTGTGTTACATGAATGATGGCATTTGAGCTGCTGGTTGCAATGTTCAAACAGTACGGTGCAGCAGAGCAGAAACTCCCACATATACACATGTACGTACAGCATATGCACACACATTCTTAGCCCTGGCCCTGGGACTGACTGACTGTGCTTAAATATGTTTCATGTGCTGTGTTTAAACACTGCTGCTGCCAAGTTATAGCGAAGGAGCGGCTGGGCTCTGTTTCCCTTCCCACTTTGATCTGCTTTTTAACACTCGATGTTGATGTGTACTTCAAAGGAGGGCATGTTCCCCAATGCATAATCTCTAACATGCATTATAAACACTCATTTTGCTAATCAAATGGATTTTGGTGATCAAAATTTTATTAATTTGGGCACCAAAATTGTTGTGAAGAAAAGTATCAAACAAATGTAAATATGCATAGACTGCATTTTGAAGCAGTGTTTTAAGATAGGGTATTTGCCATGCATAAGAGACAAAAATGCAAAAGGTTTAACTGAGCTTAGAAGCACGTTGGGCTTTTGTCTTCTATAAGGCTGCTGTGGTTTCTCAAAGCAAAGCAATATTAAGCAAAATATCTTTTTATTTAGCTCAATATTATAAAGGCTTTCTGGTTTCCTGTTACTGAGATGGACGTTTACAGACAAGCATACACCAACACACACGCACACACCAACACACGCACACACACACATGTAAACAAAGCCTTTCATGTAGATACACACACTCTCTGTGACTACACACTCTCCCTCTCCCTCTCTTTTTCTCTCTGCCAGTGTCCTGTTCTCTCACACATAATCCTTTAGCACCCTCCCATTGTACAAAAACATGGTGGCCTTGGCCATGACCGTCTAAAAATAAATGGCATGCTATCCTCTGCTTTGTTTTCCTTAATTTGCTATGAGCATTTTTTTTCCCTCTAATGACTGAATATCCCACCTCCCAGTGTGGAGGAAACAACTCCTCGGAGCTAAAACACTCCAATAATGCTCAGTAAACATTTCCAAGCACACACCATGTTAGGTCCTCGGCATCAAAACAGGAATACAAATTGAGTTTTGGAACAGAGCAAAGTGAAACAGGATATCCCAGGGTCTCACTCCAATATTAAGTGTTAGGATCTATTTTGTGTTTATTTTGTGACCTTTTCACGATCAGAGTAGACTGCTGAATCAACAATGTGTCCAGGATCATAATTTTACCTGATCCATAGCTTCAGCATATTAGCAGATGGACACAAAACAGGGAATTGTGGCTATACTTGGGCTGTGATGCACATAATTATGTAACATAGAGGTCATGCAATATATGGAAGCTTGTATAAAATTGAGCAGTTTTCTTTTACTCTTCAAGGTTATACGAAGAGTATATGAGTATAGATGTAGCCTGTGCTATTATATTGCTCAGTTCATGCTGAAGGGTCACTTGCTCAAGAATCACAGATAACAGTGGCACAACTGGGATGAAACCCATAACCATGCCCATAGGCTCTGGTGCTCTGACCATACGCTGTTATTGAGGGTCTCACACTCGTATCCAGACGGAGGCCCTGCTGCAGAAAGAGCGGGCCCACGCAGAACTTCATCTGAAAGAGAAGGAGCAGGAGCTGAGGCTGGAGTTGGAGCTCCGCATCGAGACGGAGAAGAGCAAGGAGCTCCTGCAGCAGTACCAGAGACAGGCTGAGCGACTGCAGAAGGAGGTATTGTTGCTTATTTCTGTCTCACCCAGTTCTGTATTTATCTTCTATATCTTCTCCTGACATTCTTTCTCTCTCTTTATCCTTACGCTTGCTCTGTACTCACTCTATCTGGGGTATGTAGGGAGTAGAATATTCTTATTTTATTATACCATCATTACAGATTGCTTAATGAATTGGCCAATACTTACAAACGGGGCTGAGAGTCACAGTTATTCACTTAGGTCTTCATATGTGTGGTAACCGCAGGTGCTAGTTAAGGTTGAATTTGCAGAATGTGGGAGAAAGAATGGATGTAAAAACCTCTCTACATTCTTTACCTTTTGTCTTTTATAGTATGTATATGTGTATACATCCTTTATCTAACCTGTGGTCTTCACTGGGAGTGATGAAGACCTATCTTTTCAATATGAGTAAACTGTAATATCATGCTACATTCTGAGCATGTGTCTCATTTTATTAGACGTGTCTAAGGAAGCAGCTCTCAGCAGAGTGGTACCTGCCCCTTACTGACCCACCTAGCAGCATCTGCAGTGATGAGGTCTTGACATGAGAGTCGGAGTCGCTCTACAGTAAACACAGCAGTCTGCACCAGCCTGAATGCAAATGAGACAGTTCAGGGGGATCTTGGAATCGACTGTAAGTGAAACCCTTGGCGATGCTGTTCCCCTCCTCACCCCGTCTCCCTCTCCCTCGCCCCCCCAGCTGCCCTCCCTGGTGCAGATGGCCACGCTGGAGCTCCGGGGGGAGGTGAGGGCGGCTGAGGAGAAGCTGAGGGAGGCGCAGGAGGGCCAGGCTCAGCAGGAGGAGCGCAGGGAGCAGGAGGCCCTGCGCTTGAACAGGAAGCTGTCGGAGCTGGAGCAGCAGCTGCTGCAGGCACGGGAGGACAGCCAGCAGGGGGCAGTGCAGCTGACGGAGCTCAGGCAGGAGCTGGAGCTCTCGAAGCAGGAGAGCAGTGCTCTTCAGGAGGAGGTGAGAGACAGACGCAGGGGTGCGGGGGGAGGTAGGGCGATTACAGGGGCCCTGACTGATAGGGGCCCTCAGAAATGAGAGAGAGAAAGAGAGAATACATAGAAAAGAGGGTAGATGGGGAGGGAGAAAGGGAGAGAAAGATATGGAGTTAAATTGAAGTACAAAATGCATTTGTTTGTACGTTGACGTCACACCCATATTTACACTACCTCTCGCCCGCCCCATCCCAGACCTTACTTACCCAAACCAGACCACCACACCACCACACCCCCTGCCTCCTCCCTGCTTGGCAAGCCCATTGGTCCAGCGCCACCCCCCCCCTTCTATTTTTTTATTCTATTTTCTTTTCACTTCAAAGCCAAGTGCCCTTCGGTGAGCTAAGGCTCATGGCATCTTAACATTGAACTAAGCAGCTTTCAAATCTGTAATGAAATCAGGGCTGGGGGACGTCTCAGTGTGGCCACCTTTAGTCTTCTCTTTCCCTTGATTAATTCCTCACTATCAGTCCACAGATATGAAAGATTTATCGACTCTTTTGCCCCTCCTCGTTAATAATGCATGTGCTCCCCGTGACAAAGATATAATGGTTTTCTGAAGGAGCCCTTACCCTTCTCGTTTTGTCTCCTCTGCCTCCCTGCGTCTGGTCTTAAACAGTGAGGGACAGGCTATGACTGGAGCAGAGGCCGCGCTGAAAGGCTGGACTCTCAGCAGTGCTCAGGCTCCAGGGACCGAGGGGCTGAGAGTCATACAAACGTTCAGCTTTTTTCCCTCAGAACTAGTCCAGCAGGTGATACCTTTTCATGGTGTGCTGTTCAAATCACTGTTCTTATTCTGTGGATTGTAGAAACTCATTTTAGCCTCCCATGCGCAAAAGGATTGTATGCTTGGAGCTTCAAGGATGCTGAAGTACAGTGGGCACCTGTGAAATACAGTGGACGGTGACACATTTTTCGTTATTTTGGTTCTGTACCCTCGCACTTTGAGTTTGAGAAGTGCAGACTGTCAGCTTTAATTTTCATCCATATCGGATGAACCGTTTAGAAATTACAGAACATTTCGTACATGGTCCCCCCATTTTAAGGTACAACAAGTATTTGTTGAATTGGCTTCACATATGTGTTTCGTTAGGCAGGTGTATTAATTTGTGTCATTAGTGAATGTAGAAGAGAACTGTTCATGTCTAGTCTTGATTCTAGACTTTGCCTTTGGAGATTGTTGTTGGGGTGTGACAACATGAGGAAGACAGCAGTGTTGATGCAAATTCAGCTGGCCGTCAAAAAGGCTCTGAAATGAAAATAATTCAGTCAGGAACATTGAAAAAGCCCTGAGCATGCCCAAGTCAACAATTTGATACATTATCAACAAGAAAACTCAATTATATCAAAAGCACCAGCAGGACTTCAAGTAGACTCCAAGATGCAAACCACTGATAAGCCTGAAGAACAGAATGGCATTTTAGTTGTGTGTGTATGTGTACAGATTACAGTTTGCTGAAAAAGCACCTAAAAAAGCCCCGAGAGTTCTGGAACAAAGTCTTGTGGGCAGATGAGACAAAGATTAACATTTACCAGAGTGATGGGAACAGGAAATGTAGAGAAAAAAAGAAAATACTCATGATCCAAAGCATACCACCTCATCCGTGAAACATCCAGGAAATATCAGCCTTATTGGACAGCACACAATGACCCAAAACATACTGCTCGAGCAATGAAATGGTTTTTGACAGCCATAAACTGGAAAATCCTGGGCTGCCCTAGTCAATCACTGGATCTGAATCCAATTGAACATGCATTTTACATGCTGAATTGGAGACAGAAGGCAAAAAGCAAAACAAGCAGGAACTGAAGATGGCTGCAGTCCATGCCTTGCAGAGCATCAACAGGGAAGATACCAAGTGTCTGGTGATGTCTATGTGTTGCAGACTTCAAGCAGTCATTGCATACAAAGTATATGCGACCAGATATTACAAATTACAAAAGGTTCTATCATTTCTAAATGGTTCATCTGATATGTATGAAAATACCCTCAAATTAAAGCTGGCAGTCTGCACTAATATATCAAAGTGCTAGAGTACATAACCATAATAACAAAACATGTGTCACTGTCCAATGAATCCATGTATATGGCTGTCCCCTGGCCAAAAGAAGTTATGGCAAAAGGGGCAAAAGGGCTTCTGCATATGGGACTTGAAGATGATTCTTCACAAATGGTGTGGGCATGACTTGGGCAATGCAGGTCTTCTCTATTTCTCCTCATACCTAATGATGTACCAAACCAACGTTGAATTACAACATGGCAGCACTGCCCAATAGTGCAGTAATGTGAGAGTAAATGCTCACATTTTTAAATTATATTAAAATTCAAATGAAATATGATTGATTTGTTTGGTTAATGAACTGGTTAAAACTGGTAAATGAATTGGTTAAAACCAGTCAGTGCAGTAGCATGTTTCGATAGCAAAGCTCCACAGCCGTAGAAGAGTGATTTTGTCACTCATTTGCTTCACTTGTAATGCTCGTTGACCTGAAATACATCAACGTTTTTCAGTGTTAATTTTGTTAAATTGATAAATGGAATCTTCAAAGTGGAAGCTATTATCCTGAGCTTGTTGATTTAGTGGGACAACTTAGCCATAGCTGTCATAAGCTTAAAAAGCATACAAACTCAATGCATCTGGAGATTATGTACAGTTGCATCCATTAGACACACCCACAAGCACTCTCTTTCACACTGCGTGCACAGACAGACTGTATAAAAAAACATACAAGCACACACGCACGCACACACATACACACACACCCATGCACAAACACAGATACACGCATGGACATACACATACATACACACACAAATGCACAAACATACAGTACAAACACACACACACACACACACACCCATGCACAAACACAGACACACATACACGCATGGACATACACATACATACACACACAAATGCACAAACATACAGTACAAACACACACACACACACACACCCATGCACAAACACAGACACACATACACGCATGGACATACACATACATACACACACAAATGCACAAACATACATCACAAACACACACCCATGCACAAGCGTACCCGCACTCAGTGGGGGCCCCAGTCGGCCTGTGATCAGCACGGCGACGCTGACAGGGAGAAAGGAGAAAGACACGGTGCGGACACGGTCACTTCAGGGCCCCGCGGGAGCTTCTGTCCTGGAGAGACGTCTGTGATGCTGGCCTCCGTGGTGTCAGACCCAGAGGGTTCTGTTTGTGTCGATGTCACATGCGGTTACACTTTCCGCTAGCCACTCAGAGCACGGAAAATTAAACAAAGGTCATTCTGTCTGGGAAAATGCCGTCAGGGTCTGACCTTTGTCCCTCTGGCTGTGAACACAGCGCCACGCGCCCCGGACAGCTGTGCTTCCCAGCGAGCTGGAACCGCACGGGATGCAGGGGAGAGGGCACCGACAGCCTTCCGGAACGACCTCTGAAAACCTGCCCGCCATATCAGAGCCAGCTTAGCACTGTTACTCCTCGGCATCTGAACATTTTTAGCTTCCTCTGAAGCCATGGAAGGCAGCCGGTGAACACACGTCGGTTGTTTACCTTGGGGTGAAGGCTATCGCGGCGGACAAAGCGCGTGACCTCTCATACGGGCCACGCTGGCGAAAAACGGGGGAGAAATGCGCGGCAGATGTTTTTGTAGACTGCGCGTTTGATGTCCTGCTCCAGGATGCTGTCTGTCTGGTTGGAACATGACTGTACTTCTGGTGTGTGGCCAGCAGGTGGAGCCTCTCTGTACAAGGCAGGCAGCAGTGCACACATACATTCAGGCACTGGACTGAATTCAGGGACGGAGGGATTGTTGAGAGACTGTAGACCTCGGAATGGCTTGAATCCTGCCTCACGGTGACAGTTCGTGATGCGTTTGTGTGACTGGGGGCAGGGAGATTTTCGCCGCTGGCTCTCGAAAGCAGCGCCTCTTTAACACTGACACTGGAATGTCTAACCCTGTAAAACTGCTCCGGGCTCAGAGGCTGTGCCACAGAACCCATCTCATTTGTCACAAAGGCCGTCCCTCACAAACGCCCACCTGATGATGAAGTACGGTGAGGAAAAGAGCTGACAACCCTGAGGGAGTAGAGGTTCAGAGGCAACAACAATGAACATATCTGTCGAGATATAGATTATATTTCGTGACATGTCCTTTGGGTGGCCCATTTCAGACCATGAGTCCATTGCTGTTGGCTGTATTATAATAGTGATTATCGCTTCATTCAGTTTATTCCAGTTTAAAATGTTTCACTTCTGATATTGTTAGCATGTCACAAGACAGCAGTGAATCCTGTTAGACTGTAGAGAGTTAGCACTGCTGGTAAATACTAGGTGGAGGGTGTATGGCCTCTGCCCTGAATTCCCGGTCCCATCCAGGACATCCCTCCCCTCCCTGCAGCCTCTGTCTGACCCTGTCCTTTTGTCCCCCTCTCTGACCCCTGTGTGACCCCTGTCCCTGTCGCCTCTGACCTCAGAACGCGCTGCTGCAGGAGACGGTGAGGCGGGAGTGCGAGGAGCGAGGGGAGCTCACGGCCGCCCTGACGCTGGCCCGCGAGCAGCTGCAGGAGATCAGGCACACACCCGGCCAGGCCGACCGAGGGCCCCCGCTCCCGGGCCCCAGGGGGCCCCGCGGCTCCACGGACAGCCGGACCAAGGAAGGGGAGGCGAGCGCCGAATTGAGGACGTCCCGGCAAGGCAGAGGCGGGGGGAGGAGGGGGTCACAGGTCACCCTGCCCAGACTGCACCTGGAGAAGACGGCCTCAGTGAGCCAGGCGAGGCTCTCCCTGGTCATGGCCAGGAAAGAGAGATGCTAAGACACCCAGAACACACACACGCACACACAAACTCACACCCAGAATACACACACTCACACACACACACACACACCCAGAACACACACACATACAAACACACCCAGAACACACAAACTCACGCACACACACCCAGAACACGCACACACACACACCCAGAACACACACACATACAAACACACCCAGAACACACAAACTCACGCACACACACGCAGAACACACACACACCCACAACACGCACACACACACACACCCAGAACACACACACACGCACACACACACCCAGAACACACACACACAGTAGGCCCAACACACACAGGAATGCCCTGGTCACTGACAGGAAGGAGAGAAAGGTCCCAGAGCCCCCATAATTCTCAGCCAAAATCACAATTACCCATTCACAATCACGCAGCTCTGAACAGACACACGCACGCACATACACATAAACACAGACACACACACACACGCACACGCACACGAACAGACACATACACACACACACACACACACACACACACACAAACTCATGCAAGCAGGAAACAGAGAGCGTGCCTGTGGACCTAGCAGCAACCCCCTAGACACGCACTGGCTCTCTCACTGGCTCACTCACTGGCTCACACACTGGCTTACACACACACAAACACCATCAGCGCACAGAGACGCGTGACTCTGGTGTGAGCAGGCCTTGAGAGAGCAGGGGGGCGGGGGAGGGGGATGTCACGCACACACAATCCCGCCCCGCCGCTGCTTCCTGCCGCCGTTTTCCCGTGTGATCCGCGCCGCGCTCCATGCCAGGTTCTTCCCACGTTTTCCCTTCTGCTTCCTCTCCCTGCTCCGTCTTTTTTTCTTTTTTTTTTCGGATGACCTGGCTGCATAAGAAGCGGGAAATCTGCGTGGCATGGAAATCATTTCCTCTCGCAGCGCCACACATGGAACGGGTTTGGGCCCTCTCCTCCAGAGGTGCTCCACAGGCTGTGTGACGGGCCTCTTTCTTCTGTCAGCACCAGGGCTGCGGAAAACACAAACTGCTCAAAGTGTCTTTATTATCCAAATGATCCAGAGCGTGGGGCTGGAAGAGGGGGTGTAACCAGGTGCGGACAGCCAGTATTGTAGACCCCCCGCCCCAACCCCCATTTCTATCGTGCGGTTGCACTTTATGCTCCACCGTCTTTATGAAGGAAGCCATGATCCTGTTCTTTTCTCAAACAGGGACATCGATTTCTCCCTGCCGTTGCACTGGGAGATGGAGAGGGAGCTAATCTGCAGTGATACAGGACTGTGTTTGTCAAAGTCAAAGTCAGACCTAAATACTTGTCTCCAAAATGTTTGAACCTTAAATTATATAACTTGAAATAATCTGAACTGTGTGCACATGTTGCTTGAGATTCAATTGGGAACTGGGTTTTGGGGGGGAGGGGGGCTGCTAGGGCGTGTGTGCGTGCCTGCGTGTGTGTGGGTGTGTGCGTGTATGCGTGTATGAGTTTGCAGACCTTTGTATCTCCTCAGAAGTTCCTTAGCTGAAATAGGTGTGTTTATTCTCAGTTGTGTTGATTCTGGAAGGGAGAGTCAGAGACAGGTGTTTGGTATTAAAAACATTGTCCTACCCACAGATCCATTGTGGCTTCTGCACACATGTAGGCAGTGTTTGCTGGCCGTGTTTCCTGAGAATTGTATCTCCACCTTCGCACATTGATTGCCCCGCTTGGCTGCACACACTCCCTCCAGCTGCACTCATGACCTTTGACCCTGAGCCCTTTCATCTTGCCCTGCTGCACTGAAGTGCCTGGCGCAGGGTTTCCTGTCCAACCTGTCTCTGGACCTCTGCCTCTGTTGTCTTTGTTGTCCTCACAACTTTCAACTGCTGCCAGAGCAGCGTGTGGAATCTGGCTCAATGGCCTGGTTGGTCAAATGCCTGTCTAGCAGGCAGGAGAGGTCTGCAGTAATTTAGCTAAATGGTTTGGGACCTGTTCTTGTGTCACTGAGGCTGTTCAATTGCAATGTGGGTCACCCTGTTGTACCCTTGAGCAAGATACTTACCCCGGATTGCTTCAGTAAAAAATAAGAGAATTGAGCCATGTAAGTGGATTGAAAGTCGTGCAGGTTACTCTGAAAGAGAGCGTCTGCTAAAAGCCGACACTGTCAATGTAAGATCGCACGGTCCTTTCCCTGAGTGAAGGATGTTCCTAATGTCACTGCTAACCTAAAAGGAGCAAAGCAGTTTTTAATTCCTCGGGACAGATGCTGCTTTTTTGTACCCCGAGTTGAGTGAGATTGTTGATTTGTGAGATCTGTCTCTCCAACAGCAATAAAAAAGTACCCAATCAGTGCAGTTTTTCCACACTTTGAGTATGGTCATCATAAGATGGATAGACTGGCTGTGGACCTGACATTTAGACTTGGATAGCTTCACTGAGAGATTCATCATGGATGGCGGGTGTGCAAAGGTGGGGTTCATCCCTTTAACCCTTACCCCCCTTCCCTCCAACTCATGGTTATGTGACATTTTCCACCTCTTTCTCACAAGGGTTTCAATGTGAAGTGGAAAGCTAAAGTTAAAAGTTCATTCTCTGCTATTCACTCAAGGTGAGAGAAACAGAGTGACCTGGGTCCTAGGTCACTTTACCGTAGACACTCAGTCTGTTCCATTTCTGTTGAAAGCATTGTGAAACCTCCTGACAAAGAGTGCTCATCCCAGGCTGTGCTGAAGACTCTTAACTACTGGTGCCTCATAGTTGGGGAACAGCATTAGACCCAGGTCAAACCCTTGAGTATTTCTCCTCACTAAGAGAATAAGGGGAACTGACCTTTATGCAGTACCTGTTTGCCTTGGAAACATACTTGTGTACCATGGCAACCGTCCTGCTCAGAGTGGTTAGTGATTGCCATGGTTATCTGGCTTTGCGCCATGGCAACTTACCAACCTGAGCATCTGGGTGTGGAATCTGTTCCTGTCCAAGACGATGCAGATGGTTTGAATATCCTGATCCCTGTTACGTCAATAGCCACAGGCTAGTAAGCACTCTGACCCTGCTCTGTGTAGATCTCCAGACTCTGGATCACCCCTCTCAGTGCAGATCACCACACTTGGAATCACCCTCATCAGATAACCACTGGGCATTTGAGATGGGAGGCTCTTGGTTTCAGGAACAGTTTCAGGATCTCACACACTCACTGTTACAGAACGCATGGCTATCTCAAACGGGGAAGGCTTGGGTGGATATTTAACGTTTCTCTTTCTGAACATTCAATATATAGCATAGCGATACAGCATATTGTTTACATTTCATGTCAATACATGACTTTTAAAGTGGCTGTTCTGAAGTGGGGAAATGGCTCAAACATCATTGCGTCATTTTGGGCCAGGGGGAAATAACACCCCGCACTCAGGATTTCACCTTTAGCCTCTATCGTAAGTGAACAGAGCCATAGGAAAGTGCAGACAGGGGTGCTGCAGATGGAGAGGAGGAGAGGAGGAGGAGAAGAGGAGAGGAAGGCCATAGGAAGACCTGAGCCAAGGCGAACAGGTAGTGTAAACTCCATTTCTCCTCACACTGGGTGATGATAGTGTAGTGGCAAACTGTCTGAAGACGTTCCTCGTAAAAATGTTCCTTTAAATGTTCCTAAACATGGCCCAGGTTCAGTGAGAAAGCAGTGAAGAAACTGCTTCAGTTTTCCCAGCCTCAATGATTGCAGCAGTGTGAAAGTGAGAGGCGTGGAATAAACATTTTCCCATACTGTGTTGTGGCCACTGTTCTAGAACAGAATCTCCCAGAAACCAACACAATCCGGTATGCCAATAAACAGCCCCCAAGACATACAACTCTCAAAGAGGTCATCTGTGATCATTTTGTGCCCTGAATGAACAAAACAAGCAATAAATGCGAAACACTCAGGGGAAAAGATCTTTGATTAAATTGGCTAACCTGCTCTGGTTAGTCTATAGTCCCTCCCCTCTTTTAACACAAGTTTAAGTATGATGAGGAAGGGAATGCACACGTGTCACAGGGGAAGTCTTTCATGACCGCGCTGAGAAGCGTGTCTGAAAACCGGCCCATCCTAGCACAGGCAGCCTTTTAGCCCACTGCTCCTGTTTGTGATTTATGTGCATTCCAGCATTCAGCCACCTCCCCTCCCCCCTACGCCTTCCTACACCCACAATCACTGTCGCCAAGGCGACGGGAAACTTGCAGAGGGCTTGCCGCGGAGATGGCGTGAGCACAGGGAAGGTGTTGCTGCATCGGGGAACACAGGAAGTGACTGCATAACCTCAGACCATCATTTCCCAGCATCCTAATGAGAAAACGTGTCATGAGACTAACACCACAATGTCTTTGTGAATCCACCCCAGTTTACCAGTCTCTCGTGTGAGGGTTTCATACCAAGAGCTGACATAGCAGCAGATGTCCACTCATACATACCCATGTGTATGCACCATTTTATTATTATTTGTTTTAAAAGCTTTGTGTTGATACTGTGTGAAAACCTTCCAGCTACACAGCCTACAACCTTTGGTAACAGTGGGGCCAGTCTTTATGACCAAAAGAGTCATGGGTTTTTTGCATAGCAGATGCTAATTTTAGCGGGTTACCAATTTAGCTTTGGTACATGCATTATCCCATTCACACATTTTGATGACACCAGTTACCCAAGAATAACTAGGCACTGGTTGAATTCTCTCGAGTAGTATATTCATATGAATAGGTTCCATATGAATATGTGCACACTGAACAATGCAGTGCTGTAAAATATTCCTTTAGTGTCTGAAGGGGCTTATCCAGCTGTCCTGGAACAGCACTGGAGCCAAACTCACTTGGCAGCTCTGTTAGGACTCACTTGTATTTATAAATGCTCTGCTAGTCACCCCGGAGGAGGACACGAGCCCACTGATTTATGAATAAATAATACCGCTAATATGAAAAACCCCCAATGGAATGCGTGACCTCATGCTAAGGCATGATCTAAAATGAATTAATGAGCCGCATGATCTGCAATGATTAAATAATCTGCAAGAGCGAAATTGTGTTTTAAAATGTATTGCCAAGTTGGGAACCTAATCTCAAGTGAACAACCAAACTTCTCTGGGCATGATAATTAATTCCAGGGCTCTCCAGGTTATGCTCTTCTACATGTAGCTGAATGAGGTCAATGTGAGACAGGGGTAGTCACGGTGGAAGGGGCCCAGTATTGTCAGGGTGGGTGCCTTTGAAAATCGCGGTTGCCATGTGTGGTTGCTATGGTAAAGAAAGGACAGTGTCAACAATGCAACAGGGATGAGGCCATCACATTATGTAAGAGCAGAAGGGTCTCTTCTACCCAGATCAGTGTATATACAGCCTTTACCCTAGCACTGGCTTCTAACCAGTAATTGCTTGTGTGACAATTTGGGCAGTGATATGGCATGGGAGAATGGGTTCTGTCACAATTGTGGTGTTTGGCTTATGGTGAAACAATCATGAAGAATAAATAATTTGTTGTTTAGCCAACGCCTTTATCCAAAGTGACTTACAGTTGATTAGACTGAACAGGGGACAATGTGACAATGCAATGCGAGGTTAAGGGCCTTGTTCAAGGGCCCCAACTGCTGCATGGATCTTATTGTGCCACAAAAAAAGTTCTAACGTGTCTAATGTTTACTGAAGGCATGTGCAGCTTTATATTATCATGTATCAAAATTATTTTAAGGTAGGCCCACTCCTACTGCCATTTTTTAAATCAACATAGATTACTATTGCCATTATATCAAAATAGTACTTGGTTTATTCACATCTGAGAGCCTTCCATGTGCAAACTAATTATTTGGCTAATGTGTGTACATCTGAGGTACTGTCACTTAATTGAGAGCCAAACAGCATAGATGATTCTAAATCCACAACCTGGTGTAGTGAACTTGCACATAGTCCTTTGTCGACAGCAGGCAACTGATAAAGAACTGGATAAGAAAGTTAGTGGCTCAGGAAAGCGAGTGTAGTATCTTGCCCTGTGTTATGGTGCCCTCTGCTGTTTAATATTTCACAAAAATATTCAGAGTTCTTGAATTGCAAGTTCAGACAAATGTCATTCTAGTCACAATATCTATTGGAAATTACAGGGCCCAATTACTGCTATAATTTAAACAAAAACACAGCAAGTCTGAAAATAGCTTAATGCAGGTCAGTACTGTGTGCATGAGCTTCAGCTTGAAGAGCTTTACCATAGTGAGATGAGTACAAAAATAAGACAGGAATCAGACTGACGCTGGCTGCTTTCCTTTCTGCAATCCTACTTTCCTTTCTGCTTGTCCTACTTCCCTTTCTGAGTTGCGCCGCGAATGAAATCCCAGAAACCTCACGCGTGTGCTATGGAGAAACATCCACATCTTTGGAAACCGGATTTATTCTCCAGGGGACGTACATAATTTCAACACCATTACCCCCCAGGCAAATATTGAATCAACTGTTTGAAATTGTTCGTATTCCGATCCGATATGCACAAGCATGGGCATTTTAGGCAGTGCCCTCAATCAGAAAATGTTGCGGAAGTAGATTCAATAAAAATCCTTATCTAAAAAGAATGCAATGGATTAAGATGACGGTACATGGTTTTAAATCGAAGATTGATTACCAAAACAATACTTCTATTCGACGACGCACTCGCTAAAATCGGGTTTGGTTTTATATCTAGACACCTCCGTTGCTTGTAAATATAAACTATTTTCATGAAAATGAAAGCAGCGGTTTCACTCAGTGCTAGCTCCTCGCCTTAATGCTTCAGAATGTTGGAATGTTGGTCAAAATTTCCACGAAATCAAGATTCTTCGAAAGGTTAAAAATTTCCTGCCAAATGTTTGGAATATTATTTTCCCCCAAAAGGATGACGTGTTCACGGCTGTCTGTGGTTAGGCTGAGCGCCATCAGGCTGTAGCTGCGAAGCTGTTGGAACTGTTTTATATTTAAGATCTGACAGTTCTAACCGATTTCAAAGATTTGTGAATTCAGTATGCAGAGAGGGAGATGAAGGGGCTTGAATGTTCATAATGCGAATTGTCAGTGACGGGCCAGAAGAATGCACTCAGTATAAAAAGAAAGAAAATAGACTAACTGGGTGCTTTAGAATAGCAGGGGCAATTTTCACTTTTGATGATTATATTCCCCTGAACTCAGTTATAAGGTTTTGATGGTGCGGACTCAAGACTGTGTAGTTATGTACTGCGTATTTTCATCCATGCGTTTTCGTGAGGGTCCAGGGCTGAAACTGAAGTTTCCCATACAGATTAAGCGTAGTCCGAGATTTAGAATTCCCCGTACAACTCATAGTCCAGGACTAAGGTTAATCTATACCCGTGAAAACGGAATTCACGTGCGCATCTAGTTTAGGTTAGTAAAATAAAAGCCAGTGGGGTTTGTACCCATTCTTTTATTGAGTAAAAATCAGACGAACACGTGCAGACTAAAAACCAGTGTAACAAATTCACCACGATTCTAACAAAAGAGGTCTGAAATTAAGTGTCTGCAGCCAGCTGTAAAAAAATAAGGTCTATATCTAGAGAAACCCTTTTCCTTTTATCTGTACAGCACACAACTTTTGTATACATGTCGGCCCAAAAAAGTAAAACATACATATCCAGGTATTCACCTTTCTTTGAACTGTGCAAAATCTAGATCTTTCCTGAATTGTTTTTTTTTTTTCCATAAATGTTGCTTTTATAAATCAAAGCGTTCGTTGTAATACACTGGCATACGCCATCTTTTACACTGTAAATGTTGTTTCAAGTCCATAACTTTACATAAACTGAAGGTTTTGCGAAAAGAAAGAGAGAAAGTAAATGAAAAGGTCGAGCACAGAAACACGAGGGGGTGGGGCCTGGGAGTCCGAGCCCAGCGGTCCGGTGGACCCTCAGCGCCGGTGTCGGCCGTGGCTGGAGTGACTGCTGCTGTGGTGCTTGGCCTTGTGGGCGCGGTCGTAGGAGCGGGACCGTTCCCGCCGGTCCCGGTGATGGCCGCCGCCCCCGGCGCGCTCGTGTTTGTGCTTCTTGGCGGCCGCGTCGGAGGACCCGCGGTCGCGGTCGCGGGTCTTGCTGGTGGACCGCGAGCGGCTGCGGGACTTCTTCCTCTTGTGGCCGTGGCGGCCCTGCAGCTTGAGGTCGTCGGCCCGGTGCTTGGGCTTCAGGTGGGGCAGCAGCGGCGACGGGCCGTGGTTCTGGTGTCGCCGTGGCGACGGGCTGCGGCTGTGGGACCGGCTGCGTGAGCGGGAGCTGTAGGTTCCCGAGCGGCTCCGCCGGTTGTTGTAACTGGAGACGGAAGGGGACAGAGCCGATCAGACCGGAGCTCGGAGAAACCACAACCGTTCTAGCTGACAGCGGGCCCCGCGGGACCGGGCTCAAGACGAATCCGACAAGACCTATTTCAATCAACCAACCACCAAATGGAAGCGTTCAGCACTCAACCTCCCTCTGGGAGGGTGGGGAAGAAAAAGCCTAGTACTTACTGTCTACGAGGGGAGCGAGACCGTGACCGCGACCTCGTTCTCGACCGCGAGGGGCTCACACTCCTGCTGTTCCGGCTCAGCTTATTGTCCTTCCTGAGGCTGGGAGGACAACAGAACACAGATGACTGTCAGACAAAGAACCCTTGTCTAAGCTCAACTGGAGGACCACACAGCAGAGCTCCCAGCTGCTGAAGGGGTGCTGAGACTCACCCATTGTGGGGGCTTTTGGAGCTCTGCGGCCGGTCATCTGGCTCCTTCTTCACCACCTTCTGTGTCTGGGGGTTGGGGGACTTCTCATCCACCTTTGGGTCCCTTGGAGATGCTGGAGAATGTAAAAATGGTACCATTAGCCATTACTGCACACGATGGGGAGGGACTTCATCCAGCGAGGAGGGAGAAGGGCTGGCACTCACATGGTTTGGAGCCGGGCGAAAAGCCACCAGGGTTGGACAGGGCAGGGGTCCCATC
Source organism: Conger conger (assembly GCF_963514075.1). Taxonomy (NCBI): domain Eukaryota; kingdom Metazoa; phylum Chordata; class Actinopteri; order Anguilliformes; family Congridae; genus Conger; species Conger conger. The sequence continues at coordinate 27,052,950 of NC_083772.1, read as the reverse complement.
GGGGTTCAGCCCTTTGGCCTTCAGCTTGGCCTCCTGCAGGGCCATTTTCCTCTTCTCCACCTCCTTCTCCAGGTACTCATAATTTGGCTGAAGAACAAGATTTAACTTTAGAACCCACACTAACCCGAGGAACTGAGATGCCGACTGCAAAGGACAACGCAAGGACACACCTTCTTCCTGGCGTACAGCCGCAGGGTGGTGATGCAGATCTCTTTAATCTGGTCCTCAGTGGCTCCGAACAGTAGATACCAGTGTGGTCTTGAGGGCAGGGCCATCTGGTGATCAGACAGAACGTAGATATGAGACCCAGACAGGCTGAACAGGACAGTCAGCAAGAATGCAGCCAGGTTAACAACAGCTGAGGCATAAGAGAAGGGAGTGGAAGGTGGGGGACTGATTACGGGTGAGTTGAGAGCAGATGGAGACAGAGATACCCACTTGAAGAGCTCGAGCAGCAAGGTAAATGCAGGCACACGCGATGGTCTCGACTTGAAATCTCACAAACACGTTTGTCCGGAGGCTGTCGTTCATGTAATTCCTAAAACACAAAACCATAGAACAATGCAAAATATCCTACTCCTCATTTCTTTTGAAAGAGGATAGACTGACAAGTATAATGCATTTCAACACTTATGGAGACTCAATTTAGCTTTGTCCTTTTCTTTCTTTGCTTTCTATAGTGTGTCCATGGGTGACAGCAAGACTTACATACACCACAAATGAAAGCGCTCCAACCAAAAAAATTAAAATAAAAAAGGGGGGTGTCATGGAAATTCTGATGCATGCAGCACAAACTAACTTCACCTTGTGCAAGATAATTGAAGGAAAAAAAGCAACTTCTACATACGGCATTCCATATTCCTTAAGTGCGCTTGATGTGTAGTAGGGGGAAAGGGTGAGGCAACTGGTATGAACATACAGATATGCTTCCATTATCCTAGAATATATACTTCACGTGATTTCTACAGGTTGTTCCTGGCCCAACTGCAGGACAAAGACAACATCCTGACCAGTGTCATAACTTTGGTGAAAATAAACAGCAACCTAACATGGTGGCAATGGGTAGATCGTTTTACACAGAGGACATTTAGTGAGAAGTCAGGAGAAAGGGGCCAGACTTTCTACTTGGGATAAAAGATTAAATAAAAAAACAAATGAACAAAAATAGATGTGACCCTGCCCCTCCATCCCAATCCAAACATATACACACGCAAACAGAAAAACACGCCCTCAACCACTTTTTCGTTGCGTTATGCAAGCCGACACCATCGTTTTAGAACTAGCCAAATAATAAATCAATCCATGTGCCACTGCGAGAAGTGAAACATGTGCGCAAATTATTAGGCTAGAAGAATTGCCAACGACTATCGATGAGGAGCAGGATTTTTGTGGCTTTGGATGTTGTTATTTTTTTGGACAAGTATACATTTGGCCATAGGATATTGTTTATTTTGACTATTGGTACCTGTCATTTTCAATCATTCATTTGTATTTTTTCAGTAATAGGCTTTGCATATTGAAGTTATTTGTTTAAGTTATTAGTCTTTTTTGTTTACAAAGCAGCAAGTTACAAAGCAATCCACACTAAGAAATCATTTACAAAGCTATTTTTGTTGGTCTCTTCTTCATATGGTGTGTATTATTTTCCCCATTATATATGGAGTCATAAAAAGAAAAAGAGAACTCAATCGTTAATCGCAATTATTTGCATGATAATCGTCAACTAAAATTTAGTGATCGTTACAGCCCAAACTATATCAGTTGCAGCCAGGCCATTCGGTGTGGACTGTAAATAAATATTCCAACTACTAAGCTGATTAGGATACCACCTGGTTTATAAATTACCATGGCTATTTGGTGAAAGGCTACAGCTACACGTTTGAAATATTCCATCATGGAACACTGCATTTGACAATCTGGATTGCCAACAAGCTAATCAATATAATTAACAAACTTATTATCAAGGAAATTTAAATGATCAGCAGTTAGCTAAACATCAACTTAATGTATTTATATTTATATTAATGCAGGGCCAAAAATTGAAGGAAGGAAGCTTGTAAATGAGCTATTCTACAAACAAACCCTCTGAATTTAAAGAAGCCTAGTACCTAGTACTTTGACTCCTCGTCCTTCACCATATACAGTTGAAATGCATACCCCCTGCCCACCCCCCCAAAAAGATGTATAGACATGCTCACGGTACATCCTTCATTGGTATGGGCAAAAATCCTAATTAAGACAGAAAGCTAGAAAACGCCTGCCACTTGCTCAAAAAAAAGAGAGAGAAAAAAAAAAGGAGCTTTAACGCTTGACTGTTACCAGCTCCGGCACAACTAAAAAGGACGCACACGAGCAAACTAATTGATAGAGCTAGCGAATGCAGACGATGACAGAACAGGTCCTTGGCGACAAAGCCTGCGCAGGAAGAGGCCTGAAAGACAGCTCTGGAGACCATGTCAGTTTAGGATAGCAGGCAACAACAATAAAGCATAACAGTTTATCTACAGTTAAACTGCTGAAATGAAAGGAAACTGATATTTACCCCTTAGGATGCATTTACGTAATGAGAAATATAGTATAGAGTGCAGTTTTAAAATCTACAGAACTACAAAAAAAGGTAACATTTACACCTAGAAGCCAAAAAATAAAAATACAAATCCTTTGACACCCCAAGAAAACAAGGTGATGCTGCCAGATGGAATAGGACCCCTTCAGTGATTCTCGGCAGAGAGCTCTCACTGGATTGGCTGTCTCGAGAAGGGCAGCCAATGGGGGAGATCCCTGAGGTCATGTGGTTGGAGCAGAGTTCAGAGGTTCTTTATGACACTTACCATCATGGACTACCCTTTAATCAAAGAGTAGAAAGAAAGGACAAAGTTAAACTGAGTTCTCCTTTCAATTTCATAAATGAAAAGTCTCAAGCCATGAAAACACAAGACAAAGAAGTTTGAATAAGAAATTCAAGAGAAGTAGAAACAGCAACATTACAGAATGTTGAAGCAAACAATTTGGCTGGTTAATTAGGACACGACAGCAGACACACAAGTGATCAGGCGTCTACTTACCATGCTGTTTGGATCAGCGTCTGGTTCTCGCATTCAAGAACTTGTAGATACATGACAATGATCTGTAACAGACGTCACAAATTATGTACCTTGAGACAGTTACTCTGGTGAGTTCTGTGTAAATGTGTCAACCATAATAGCACACCAAAGGCAGCCTGTAATGTAATCTACACTCAACACAATGCTAGCCACCAACAGGAAACGGGTGTGCTCTCTGCAAAGACTAAATAGTGTCACTGTTCAAATACTATAGCTTTGCAAAACACATGCAGTGTTGTGTGTGCGGTCTTGGAGCTACAATGGTGCAACAGCAGCACTGGTGTGAATGCTCAGTGTGGCTCTCACCTTATGTGGATGCTTGACATGAACGCAGAATCCCAGCTCCTTCAGAATGCGCCGTTCCGCTTTAATAACCTGGTTTTTGGTGTTAATGTAGTTCTGATCAAGAATCAATGGATTGGGGCTCCTGATTTGTAAAGGAAACAAATAAAAAATGTCTCCCAGGCAAAAAACGAAAGAAAAACCAAAATAAAATAAAAAAACAAACAAAAAAAAGAAATAAAAACTGGCCACTTTAGTTAAGTTTTCCCTTTCAACCAACTAAAGGCAACAGATCCTAATTTTTTTTTTTTTTTTACTCCTGTACCAGCAATAGAAGCTTTTGAATACTGCCGCTCAGAAGAAACTTAAACAACCGATGTGCAGCCTCTCTGACCATGCACCACAGCTTCAACAGAAAGTCACGTTCCACACACAGGAAATGTTCAGACAACTGCCACTCACATCTGTCATTTCAGTGAATATTCTCAATTAAAGTTACCAAATTTTCAGTGTGAACACCTCCACATGCCACTTTGCAATAATTTCAATTCAAAAAGACAATCTACCTCAGATTAAATTTAGCCCTTCTGAAACTCTTATGTATAAACATTACAATTAGTTGTCACGCCTGCCATCTAGACAGGCCGAGGTTCACAGCAAAAGTGCCGATGCTGCATGTTCTTCATCTCAATTCAGTTTCTTGCACGGATTTTTGGTTAAACATTTTCAGCTCATCCAATACACACACTTTGAGAAGAGCTTCACGGTTTTTCCTCTAAGGTTGCAAGTCAGATGTGTTAAAAATAAACCTTGCTCCCGTCAATGCAGCTTTCAGACCATAACTAAAAGCAGGATCATCAGGGCCATCCAACTATAGCAAAACCAACAGAAACCTGAGCTTCTGGACAGCTCTAGCTTGTATTAAAACTCTAGTGAAATGCTAAGCATATCATGGATGACCACCAAGTAATAATTTATGCTCTATGCATTTACCTCGACTTAACTCCATTAATCAAATACGCCAATAGACCAATTTGTAGGAATCAAGCGGAACTTCTACAGTAGATCAATGCAGCCATTAGTGCCATTTTCAGCTTTGCAGACATATGGTCAACAATCATATTACTATAATGGTCCCAACAAATATATAGTAGGTATACAAAAGCTAATGTAGTCAAAGACTGTATTGTGCAAAGACTGCCGAACATAAATTCAAATCACTAATCAGACCAGCTCCGACAACTACAGCTATGATCCTAAATTTTAACTACAATAACAATACACCCTACAAACATGTAAAATTATACATAAAGCATGAGTATTTTTTATTTTAAATCACGCGAAAGACAAAGATGGTATAAGCGTGGAATCCTACAACAAGCCGTTAGCCACTTGTTGCAATGGACAGTTGCCAACAATTTCTCAAAGGGTTGTCTAGGCACTGGACCTGTTCTTGTGTACATCAGTGATGTGGGGACTTATATTCACACACTTAAATCCTACATACAATGTGTAAGTGCTGTTTCTGTGAACGCTGTGGCATGCAATTTACACTGACTGCAGTGACTTTATTTTTTAAGTTTACCATCTGCACCAGCAGTAGAGACAAAAGCTTAGACTGAGGTACAGGAGTTTCCAAGATGCCTCGAACCAGCGGCCAACCTGTCGTCCCCGATCCCAGTGACCCGCTCTCAGACCACTGGCTTCTCCCGGGGGAGGGGGGAATGCGACACTTCGCTCACTGTTGCCATGCCGACAGCTTCATCTCTACGTACCATTCCACATCACCCAGGGTTTGGTAAATGTAGCTGGTCGCTGTTAGTTGGTTGCAAGGGAAAAAAGAACTCAAGTTAATACCACGGCCCTGTTTTAATACTGAACAGATTCCTCTAATACAAAAAGACAAAGGAAATCTAAACCCTTGTCTTAGCCCTGCTGATCACAGGTTGAAGGTGCTGTATCTTTAGAATATGAAGATACAATTTCTAAACAAACAAATTGCATTTGTAATGTAACCTATTAAATAAAACAGAATTAAGGTTGAGACAATAACTTAATCTGAAAGGACACGTGTCTATAATTACCCTTAAAATCACAATTGAAGAGAACTGAAAAGTTTTAAGATGAATTTGAACATTCACACACCAAACATAAGTCATTCAAATGAAAGCATTGCAAACCATTTCCAAGTAATGAAGACAGGTCATCAACTTACAAAATTTGGTTTATGAAAACAGGATAATGAAATTTACATCAGTAATTAGGTTTCAACAGAACAGTTCTCTAGACTGTAAGGAAGCTGCGGGGGTGGTGGCACAAAAGGTTTAGGAAAAATGCATTCAACGTTTGGTTTGTAACATCGGAAGACAAGACTAGAATAAGATGCTTACCTTTTTCCTCGTAATTGTCGCAAGTGATGGAAAACATTGATCACGTCCCTTATTCGTCGGGGGGCTTCCTCAATCTTGGAGGCCAAATTCACGCAGGCCATGGCAACAATCTGGGGAAACAATGCACATTTTTGGGTAATGCGCGGCTCAAAATGGAGGTAGTGGCCGAAACGCATACAAATGAACTAAAAATAAATGTACTCGACCATTCGAACCACGTTGCTGGACATTTGTCCTTAAGCGTAAACCAGGTCCGTTTGCCAACTGTCTTTGTTCGTATGGAGTAACAAAGATTTATATTCGCTAGCTAGCTAGGACACTTCTGGCTGACGCCAACTGTAAGACGGGTTACTTCTATACTAACTACCGGCAACCACGGACAATAAATACATGTGATTTCAAGTGACTCAACTTGCGCTATATTTGGTTCATCTGCATTACATTGGCTAATAGTTGCATCCGCTTCACACTTCGTACACAATTGTTTGCCAGTAAGAACGTCTTGCTAACTTTACCTGGCTGACCAAGCTCGCAAGTATCTGTTAGCTAACGATAGCTCATGTTAGTCACACAACATGGCTGCCAGCAAAAGCGTTGTAATTACGTTCACTTCCGACATCGCAACTGACAGGGCACTTACTTCGAAGCTGTGTTTGACGAAAGACTTCGAGTAGAAAAATCGATGAAACAGGACTTGTCCAGTAGCCATGGCCACCTACAAAAATAAAGGGAAAATATTTTAATGGCATTGTAGCCGATTCACTGAAGGCGCCCTCAATATGGTGTCCGCCATTTTGTATTTGTCATTACTCATTCTCAATAACAAGGCGACTAAAAGCTCATTGTATCGCTTGCTAAGTGAACGGCTAATAACTAAATATGACTCACATGAAACCTAAATGTTGTTAACGTTACGCGATATAACGCTACACAATCGATTAAAAAAAATAACAAACTAGCTCAATGTTTCACACATTCTCGCTAGCATACTTATGCTAACTAAGCTATCCTCGCTATGGATAGCAAAGTGCTTTTTAACGTTAGCGACTATGACCCCAGAAAAAGTGAGGTAGCTAGCTAGTTTTAGCTACCTAACGCTTACGCACGCTATGTGCGAATTTCTGATTGATCACTGCTCTTAAACGATTCATTTTTAGTCGAGTTATTGAAACAATGGTTACTGTTGAATGAACATATACAATAACGCACACATACCTGCGGTAACCGTAGAAGAATGCCGGCAGACTGGATTAGTTCGCAGCCTAGAATGCGTAGGTCCGTCTCGGAGTGGAGGTCGAGGCCATCGAGCATAGACGGTGTGGGCGAGAGCCTTTCCTCTGGTATAAGCGAGTTGTCAATTGTGAGATAAACCTCTGAGTACACCCTATCGCCGATAAGTATCCCCTCATTACTCGTGGAAGTGTTAACGTTAGGAGCAGTCGGGAAAGCGCCAGTGGCCATTTTTCCTCAATTGAAACCAGACTACACGACACACAAGCAGCCAGCCTGGAACAGATGAGGAAGGGACGGTACGTCTATGACGCAAGTACGCTGTCAAACCACAGCTACTCTATCTCCGGATGACTATATTCATCCGCGTTTCGTTGCACAGTAAGAAATAGAACAGAAAATAAGTGGGCCACTTTTACACTCAGTGATCGGTTTATTTAGTAGGCCTGTACACCAGCTCGTTAATGCAAATATCTAATCAGCCAACTATGTGGCAGCAACTCACTGCATAAATGCATGCAGACATGGCTCAGGCAGCAAGAGTAGTCATCTGGCAGTCGGAGGGTTGCCGGTTCAATCCCCCGCCCGGGCTGTGTCGAAGTGTCCCTGAGCAAGACACCTAACCCCCAAATGCTCCTGACGAGCTGGTCGGCAGCCAATCGCCGTTGGTGTGTGAATGGGTGAATGAGAAGCATTAATTGTACAGCGCTTTGGATAAAGGCGCTATATAAATGCCAACCATTTGGTCAAGAGGTTCAGTTTTTATTGAGAGCAAACATCAGAATGGGGAAGAAATGTGATCTTAAGTGACCGCAAAATGATTGTTGGTGTTTGATGGGGTGGTTTGATTATCTTAGAAACTGCTGATCTTGGATTTTCACAACAGTAGTCTCTAGAGTTTACAGAGAATGCTGTGAAAAGCAAAAAACATCTAGTAAGCAGCAGTTCTGTGCACAAAACTTGTTCATGAGAGACGCCAGAGGAGAATGTCCAGACTGGTTCAACTTAAGGTTATGTTCCACTGAAAAAGCATCATTGGTCTTTCAGATCATTTCAGAGGTACATACTTCAATTATCATGAGGTATGGACTTGAAAAGATAATTAGCTCATTCCCATAAGACTCATCTCTTCAGGCTGCACCTCCCCCCCCTACCTCACCACCATGATTAGCCTTGTATATTTATATATAGTAATATATAGATATTGTTGTGTTGTATTAGATATTATATTGTTGTACTCGGGGTAGGCGGCATGGATGGTGTAGTGGGTAGCACTGCCGCCTCACAGCAAGGAGGTCCTGGGCTCGAATCCCGGTCAGCCGGGGCCTCTCTGTGTGGAGTTGCATGTTCTCCCCGTGTTCATGTGGGTTTCCTCTGGGTACTCCGGTTTCCTCCCACAGTCAAAAGACACGCAGGTTAGGCTGATTGGAGAGTCTAAATTGCTCATCGGTATGAGTGTGTGAGTGTGTGGGTGTGTGGGTGTATGAGTGTGAGTGAATGTTGTGTGTGTCCTGCAATGGACTGGCGACCTGTCCAGGGTGTATTCCTGCCTTTGACCCAATTTATGCCCGCGATCCTGTTCAGGATAAGTGGGTTAAGATAATGGATGGATGGATGTACTTGGGGTATTCTTGCTGCCAACTGTGGTATGCTATTTCAGAAGTTGATGTATTCTTCAAGGGTTCCAACTGTATCTGTATGGTCACGCTTGGACTAGGAACCGCACTGTCCTCTAGGGTCTGTCCTCTTCACACTTGTTCCTGTGTTTGAACTGCACTTCATTGTACGTCGCTCTGGATAAGAGCGTCTGATAAATGACTTGTAATGTAATGTAATGTAATGCATAGTTTATTCAAAATGGCGTAAATTACATGTATACAATTACGTATATCTATAATCTGAACCAAGTAAAGTTCATATAATTCTTTCAGATTCTAAATAAGACGTGGTTGAAGATTGTTTTGAGGCATTTTCTTTTATCACCAATACCCAACAGGAATTTCAGATTTTTTGTTAAGAAAAAATTATTTATTATCAGGATCTAACAATGAGATTTGTGATGCTGTACCAGCCCCTAAAGCTTGTAACAAGAATACTTGGCTCAAAACACTTTCCTGGACATGGAGTAAAGGTTTGCAAAGTTTCATGGGATGACAATGTGCTGAGAAAAATGTTCCTGTCCTGTAATATCATCCAAAATCAGGTTTTGAGAAAATCGACTCCGAAGATAGAAATGGTAAATAACTATACTGATTTCAGTATATTTTATTTTTTATTAGATTATTTCAGTGGAACAGAACGGTGACAGTGTTGGTAACCACATATTCCTACAGTAGTACACAGAGGAGCATCTCTGAACTCAGAACACATCAAATTTTGAAGTGGGTGGGCTATATCAGCAGAAGACCCATGGTTATGAACGACAGCTAAAAACAGGAAACTGAGGCTGCAGTAAGGCTCACCAAAACAGGACAGTTGAAGATCGAAATAGTGTTGCCTGCAATCTCAATTTCTGCTGCGACATGCAGATGGTAGACTCAGAATTTGGCGTAAACAAGTAGTGTAAATTCGTGACAGGTCACGTTCATGAACTTGAAGTAATATATAGCTTAATTTTTTTCGTAATCGAATTAAGCTAATTGTAATAATATCCCGTCTGCTAAATGACAAATTTGTAAAGACAGAAGTCCCATGCTAGCCAATTGAGACACTGGCGGGGGAAGTTCCCGTGACGTCGTTTCCAGGAAAACATAACCTATTCCCCATTCACTTTTGAACATATCATTCCGCGAGTATCGCGATCGTTCAGTTTTATGCCTCGAAGTGTAACATGGGAAGATTGTAGACGTACGGAACTCTCTGTGCTTATATTGAACGTCATGCGAGTGACTGATGTAGGCCGCTAACGCTCAGCCCAAAAACTGGAGAAAAATAGGCTTAGACCATAGAATGTAGAAAGAATAGGCTGAGACCAACAAAGAATAATGGTAGAAATAAATATGAAAAACGTTATCAATGGACTTAGTTGCTTATCAGGACAGGAGTGGGGAGCAAATAGAACATTTCTGCTAAATATTCTGGCCCCTCATGAGACCAGTCCTAGAATATGGATGCATTGCATATGCCCACAGCAAATACACACCTTAAGAAATTAGATGATTAACAAGCTCTAGCTCTTAAAATATGCAGTGATTCGTTTAAAAAATCCCCAGTAACAGCAATGCGGATGGAAATGAGTGAAATGCCTCTAAGAATGAGGAGATTCAACCTAATGCTTGTGTATTTGGTTAATCTGCAAGGGTACAGAAACTGTCATCCTACTATGGCTGTTTTAAAGGAATGCTGGGAACATAATTCCAAAATGGATCAGAGCTATGGATGTGAATACCCTCAAATTAAAGGTGACAGTCTGAACTTTAACCTGTAACTCATTGTTTTGTTTCAATTCTAATGTGCTGGAGTACAGAGCCAAAAAATAGAAATTGTACTGCTGTTCAAATACTCATGGAATGCACTGTATACCCCTGATCTGCAATCATTCTAGCCTGACATAATTCTGGATTGAAGAGAACAGAATAAACAGTCTAGTAATGGGTTCTAACAGCCTCTCAGCATTTTATAGTCTCAGATCTGGCAAATCCTCATGCAGGGGGCCCAAATGTTTCCCAAATTTGTTCATTTTTTCTGGGCACTAGTGTGCTTCATCATAAACTTGTGCTTGTGTGGACACAGTTGGCGATTTCCAACAGTAGAACAAATACTCAGTTAGCACTTTATTAGGTATTTATTAGACTTATTTTTTACTGCTGTAGCCTGTCAACTTAGAGTTATGATGTGTTGTGTGTTCAGAGATTCTCTTCGGCATACCACTGTTATAATGTGTGGTTATTTGCGTTACTGGCACCTTCCTGTCTGCAGAACTGCTGCTCATTGGATTTTTCTTTTTCTTTTTTTGCACCATTCTTTGCAAACTCAAACCACCCTGTCTGCCACCAACAATCATCATTAGTCACTTAGATGACATTTTTTCCCTATTCCAATAGTTGGTGTGAACATTAACTGAACTGCTGCTTGCACTGCTGTCGCACAATTGGCTGATTAGATAATCACATGAATGTATTTATGTATATTATACTATTAGTATAGTATATATATATTTTTTAAATGTGCTCATTCAAAAAAACTATTGAGAGTATACTGAAGTTGAGTAGAAACACAGCAAAAAAACTCAATCTTCACTGAATCAACAAAGTTTATTTGAACTCTGCATCAAACACTGCATTGTCAGCGAACCCCCCGAAATTCAAGAGGTTTTATTTTATATAAGTTGGTATAATGAAGTAAAAATGTTCTTAATAAAGTGCTCGGTGAGTGTAGTTCTCGATTAAAAGGTGCAAATCTACTGCTCCACACTCCAGCCCAATTGGTAGTGGTAATGCACCAAGAAGCTGGTTTTAAAACTGGCACTGAAGAAGAAGAAGAAGAAGGCAGCAAGCAGCTACATTGTTCACTATCCCATGACCTATGTTGTAAGAATATCTGTGGTTGATTTAATTTTTAGTCACCACTTTGGTTGCAAGATAATGTGCTTCATCCTCAGAGATACAGTTGCGACATATTGCCTAATTATAGGTAGGTCTGTATCACAATATTTACGTTACATCAAAGTATGCATTTAGGACATATACATATATATATATATATATATATATATATATATATATATATATATAGGAGTATAGTGCCAACATTTATTTTTTATTATACATTTGATAAAACAACTGAATATCACAAACCATTGAATGCACGGCAGGGACTTAATTTTGAATTAGCAATTAACAAACTGCTAAATTAAGCAATTGACATGGATATAAATACACACGTTTTGTCAAATATTTAAATGATCATTTCCTGGAATAAAAGAAAATGTTAATTGGTTCGGCTTGAAAAAAATCGCCATTTCAGTGTATATAGACTGCGTCATGTGAATTGTAACAAACGGCACCGCTGTAATTGTAGTCTTGTTTTAGCAGCTACTGCAGGATGCCGTGTTACCGGCCCTTGGCCTGGGTCTTCTGCCGGGACCTCAGGTGCTGGTGAATAACCTGCAGGGCGTTGTGCTGCTTATGCTCAGACGCGACGTCGCTGGCCGTCTCCTGCCAGTGTGACCGGAGCGAGGGGTCGGCCCCGCCCTCCAGCAGGACACGCAGCGTCTCGCAGTGGCCCTTCTCCGAGGCTAAGTGGAGGGCCGTCCTTCCCAGGCGCTCGGCCGTGTCTATCTCGGCCCCGTAGTACAGCAGGAGCTTGGCCGCCTCCGTGTTGCCCCGCAGGGCCGAGTAGTGGAGAGGGGTCATCTGCAGGCGGTCCTGCGCGTTGAGGGCGGCCCCGCTCAGGATCAGCAGGTGCACGACGGTGCGTGAGCCAGCGCCCGCCGCCAGGTGCAGAGGGGCAGTGCGGTCCGAGTCCACAGCATCCACCTCAGCGCCTCCCGCCAGCAGCAGCTGAAGAACCTTGGGGAGAGACCAAACAGCATTAAGAAGACAGGAAATCAGCACTGTGCTGCATCCTGCCTGGCGCCATCTGTTCCCCTCTCCCCATCTTTTCCTCTGCGCAGTCAGAAATCTGTTATACGCTGTAGGCATGGCGTAGAGAAAGTATGTCTTTTTCTGGATGATGTGTCAGTTTCTGTGATTTTGTAGTTATAGTTATCTGTCAAATATCTTTCTAGTTTGTCTCTGTGGGGAAATGCTCACATGATACACACATACTGTATATTACACATTTGCTGGACAGTTGACAGCATGTCCTGGAAAGCAGTTCAAAGCCAGTTGTAGTCTGCAGTAGTCATGTCATTTCAGTTGAGTGAAGGATCTCAAATGGTAACCACTGGCTAACCATCATTTGGAGTGCAGATTACACTACTTCCTGCCCTGCCATAAATGTATTTATGTATATTATATTGTTAGTATAGTATATTGTTTTTTTAAAAATGTGCTCAGTCAAAAAAACTATTGAGAGTATACTGAAGTTGAGTAGAAAAAACTCAATCTTCACTGAATCAACAAAGTTTATTTGAACTCTGCATCAAAAGGTTTTATTTTAGCTCCAGTATTTGAATTCTGAGCTCAGATGAAATAAAACTTGTGGTGCATATGGTCTCTAAAGAGGTGGTCACAAGGAAGAAAGAAGAGAAAATAAATCCTATGTCTATTTTAAAAGAAGACTATGGGATCACCTTAAATGTGCTCAACTGGATTTGCTGATAATTGGGTGCTGAATCCCCGAAAATATAATGAAGAAATGCACTATATTTCCTGTACATGTTAGCACACCGGCAACTCCCAACACATTTGTGCTTTGCGTGATTCATACATTCACAAATTAAATTTTCATAGTTAGTTTTTTTCCGGAGAGTGCTGTCCGTGTTTTCTCTTCATCACCTTCTTGTTGCCGGAGGCTGCGCAGATGTGCAGGGCCGTCCTCCCATCCTGGCTCCTGGCGTTAGCGCTGGCGCCGCGGCGCAGCAGCAGCCCCACGCTGCCCTCGTTCCCGCCCAGCACGGCCAGCTGCAGGGGGCTCATGTCCCTGCCCTCGTCCCCGTCCGCCGTCACCCCGCGGCCCAGCAGGAGCTCCACCATCTCCCCCCAGCCGCTGAACACCGCCCAGTGCAGCGGGGTCCACTTGTGGATGTCCCTGGAGTCCGCCTGGGCGTGGAACCTCAGCAGGACCCGCGCGGCGTCCAGGTGCCCGTTGGCCGCGGCCAGGTGCAGTGCGGTCTGGCCGGAGCAGGTGCGCATCTCGTGGGAGGCCCCCTGCTGCAGGAGGTACTCGGCCGTCTGCGCGTGCCCGTTCCAGCAGGCGCGGTGGAGGGGCGTGCAGTTGAAGAAGTCCCTGCCGTTGATTTCTGTGCCCTTCCGGACCAAGAACTTAACCACATGGAGGTGGCCGCCAAACGCAGCGTGGTGTACGGCCGTCCAGCCCTGGGGGTCCCTGCGGACATGACCAACAGATGGACTGAGAAGACGCCGGGTTCTCCGCCCTCTTAAAGTGTTATCTGTGTCCTCTTTGTCCAATATCACTACATGCTCAAAATAACCTTGACTTTGTTTTACATCCCATTTAGTATGTATAGCAAGATAAGATAAGATAAGATAAGATAATTTTAAAGGAGATGCCATTCAAAACATATCATTGAATCTCACAAGAGCAAGAACATCATTGTGGTATAAACTATGCTAATCAGCTTCATTGAGTTCACTGGTTATGTACTGGTGCATGGAAGCCTGCAAATGTAAGTGTCTGAGTAGTCATGGAAACCATATTCTCTGTAAGAAGATAAATTTAGAAAACCACAGACAATGTCTGATGTAATTGATTCTGGCCATGTGAAGCCTGTTGATTTTAATTTTTTAAATGATAATGGTTAATGGACTGCATTTTTATATAACTTCTATCCAAAGTGCTTTAAAATTGATCCCTCGTATTTACCCATTCACACACACACTCACACACCAACTACTACTGGCTGCCATGCAAGGCACCAACCTGCTTGTCGGGAGCAATTGGGGTTAGGAGTGCCACAGAATAGCAAAATTCAGGAATAAGTTACTTTGGCCAAAATTGTCATATTTTGTATTTGTTGATATTTGCTAAACCCAGGTATGTGCTTATTTCCATCGATCAATTCAAGCCTAGTATGTGCTCAAGATCTGCATCCACAGTAATGCTACAGAACAGCAGGCTGATTAAACCGACACAGGATCATACAGTATGTCAAAGAGCATGTCAAAGAGAGTGAAGGCTTACTCTAGAGTTCAGAAGGCAGTGACACAGATCTAACTGAATGGGGGGATATAGACTACCTCCAGGTCTGAGCTGTGGAAGGGCACTCACTGGCAGTCTGCCGGCACGGGCAGTTGGAGGAGGGCTTTGACCTGGTCCAGACAGCCGTTCCAGGCGGCGTGGTGCAGTCTGCGCTCGTCCAGGGGCGAGTGCTGGTGCCCCGGGGGCAGGCGGGGCCAGCGCTGCAGCTGCCAACGCTTCAGCCCGGCTGCGCGCCGGATCTTCTTCTCGGCCGCGTACAGCGACACGGAGTCGTGCAGCTCCATCCAGGCCCACAGGATCTCTGGAGGGACACGCATGGCCAGGCTCTGGAAGCACAGAGATAGAGACAGGGACACTAAGGTACAGAGACACTTAAGGACAGGGACACAAAGGGACAGGTTCACTGAGGGACTGGGCAGATCCACAGCACTGGGCCAGGCAGGAGGGACTCTGTTGCCCCGGTGCATTGAGGGCTGCCCAAGTTGCTGTTTATTTTGGCTATTCAGATTGGCAGCTGCTGCCTAGTATGGATTTCTTATGAATGGAGTCTGATATTTTATTGCGCCTATTTTTACTTATATTTGAGGGGGCTTCCAGGTTTTACTCAGTGCAGAAGTCAAGCTTAGTGAGATAGCCAGCTTTGTGAAATAATTTTGTCATTAAGTTAAATTTATTGTTTTATTCTTGTGAGCTGATTATGGCAGAAACAGGATTACTATTTTCATCAGAATGCAAGTGAATTTCTTTAAAACACAGATTTAGAAAGATCCTGCATTCTAAAAGCGTAATATTCCATTGGCCACAGCTGATTTCTAGCTATTCTTTAAGTCAATCCAAGTAATATTGTGTGCAACCACTATCCAACTTTTGTTTTTGTGTGTTGTGTTCTATAACCTATACCTAGGGTTGGGCTGAACGACTAGCTAGCTTAGCTACTTTTTCAAGTAGCCTTCCGTGTGTAACTATTTCCATGAAATAGAAATCAAGTAGAATTGCACCTGTATAATGGCATAAAAGTAAAATCGTTAGACTAGAATTATTACTGGACAGAGCGGGAGGGCGGTCAAGAAATAATAATGCCTGTAATTAATGCAAAGATCACACAATATGGATGTAAATTCAGAGCTAACAGTTTGCACTGTAAGCTCATATACATTGTCTCATTTAATTCATTCAGTACACACTGTGCCCTGAATAAAATCTACCCCCCTAAAATCTGTGACCCCAATCAGAGCAGTCTAGAGCTGGAGTTCAAAAGATACCTCTGTAATGGGAGAGGTTCATTTGAAAAATGAGGATGGTCTCTAGAGCTGGAAGGCTCCTTCAAAAAGTTAAAGGTGATATGCAGATAGGGTGTTGAAAAATGTTTCAACTTTGTAATCATCTTAGTACATTCAGTTTCCTTGGATTGTAACTGTGTTATATAATTGCATATACTAGGCATTCTCGATTATTTCTTCACTTGAAGAACTAAAGCTTGAAAAGCGCTGGCATGAAAGAGTAAATTTGATGCCAACCCAGAACATGGTGTACCTATTTGCATTCAGTGAAGAGAGAGAGTGATATGAATAGATCCAAACCGACAGAAGTTGATTGTGTTAAGCAGACAGATGGAGAAAAAAAGACTAGTTTCATAACAATCGAGCACATTATGTACGTGACTGCCCCCTTTCCTCAAACCCCACCTGCTTTATCAGCCATTGTGGAATGTGAGCATTGCATGGGCGTCCTCACACAATCAGCAGGACCATTTACCTGCTTACATTTGTGTTCAATGGTCATCTATGATGAAGCAGGCAGAGTGTCTACCCTCTTCATCTTTAGGCTAGCAGCAGCTCATAACCGGAGCGGCTTATATAACGTTTTTACAAACAGTCTATTTATACTGTAGATTACGCAGAGTTCTCAAGGGTGCGATGACTGTGCCCGCACCTAGGAAACAAACCTGCAAGCCCAGATTGTATCACAGAGGTAGGAGGTTTGTTTCCTGTTTTAGCTCATTGCAGAATCTGGCGGGGGCAATAATTTCCAGTACAATTCATGCAACAAGAACAATTTCAGCTGTCAAGTGCACAGCGGGCATATTAAGTACTTAAACCCTGGTTTTGCCATTCATATCTTTAAGGACAAAAATAACACGAAAAATGAAAATTTAAAGCAGAGGTTTTTGTTTAATTGACATGTATATACCTACAAGCCTACCTCCTGAATATGTTACCTATCAGTTAGTGTGCATTCCATATTACTGTGTATTTTCCAGGTATTAACAGTTCTGAAGAATTTTACCCAGAAGGCTTTGCTCTCACCCCACTCTGGCAAGCTGAGCTGAGAGCAGTGGAATGGGGGCGTAAGAACTGTCAGGGCGTGCGATTGTGTGGGCGGACGCCTCTTGCTAATTCTCCTTTTGTATCCATCAGATTTCAGCTGCAGGAAATAACGCTTCACCACTGACATTTTTACCCGTTTGAAGACATGGGGTCAGGGTCTGTGAAGTTCACATGAATTTACTCATTATGACACAAGAAACCAATTGTGCATAAAGAGAATTAAAAAGAACCGGTAGGGGGGCGTTTTAACGTAGGACTTTATCATCTAATGTTGGCAGCTTTCTTGAACACACTTGGTTGATCAGTCAGTCAGGCAAAGTCACTTACAGGACAGTTCACATCTCGCACACCCTGCAGCACTTTCTTATGCTAGTTACTGTTCTAAATACTTGAGCATACCAATGAAGTTAAGGCATTCCACAAAATGACACTCAAAGTTACCTTGTGCTGTCTACTCGGTGAAGAAGCGCATTGCCCTCCAGAACTCGCCGAAAAGCGCCAGCTTCCTGTAATCCTTCAGCGCATTCTAACGTGAAATTCCAGTCCGTCCGCCTTCCCTTCATACCATGCTGAAAATGTTTCTCTTCCAACTGTGGTTGCCGTGGAGACAGGATTAAGAGAGGAGTGTGCGATATTGTGTGATGCTATTTACGGGGAGGGCAAGGGGGAACGTCAGCGTCTTAGAATGCCACAGTGCGCATGCCCCTACCACCTTTGGTGGCCATTCAGATTCTGTCACCCCCAGATGGCATCCTCACTACCCCACCCACACTGAGGTGGGCTTGTCTCAAACCCTCCCTCTCCTCAGATCCCACCTTGCTGAGTGTCACAGGGAACAGTTTTACTCCAACGTTCATTGCTCTGTTGATGCAGTCACTGCTCAATCGCCCTGTAATTATGTCGTAAGTAAAACAATGTTTAATAAGACATGGGTTCTACAATTGTAAATATATTTTGGCATTTCTAGTCCCAACACAAAGTAATTGGCAACAGGATAAATGTAGGCATTATGCTTCAGCCAAATATTGATTTGAATTTGATTTAGGCGATGTCTGCCTAAATTAGTGTCAAAAGAATTGTGCAAGCAATCTCCCTCCCACATTGCCTGGAATATTCTGTAGCTTTGCAGAAGAAGGAAATCCACAATGCTGGTGATTGTTTGCACATCATAGTCCACTAATCATTTAATGTGATCTTCCACATAAAATGTTCAGTCCAACTTTTTTTTGTTTCGATTGTACTTGAAATTCTCATCCAAGCAAACATGCCTTTCACAGATGGCTGCTGGCAGTGGGATAGCAGTAATGTTCTCTTATGAGATCAAATATGTCTACACAGCTTCAACATTGTTGAACTGTTTGAAAATAAGGGACTTCACATACTGAGATAATTTTATTTTTTTATCTCTGGTTACCACAGGACATATGTGTGTGAGAAAGAAATATACTCCACTTCAACCCATTTTCAGTTAGTTGGAAAGTTTTCTGTTTCCTTCTGGCTTTCAAAAAACAATATATACCCTATACTGAATATGTGTGTGTGTGTGTGTGTGTGTGTGTGTGTGTGTGTGTGTGTGTGTGTATACTGTTGCATCCAGGCCTCATATTTATTATTCACAAAGAACTTATCACATAGCTTATGTGTTTTCCCATTTTTAATGCCATAACTTTAAGTAATTTTCTTTACTGACAATGTACGATTTTGCTTCTTTTTAAAACCATGCCATGTATCCATTATTACACAGTTTATGTACCCTGGCCTAAGATAATTAACTTTATTTAAACGTGTTAACTAGGCTGTTCATCCAAAACCCAAAAAAGGACTTATGAATAGACACATTTCCCCATACACTCAGTTTAATGCATTTGATGAATTATTAATGAAATTTAACACAATTTACACACTTACATAAACAATTGCACAACTTGGTCAAATATTCAGTCACTCTGTATATCACAAACATTTTCCACAAGGGGGAGATATAAGCTTATACAGCACACTCTAAGTTCAGTACCACAAGGGGGCAGTAACACAAAGTAATCCCTGTCTGGATTGCAGTTCTCTTATGGTGGGCATTCATGCACATGCTCTTTTCCATCAATATTCATAGAACTACTGCGTAGTAGTTCACTAAATGAAGTCAGCCATGTGAACTGATTGTATACTTGCCCAGACCCTCTGCGTAACTGAAACTACAGTGATAACTATTATCTGTGTCCACCCCATCCCCTATGCATTTGTCATTTCTCCTTCCAAAAACCCCCAGTGCAGTCAAGGACAGAAATAGTTAAGGGACAGCTGCCTCCTTGTCAGAAAAGAAGGGAAACACAGCAATGATAATAAAGCTTGTGTGCAGTGTGGTCCTGAAGGCTGCTGGTTTGAGGTGCTGTGAACCACAATTACTTCAGCAGTGCTACAAAATACAGACGGGCATGATTCCAGAGACAGGCCAGGTCAGATGTTCCCTGATAGGAGTGGATCCAGGTCTGGACTAAAGGAATAAAGTTCTGGGCCTGAAATTGTGTCATGCTTGTTGTTGAAATCTTAGAGTTCTGAAGCAGCAGGATTCACTAACTTGTGGGAATTGTAAAATATCCATTGAGCATTGAACATGATTCATCATTGGATGCAGTTTGGATTTCTCCTGGGTGCTGTCTATGTTAACTGCTTTCATGATTGATATCGGGTCCTTTCTGTCGTTTGCATATTGTCAAATCTTTCATTTGGTTGTTTAGCTCACTCAGTTGATGACTAATACTGTCATAAAAGATTACAGAGAAGAGGTTATTAGAAGTGAACAGAATGCAGCAAACAAATCTCAAGGACTGAATGTGATTGGCAGTAGGGAATGAATTGAGTGAGCTGGATAAAGACTGCTTTGGGTGAATCACTCTTCACAATCTCCTGGATTTTTTGGACTGGAATACATCTAGCGGAGGGACTTAGTCTTAATGCAGTGACTTATTTGTAATGCTGGGTGGAGACCCTGACCATGTCAGTGCTTTATGTGAGCTGGAAGGCACAGGTGCCTGTGTGCGCGCCTCCCAAACTGTTGGAAGAAATAAATGACAAAGGAATAGAGAATTTCAAATAGGAGGAGAAAAGATAGACTGTTGGTAGTTATAACTTACAGAATAACAACAATGTAAAGGTATTTCCACAGCAAACCTTCCCATTTAAAAATATTTAAATGGAAATACAATGTGTTACAATCATTGCTGCCTTTTATTTATACATCTGTGAATGGGATCATACATACAGTATCACCTTGAAGACACAGAGACTTTATGGTTGAAAAGCTGGAAAATGTATCTAATATGTAATTTATCTACAATTTCTCTAATCTCTCTATAATTATGGAAGAATTGTAATACTTCTCATCTACTGTGTTCAATGCTGCTGGCAAAGGTACCAAAGTATGTTGGTATAAGCCATGGTAGATTGAATTACAATACCTAATGTAACAGTGAACCTGCAAGGTTACTACTGTAAAGCGTATAATCCTATAAGACCTCACCATGACAAAAGTGCTGTTTGTATTTGTGTTTTAACAATGAGCTCCACTCTTATTAGTACAGGCATTCACTGTATAATACCTATTCGGCAATAACTGACTGAAAAGATATAAACATTGTTAGAACAAAAAGCTTGTTAATGTGAAATGTGGAGTAATTAAGATGGAGTGTCACCCCATGGGTGTTCGTAAATAATGAGCAGTGGATGCGATTAGAAACACGTGCGGCCCCTTTCCGAAGTGCACAGTTTGTGTCGGTCTCAGGAATCCAAAGTAAAATGACTGTGCATAAATCCAGTGGGCACCAAAGTGAGAGAATCCAAAGAATGAAAATTGAAAAGGGCCAAGAGCACCATGGTGCCATTAAATATGTGTTTGTATGTACGTGTTTGCATGTGTGCGTGCGCAGACAGAGGATGTGTCAGCACGCTCTCTGTGGCACGCACTTTCACTAGCAGATGTGTCCTCTGCTACGCTAAAATTACACCATATGGGAAAAGCCAAGTGGAAAACCTCACTGGACAGTTTCTTTCACTTTTACTGTAAGCCAGAGTACTTTACACAATGACTACAGAATGTCTTCTTTTCAGAAGTGACTATTGCCTACCATGTCTGCACAGCTTCCAGGAACGTCTGTAAATATCAGTAGATTTTTACTATAGAGGAAAATTAAGAAAATAAACTTTCACAATAAAATGTTGAGTGTGAATTGAGTGTTAACCTCTAACAGAGTTCCAATGGATGGAATGTACTCTAGTAGTATAAAACATACTTTATATGAGTTGACTTAATAGTGGGCTTTTTGCGATGTTAAAATGTGGGGAGCGGGGGACATGTACAGCATATTCTTCATCATAATGTACGGTACTTTATGAATTCCCACCTGGTGTTTATGAGAAGCATGACTCGCATTTTATGGAGCCAGGAGTAGTTGGGTGAAGACACTGTTTGTTCCTTGGATTGTGAGGGGCAAAGAATCCAGGCTCTGAGAGCTGGTTGTGCTTAGTTTAGGCTTGAAGTGATTATGGCCCTCTAATGATAATTCTCATTTAAAGTGCCTCACTGACCATAACATGACTGACAATCCCAAGCAGCTCACCCTGTCTGTTTACAGATTTAAATCACTTTTCGTTATGGATAGCTTTGGCCTCAGAATAACATAGATATAATGGCTGCCATAATGCTTAACATATGTTAACAATACCAATGACCAGCATAAGCATATCTCAAATTAACCATGATACTAAAACCCTTTTGGTCCTCTGCTGACAAAACAATTTTCATGTAATTGATTGGCCCATTAAAATCTATGGTATATACAGATTTACACATAATTCTTTTTTCAGAACACTTCTGTCTCAAATTAACTCAGATGAACACACACTGAGACTCAGAATCCCTGAGCTCACTTTGACTTGTAGTATGTATTTCAGTAGGAGCAGGTTTTGATTCCATGTGAAGCTAAGTGGTGTAGAGCACAACAAAACAATTGATATCACATGAAGGACATTACTGTTATTAATTATATGCCTTCATTCTAACAACATATTTGGAAATAGACCATTTCATGCTGTTTTAAATGGAGATTGTGCATTATCTCATTGTCGTCTGCTGAG
Source organism: Conger conger (assembly GCF_963514075.1). NCBI lineage: Eukaryota > Metazoa > Chordata > Actinopteri > Anguilliformes > Congridae > Conger > Conger conger. Next base: position 27,030,663 of record NC_083772.1, on the reverse strand, counting down.
AACAATTTACTAGTTCATTACTATGTTTATAAAATACTGAAAACCTGTATCCTGTTATGGTAAAAGTCTGATCTAAGGGTCTATGCATTTTTAGAGAGCAAACTTTGCTCAGCGACATCATCAGTACCCTTGCCCGACCATGCAGAAAACGTATTGTCATATAATAACAATAAGTTATTGTTATTGTCATTGTCATATTCTCAATAATAATTCTCCACTACAGCAAACAAAACCAATGGACTATAAAGAACAACATGGACCATGACAGGAGAAGGCAAGACAATAAATATAAGTAGTTTTAAGTCAACAGGCTGTCCTTAAAAGGTTTGTTTTAACCACTTACCAAAAAAGACTCTAACTTCATTTTGGGCACTGAATTTGAAAGCACCATCACTTGGAAAGGCCTCAACTATGTGTCATTTTGAAATTTTTGAAATTTTTGAAATATAATTTGGGGGGAATTGACATGAATTATCACCAACGTGTACTACCCCATGAAAGTGGCAAATCGTTCTTGGGAAGCTTGTGTGTGGTTAGCTGTCTAAAAGGGAACCACTTTCAGCTTTCAGCTTGAATCGGGCTCAGGGCTGTAGGAAGGGGGAGCAGGTAAAATTATGGACAAATCGGCAGTCTGTGTATATTTTTCAAGCAGCCCTGTTTATTGGTTTAAGTGCGTTCCCCAAGGGTTTGGTGGGTCTGGAGCCCAAGAGCCTGCCACTCTTCCCCCACGTGCTGGTGGTTTCCACTGGACCGGTGATGCGGCCCTGTCAGTACCTACTGAGGCCTACACGCTCAACCAGGCGTGGATATCCACTGGCAGGCAGAGGTGAATGCATGAGTGGGCAGGTAGTACACCCATCAGGGAGAGGCTGAGGCTGGCACTGGATCAGGGGCTTGGGTTTCAGAGGGACGAGTGGCACCAGGAGCACTGCCCCGCTTCGTGTTGGATGCCAGAAACGCCAGACATTTTCATGTGTCTTCCCTCCTCTATTCTTCCCACCAGCTCCATCAGAATGCTAGCCCTTGCCAGGTCTTCAGAGCTGAAAGTTGCCGGATCGCCTCCTGAGTGAGTTTTTATTAAGAAGTCATTTAGAGGCTGAAGTCTATTCGGAGGGAACTTGAGCTTATTGTCAGCATGCTTTCAATATCTCTCAGCACAGTGGTATGTGGAACATGCTTGTTTTTGTCTTTCTCTACAGGGAGTTTAGTGTGACCTTTGGCATGGCAACACACTTGGTTCTTGGAAGCTTCTTGAAATATGTCTGTTTCTTGGTATCACTTTGCCTGGATGTCTATTAATATGAGAAGGTATTTGTGATGTAAATGACACAGAGGGAGACAGGACATCCACTGTGAGATACAAGAATGACCTGTGCCAGTGGTCTTAACCATCCATGGTCCTACGGATCTTCTTTGATCTAAACCCTTTATTTTGCAACTGATTCAGGAACGGAGCTGGGGTGTCAGTTTGCAGGATGCAGCTGAAGGTGTTGTCGTATTTGAGATGTGAGGAGAGAGAGACCTACAGTACCATATCACCACTGGAAGGCCAAACGTATTCTCTTGAGCCATTAGCAATCAGACTGCAATGAAGTGTTTATGGTGGTATTTTATTGTCAGAATACTGTGTCCTTCAAATAAAGAATCAACCCATTTGTTGTGAGACGGGTGTCGGGGTGGGCTGGTGAATAGAGAGATGGGACTAATCGATCAGGGTAGGGACAAATACAGGACTGGGGGAATACCACCACTCACTATGATCGCAGTGGAATGGACACAGCAGAATGATATCAGTGCATTTGTAGAGAGCCCTCCAAACTTATTCACACCCATAGCTGTTATGGAGAACCTTTGGCAGGGAACACGTCTGACACAATGCTGAAAAATGCCTGGTTTGTCAAATTTCCTCTTCGGACTTCAGCAGGTCTCCAGGTCTCCTTACGATCACATTGCTCTAAATCAAAGATACAGTTTTTTAACAATGTATGGCTGGGTTCCCACTGACAAGTGGCTTGACACCATCAACAAATGGACCTGATTACTGTTTAGAGAGTTGGAGTAAAGGAGGCACAGGGCCAGGCAGAAGGAGCTGTGTGTTATGGCCCACCACAGCTAATCAGGGCTGAAGGTACAAATATTCAGTACTGTTTGGCACCATTTCCACCATACTAGCTTAAGCACAGATGAAAGTACTCTGCTCAAATATCTAGCGCTATTTTAACTAAACTGTTGCACTGTATTGTTTCTACATGTAGCATTGAAAAATCACATATTTGTGGTGTGTAGAATATCTCATTTGACTGCTCTCTAGAACCACATATCTTGTGTTCATTTTTAACCAAATGCAACAAATGTTTCGTTTACATCCTACCATTGTGGAAATTCATTAGAGCTCAGACAAACCTATGAACAAACCCCAAAATCATGCAGGTGAGTGGTTATAGAATGGAAACAGTGCAGCACACGGTAGCTGTCATTAATGTATACAGTATACATGTGTGCTGTGGTTTCATAGCCAAGTAAAGAGAGAACACAGCATTTTTCCAATGTGTTTAATTTTTTCTAGAAATTCCCAATAGATGCAGTGAAACCAGAACCAAAGCAAAAGTATAAATCAATACTACAAAGATAAAAATCACATTTAAAACAAAATTTTCTTTTACAAAAACAACCATTAAAGAAAATTACAGCTGCAAAAAATGTTATAGAATTTTGGAACAGTCATTTGACTACACTGGTCTGTATGCTAACAGTTTTTCAAGTTTGGTTAAAGTTACAACATGCCTGTAGCTTGAAAAAATAAATACTGACCTGAAAAAAAACAGAAGAAACATGGTTTTAAAAACAATTCATTAAAAGTGGATGTGCAGTAACTACAGTTAAATAATTTGTTAAACTATGATTTATCTATTCTTAAAATCAATGATATAAAGTCTCAATACTTTAAAAAAAAGATCCATATTTGAAGTGATTTTCACCCATTGTTATGTTAGACTCCACTTTTGAGCTTATGTGTACCATTGTGTGCATATGAGGACGGGTCACCCTGATGTGAACTAGCTCTCAGGTCTGCTTTAGTTGATTTGAGAACGACCACATAATGTCCCATTTTACTGAGCAGCAAAGAAAAAAATGTTTTTAGAAAATGAAATTTGGTAATGTCAAACTCAGAGGCAACCCTAATATGAAGTGTCATTACAGATGGAGTATAATTGGACAGATATATTATATTTACACAGCTGCCTATGCATGCGATTTATTTAAAAAAAGCCTTTGGCTCTATATGAACCTCAGAGGGTCTGAAATCATTTGGAGAAACAAGACATTGAGTCTGGGACAGTACTCCAGCATTATGACCCAAGACAGCCTCAGAAAAGCACACAGAATCCTCACAGTGTGGTTAAATAGTGTGGCAGCACATATAGGGCACAATTGACACTGTCCTGCGTAGCAGTAAGAGCCCTGGACTCTAGACCAGGAGCTTTGGGATCAAATCTCAGATGAGATACTGTTGTTGCACCCTTGGGTGATGCACTTTCTCTTCAATAGCCGCAGTAAAAATCCTACTGTGGAAATGAGCCACAAAATGTATACAAAACAAAACAAATGAAATAATTTTTTACGTCACCCTGGATAAGGGTGTCTGGTGAGTAAACAAATAATATCATGTTGTGAAAATGTTCTTGCCCTTGCTTGAAGCTCTCTGTCACCATAACCAAATAGCTGTGTAGGGTTTGTATATTCAAAGGGGTTCTTTGGTTACTGGAAGCTTCAGCATGAGGATTACTTAATATTAGACTCATTAATGGGAATGCAATAGAGGAAATCGATTTTTAAAGTCTAGTTAAGGTTTCTGTTCTAACTGTGACATTTCATTACAGTATATAACTGTGTAGGCCACCCATATACACTAACTACACAGTCTATGGTTTATAACAACCATGTAGTAGAGGATAATGCCTTGCGAAAATTTAATTACATGTTTATTTCAATGCTCTACAGTCTTAAATTATAATTAACAGTTTTAATAAAGCAAGAGGAGATTTAATATCCTCTTTTGGTTCATAAAAATGTATACTGCCTTTGAATTTAAAAATTATGTTAAAGTTCATGTATATAGTACAAATATTATTGGAGCTATCCATCATGGGCTAACTGCTTCACTGCAAATCCCCACTATCGCAAAACATAAAATAAAGCAGTCTGACACAGTTCTTTTCTTTGATGGAAACTCAAGAAAAAACTCTTACTTTGCCAGTAAACATGTTTTTCTGTTGAGAAGCATTCCCAAAAGAATAGGAGGTTACGAAATATTGATCAGAATAATAAAGAAAATTCTGCTTTTCACCATTCCATGGTCCTTGGTGATTTCCACAAGATCCCTCTTGTATGATAAATTACAGTTAATACCAGCAGACCTGGCAAGCTTTTGTTGAATGGAAAAATATATATCACAGCTTTTCCAGTGTTCAATCAAGAAAATATATATACTGGCTTGCTTGAAACTGTGCTAAGCTGAAAGAGATATCATTCCCTCTTCAGTATTTGCAGATCTCAGACAGACTGAGATAGTGTGTGCTCTTGGTGTCCCACACTACTTGTTGCTGGGCATATCATACATTTTTCTGAGACCAGTATTGCTCTGAAATGGCAAAACAGGAATGCCTCTTTTGTTCATCTTCTTTTTTCAGTTTCCAGGCCTGGCAGCAGTGCAATAGCTGACTCATAGGTGTTATGGTCTTAAAGTCAGGGCATTGTGGTCCATCTCACTGGGTGAAACTCCTTTGAATCACAGCTTTTGTTTGGTTGTGTAAAATCTATCACAGGAAAGCTGAGTCTTTGCAGAGCCACAGATATAGGTGGAATTTCATATGATGGGGGTGAGTGGCACTTGGGTCACAAGCAGGCAGGGAACTCACAGTTTGAGGGGTGGGGGTGCACAGGTAAGCTCATTCACAGGCAGGCAGGGAACTCACAGTTTTTGGGGTGGGGGTGCCCAGGTAAGCTGGGTCACAGGCAGGCAGGGAACTCACAGTGCACAGGTGAGCTGGGTCACAGGTAGGTGGTGGCCTCCCGGTTCTCCCTCTCTTTGGCCTGCGCCATGGCCACATTGATGTACTGCAGCCATTCCTCGGCGTGCTTCTCGTCCTGCGCCTTGAGGACGTAGGTCTTGCTGTCAGTGAAGATCTCGAAGGCCCGCGGCAGGCTGCGGTCACGCCTCTTCTTGGCCACCACCTTCACGCTCTGCACCTTGCTCAGCTCGATGGGGCTGTCATCCAGCTCTTCCTTCTGCAGGGGGAGGAGGGCATGGGGCGGTTACAGGAGGACTGGAGGTACTGAGGCTGCATGGCTTGATGGTGTTTTTCTAAGTAAGACATGCTCTTAAACACAGTTAGAATAAATGCCTGTGAGATGCTACACAAACTGAACCATCTGCATTGAAGTCATATCCATCTACTCTTATGGTATCTGATGGCTTGGAACTATTTGCCTGATGGCTTGCAACTATTTTCATTTTGAAATTTAAGTCCTTTGACCCTAGCCAATACTTTACCAGGTCTCCAATGACCAAACTGTATCCGTGCCCATGCGGGCCGTTAGTTCGGGCTTGTTATACTATCCGCTTGTATTGAGATTGGCTACAGAAGAGTCGGAAGACGCCAAGGCCTTGCCACAGGAGGGGGGTTTAAAGGAGCGGGGAGGGGCAGTACATGTCGGTGGGAATGGGAAGGGGGGGGGTGGGTCTAGCTGAAACTACACATGCAGGCTTTGGTGACATGCCAAACAGCCCTGAAGGTAGACTGGCGCAGACCACTGTCTGGTCTCAATTATACAGAGTGCCCAAAAAAATACGAAGGGCTCGGAAACCATGGGAGCCAGAGCGAGGCTGTCCTCCGGCCCACGGAGCTGAGGGGCAGCAGGAAGATTAAAGCTCGGCCACATCAGGAGCCAATCCAGCACAAAGGAAGGAAAAATGTCGGCAAGTCACCCCGGCAGAGGGAGAGGGACGCTTGGCTAAGTACAGGACTGAGAGATGTACTGGGTTCTATTGCCTGTGGTGGGAGCACAGGGGAGCCCTTTGGTTTTGGTGGTCGAACCCGGTAATTCTTATTTCATCTCCCTTAAGTCAAAAGAATGTGAAACCCTCAATCCATAAAATCTCTCATCTTGTTGACCAATGCACAGTTCTCAGAAGATTGGTTCACTTCCTTCTCTAAAAATTGTTTAAAAAACAGACTTTGTTTAACAACGACGACCCTTTGTTCTGCTATGCAGAATTACCATAATTACCCTCTCTGGCATTTTAAAAATAGACATGGCAGTTCTTAGACTGTACAATAAAATAGCAAAATATATCTAATTTCCTTGTGTGGTCAGCCATGAATGAAGAAATTGTTATTACACTGTCTTGAAAGTTTTGCTGTGTTTGGCAAGGTATCAGGGGCTTGCTGCCTAGCTAAACTCAACTTAGTCTGTTTTCTCCCAGGTGTTTTGATAGAACAATGGTTTTTGATTTGGATGTTAAATGACCTCAGATCAAATTTGTAATAAGTCGCTATCAATGTCATCAGTTACATATACAATGCTGATTCATGACTGTTTTTTTTTGTTGCTGCTTTTGGGTGTTGATTTTATCCTAGTTTTTAATATACTTTTTCATATACTTTCTGCAATTGAATTTTCGCCTCAGGAATTCCCCGAAGATCGTTACTGGGACCAACATTATTGCCTTTAACTGCAGTGAGTCCCCTGGAGGGAAATCAAAGCGTATTGGGAGATGAGGTTTATATTATTCCACAGACACTCACCCTGAGTCAATTACAAAGAGGCACAGTCATACATATACATACACTACAGTGTATATGTACTGTATGTACAGGGCGTTGTTGGAGACAAGGGTTGAAAACACTTTCTTTAATAGGCTCCTCAGAGTGCAAAATGTATACCTACTGATTTTCCTTTACGGAAGAGGAGCTGGTTGCCAGCCAAGGTGAAGTAACGTGTTTTCCAGCGTTTGATAAACTTCCACCGCACCTGTTTCTCCTTCAGCTTGCCCTCGATTAATGGTTGGCCATCTTGATTCACAACTGAAAATAAGACACATTTATTTTTCCCAAATGACAAAAAACTGGCATTTGTGCATAACGAAGACAATACAAGTACTGTTCATTCCTTCAAAGAGAATGGCAACCTAAATGTATTCACTGACACACAAGAAGACATGCCTGACACATCAAAGTGACACGGCTGTAGCCCCCCCACTGCCTCTGCCACAGGGAGCAGAGAGGAACTGAGTCATTGAGTACCCTGTGCTGATGCTTCCTGTCCACCCACGCCCACCCCTGAACCCCTGCCACCTCCATCTCCCCAAGCTCTCAAACCCCCCTCTGCTGAAACAAAACATCACCTTGCAGCCCACGGAAAAGAGTTAATGTCCAACATGGAACTGCAAGAAAAGGACCAAATTTCCGCCGTGTTTGCTTAATTTACTACCCCAGTGAGACGCAGAGTGCAATGCAGTGTGTCTGTCACTTCCGATTTGGGATAATCGGCCCCCTGTTACCTTTTTCATTTCGGTTGAGTGTACTGGGTCCACTTCTGGATGCAGTTTGCCTTCTGGACAGTTCTGGCACGAACTGGTGCCAAATAAACAGGAAAAGAGAGACTGGCTCTTCCAAAATACTGAATAGTGAGCCATTGTCCTTGCTGAAGTCTCATCATCTACTGCCGTTTCATCTACTGAGAATAACTATAAAACGGCCCTATCCATCTGTTCATAACTGCTGCCAGTTGACGATTATTGCAAAGCTGCATTATCTATTTCTTACTGTGAACTGGATTGTACAGCAGTACTTAATAACATTAGTCAAAGGCCTGTCACATTCAAGCAATCAACTATTCCAATGGGCCTCAGTAAAACAAACCCTCACAGCATTTTGTGTAAGGCCCAAAAATGACAATAGTAGTGTACTAGTAACACTTTATATTCACAAGAGTTTCATAACGCCTTTATAAGCACAGCATTATTCATTTATAAATCACTTATAAACAGTGACTGTGCTTCATACTGCTTACCAGTGACAATGTACATATTATGTAATCACTTAAGACCATATGAAATAATAGCACATCATCCTATGTCAGCAGTCAGAAAGCATAACATTTGCTAATAATAAATACTGTATATATTAGTGGTAATGCCATGACAATGATGGTGTAGTATGCTTTATGAAGGCTTTATGTGATTACAGTGACCTACTGTATGAATTTCAACACACTGCCACAATGTTAAAAGCACTGCATTGTGGAGACTGCTGGAGCAAGTTTCAGACGGCCACAAGGTCAAACTCACAATGAGACAGCCCAGGATTTCTGCCCCTCATACCCCTCTGTCGGTTAGTTATGACCGGTAGCCTTTGTCTCGTGTGAAAATGGCCTTTGACGCCATTCATGTGAGTGCATACCAGAAAAAAAAGCAGTCCAAGTCAGTGTGAAAACTTGGAGCTTATGTGCCGTACACAGCAGGGCTGGAGGAATTTTGGGCCGGGCAGGGCTACATGTGCGGACCCATCCCCTGGCTTCCACAGGCGCAGACGGGCTACAGCACTCATGTGGGGGGGTGCACGCCAAGGCCCCGCGGGGGGCGCCAGCACAAAGCTATTAACAGCAAAACTAACGGCAAGCGCAATCTTCTACACATGACATCATTTACTCGCTCCTCTTCGGAATGTATGCTAGCATCCATCACGTGTCCTGCGACATTCCTTCTTGTTTTATTTCTTACGATTAAAACCGAGACTGTGGACCTCGTGTTGATCCGATGCTTAACTGCTTCACTACTCCACACTGCCCATAACCCTCAGGTCTAGAGCCCACTACGAAGAGCTGGTCGGCGCCTTGCATGGCAGCCAATCGCCGTTGGTGTGTGAGTGTGTGTATGAATGGGTGAATGAGAAGCATCAATTGTACAGCGCTTTGGATAAAGGCGCTATATAAATGCCAACCATTTACCATTTACTCAGCATTTCTCTTTTTAATCGTGAGGCTGTGAAGATGAGACATGTTCCACAGCATGAAACAGCTGCTCATTTAAACCTGTCACATTCCACATAATCTCCGTCTCCCTCACCTTGTAAAAATCGCAATGAAACACACGTCTTTGAACAGAATGAAAGCCAGCTCCCTTTCCTGGTCTGTTTATGTAACGGGATCCTTAGCTCTGCTCTGACAACAACTGTGTCCAAAGGGAATAGGAACATTTGCTACTTTTGGAAGGCAAATAAATTGTGAAAATGGCTGTAGACTTTCGCGAACACAGCATGTATCCAAGGTTCCTTTCAATTTTAGAACCATGGGGTAGAAAGAGGTCAGGATTGAAGGGGATAGTTTTGGGGATTGAGGAGCCTTTTTTCGAAACTTCTGGAGACCTGGGAGTTGACTCTGCTGTTGATGCAACAGTGTAAACTGAGGGAGTAGTATACAGAGAATACTCCAAGCCCTGCAGAGACAAATCAGGCCCTGCACAATTTTTACATGACGTATCAGATCCTGTACAGTATTTAACTGGAAAAGTTCAGCTTGTTCTAGCTTGGTTGGAAGGAATTCAACAATCTGTCAAAAGCCTCTGGAGGTGCTAGTTTCCAGAGAGATTTGGGGAGGGGGGTGGTGATGGGGGAATTGACTTTTGGGGGCGGGGGAGGATGTAATTGAATGTTGAGCACATGTTCAGAAGGTCCTGCTGACACCCATGCGAAAATGAGAAAAGTGACAGCTCCTATTTTTTTAAATCCGTTTTATGGCTCTCCAGCGGGCCCTTCTGTGTTTTGGTCACTCGACAGAAGAGTGCTGATCCTAAGGGCAACTGATGGAGATACACATTCACACATACAGTATACAGACACAAACACACACACACACACACACACATAGTTCAGTCTGCTTCACACACAGGGATGCGATTAAGTTGCCACGATAATTTGCTGAAGCCAAGTCATTTCCCAAGCAGTCAGGAACTATTCCGGGAAGATAGAACAGTGATTGACGATGTGAGTCTAAGACGTCACAAACTGGGCATTTTAAACATGGTGAGGTGCATCTTTACTCACGTTCCTTTACGTAAACAGAAGGAAACGAGGCAGGGAAAGAGTTGGACCCCAAACTGCTGCTTTGCTCCCTTCTTGTTTTGAAAACATTGACCTCTGATTGGTCGTCAGTACATCAAGAGTTATGCACATACGTTGAACATTGATCAGACCTCAGTTCACCGAAAAGGACCACAAGCTGCTAAAACCAACAGCAAAAGGCAAAGCTAGACTCTAGAGTGGCATTGCACAAATTACTTTCGTTACAATCGCATAAATACCAGTGAGTTGACCAGGCTCTCAATTACTATAACAAACAAGTCAAGTCATTGACAAAATGATACATGTTGTATTTCTTAACAAATTAAGCACTTTGTTTAGACTTCTGATTAAGTGTCGACCTTAACACTCTTAATCATTATTTGGGTCTTTTCACAAGGGCACCAATTTTAACATAACATTCAATGCATTGCAGTTTACTTTGTCACTTCAAGACACACTCAACTGGACCCTACAGGGGTTCACTTTCTCATGAATGTACAGTAGGCAAACATCAAGACATTGCTTATATACAGTAACTCAATAGGCTCCCCTTCCAACCCTCCTCTTATAACCATTAGAATCTATTATTACTGTCAGAGTTTATAATACTAAAAACATTACACACACAGACTCCTCCAACCCTCTACCAGTTTAAGACCAATGGAGCTGTTTCAATGATCAATGTGAATCAGCAAACCATAAAAATCTACGTTACAAAAAGACAGAAGTAGCTTTAATGATAAACTACTGTTTTTGTGGATCAAATGGCACTTCCATTCCTGTCTAGGCTGTAGTTTTTACATTCTTTGAAAAGAAAATATTAGTGCACATATGAATTGTTTTGCACAAGGGGCTTCTGTTGAGCTCACAGCAACAAAACTCCAGTTCTCATTATGAACAACATTGTTCATCTCCAGAAGAAGCTCTCACCAGTCTCTCTAATCCATCACCTAAATGAACTGACTAGGTTTGGGTTAACACAATGTGTATTATTGACTTCTGGGCCAAAGCAGACCCTGAATCATCCAAAGAAAACACTTAAAGCTTTTTCCCGATATCCATAGGTGTAGATTATTATTTCGTAATAACCATTTTATTGTGCTGCACCTAAAGGGATTTGGTTTCCCTACTTTATTTAAATAGTCCAGTTGGAAAAGGGGTTAAGAAACAGTTATATATCGAGGCCCCCTCTATCTCTTCAAGGTGAGGTGTCTATGTCTCCAGTTCCCCAGGGACTACTTGGGCCATGCACCTCTGGTCGAACCCTAAACTCCCCCAGAGAGGCGGAGCCAGAGAGCAAACGAAGGGCTCGCCTGTGAATCACACACCAGGGCCGATACTTTATATCCGTGTCCCGAACACGATGTCAGCAGTTTTTTCCCACCATCTTAGCGAAGACAAAACCCTTTATAAAGTCCCCCAAAGGCTGTCAGCACGTTTCACATTTGTCAGGGCCATCGCTGTGGACTTCAGCTTCTACTGATGTTCTTACTTGAGCGATTACCAAAGCAAGAACATTTTTTCAGTCTACAGTAGGAGAAAGACAAGCGTGGGACTCATGGCTATAAAGGTACTGACAGATGGGATAAAAGTGAGAACAAATGGAGCAAAAAAACTTCTTGCATTCAAAAATGATCCAGATTTTCACCCTTCAACTTCAAAATAAATAAACATTTTTTTTGTGTGGTTTGTATGAGTAAATATACAATATAAATATATATGGTTGATTGGGATTGAACCAACTATGTTCAAAGGCTTAATCTTGGGGTCTTCACTTTATGTTTTGTTTAGAGGAGTTCTCATACTCCTTGGCGATTAGAGAGTAGCCTGTAATGTTTGTGCTTGATAATTAGAGAGTGCCTTGTGATGTTTGTGCTTGGTGATTAGAGAGTAGATCACACTTGTCACATCTGTCCTCCAAGGTAAATGCACACAGTACATAGGCATGGCAGTGGCCCTGTTTCTGTGATGAGGAAACCAGTTTACAACCCAAGTGCAGCCCCTGTCCCCATGAGACGTATTGGTTCATAGGAAAGCCATATAACATGCTCAGAAAAAATACATGAATTTCCACATACTTAAGTTTTATTAGCATTAAGTCAGTCTAATTAATAATTTTGGCTTGTGCTCAGCTATCTTCTGTAATTTGATATCTCACAAAGGAACGCATATTGGGAGCAATATTTCAGTGTGCTTTGTGCATGGCTTGCATGGATGGTGGCTGTTTGTGAGGCTTGGTAACCAGTCAACTCTAACAGACAGAGCAAAGGCTTACAAATCACAAGCCTGTAAATAATGCACTTGAAAGCCTATATACATTCAGTTCAGACCATACATCAGAATGAGGAAGAAATGACTAGACTAGACTTGACTATGAAATGATTGTTGGCGCCAGATGGGATGGTTTGAGTATCTCAGAAACAGCTGAGCTGAATTTCACACACAAAAAGGCATGCGGTGAGCAGGAGTTCTGTGGGCAAAATTGCCTTGTTAATGAGAGAGGTCAGAGGAGAAGGGTCAGATCGGTTGAAGCTGATAGGAAGGTGACAGTAACTGAAATAACCACACATTACAACAGTGGTTTATAGAAGAGCATCTCTGAACACACAACACATCAGACATTGAAGTGGATAAGCTACAGCAGCAGAAGAATGATAAGTGTTAAAGTCTAACAAATACATAATAAAGTGCTCACTGAGTGTATGTCCACTGTAAAGCACTGAGAATCTGGAAATTAAATGTTTAAGTAATGTAATGTAGACTTTGCTTATTATTATTATTAGGTACTGCATTTATGTTAGTGTGGGATAATGTAGTTGCCATTATAGATCAATGTTTTACACCATGTACGCACCGTAATATCAGAATTGTTATTAGGAACTTAGATAAGGTACCAGAAGTTTGCACTTTCGAAACCCTGGCAAGAAAATACTGTTGTATTCTTGAATACATTACTCAAGTACAGTATACAGTGCTACTATGCTGACACTGTGGTATGCTGAAAGAAAGTATACAATTACATACGATTTCAAGACATGATTATTAAACCCAGTCAAAGATGAGAATGTATGCTCATATAGATATCACGATGACCAGGCTGTTAACATTCCTGGACCTCTGAAGCTCTAAAAATGGGAAGGAGTAGACTGCTCCGGAAAAATAATCCAAAGCATCTGCATGCAAGTGCGTTTCTGACCTGACCATCTTTTATTTTGTCTTCAGCCCATTGTTCAACTCCAACTTGTATGACTTCTACTTCAACTTACAGTATTTAAGAGAAATGTGAATGGATATCTGATAAAACACAGCACATTTCTATTCAGGGCTAACAAAGCAGCTTCTATTTGGGTTTTGACAGAATTGTATTTTTAATGTGTCACTCACGTCCACTGTCTCCCACTTTCTTATCTGTCCGCAGGCCTTTCTGTAAGCCAGCACATCTGGGGCCCACATGCCCCTCACTTGTTTTGGGTCTCGTAGTTCCAATGTATCCCTACTATGGACACAGAGTACTTAACTTGTTCATTTTCCTTGCAGTATTTCTGAGTGTGTGTCTCCATACATTGAGGGTGGATCTGGTTCCACTGGTTTAAGGTGAAACATATCTACAGGTGTTAGTCAGTGTGCATCCTGGTAGGATTGAACTGAAACTTCAGTCTTCAGATTTAAATAAATAAAGGCTTAGATTGGATGTGGCATATTCCCAAAAATGAAGCATTTTGCCTACCTGTGGCTTTCTCTGGATTATTACACATGAAGCAGAGCCAGCTTCCTTCCTCGTCACTGTAGCCAAACAGATCAAAGAAACGCACCTCCTCCAGGTGTCTCTGTAGACTGTCCAGGTCCTGGAGAGAGAGAAAGAGAAAATCTGTGACAACCTCATATTTTTACAGCTATAATGGCTATACACAAAGTTTGGAACAGACATAGTGTATACACAGGTTTTTTGCTTTCACAAATTAACCTAGCTCAGTTAGTTAATTCGCTCTAACTCTTGGACATTTAGTCCACATTAAAACATTTTGTCGTGACACAACAGTTTTAAACTGTGATTCATGGGATTATCAATAAATCTAGCATAAATGTCAGATTGCATAAATTAGTGGGCTAATTAAATAATTCAGGATAAGATAGCATGTAATCCAAAAATTGATACAGCCACCCTTACCCACCCTTGCTTTAGAGATACTTTTAAAACATCAGTATTTAGAATTCATTTTCAGAAACAATTATCCAGAGGCAGTTGTAACTTCACACGCTCCATTAACCATTCCTCCTACAGAAACTTTACACCTCCAGCTTCCAGCATTCATCTAGCAGGAAGGTGAACGGAACACCTGGAACAGAATACGCCATTTCATCATTCGACCAATCGCAATTTCCTCCCGAAGTGAGGCAAGCAAAAGTCCCTCCTGCAGCATGCTGGGAAGCGTGAAGGGAGGTTTGTCTTTGTCTTTCATGATTACGTGACATGAGAGTTCTGAGTCACAACGTATCACCGGGCTCACCGTCGCAGACAGTGCGCTGGACGGGGCGCCTGAGATACAGTGATGAAGCCTTTCTTTGGACCCAATTTGCGTCCCTCTTGGCCACTTACTCCTGGATAAGGAGCGGTCTGTGCTGAGGCACAAGTCCTGACACGAGGCCACATCTGGAACCGCTTTCCTCTCTTTCCTGGGATCAGTGCTTGTGTCAGCCACACTCCTCCTGAGCATAGACACACTTCTGCTCTCAGTACCATCCTTCTATTGCCCTTTGGCGCGCATCCAGGGGATGTGTACCCACTTTAATATAGGTCCTGTACAATCTTTATGTGTAACTCATTTTAGTATTCATTTGTCAAAGATATAAAATCTCTTCACATCTGACACAGCCTTGAATTGAACAAATATCATTCATATGTGGTGGTATGGTCTTCATGTGTACTGCCATCTAATGTTGTGCCACTGAAATGCAATTACACACTCTTGCTAACTCATAATTTGCCACAAAATCAATCCGCATCTGTTCCTTATAACATCCTACACATGTTTGCCTGTTATTGCAATGAGTGTCACTCTGCTTTTGGGTCACCCGGGAGGAAGGCTGTGGGAGGAAAATATTGTACCTCTCAAATGCAACATGAAAAAAAACTTGGAATCAAAGCAATAGCTATCTAACTGGAAAGAGAATGTATTGTATCCTTTTAAAGAAATGCTTGACTAATTGCTCTTGTTAGTGTCTATTCAGGGTAGTGTGCTATATTTGCTGAAGCGTTTGGTCATTTTGTGACTATGCCAGAGACTTATACCATGATTCATAGGCTGGATTTCAGTACAGATAAATGATAGAGTATACTCCAGGTTGTAATCAACACACCATGATTTGTTTGAGTTATACCACTAGGAATACCGATTGGGTACACACTGGTGGTAGAACGCCTACATCTTCCTGATTTGAGTGCCATTTTGTGTCCCTTTGATGTTTCTGCCACATGAATGTTCTCATGTTGGCCAGGGGTGCACTTGGCTTTGCCTTCACACCAAGGGCCAACACTGTGAGTGCAGCAGAAAGAAAAGACCTTTGTGGGACGTTCCTGTACCCCATTTGAGTTTCTTTACTTGGACTCTTTTACTGGATTTTTTGACATCATAATAAATAGCAGATCATTAAAGATTTTCAGCGTACAGTTTTCAGTTTCTGATTTGTGCAGCCCAGGGACTTTTAACCTTTGTTTGAGCCTAAATGCCAAGACAGAAGATGGATCTCTACCAGGAAAAACATTCTCTTGTGTCATTCTATTGTGTGAGTCAACAAATGATTACTGACTCCTGGAGACCTCATTCCTCTCATGAAAACGTGTTTGAACACAATCATACGATCCAGGTTTGTACTACACAAGGATTGTAAAATTGGACATGGATTGTAAAATATATTTTCATGGGTAGGCTAGCAGAGTCAAACTCAGGACTCAAAATTTCAGATGCCTTTCCTCTAAAAAGTACAGCACAGTGCTGCTTGTAGAGCTTCCAGATTCCTGGTTGAAAGCGTGTGTGGGCTGTGTGTGGGAGAGGGGTGCTGGGGTGGAGCTCGCCATTTTTCACTGTATTTTACATCATGTTCATGGTTTTTACATTGCTGGAAGCTTAAAATAATTCAGCCATACATGCTTCTGTCAGAGCTCGAGAGACGAATATTAATGATCTTTTCCGACTCCTAAATTCTGACCCAATGTTAATCTGGGCAGTGCGTGGCCACCATTTTTCACTACTGCCTCCAAACCCCCCTGCAAACAACACACATGTCTTCACTTTGAACTCCCGAGCCGGGCTGAGAGGCACAAATACGTCAAGCGAGGAAAAAATGGATATGGTTACAAATGATATTTCAGGGACGCTCCATTTAAAGGGCTTTACACGGAGGAGAGGTTCCAGGCTGCTTCGGATTCGTACAGGTTTACATTAATCTGATATGGGGACCTGTGGCACGGCTTTGATTTACGCGAAAGAAAACATTCTGCTCACATCTATCCGGGAGACTTGTGCCGGTACGTGATGAAGCGACCTTAGGGAAGCTATACCGTTTGTCTTTGAGATCAGGAGACTTGACTGGTTTTGGTCCATTTCACCCCCAGGAGCAATCCCCATGAAATGCTAAATTACAGGGGGAAGGAAGCAAAGGGCGCTAGTAGGCCTTGAGTGTCGCCATTCCTGCGCTGTGGTAAACTCGTGCTACATGCGTCTTCTGTGAGAAAGTACTGTCGGATGCCGGAACACGCAAACACACAGGCCGCCAAACTGGGACCATCTGGGGGTGGGGTGGGGGGGGGGATGGCTGCCACTTCTTCTCACACAAAGCATTCTCTTAAATACTTTCATCCTCTCCCGTTAATTTCATCAGAGACTTGGGGATTCCTAATGCACTCCATGTTCCCTGGCAGCCACTGAGCGGACGGGCCGTGGCCCAGAAGCTTTAACCCTCCGAGTCCCGGGCCCTGGGAGGGATGTAAGGGGAGAGGGTTCGGATCCAGACACCAGTTCCCCCCCCCCCCCCCCCGCACATAGTCTGCGATTTACAATCTGGAGAACTGGAGGCTGGAGGGCGGGCGGAGGATTCGTGCTCGTCGGGCACACGGGACTCTGGCGAGCTTCGCGTGACACGGGGTCCCTCGGAGCCGGCTGCCAGAGCCGTCTGAGAACTCTCTGGGGCCTCTTTGCCTCACACAGCTCCCTCCGCAGCTCCACATTCTGACCGAGGACCGGCAGGGACTGCAGGGCTGGAACGCGGATAAAATGGCCCCAGCAACAGAGCGACATGAGGCCGCTCCGCCCCGAACACGTGACAGCAACGAGGGGGCGGCAGGCGATAATTTGAGCTAATGAGAAATGCACAAGCCACTCTGTTTGCATCTGCTTTGGAACAGATAAATCAATCGCAGCGCTGACGTACCATCTTGCAATAATTGTTCTCAATGGTCTTCCAGTAATTTCGCTCCGTGGTGACCAAAGAATGTTGAATATGATTGAAATTCATGCTTACAGAGAACCTCGGTCTCCTCTGTTCATTTGAGTGCGCACACATATGTTTCTGAGGATGCTTATGTGTGGGCAAGGTACAGGAAGTTTATAGCATGCTATTTCCATTATACATGATTTCTCAATGTCTCTATAAGCTTCTCCAGGTGAGTCAGTGTAAATTGAGGCCTAGGTGGGTTGTTTACCACTTTCTGACCCAAAGTGATTCAGGATTCCAGGAAACACAGAACATCATCATGAGTAAATGCTGAGTCAGTCAAAATAGGGCAATGAGTCCTTTACCTGGAGGACTCTGTGGACCAACGATGTCTGGGGACCCAAACACACATGAGACATTAAAACTGGTCAAGCAGGTTGACATAGTACCTCAAACTATTAAATATCTGATCAATGAGCAATTTGTAAAACTTTGTAAAGTTAAAATAACAGCCTCTGTTCCCCCCACACCAACCAGATCTCACATACATACAGTGCCTACATACAGACAGACAAACATTCTCAAAAAATACTCAATGCCTTTTTGCCAGTACAACATCATTGAGCAAGCCAGAGACAGAAAAAAAGAGTCATACACGTAAATACACTTTTGTTTAACTACGAGTGTTTGGTTTCCAGCAGACGCACTGGGAAAAACAAAGAAGCGATTCTTGCGACTTGATGCCGATTTATTTATTTATTTTCCCTCCTTTTCGGTGGAATGGTCCACAGGAGAAAATGGCATGATTTGTCACTGCCAAAATGACATTTGTAATGTCTTCAAGATGGTGCAGAGGGCAAAGAACTCGAAGACCTCCTGCAACTAATTTTTTTTTACTTTTGGGAAGCAACAAAAAAAGAACTAAATATCGTCAGCCACATTATAAAATCCTCCATACTCCACTAAGCCCTTACTTCCAGGTGGAAATGATTGTGGGCTCTCTCTCTCTCTCTCTCTCTCAGCAAAACCGCCAATAGCAGCCACCATGTCTATGCTGCCGTTCCCCCGTGCAGGCTATCTAACACCATGTTTGGATTCCGCTTCACTGCGAGAGAAAATAACTATTTTCTTCTTCCGAGGGTCATGAAATAAATTTAAGAGTACAGCTACAATGGGCACCAAGATGAAGTAGAGCAGTTTGGTTCACTAATAAATTGGTGAGTCTTGATTTTAAACAGATCCCAGATAAGGGTACACAGTCCAAAACAAGCTAGGCGAAAGTTCAAATAGCCCTCTTGTATCCTGCCCCTCCACCACCCCCAGTGCATATTCTGAGCAGTCTGTGTTTCTTTCCCATGAAAAGGTAGCTGCACGTATTTGCTTATCAGCAGGAAGATGATTAGTACGGCAATAAAGATTTTATTATTTCCATCAAACACATGTTTTTCATCTCAGTCTGACCATGTTTCTGATTGAGGACTCACATGAAGCAAACACCTGAATTTTCTACATTGCGCCAGGTCCAATCTATAGACAGTAAGATTATCTTCTCAGTTGAAGAGGAACGTCCTCAAGATAAATACAGGTCATGCAGCTGGCCTGTTGTGTGGACACCGTTCAGGCCTGTTATGGCAGAAGCAGTCACAGTGTGCACCCTTCATGAATAGGCAGGTGAATAATTCACTGGATCAATAGAGGCAGGATATCATTGCTGCCTTTACTGGGAAATGTTAATGAGCTTGTCAGAATCTGTTAGCATCATCTCTCTGCATACAGCCTGCCGTATACACATACCATATGGTGACTCTGAGTGATCCATTTCTCTGTACACTAATGCACTCATCTAGAATGAGAAATTACCCCTGGTACAGACACAGCTGTATTTTCTCTCTATTTCTAATTATTTCCCATTGTCCACTTAACATTTCTTATAATGACACAAGTGAATGAGAGTAGACATTTTGCTTATGGAATTCCAGCCTCATAAAAGGTCCAAAGTTAAACATGAAAACAGTCAGCTCTTTTGGGTGCCTCTGACCTTCGACCTTTCGCCTCAGCACTTCACATCTCAAACTGTGCGGCTTCTGAGGTCATTTTCCATTCTACAACACAACCGGAGAGACTTGGGGAACACAGCGCAAACAGGCCGCTCAGTACAGTGCGCTGACGCGGGGCGCACGGTGGAAGAAGGTTGCGGACATGACCCTGACTGACGCTTGCCTTTGGGTGAGTGGAGGTCTGTGAGGTCGGGGTCAAGCGCAAGGCCAAGGCTCTGTAGGACCCCAGACAGACGGATGGGGGCGGGAGGGGGGGAACCTACCTTCTTGTGTGGGAAGGTGGCCTGGGTCATGGCCGTCTCAAAGGTGTGCAGTCCCTTCAGCTGAGGCTTCTCCCACAGGGCCCTCAGGAACTGAACAGCCTTGTCATCTGAGGAGAGGGGCTCACTGGCTTTACTCTGAGAGGACACAAGGGCCCCAAGTCAGCCACACATCCCAAATCTGCTGGTCCCCCTAAACTAACAGAGGCCAGAGTGTCAAAGCTAACAGGGAGGTCAGACAGCCTGAGTATTATGTAGAGTAGAGAGAGCTTTTAATGATACTGTAGGTATTCTGCAGAATAACTATTATTCTGATAGATTAATAATGTAACATAATGTATAGTAATAGCAACCACTTATGAGAATCAGTGTTGATGTCTGTTCTTGAAGGTGCTAGAACCTCATTGTTACCAAACCTCATTTGGAGTGTTTTGGCGTTATATTTTCACCTTCTGGGATAGATACTATCTTTTTGTCTATAGGTGGAGCTGCAGAGGGAGATTAAGGGTCTATCAAGAATACCTGGCTACTTCAATTCCAGGGGACAAAACAACCTTTCCACAGCCAGATGGAGGCCTCTCTCCTTTGGCTTGCTGATTCATCTATTTTTGATAGGGTGTGCTAGATCCTGTTCATGTTACAGCTTGTTATTTGTTTCTTTATTCAGTCTTTTTGTGTGCTGTTGCCAAGGACAAGAAGTATTTATTTTATTTTTTTGTTTGTGCAGCTTTCTGATTTGGGTGAGAGTAGGAATCTATGATCAGGCCAGGGTAGTCTTCTTCTGTAGGCCCTACTTTGACCTGTCCTTTGTCATGTCCACTTCCATCACAAACATCTATATTAAGTTATTCATATATAGTTTGGATTTTGGTTTTTATTGTCTTGCATCTGTCTATCGTAATAAACTTTTAAATTACATCCATGGGATTTCCGCAACCTTGTTTTGTTTTCGCAATATGGGTCTTCATTGGTAATGTCATCCTCCAGTTAACCAAGGGCCAATTATGAGACACGAACATCTGGAATCTTGCCATTACCGAGTGTCATTCTAGAATTCTCTAGAACCTTGTCAGCAATGTGCCTGCTTTGGGCATGTTCTAGAGCTCTCACCTGCTGGGAGAGCAACATGATGTGTATCCACAGGTGGGGCTGCCTGCTGCTCAGGGTGAAGCTGGACTTGCTGTAGAGGCAGTAGTGTCCCTTCAGAGGGCAGGAGAAAGAAAATTTGGCCACGCAACCACGGTTGGAATCTGAAAATGGACCAACAGGGAGAGAGCGGCGTTACATTCCGTCAGAATCACTCAATAACTCACCGCCTTCACCTTGGTACACAAAATGAAAATACAGACTAGAGCTGTTTGGGGGTCAAAGGATTGTGGGTCCACAGGTGTAATGGAGCAGCGGTTAAAGCATTTGACACTTTTCCTGAGGGTTGAGGTATTTTACAACATATTTTCAACAAACACATTGCTGGTACATATAACATAGGCAGCAGGGCGGTGTTATTGTAACAGAACTTGGCTTGTAATACTCAGCTGTATAATACAAATGTTGACGTTATATGTAGGGTAAAGGTTTCCACTAAACAAACAACAATGTAAGAACAGCAAATGGAAGAGGTATATGTACCAAAATAGAGTGCATGATGATGTACCGTAGCGTGCTCGAGTCTGAGGGGAGGCGCCCAGGTGTCGTATGACGATAAGTCTGGGCATTTTTACATAATCCCCATTTGTTCCAGACGAATACATAATTCAGTGTACTGCTTTTTTTCCTCATGTGCCACAATTGTACAACGCAGCCATAAATATCGTACGCACTCATTAACCAGCGAGCACTTGACCCTGTAACCGGGCTGCAGTGACTACGAGAGGGGAACTGCAGTGAGGGAGCACTTTTCAGTGGCAGCAGTATGGTCCTCCACGGGCTGCATGCTGAAGGAGAGTACGAGGGGGCCGCAGTGACTGCACCCCTGGAGCTGGGATATGAACACTGTGAACGCCCCAGCTCTGCTCTGCACAGCACCCTGCACTCAGGCCCCCGAAGCAGTCTTGCCTTTGACACAGTTTCCACTCCCAAACTGCCAAAACATGAGGGGAAACTCCTCCAGGAGTGCATGTATGTGTGTGTGTGTGTGTGTGTGTGTGTGTTTATGCGTATGCGTGTTAGCAAGGTTATTTGTATGTCTCTGTGTGAGTATGCTGTGTCCAGTTTTAAGTGACCGCTCTGGACACTGCAGTGTGGTGCATATAAAATATCACTATACTGTTTCTTTAAAAATAAAAACACCAAACAGACCATTGTTCAGTCTGTCTTCTGAAAGTGGAATAACAAAAAAAGATCAAAACAGTTTTGTGGGATTCCAGACAACATAAACTGCTGAAGAGACAGTACGCGAATGAAAAGGAAGACAGCTGCCCTTTCTGTCTGCCCAAATAGTTTCCCATCTCTTGTCACCCAATCAAACTTAAGTTCACACAGTGCAATCTGTAACTATTTCGCCAGTGACACATTTGTGTTGTTTGGCTCTGTACTACAGCACATTGGATTTGAAATTTAACAGTGTAGCTTTCATTTGAGGGCACATCATATCGGGTGAGTCATATAACAGATCCGTTCTTTCTCCACACTTTCCTGCTTCCGTCACTTCGGTACAGGGTAGTGCTTATGTCATCTGTCAGTTGTTCCAGAACAATGTTTTTGTTTTTTTTAAGCAAACCTAACCTGGCCATTCTGTTCTTGAGGCTTACCACAGTTCAACTCAACAACAATTGAAAAAGAATGTTTTTTTCTTCACAAATGGAAGTATTCCTTGGTCATTCACTACAGTGGTCTTCTGTGGTCTACCATGTCATTTGCTATTGCTGAGCTTGCCAGTGAATTCTTTGCCAGTGGATTCCTGCTTCAGTTCCAAACAATGTACAGTCCTAAACAATGTACAGTTTTGACACACCCAATGTTTTCCTTATGTCTGTAATCAATTTATTCTGATTTCCCAGCCTCATGATGATGACCTGATTATTGGAACTGGCATTTGTCCTCAAGTTGAGAGGCAACAGCAATGAACTTCGAGTGCAAGCACCATACCTAGAATTTACCTTTTGTTAGCTTTCTTGTGAGTGAACTATTGATTCAAACCACACAGCCGGCTAAGAAACAGCTGAACAGCCAATTGTCCAATTACTTTTGGTTCTTTAAAATTTGGGAACTATTTTGAATATAGCTGTAAATCCTACCCAGTTCACCCTATATTGATGTACGTAAATATCCTCAAATTAAAGGTGACAGTGTGCACTTTCATTGCAAACCTCATTGCTTCATTGAAAATCAAATGTGCTGGAGTAAAAAGCCAAAACTGTCCAAATACCTACCGATGGCACAGTAGGTTATCCAGGAGACGCCTTAAAATCTGCAGCAGGCTGAAGGGCAGAGATTCATCCAGTGCATCGCAGATTCTTCCAACACCTCATGAAAAGTGCTAGCTCAGTGTGTAGGTGTGGTGCACAACTCTTTCTTTCTGACACAAACTGCACTTTAAATCTACGATTAAAGGCTTTACTGTCACAATAAATGTTCACCTCTCCATTGTTGTGCTGACTGAAAGGCCCAAGTGGAGTCCAGGTGGCAGGATGTGGTCATTAATTCCTCTTATTTCTCCAACGGGCTGTTTTGCTGGTTGGTTTTCTCAGGGGGAACGCGATGGCGCTCCATGCATTAAATCTTTCTCTGCCTGAGTCTCCACTGTTTGTGCTTTCTCTCACTGTGAACTCTGCACATTGAGGTGGAGATGGAACTCACCGACCTCTCCAGCCTTCAGCAGGCAGAGGGCAACCTCCACCCCCCGCAGAGCTGTCAGTCACAGTGATGTAATCTCATAACTGCCTGAGGGACTTAAACATGGAGATCTGCGAGGTTGGGGGTGTGTTCCTATCCTGCTTGTGATAAGCCCAGATATGCCTTTGTTGGCTAAAGCTTTTGAATCTCATATAATCTGTGAAATATTTATTCTGCAAGTATTGCAGTTGAGCACATTGTATGGACTTTATAGTGGTATTTCAGACCCTTACACACTTTTTAGCATTTTGTTTTTTGAGAGCTTGACAGTTAAATTTTTTTTATTAATATTTACACAGCATGTACTCCGTATGTATTTGGACAGTTGGCACAATTTCTGTTCTTTTGGCTCTGTTGTGCAGCACATTGAAATGAAACAATAAATGTGAGGTTAAAATGCAGACTGTCCCCTTTCATTTGAGGTTATTTACATCCATATTAGTGATAAGTGTAGGAATCACATCCATTTTTATACATAATCCCCCCATTTTAGGGCAACAAAAGCTGGATCTGAATAGTCAGGTGTATTCAATCGCTTCCTTACTGCAGTTACAGTTTAAGAAAGCTTTCAGTATCTAATCTTGATTCCAGGCTTTTGATTGCCTTTGGAGTCTGTTATTAGCATTTGTTAACATGAGGCACAGAGTGACAGCCAAGGAAGCCATTATGAGGCTGAGAAATGAGAAAAAAACTGTCAAGAGACATACGGTTAACTATAGGCTTTCCAAAATAAACAGTTTGGAACATCATAACATTTGAAAGTCACATGATTAGTTGAATGGCCTTTTCTGTGTGCAATTGCTCCTGGGGGATCGTCTCCTGCTTAGTCTAATCAGCTGTATGGCGCTTTGGATAAAAGCATCAGCTAAATAACTGAAATCCAACACATCTGTCATTGGGAGTGAATTTCAAGCAAAGATTCAACCAGGTCAATCATTAGGGAGGGAGTAGACATATCTCGACATTTTCCAGATCAGTCTGTCAAGCCAGGCAAAAAAACTGTCCAACACCACTGTGAGGCAAACAGCAATGTAAAATAGCTGTCCACAAAATCAACAATATCCTGGTCATTCCACAAAGTAAAAAAAGGAAAACTCTTCTGATCTTTGTCTTTCTACAACTATGTGATTGAAAGTGATTAGTCTCAAACTGCCATACGCCACAATTTTTCCATCCAAATTAATCTAGCATAGGGTCAGACCACACTTATCAACAATGAAAAATATATTTCATTATGTATTATACAGGTACAATATCAGTTAAAGATGTATGGCTTAAATCCCATTCTTTTTTTGGAGGGGGGGGGGGAGGGGGGTTGAAATGCAGTGCAGAAATATGATACCACCACATGGTCACCATAGTGAACCACCAGCTATCTTGGCTATTACCCCGCTCATATCCATACCCCCGATGATCCACTTTGGACTGCTGGCCAGACACACGCTGACTACACACACTCTTGACTCTGTGTGCTGTATGTGGGGCAGGGGCGAACAGAGAAGGGACATTGAACTGATGACGAATGGAAGGGAAACAGATACGAGTGGCCCCCCACCCCCGAGACCCCCGCCCCTGTCCCTCTCCCACCCCTCTGGACAAAGCTCATTTCCGTGGTAATGCCCAGCTGGTGTTTATCGAATTTACTGGACTTCAAGGGAACACAAGCTCCCAAGGAGGCCTCACAGTGGCCTCTTTTAAGGGGGTGTCCCACCCCTGACACCCCCTTAAAATAGTAAGTCTAAATATTTCCATTTCCAGATGTTTTCAATTTGAAATGACTCTGTGAAAAGATTTATGCTGAATATGCGATGAAGGTTTTTTTAAAGGAGGAGACTCAGCATTATTTCTGGCCCAGCTTGCGGATGTGTACAGCGCTGTATATTGCTAGGGCCACTCAGAGATCACTCAAAGCAATGTACTCTGATTGGTAATAACAGAACAGACTTGGCCACTGCTCAACTTTAGCAAAAACTGTCTCCAGCAATAAGCTCTTCGCTTTGACAGACCCTATTAAAAAAATGAATGCAAGTAAACTTCTCTATTGTATTTGAGAAATTAAAGATCTTGGCTATCACAGGGCACATCGGTTAGGGGAGAGTTTTGGCCCTGACCATATGTTTATAATTAATTCTTTGCACAGCTCCTGAAATGTGCGTAGTCTGTGCTGGGGATCGGAGAGGGACACAAATCATTACCGTGTCATCAAACTGCCAAATAAAACGCTCATTTTCACTGATGCAAATGACACCTGATTAAAGACCTTAGAGTAAAACTGAAGCAATGATGCAAAGCTAATGGATATTCCATTCAAATGCAAAACGCAGACATTGATGGAGCTGGCTCCTGTGGTATATCTGTCCTGCAATGTTCATTGTGTGAGACGTTTCAGATCACACCCTTTCAATGAAAAATAACCGGACTGAATGAATCACACACCCTTTCGTGTCAGGTTTAAGGGTTCAGAGGCGTAATATTGATTGGATAGCGGGTGAAGAGTGAGCTGAAAAGGGCTCTACCGTCGACGACGCACTGGTCTGGCACAGGGATGCGTTTGACCGTGTCCGCGCAGAAAGCCTTGATCTCCTCCTCGTTGTCCCTCAGGTGGACCCAGAGTGTGTCTCTCTCTCGCGGGTCGTCCGTCTGTCCGTCTGTGCAGGGGGCCTGCGGCGCGTCCACAGCAGGGGTGGGGTCACTGGGGGGGCCGGGGCTGTCCTGGGGGGGCTCTTCCGCAGGGACGTCAGCCCCCTCTGGGCAGGGCGATCCCTCAGGCAGGAACACCTCCGGACAGAGCTCCTCGCCCTCGCCCTCCTGACCGTTCTCCGAGGTGATGGAGCGGGACCGCACCGCATGCAGGGCCAGGCTCTTCGACCTTGAGGGGGGTGGAGGGAGGCAGTGACCGCGATCAATGGCTGTTCGAGTTTGTCTCCTGACTGCGGAGAAGCAGCACTCACATGGTAAATGGCTGGCATTTATCTGGCACCTTTATCCAAAGCGCTGTACAATTGATGCTTCTCATTCACCCATTCACAAACGCACTCCCACACCAACGGCGATTGGCTGCCATGCAAGGCACCAACCAGCTCATCAGGAGCAATTGGGTGTCTTGCTCACTGCAAATATAGTGGCAGGCCAGAGTACAGCCCCCACTGGAGAATATGGCAACGATAGTGATGTCAGTACTGATCTCTTTCATGTGAAGCATTAGCCTACACAGTATAGTAATGTGGTATGAGGAAACCTCTGAGCGCTGAGGTTTGAGAAATGAGTGTGTGACTGGCGCACCTGTTGAACCTCATCTCCCGGCGCTCGTCACGGGCGGCCTGACCGAGGCTGTGGCGTCTCTGAGGGCCGGGAGACCCTCCCTCGCTCTCCCTCTCCACCTCGCTCTCCCCGCCCATCTTCTCCTCGAACGCCTGGATCTTCACCTGCAGCTTCTCGTCTCCGTCACCCGCGCCCGACTCCAGGTCACACGGCTTTGAGCACTGCTCTGTCTCGTCCTCTACCCTGGGGAACACACACACAGACACACTCATCATGTAGCCGTGTCCTCTCCCCTCCTTTCTCCACTGCAACAAGCACTTTGGGTCAAACATCTTCATTGCATTATCAGGGATGAAAGGCCAGCATTACTTCACCCTATTTCAAGAGGTTCCATCCCTTTTCTTTCAGTGAATTTGAATGGAAAGTCAGTAATGCTACTTTCATTCATGAACACCCCGATATGTTTATCTCTGGGAAAGACTGGGAGAGCACAGGGGCAGAGAGCAGCAGGGCATGTGGGTGTGCATGTACACAGGCACACAGGTGCACTGGGGTCTGAGAAGCACACAGGTACACATAGCGCACATAGTACTACGGCACAGGGGAGCGCAGCCTCAAAGAAACGCAGTTACATAAGACCATGTTATACAGTAGGAGCTCATACATACAAACCACAGGACGGTACAGACACATATGTGCACAAGAGCACAGCAGAAATGCAGAATCCCAGACGAACGCAGACACAAAGAGGTAATAAAAGGGACAGCGCAGCAGTAGAGATGAAGGACTGGACACAGGCAGGCACGCCGCCTCTAAGAAGGAATGCAACACCAGGGAACAATGGAGGAACCTCTGTGTTCAGCTCGAGACAAATCATACCAAAGAGACCTACTCCACTCGGTCCACCAAACATATTTCAACACACCCTCCTCCCTCGAGTGTGGCCAGCACAACGGTACGTACTTAAACAACATCACCTCTGTTTTGTTCTGTTGTAATTTTAATGACATTCCTCCTCTTTAGGATGTGTAGTGGACAAAATGTTCTAGTTGAACCATCATGGAATGAATGAGTGCCAGTTTGAGAATCAGGCCAGCAAAACAACTATAGCCAATTCTATAGATTGCTGTGTTGCCTTTCTATTTTAAGCCTCTTCTGATTCATACAGGTTCATTACTAGGAATAACTAAATTCACTCAAATTTGTCACTCACACTTAATGTTTTATGCCACCTAAAACAGGGAGAGAGGTGGAACTTTTATAACGTGGTTTCACCATCATCATAAAAACTGTGTAACAAATGCTGCACATATTGCAGACTAAATATAGCACTTGAAGACCATACCCTCCTTCCTGAGTTTTGAGAAGCAAAAAAGGACTGAAATTTTTTTGGATAGACATGCAGCACATACACACATGCATCTACTGCATGTGCATATACATAAACATTACATGGGCATTCAAACACACACACAAATGCCTGTCATTCCTGGCATGGGCGACACTGGAGCTATCCCTCGGCACCAAAGGCGTATCTCTCAGAAAGAAGACAACTGTAATAATGCAGTTGTATTATCATAACCAAGTGACAGCCCTTATTAGCATGCTAAAGTAATAAGAACAGTATGGTACCTCATGGCTCTGTAGTGGCCCTGGATCCACAGATATGTTTAAGTGCTACCCAGGGGGTGGGGCCAGACTGCTGTACCAGCTTTGACTGATGGGCCGAGGTGCGTACGCGGTACCTGCTGGCTGCTACAAGGTCCGCCTCCAGGCGGCGGCCCAACAGCCGGGCGATGGCGGTGAAGCTGTTGCTCATGCGGTAGATGTCCTTCCCACAGCCCCCCAGGATGGAGGAGTAGCGGTCGGTCAGCCCCCGGATCTCTAGCAGCAGGGTGTGGTGAATGCTGTGCTCCATGCTGGCCAGCAGAGACACCAGGTACACCAGAGAACTGTGGGCCTGCTCCTGAAGATGGAGAGAGTCTGTCAGAGCAGCAGTGTGGGGCAGTGTGGAGCAGTAATCAGAGCAGCAATGTGGAGCAGTGGTCAGAGCAGCAGTGTGGGGCAGTGGTCAGAGCAGCAGTGTGGAGCAGTGGTCAGAGCAGCAGTGTGGAGCAGTGGTCAGAGCAGCAATGTGTAACAGTGGTCAGAGCAGCAGTGTGGAGCAGTGGTCAGAGCAGCAATGTGTAACAGTGGTCAGAGCAGCAGTGTGGAGTAATGACCAGGAATGCAGTCTGGAGTATTTGTCCACTCAGCAGTTGGACATTTCATCATGGGGCATCAGCAGCTATTTCATAAAAATACCCAGTTTCTGAGGAGCAGTTAAAAAAGAGAGAAAAATAACAGATAAAATAGGGAAGCAGAAGGAAGGGAGTCTGGGGTCAAGGAAGTCACACCCAAAAAATACTGCAGGAGCCTCACAAATAAGACATAACAATTGTGACAAAGAGCAGAGAGATCTCATCTATGAGTTAGACTAACTGCACCATAAAAGGGGGGACTGTTTCAAACTGAAATTGATGCTGATTTAAAAATATTTTAAAAAATCAATTTCAAACGTGTGGTTTGGCTTCAGTGTATTTACATTGTTCAGACGGTGCCAGCATCTCTTCAACTTTGGCATCTGCATTGGTGTCTCCACACAGTTGCCAGGAAACCACACGTATTTGTTTGTGCTTTTGTGAATGAGAAACACACTGTGATTCACCCCCCTTTAATTCTACTGGAGTTTCGACACGTTTTCCGGTAATACGTTATTCCCTTCAAGATGCTGTCGGGAGCAGTGCGGTTAACCGCTCCTAATGTGTATACTGTATATCAGCCTAATGCCTCTCACAGCCTGACCTCATGAATTAAAGGCTGAAGAGAAATGGGCTGCACCTCTACATTATTTTCTTGTCTGTTCCTTGCCCCCGACTACCCCCCAGCTGGGTGAATGACACCCGGTTCTAAACAGGGATGGATACCCTCATATTAGTGAAACACAAACTAGCACTGTTCCCATCCGAGCTGGGCTCCGGAGTCCTGTGAAGTGTCAAGCTGTTTGCGCTTTGTCTGTGTGACACCTTTATGGGCAGTTTCCAGTGTTAAACTGGAAAGGCTATATATTCGAGTAAATAAGAATGAGAGAATGAGAGAGAGAAGGGGAGAGACAGAGAGAGGCATCTGGGAATGCTTATAATACATACAGAGTTGTGTCCAGGGTCCAGAACACTCTTCTAATACAGTCGTCTGTGCCCAACAAGTCATCATTTAAACCAGTGCTACACAGTCTCCACTCCTGATACCAATCATACCCATCCAGACCTCACATTAGAGCATCCAACATCCACAAATTTCAGAATATCATTTTTTCCATATTCCTAATACATGATTATGCAAGGATTCGATGGAACACTTGATTTTCAAAAGTGACGTAGAGCCTGTTTATAAGTATGACTAAGGGGAAGTGATTAATGCTCAAAATGAAACTAAGCTGAAATTTCAAATTAGCTGGCAATATAAATTACTTATATGAAGGCACAGTAAGTCCATTGTTGGTACATACAGCCTTGAGTTTGAACCCTCTGTGTCAATAGCTACTACAGCTTAAATGTCAGATGTCCGGCTATAATGGTACAATGTACTGCAGGCATGGAAAGATGAAAAACGCAAAGTCCAATGAGATTGGATATGCTGACAGGGCCAACTTGACATAGGTAGTATAGTTGTTGACTAAGAGTGGTTTCAGGAACATGTACAATACTTGATACGCTGGTGCTTTGCCTCAGCCTGTGACCAGGCCAGCTCTAACCGGTCTTGTCCCAAAGGCAACTAATATTAATGCCCAACAAACCGCTGCCCGAACCGCCTCTCCCTCCCCTTCCTGGCGTCTTTCAACCACCCCCTACCCTCTGTCACGCTACAGTACACTGCATTTCATCATTCTGATAGGATCAGGAAATAATAACAAATGTTCAGAGAGATGCCTCCACAGAGTCCTCCGGAGGAACTGCTTTCCAGTGCCCCCAACGCTTGGCATCCTTCCTCCCCCCCGGACACCGCTGCCCCCTTGCCCCCCAACACACACATCCAGACCCCCTCGTATGAATTCTGTATCTCTGTTCTTCCCCAAAGCATTCTTTTCAGATCGCCCTTCCTTTGCCAGATGCCTATTCCATAAAATCACATCTCACTTGTTTTTCCAGCAGAGCATCACCCCTGACACAGCCAGGATATGTTCCACATTTTTTACTCTCCCTATATGCATGCCGTAATTGTCAAACAGGAATGAGAGATGTTTCTATATGTTTTTGGACGTCGGTCATAGATTTTTGTCTGTACTCTCCAACTCTTGGGAAGATGAAAACAATGAAACTTATACCACAGCACATTTCAGTTGAATAAAGTAAACTGTAGGTTACATCTGAAACTCAAATAGACATCTGCAAATATATACCGTAAGTGGGCAGTATATATAGCTATGGTAAATTTATGAAATCACATTTCAAAACCAGCCCCATATGTATTTAATTCCCTTTTTATATATGAGGTGTTGAATGAGCAGACATATTTTTCTGGTCTCAGGCCATTACAGCACTGAGCCAATCAAAACATCTTATTAACCTCCTGGCATTTAGAGATTTTTCAATTGAACTGCACCATATGGCTTTATTCATATCCAGTTTTTCATGGGGACACAGTAACAGGGAGTAATTTGAGGAAGATTCAAATCAAATTAAAAATGATAATTGGATGATTGGTTCCAGCAACATTCTTGTATTTTTCTGAAATACACCACGATACTCCACCGAGTAGCGCAACCAAGGACTAAATCTATGCTTGAGAGGAACCTGTCCATTCCAATGTTTTTGTTGTAAGTAATCAATTCTGATCAGTTCTTTTCATGTATGTGAAGAGACAACAAAGGTGAAGGGACACAGTGCTTACCAAACATGGTCATGGGCCATGGCAAATGGGACCTGATCATATCGCCCCCTAATGGCAATCTCATGCATTTCTTTTGTCCAGGTTAGGTCTGGCCTGTTCTATCTGTGTTCCCCAATGGAGGAAAACCAACCAATATCTGGCCCAGTGATTGGCCAAAACTCAAACAAGGAATGCTGTGATACAAGCAATGAAAAATGTGCCCCCTCACTTTCAATCACATCAAATTTCTGATCTGGATGTGTTGGTGCCATGGAATATTCTGTCACCATATGTGCTGAATGTTTTTAAAAAAACAAGAGATTGACTGCAACAGAAATGCAGTAAAAAGTAACCTCATTTTTATTTTGTTTTCCCCATCTTTCCAAACTGCCAGTTCACTGGATCCTGAAATACTTTACTCGGGATTTGAATTTGGCACACAATGTTTAACAAGCCATTCTAGTCCCATAAATGGAAGTTGCACACAGCCACAGAATATGATACGGTCCCCTTTGCATGGAGCCTTTCCATAAAAATATTGTAAATGTATCAAAATTGTCATAAAAAAACAAAAAAATGTTCCCCTTATGCAGCATAAAGCTTCATTCATTCTTTACGTGCTTATCCTCTTATATATTTATGTGTCTGCTTCAGAAAATCATTAAAGATAATTCTGGTTGTGAGCTATGCTTTTTTATTTCAATGTGAATCGGTTCACATCACTATCGTTAGATTTATGTCCTACACACAGAGCATGACGCATTACTTATTGCTATTCTCAGAAATGAAATCACTCCTGCATACAGCATACATTTCTTCATATTTTAAGCATTATGTTTGTTTTTTTGCATAACAGGCCTCAGCAGGCAGAAGCAAATGAAAGCAGCTGTACTGTGAGACAAACAATGAGATGCAAAGAGAGTCAAGGAGGCTCACCAGGCTTTGCAGTTTACATTACATTTCCTCAAAGAACTCAAAGGGAGGTTAATGTGGCAGTCAATGTAGGACAAAAATAAGTAAAGCTCTCTCCATTAGGCAAGGCCAGTGGGTCTCATGATAGTCTAGTCCACGCAAGACCTTGTTTGAGAAGATAACAGCCTGTACTGAGCTCTTACCAGGCATGGCTCTGGTAGGGGGCTGGGGTCAGGGATGAAAGGAGCGATTGCAGAATGGAAGGATTTAGTGCAACTTGTAGTTAATCCACACTTTGACCATGGCAATTATTTTTGAACAAAGTAAAGATGTACGAATCTTGGAAAGAATGTAATGAGCAGCGAAGTAAAATAGAGTGGAGTGTCTTTAGCTGCCTGAACAAAGCTGTTCTGGCAACCATCAAAAACACACATCTGCCACTGTTTTCAATGACAGGAAAGCTTTGGGATGGAGATCTGCAAACTACGGTCCATATAAACAATGGTCTGATGATTGAAGCAACTGACAAAGCACACACACAAAAGCACAAAGACCAGAGATGATACCAAGTTGTCAGTGCCACAACCAAGAGTAGTATTTTATTACAAAACCTACAACATTGCATGAATTGCCACTATAGATGCAAGAGGGAGATTTAGTATGTATGCTTTAAACAGCAAACCGGTTTCGGAGTAAGTGTACTCTACCCAGTTAAGGGTTTGTTGAACCAACTCTGTTAAGTTAGCGTTACCTTTTCCCCATTTCCTCTTCCTCTCTCTCCTGCCTTGTACCTGCTCTTTTTCTCTCATCTTTTTGTGTTTGCCCTTTTCTCTCTTCCTTTCTTTTTTACATGACATATTTGGCTGGCGCTTCTATCCA
The DNA here is from genome assembly GCF_963514075.1 of Conger conger. Taxonomy (NCBI): domain Eukaryota; kingdom Metazoa; phylum Chordata; class Actinopteri; order Anguilliformes; family Congridae; genus Conger; species Conger conger. Next base: position 26,996,997 of record NC_083772.1, on the reverse strand, counting down.
AAGCAACTGAACCAGGATGCAGCATCAACCAGTGGAAGACTGGGCTGTCCTAATTCCTCCACGGAGGATCAGAATAGAGAGAAGATATGTCCAAGAGGAAGGGATGGCAAGGTGAGCAGCAGAAGGTTTGATGATAGACTCCAGGCAGTTCAAAAAGAGGTCAATTCGTTCTTGCATAGTTTTGAAGTAACTTTAATTTGTTTTAAACATTTCTAAATCCTAAATGTTTATTCTTGGTTCTAGCGGGATACAGCAAGATAGGACTATAACATTTAGCAAAAATCATTATTACCACACAAATAATATAAGACTACATGTATGTATGATATGACACCACTTGAAAATAAAATGTCTTTTAAAAATCACTATATAAAAAGTGTTACTTTGACATGCTTGCTTGAGAGCTTTGCACTACCTGTCTACAACGAATCAATAATCCAGACTTACAGTATGTGTCAAACTGATTTATAGCCCAATTTCAGAGTGAAGCCACCCTTAGTCAGAAGCCACACAAGTGTGTTGTTTGCTGCATCATGATCTGATATATATAGCCTTGTTAGTCACAGGGAATAATTTTTCAGATTAACTAGAACAGAACATGATGTTTTACACAAGGGCACAGTGCTGCTAAATGAAAGAACGCTCACATCGACTGCTCACAACATCCTCTTTGACTAAGAATTTACAGATATCTTATAGTCGGTTATACTCCCGAAAACCCTGCATTTTCACTGACAGCCTTCACCAAGCACAGAACACCACAGTGCTTGTTCCCTGTCATGTGTCCACAAAGGACCACCACATCACCAGCACCAGTTCAAATCAACTGGTTATTTGCAGTACAGGTTATCAGGGGATAATGTCCACACTATGTGACAGTATCAGCGCTGATGTTCCATAGTGTTCCAGAGGCACGTTGGAGAAGGTAAGGTTAATAAGGGCATGCTGGGTGCGCAGTGCGATTCAGAGAGGGAGGGTTTGGGGATGGGTGGTGGTGGGTCACTCACCTCACTGGTGAGGCCTACAGCTCCGTGGATCTTGGCGATGTGGCCCAGGAGGGCGGGGGACCGCTCTCCGACCGTCCTCAGCGTGGGCAGGAAGGGGGTGAGGGAGGCCGGGCTAGCCTGGGAGATGTCCACCAGCACGGTCAGCACTGCATCATTGAGCACGGGGTCACTGAGATACCCTACCAGAGAGGGCACCAGTGAGCTCAGTGCCTACAGGGGGAAGAGCACAATACAGATTGTTTCAGCTAAACATGCACTCTTATCCTGTTTAGATTTCAACCATTATACACTCAAACAGTTGGGTTTTATAGCATAGTGGTTAAAGTACATGACTGAGACACACAAGGTCGGTGGTTTGATCACCACGATAAGATCTGCGCAGCTGTTGGGCTGTTGAGCAAGGTCAATCAACTGCTTAGGCTAATCTAGTCTAAATGTATGTCGCTTTGGATAGAAGCGTCAGCCAAATAACATGTATTGTAAAAAAAAAAAAGAAAAAAGGAAGAGAGAAGAGGGCAAACACAAGAAGATGAGAGAAAGAGAGCAGGTACAAGGCAGGAGAGAAAGAGGAAGAGGAAATGGGGAAAAAGTAACGATAACTTAACAGAGATGGAAGTGAACGATTGCTGCACAATCCTTTTTATCTGAGAACATCTGAGAACTGAACAGGATGGTTCCGGGCAAAAGAGAAAAAACACAGATTTTTCTTTCTGAACTGTTAATTCCTTTCAACCACAGACCCTGAAAGACAAACTCACTCTGGAGCCTGATTGGCCGGTCTGAGCCCCTGTGCTCTTATTGGCCACATCTGATCCACCCACTCCAACCTGGCACTCTCATCTCTTCTCTGTCAATAGCCCCATTTGGAAGCAGCATTTTTCCCTATACCCATGTTTTCAAGTTACAGTATGTTTACCAGCAGTTATAAAATATGAAGTGATTCTCTGCTGTTTCTACTGTTTATCTTAGGCCTTCTTCAGCTGCAGAAGACCTTTCCTCAAATTCCAGATGTCAAATCTCACATACCTATGCCTCTTTGTAGCTGTTTTTAATGCAGAGAAATGAAGTTGCTGTGTCATATGTGCAAGTTCCGGTTTTGCATACTTCTATTGTGAGCTCATGAAAAAAGACGGCCACAAAAATTTCAGTTGTTAAACTCAAGACTACACTTATTTTTGGCTCACCGCTGACTAGCCAGATAGGAATGAGGGTGGAATTACAACGGCAATATGTTTTCATTATTGCAGTAAATCACATAGCCACTCCAACTGGAACAATGACACAACTCATTAGGGCTTTCCCTCAATCCCTCCAGACACAAGCAGGCCTTGCGCATACACAAACTGGGAATGTCCATTTATGTAAACCACATCGCTCACCGGGGGGTGTTGCTTGGCGACCATCTGAAGCAGTCTGAGAAGATGCTGCTGCTCTGGCTGCTCCAGCTGTGACATCATGGCGGTCAGTTCCCCGATGTGGAGGTGGATGGCTTCTGGCTGCTTCCTGTACACGGAGGGAAGGACCCTCAGGAGCATGTGGTTCCCTGTAGGAGGCGGTGGTGCCAGGAAAGAAACATCTAGATCAAAATGTCAACATTTTCTGATTCAGGGACCCCAGCCCTGGCTCAAAGGCACCCAAGGGACCCCCATCATTTTTTTAAAAGGGTAGAAAATAAAAGGCTTTTACATTTTTAAATATTTTCCAAAATAGTACATTTTGGAAAAATAGTATATATTAATATTGCATATCAAGTCTGTCCAGGGAATCCCTAAAGTACCTTCAAGGACCCCCTGTTGAAAACTTAAAAAAAATACACAAAAATAAGCTCTGCTTGATTTGTATGGACATAGGGACACTCAGACACAAGAAACTGCTCTTAGCAGTACTACAGTGCAGTGGCTATAGAGGTGAATTAGAAACTATTTACTAAAAACTCCATAAATGGATAATATGAGCACTAGAGAATCTAATTATCTTACTTCAGATGGGAAAATACATCAGCAGCAAACAGAGTTTAAAGAGTTACATTTGAAACTGAGGAAGGCATGCCTGGGCTATGGCCTACATTTGAAGGCTTCTTTTAATGAACTGAACCAGTCCAGTGATTGTACTTCTACGAATGTGTATCTTTACTGTGTATCTAGCCTGTTACCACCTGACTCAAATACTTTTTAATTTAATGTATGGCATTAGATTTGTATAGTGTTAAATTCATTTCACTAATCTGACCACCCAAACCCACCCGCTTTTGAGGCTTCTATAAGTATCACTGACTAAAAGGAATTAAATTAAATTAATAACCATGTGGTTACACATGTGGTTACACATGTGGTTTTGTCATTCCATCATAGTACAAAAATGAAAAAAATTTGAAAATGGAAAATATGAGAAGTTTAATATTACCAGGACCATAAAGTTAAATAATAGCACACACATCTAGCAAGAGCTGTGAAACATGTATGTGATTTCCTAGCAGATGCACTCGGTTTGTTTCGTGCAGTATTATCAGTGTTTGTCCTCCTCTTAATCAATAGTTGATGTTGTTATTGATGTTGTTTCCTTGTTTCACTGATTTATCATGTTATTTTGTTAAATGCCAAACTGTCATATGTCTGACACATGGGTTCTGCTCTGAACAGGACAGGGTTCAGAAAGCAGATCTCCTGCGTCGGTATCCCAGCATGCAATGGGTCAGTGTGCAACCATCGCTGCAGGTCATCTGGAAGCAATCCCTCAGTTTCTGCGGGGGGGGGGGGGGGGGGGGGTCGCTTCATATGAAAAGATGTGATTTGCAGGTCGAAGCAAATGAGCTCCGCAACACGTGGGAGAAAGAAAAGAAGGAAACTACAGTTGTGAAAAACAACAAGCACACGTGAAAACAGGAAATCTCCCGCCATCTCCCAGGGTGCCTGAGTAGTGGCGGGCAAGCAGGGATTAGTCACGGAGAGCAATGAGTCCAGGGGACAGGGGACCTATCGGATCCGTCGTCTGTGCAGTCAATAATTTTCAATGAGTTTAAAAAAAAATGCCCTGGACCACTGGTGTCAGGTCTCGATATATGAAGGCATGACTGGGGAGAGGTGATGCTGGGTTCATACACAGTATATGCACTGTGTCAAGGGGGTGTGACTCACCGGCAACTATTATGAGATTTACAGTATAATGTGAGCTGCCTTGAGTGAGCTGGTGCAATCGGGTCATTTCTACCGAAGGCTCAGACTGTTGGTAAGTAGCTGAACCTCACGAGATTAAATACTAAAATATCTGTCACTGACTTGGGCTCCAGCTGCTGTGTGATACGTGCGCACTGGAGTGTGAGGTAAGCTATCTCCTGCTCGTGAAATGGCTATAACACAGAGATCCCGTTTGTCCTCAGACCCATCCAACTGACAGCAGAAATGTAGAAGAAGCGATGAAAACTACAGTAGCCCATCTATGTTCAGTTGCCCATTTATAATGGTTTAGGGAACCTAACTTTGAACGTAAACTGTTAGAATAGATTAGCATTTACAATATGAGTTTAATTTTAGTTGAGCGAAGTTTAGTTGATGAAATATGAAGGCTTGACAAATACTTCTCCACTGTCCACCATGCCCCCCTCCCCCCCAGCTCCCACATCATAAAAAGATCTGCAGGTCCCGTAGGAGGTGACAGCGCGGCACAGTCTCACTGCCGCCATGGCGACAGACTGCACTCACAGCGACCTGACCGGCTAACCTGACCGGCTGACCCCATGCTTACTGCCATAACAATGAAAAGCAAACAAAACAACAATTCAATGTGCCACTGTCTATCACCTTTCCCATCCCCCAAGCTGCAGCACATCACAGCAATGCCTTATTAATGACCTCCGATGTTATGATATGACTCCGTTCACCGTCACACAAGCATGCAGACCGCCTGAAGATATTTTTTCATCAGAGGCAGCTTTCTGTTCAGAGCCCTTCAACGTGATATGTCTGTGCGTATACTCACGGCAGGAGGGTGTTTGTGTGTGAATGTCTCTTCAAGTGTACGTGTTGTTGAGAGAAGGATGTGTTTGTGTGCGTATGTGTGTGTGTGGGTGTGTGTGTGCGTGGGTCATTGTGAAGGTTAGACAGAAGGGGACTCAGAGGCTTGAGTGGTGGAATGCAGAGGGCAGGAGCCTGCAGTCTTCAGACAGAAGGACTCATTGCCAGATTTATGACTCGGCGCACCGTCCTCATTTAAGCAACTCGCTCCATGTGCTGGATGAAAAACTAACTCATGAAAACTCAGCGGCTATCTAATTTTCACCCAAAGATTTCACCTAAACATCTGAGAATTATAGGATGACAGCCACACAAACAAAATGCTCCCCTTTGCCGAGGAACCCGAACATCCCGACATCAGCGTTATTCACAGTCTGCAGAGTATCGTGGTCTACAACTGAAATACTGAACTGAAAGCTGAGATTCCAACATTTAGCAGGGTCTGCTCACAGCTATACAGGAGATGTACAGAAGCAATTTCCAGCAATGTTTACATTGTAGCCCTACATCTGGACACATCACAACCAATAAAAACAATATAGTATATGTGTAAATAGTTTTTTACATAGATATACACTCAGTGAGCACTTTCTTAGGTATTTATTTTTTAAACTTGAAACTTAAGTCTTCTGCTGCTGTAGCCTATCCACTTAGAGGTTTGATGTGTGGTGTGTTCAGGGATGCTCTTCTGCATGTGTGGTTACAGCTTTGACCAGTCTGGCCCTTCTACTCTGACCTCTCTCATTAACAAATTGTTTCTGCTCACAGAACTGCAGCTCACTTTTTGTTTTTTTGTAAACTCTAGAGATTCTTGTGTGTGAAAATCCCTGGAGATCAGCAGTTACAGAAATACTGGCACCAACAATCACACCACGGTTGAAATCACAGAGACCACATTTTCCCCCCATTCTGATTGTTAATGTGAACATTAACTGAAGCTCCTGACCCATATCTGCATGATCTTATGCATTGCAATGCTGCCACGTGATTGGCTGATTAGATAATTGCATGAATATGTAGGTGTAGGTGTTCCTAATAAAGTGCTAGGTGAGCGTACAGTACATGTGAAAATTCTAAATACGTGCCTCAGGCTCTCTATTATTGGGAAATTGTTACAGGATATGCTGTCTGGTTATTGCGAGACCTCTGAAATAACACTTAGAGTCTGAAACTGACACCGGGTCAGAGAGACGGACCCCTGCAGGGCTTTATGGATGCTGGCTGTACAACATAAACCCGCAGTGACAGGACTTGAGACGGCTGCACATGTAATCACTTTATTTACGGGAAGTTTCATAAATCGTAAAAGCTCAAATTGGAGGAAGGGTGAGAAGGTTCTATGGCCCAGACAAGTAAAAGATACACATTACATGTATAATTATATGAACAATATAATTACCACAAGAATACATAAGCCATTTGAATTTGTTTCTTTTACACCACCATTTTGTTGTTCTGTTCAAAAATGTACCAATGTACATCTCTAAACAATAGGCTGCAGAAAAGATACAGTATATTCTCAACTAGAGGCAGGAAGGGTGGAATGGGGGAATCACAATGATATCCAGAAGGTGGGGTACTGCTATTGTACAACAGAACACCAGGTGATTTTGCTTTGTCAGCAACAATAAAAACCAGCCAGTACAATGTAAAAAGAAAAGAGTAATCATAATGGCACACACAGAATTCCCAATAAAATCTTTCCCATATCTCACGTTCAGTAAGCACGTTTGGATATTTCGTTTTTTATAGGTATGTGCAGCAATGCGTTTCCATGACGAAATAGAGGCATTTCCCAGGACATAAAATGCTCCTAAAAAAAATAATAGCTCTGGCGCAATGTCAACTACATTTCAAGATGTCCCTGAAGAGCCAGACTGCTGACTCATGAAGTCAGTGTTCACAGAGCAGTCAAGCATTTCTAGAATACTTCTACAATACCAAGATTACCACAGACCAAAACGTAGCCTCACAATATTAACTGATTTATCCAAAACTTTATCATATTTCCATTTCTCATGACACATCTGCACTATGCTGGGTAAAAAACAAGATTACAGTAAATAGTTCAGAGCCCATTTAAAGTGCTAAAGGGACTCTCTGTACTGACTGTGACTGGAGAAAACAGACCTCAAAACTGCAGTGTCAGCAAGAACAATGTTTTTACCGATAGAGGTAAAAAAAGAGGGCCAGGAAAATAGTCACAGGCACCAAGAGATCAATTTTCTTTGTGGTGAGCCTCTGTCTCACCTGAATGGAGGAAACTGCTCTGACACTGATTCAGATTCCCGGCCATATCTGCTTGTTTTCAAACTTCATTCCCTTCTGTTTGTTTCTTAGACTGTCTATAAACCTACTGGACCATCAGAACCTGACAGGGCATCCATACATCAATCACTGTACATACTTTTCATAGTTGGTAATGCTAAGAAGAGAGCCTTAGGGTGTTTCAGGACGGAAGTCTGCGCTTGGTGACCGTGCTGTTTATTTGTCATGACCGCGGGGGGCCCCTTCCTCTCCTCTACAGCTGAGTGAGAGAGAGAGGGCAGCTCTGACCCAGAGGCCTCCGCGGCCGCGGCGACATTACGCCGTCATCCCCGTCATGCGCCCTTTCTGCCCTCAGGTCTCTGTCCTCCGGCCCCGGCACATGGCAACGCCACGCCACCGCATCCCACAAGGAGCGCACTGGGGCGGGGTGGTGGTGGTGGGGGGGGGTCTCATGAGGAAGTCATTATGCTTCCCCCCGCAGTCCAGGAGAGGAAAAAAAAAAAAAGTGAAAATATTCCCCTTTTGGCAGTCTCATCCACCCACGCACAACACGTTCTCAGAGGGGGACAACATTTCTCTCGTTCCGTTTCTCTCTCTTCCCTCCTCCACCCCCTTCCCCCCCCCCAACCAGCAGGAGCAGCAGTTATATTTGATTACAACACACATGTTACCTCCAACGAAGCATTACTCACTCCCCGACTTCCCCGGTCTGTGTGCTGTGTTTATATAGACCGTGCAGCCCCATGTGAGCTCAGTCTACCTTCAGCTGGTGCTCTGTCCACAGCCAGGAAAGCCAAGCGATTGCTCAGCAGTAGTGAGGCAGGACAGCGTACCGCAGCCTACTCTAGCACCGCAGCTCAGCAACAAAGAGAGAGACAACATAGAAAAACACACACCGCTAACAACATGACTCTGCCACGGGTTCTGCTGGTCTGCCTGGTCTGCTGCTGCTCTGTTCTGCTCACGCGATGCTACGAGGATGACATCGAGGTGAACTACGCCGACAACTTTTACAACGAGATCGCAGAGGGCGCTCAACCGGAAAGCAACCAACCACCATCGGAGGGTGAGTTAAAAAATTAAATAAATATTCACATTTTCAGACTTTTTTCTTTCTCCACTAATTTCATGTAATGGCCCTTTGGCCAATTTCCGTAGCAGAGGAAATAAAAAAAGATCAAGAGGCAGAATTTGGTCATCGCCAAACTGAAGTGAATTTAATTGAGACTTTGTTGTGAGCTGCTTTGGAGTCTGCTCTTGGGTGCAAAACAGATTAGCAAAAACAGGACGTCGATAGGAAAGAATGCTCTCATTCTTTCAGAGGAAAGAAGAAAAAGTCCTTAAGGCAAAAAATTTAATGCGATTAGACATGATTAAGTATGATGGGAAGGGGGGTCGGGGGGCCATCAAATGCTAAAGAGTCATGCACACAGAACTGTGCGAGCATGGAGGGGGCTATGGTTGGCCTATCTTGTGCAAAATGTCTAACATTCCACTTATTCTTCCAGCAACAGTTCATTTATTACTCTGCCCTGTCTCCTATAAACATATCTCTCAATATACGAAGCGAAGCCACCTGCATGTCGGCCTGCTAACATTTTTCTTTCAGTATCATTCAATACATATACCTTCAGTTTTCTCCTCTCCTCCTCCTCTCCCACATCTTCCTCCCACCTCAGCGGCCCCTACGACGTCCCCCTGCAAGTCGCCGGAGTTCAGCAAGTGGGACAAGCTCTTCACCATGCTGGAGAACTCCCAGATGAAGGAGAACATGCTGTTGCAGTATGCCGACAACATCATCAAGGTGGAGCTGCAGACTCTACGCGGGGAGATGCTGCAGTTCGTGGCCAACTACGCAGGGGGCTGCTCCAGCGCCGTGGACACCGCCGGCCGCCGGCTGGCCCTGCAGCTGGAGATGAAGCTGGCCCAGGCCACCGACCGCATGAAGGAGGCCAACGCCGAGCAGAGGGCCCACCAGGAGGCGCTGCTGCAGCAGCTGGTGGTGGTGAGCCGGGCCCAGGCGACCAGGCTGACCAAGCTGGAGAGCACCTGCCTGAGTGCCTCGGCCAACGGCGCGGCCGACCGCTCCGTCCGCCAGGTGCCCGCCGTCGAAGGAGGCCAGCTGGAGAAGAGCCTCACCGCCATGGCCACTGACCTGCAGAAGGCCCGGGCACAGCTGGACCGCTCCCTGCGCTCGGCCGAGAGGCACTTCCTGCCCTCAGGTACCCGTTTCTCACCTGCTTCCTGTCTCTGTCCGTTATACCGCCTGCACTGTCTGACAAGGTCTTACATAAGGAATGGTATGGGGTTTTGTTACGTACATAAGATCCTGGCCATATTCTAACCCCCCTCAACACACGCTGTTCACATTAGCTCAGCTTTCGTGTGGGTGCCGTTTGAAAAACAGAACCTTTTCACTTCCAGCCAACATGACAGCAGTAAATCCTGTCAGCAAAACGGATTTTAGCTCGTTAAAATCAGATAAGAATGATTTAATTTCCAAGCACCCATATTGTCAGCATTATGTGTTCGGTAGATCTGACTCTCTCGCTCTGAAAAACAGGACAAAGGATAATTACTAACGGTTAAGTGCTCCCACCACACCAAGGCTGTCGATAAAGGGAAACAGATGTGGAGCTTTTCTGTCCTGAGGGATTACACCCTAATCTAAGACAAATGTAATGTCAATATTTTGGGTTTTGTAGGAAATGGTAGGAAATGTGAGTCTCTGCTTGTTATAATGGACGATAAGCCCAGTTGTTCCATCTCCATGTGCCAATGGGAAGTGACTTGATCAATTGCACAATTTCTTTGCCCCTTGCTTCTCTTTGCCTTCACAAAACCCCAGGGTGGGACAGTACATCCATCCAGACTCCCATCAGGCCTGTCAATCAGGGAGGGGCAGGGCTTGGCTTTACTTCTAACATTGTAAAAGTATTATCATATTAAAGTGTGCCGCGGAGCAGAGAGGCATACTTGGCTAGCCGCTCCGATGGTGGGGGGAGGGACTTGGCAGGGTCTGTAGGATCCCCCGCATACAATAGTGCCCTGATTGTACTCGCCTCAGAGTCATGGTCACGGGGCATTGAGATGATATGGTTTGTAGAAGGCCTGTCGTTTCTAGATCCCTCGATGTCCCGGGCCGCCAGGGGACGGGGCCGTAGCGCCGTGTCCTCAGCTAACACGGACAATTGGAATAGATAAGGTTCAGTCGGATACCAAATTGGGTGAAAATGGGAAAAATCTGAAACACAAAATTATTTTGAAAAGATTTTATCATATCACTATGATTTCACTGAGAAAACCGTTCATAGGAATCAGCCAGGACCCCAAATAGCATATCCAGCTGTTGCACTTGGAGTAAAACGAGCAAAAAAAAGGTTTGAACCCTGCTGACCACTGACCATGTTTAAAACCTGTCTCCACTCCAAATTTAACTTTACAGTTCACTTGCTGTGGGATGAAAGCAGTAAAAATGTAAACAGCAGAGCTATGCCTGCATGCCTTTTGCTTTCCCTCCCACCTCTTCTAGTCCCCAATCCCCTTTACCACCAACTGTAATCCCCGGGTAGACCTCTGCAAACACACCACTGGCAGACATGAACCAGGCATGAGAACTGAGAAAAACTGAGTCAATGTTGTAGAGTTTATGAATGTTTTTGTATAGAAACAAAAGGTAGGTTGTGGTGAGAGGAGTATGGAGATATAATTGTAATATTGTATGGAAGCCTCTTATTTAAACTCTTTATACTCTCCCTTTCTCTCTCCTCCTCTCACTCTCTCCCTCCTCCTTAAAGGTTGCGAGATGGCCCTACTCTTCCCCATGCGCTCCCGGCGCATCTATGCCATGGTGACGCCCGATGCCGACATGGGCCTCCATTCCTTCACGGTTTGTCTGTGGGCCAAAGTGAGGGAGGCGCTCAACAAGACCGTGCTCTTCTCCTACGGCTCCAAGAAGAACCCCTTCGAGATCCAGCTGGTGCTGAGCGGCCAGTCCCTGCTCTTCACCGTGGGCGGGGAGGCACACCTGGTGGAGGCAGGCAAAGCTGTGATGGACGGCCAGTGGAGTCACGTCTGCGGGACCTGGAGCTCGGAGGAAGGCCTGGCCGCGCTGTGGGTGAACGGGCTGAAGGTGGCCAGCTCGTCCGGGGTGGCCGAGGGCCACGTCCTGCCTGAGGGGGGGACCATGAGCCTGGGCCAGGAGAAGAACGGCTGCTGCAGCTTTGGCTTCGACAGCGGCGCCGACCCCAAGCTGGCATTCGCGGGCAAGATGACGGGGGTCAACCTGTGGGACCGGGTTCTCGGGGAGGAGGAGATCTTCCAGAATGCTCAGCGGGAAGGCTCCTGCAGCAGCCGGGGGAACGTAGTGGGCTGGGGAGTGTCCGAAATTATTCCACACGGGGGCGCTCAATACATCAACTAACTGCTGCCCTGGGAAACCTACAAGAGAGTCGGTGTTTCTCAGCTGCACACTGAGCAATACCAACAACAGTAACAACAAAGCCCCTTTATAGCTGAAAGACTGATTTAGGCTCTCCTCATCGATGAATGTTTCCCATTTGCGGAACTTCTGTTACTCATAACAGAAGCAATACTCGGCCTTAGAAAGAGGAGTCAAAGAGGAACAAACAGCATTTACCAAAGTTAAAAAAACATTTATGAAAGAATAAAGAGTGAGTAGATCTCATGCGCTTTTATCAGTAAGCCAGTTTGCCAGGTGCCTTGAAGGGGTCTTCTTTTAAACTTATTTTATTTTGTATGAATGGAATCGTATGCTTTTTTCCCCCTGCTACATAATGTGTAATATTTCCAACTTAGTATTTATCAAAATGTTTACATTCAAATCCAGTAACAATATTATCTCTGTTTGATGAGTTGTTATTTGTTTTTGCATTTGAAGTGATGTCAATGTTTTCCCCCATTTCACATTGTTTCCTGTCACACAAAGACACTTCTTTTTAAGATTGATTAAGGAAAATGTTTACAATGTTTGCTACAACTGTCTTTCTGTTTTTGAAATGTAGAAAATGTGTATTATATTGTAAATTGTTTTGGCAAGACATGAAAATGAATGTATTTTGTATATAAATATTTTGTCAAATGAATAAAAGACTTTAAACAGACAATGAAAGTTTCATAAGGAGTGGTACAGCAAACATCCATCGACGGTAACATTTTTGGCCCCTTTAACCAAATTATATTTATAATCCAGGAAGATCCACAGGGCATTCAGAATTCAAATACGAAATGAGCAACATACAAGTAACCTATAACATAATTTTATCCATCAGTCCATCATACATTTGATGGGATAAAACTAATGCCCTCTGAAAAGTGGGTCAAACTTCGTGAACATGAGTAATTCTGATACGGTTCACCCCCTTCATTGCACAAGGCTAATGAACCGCACTCGGTCAGTTTGGCCAGTCAGTCTGACGTGCCAAACCGCAAGTTCAACTGAAAGCTGGGACCGAGCCAGGCGCGCACACAAACGCGCCCCTTAAATTGACTCCACATGTAGCCATGTGCAGCCTTTACTGCAGCCTGGGTCTCCAAATAAAACAGCGGCGGAAGAACAGCTCTCGTCACACGTCTGCATAATTCAGCCCAGCTCTGCGGGGAACATCCCCCTCCTCGGGGGTCCGGAGAAAGGACGCGTCCGGCACAGACCGGTGACACACGCAGCTACATGAGGAGGGGGAGGTTCTGACACTGAAGAGAAGCCAGCGCTCATAACTAGAAACAAAAAAAGGTTTGTATTATTCTCAAACTCTCATAAACCCAACTGAGATCATCGCTGCGTAATTGATCAAGGACAGAGCTGTTTCAAACTACTTGGTTTGACTTCCTCTTACCGGGCATGATTACATTGCATATAGCATAGTATTACACTACATTAAAATACAGATCTGGAACAGTGGTCAGAGCAGCAGTGTGGAGCAGTAGTCAGAGCAGCAGAGTGGAGCAGTGGTCAGAGCAGCAATGTGGAGCAGTGGTCAGAGCAGCAGTGTGGAGCAGTGGTCAGAGCAGCAATGTGGAGCAGTGGTCAGAGCAGCAGTGTGGAGCAGTAGTCAGAGCAGCAGTGTGGAGCAGTAGTCAGAGCAGCAGTGGGGAGCAGTGGTCCGAATAGCAGTGTGGAGCAGTGGTCAGGACTCTACCCTCTCTGCTCCTAGGTTAAAAGACCGGGTGGGAGGTCGATGCTGTGCCCCAGAGCCACGGGTCCGAGAACATGTTAGTCCCAGTGGATAAGAGCATCTGCAGTGAAAACAAACGCTTGTAATGATTTAAATAACCCCCGGTCAGTGGGGCTGTCTCAGAAAGGCCCTCAGTGGGCTATTAGTAATACCAGATGGTGTGTGGAGCTGCATTCTTTAAAGGATATAACTAATAATGAAGCAGCCCCTGGCCATCACTGCCCACAAACCTCATGCCACATTCAGCTACCTCTTTGTTTGAATCTACTGCTCTGCTCCCTCCTCCGTGGAGGGTCAGGCTTGTGAGCGCGAAGCCGTGACGTGTAATGAACTGCAGGCTCCCTCTAATTGATGAGAGAGAAAATAAGAGCGCACAGCCATGGAGATGGCCCTTTCACACTGGGATCGGCTGGAAACACACGACTCCCTTTGATCTTTGATCTTTTAACTGTGGCGACTAATTGGGAGAATCAGTAATCAGGAGATGGCATGTGAAAATGCCCCAGACGGTCAGTGCGCAGGTGAGAGTTCTAATAGACCGCGTGTCTGGCCAAGGGGATATGTCGCCGGTCACTCAGTTCAACTTCCTGTGAGCACAGCGGGAAAGCGTCTGTGGGCTGGGGAGGGGCAGGGAGGTCAGTCTTCAGAAGTAAATGCAGTCTGCAACGTCCCGGAGACAGCTGTTTACCCTCGATGCTTTCTTCCCTCTGTCTTGGTCACATGAGTTTTGTGTTACCTTAGGTAACGTTGCCTGCGGCAGTGCCGTGTTACACAAGAAACTGAGTTTTGGAAAGCTCAAAGGTTTGATGCAAGGTGCTGTTAGCAATAATTTTCCCTGCTGAAAAAAGCAGCTCAAGCTAGGTTTTGAAACAGCTGGTAGCTGGTTGACCAGTTCAGACCAGCTCCATGCTCGAGATGGTTTAGCTGGTTGACCAGTTCAAGCTATGTTTTGAAACAGCTGGTAGCTGGTCAACCAGTGACCGGCTCAGATAAGCTACCAGCACTAGCTGGTTGACCAGCTCATACCCAGCTAGATCAGCTTTATGACCAGCTTAGCCATGCTGGTTGACCAGCTCATACCCAGCCAGACCAGCTTATGATTGCTTGAAAATTGAGCTGGTCAAGCTGGCATAGCTGGATTTTACAGCAGGGATAACACAAGAGTGCTTTACCTGAGGTCATAGCATGCTGCCTGGGGTAGGTTTGGGGCAATGTAGGGTAATATAAAGAAGTCTTGCTTTACCTGAGGTAGTCCTGTGCTGTTAGTGTAGTGTTACCTGAGCCAGTGTTGCACAGGCCAACCTGGTACTTTAGAGCTCTGAGACTAGCTTGACTAAAAATGGCCTCTTCCAAAAACAGCCCCTGAGTACACAACCCCAACCACCCCCTGCCTTCCTTACATAAATTCACTTCTTGTTTTGGGGGCCGAGGAGGTGAAAGGTCAGTGTTTATTGGTTCCCAGTAGCAGCAGTGGTAACTGTGGAGAGGCTAGTGTTTACAAGGCTGCGTGAAGAAGCCACGATTCTCGACTGGTTTGTGGAGTGCTGGGAAGGGGGAGAGAGAGGAGGCAGGGGGTACTGTGAAGAAGCGTACAACAGCTTTAGGTCCTTGACATGCCTCTCTGCAGACTGTGTGGGGTACAGAGAGCTCAGGGGCCTGCTAAAGTGCTATATACTGCATTACATTCTATTACATGTATTTACGCTGCTGACATTTAACATTTTAACCATTGATACAGCTGAGCATTTGCCGAAGCAGCTCAGGTTTATTTCAACAAGCCTGCCACAGCCATAGCCCACAAGTCATACCTGCATGACCAAGCTCACTAAACACGGTCAAAAGCGAAACGGAGAGTGGAGTCTGGCCTCAGTTCAGTTCTAAAGCTTCCCAAATGTTTGGAGATCAGCCAGAGTTTGCAATGTCTCCTGTCTTTCATTTACCCCCCCCCCCCCCCCACCCCCATCCAGAACTGTACAGAATGGCCCCCATACCCACAGAGAGGCAGTGAAAAGAAGGGGGAAGAACATACCCTTTCCTTACAGCCCGTAAAATGTTAACACATATAAATACCCAGGCACACGCAGAGCAGGTAAGTGGCCAGGTACATTTTCTACTTGAGGGCAACATATGTGAAGAGGTTTCCTTGATTACTATGCAAATTGTACTAATCTGCAAGATGTACCAGCATAAAACAAAAAATCTCTGTTGCGGGTGTCATTATTATTTAATTAATGTGTATGGACACGCAAATGGGAACTTGGGAGGTAGCTTGGGGGCTGCAATGGGATGGCATGATTTGGGGGAGCCCTCCTAACCGCTGGGAAAAGCACCACGCTAACACGGACCCTTCTCTGGACACTGCAGCCGCATGCTCGATGGGTGTGGACGGGGAGGAGGGCTGAAACCTGTCGTGGTTCATGTTGGTGCACTCTTGTTTGCTCTGCGGGCTTGTTTTCGTGCGTCAGGTGTTGGGGGCTCCTGCTGTTCAGTCTACTTTGGGAGCAGATTAATCTCGAACAGAGCCCATTAAGAGCTTACCGAGCATGGTTCCCCGTTTTCCAGCGCTCTTAAGCGGCACCATAAGGCACCGCCCTGGCCAGGCCTCCATCAATCACCCCTCCAGCGGGCGGGGACTCTGGGGCCCGTCCGGTCCCTAATGAGGCTCTCTAATGTGGTTGCCTAATGAAGTTTCATAACAAGGGTCCCTCGTGATGAAGTGGGGGGTGTTTCGCAACCAGGATATGGTGCAGGGCCACTGCCGCTTGACTTATGACTGAAGGCCTTATTGATTCCATGCTCCAGAGGGACTGAGCAGTTGTGACCTCTAGCATGGCACTTTACCTCACGTGCTCCTGCCATAAATTCTGCCCATATTGCCTACTTATGTGTAAATAAAAAGAAAGGCCCCCATAAATTAATCATTAAAGAATTATTTATTTAGACTCCGTTCACAAGGAATTACAGCCTCACTCATGCTGGTGCCCAGCGGAGGCGATTTGTTCTAGAAAAGGCAGAAAATGAGTTTTAATAAATCTGTTAGGGTGTGGGAGCAGGCCCCACTGAGGGGCATTGACACTCTCAGATGGACAACACGGTGAAGACCGCTTTCCCTTCTTCCTCTGGAGTGAAACCCTTGTCCTTTGGCTGACCCCCAATCAATGAAGCTATCTTATTAGCTTTCCGCTTGTTAATACATACACACAATCTAAACTGAATTAAGTTATTCCAGTGAATATTAAAACTGAAGCAGATGGGGTTCACAGACACTCATCCCTCCCCAGACTGCCTTTTCCGGGTGCCATGACAATGCTGTTTCACAGATCTTCATCTTACAGGGGTCTGTAAACCTTTCTCTGACCGGGAGCACATTCAATGAGTAAGTCCTGTAAAATGCAATTATTTATCAAATAGCATGGCTGTAGGGTAGGCAAGGAAGAGCCAAGAATAACTTGCTCACAGAGCCAGGACTTTGAGAATGTGCCTTTGTCCTAATTTAAGATGAACCAGCATGACCATCTCCAGGTTGAGCCAGCTTCATGTTCTTAGCCTGTGGCCAAATGATAGCCAGGCAACTCCGTAAACCACTTTGAAACAGACCTGATATGTACATGGTTGTATAAAATGTAATTGTTTTTATGGAAACTTAAGGGGGAAAATCCAATTTTTATTTACAGATCAGTTACAATACTTTCCAATTGGATTTCTTTACAGAACCAGTAACAAAAAATATCCACAAATAAATTTGGCCTACTCTACCTTGTACATGCAATCAATATATGCTTAATATAGTAAAGTCTCCCACACAGTTTCACTTTCTTGTCATCTGGGACTGCTCTCAGCACGTGACACAGGATGATTTTGCTGTGTAATTCATTCTTACTGGGCCTTCATACATGGTCAGGTGGATGATCTGCTTGGTGGTGTTGAGTGAGTGCAGTGATGGAGCGGGGCTGTACATGTGCTCATGACTCACCCACAGGGGGCGATCCCTACCTCTCAGCACACTGCATGTGATGGCCTCTGTGTGCTCCGCCAGGAGATCAGCCTTAGCGATGGCTGCCAGGGACAGGTAGCTGGACATGTTTCGGGACAGTTCCTTGTTTCCGCCCTGGAGAAACTTGACAGCCACGGGCACCGCCAGGGCCATCACGGGGGGCTGGTTGTAGTTCTGCAGGGGAGAGAACCACAACCAGGTGCATTACGCTGTGAGATTATTCACTCAAAAGAATGCAAACGGTTTCCCCCTCTCTCTTTCCAAGATTTTACTAATTCTGGGTTTTCCTGGATATTCAGATGAAGAACACTGCCATATTTCCACACACACTCCAGAGGTGCATTATGGTCCAATACTACACCAACACAAACCTGGACCAGGGTCTTCATAACGTTTAATGTTTGTAGTCGCAGTGGATTTTGCAATCCAAGTTGGCATCACTTAACTTCAAAATGATTTTCCCCCAGGTTTTCAAATGAAATGACAGGATGCTTCTGATCCAGAACTACAGTAATGAAGGCTGTATAGAAACACTTGATGGGCAGGACACAGAACTACACTAAATTTCCCTCTCATCTTACATTCAGGATTAGTAACAAAGACAAAGGCAATTCAAGCACAGTTACTGCAGTCATTCACTGATGTATCCAGGACAAGGCTATCAAACTCATATTGAAGCAAACAAGGACATCCTAGATTTTAAAAAATGACATCTGATTTTGTTTTAGCTGTTGAACTTTGTAGTTGTTCAAAATTTATTTTTGCTGTGGTGCGAATGAGTGCTTTATTTCACTTTCATGGTAGGGAAGCGCTTAGTGCTACCATGAATAAACTGTAGTAGAATTAAAAATACAGAATATTGCCTCAGTACCCTCATCTACCTAAATTATATTAACATTTGTCATAAACAAATCCACCTTCCTAGCTGGATCAGGATTATCCATGAATTTGGGATCAAAACGCAATCTCAATCTTTACCTTTAAATTTTGTGACACATTAAATTGTGATTAATGTTTGGGTCAGATTACCATTATTTTTTTTCAGTGCTGAATTTCATCCAATTCAAATCGGAACTTTTGGCTGCCATCCACTCTCATCTATCATCCCTGATCATAAAGAAACTGCAATCTTGTAATCCCCCCAACAGAAACACACACACGTACACACACACACACAACAGATATATAATTCCTTTCAGACTCCTCATTGGATAATTCTTTCCTGGAAGTAAATTCAATTTGGACCCCCATTGCACTTGGATGCTGATTCCTTGTGTCCTTGATTGTTTCAAAAACATCTGCTATTCAATTACAAATATTACAGACACTCAGAATGAAATGTAGCAGTGCAATTCTGCTCAACTGGACCACACAGACAAACTGATTCTGACCACAGTGGACGGGAAAGAGCAGGAAGACAGGAGGCAGAGATAAAGACTGCCATTCAGTCGCTCTCTCCCCCCGTCCACAGAAAACACAGAGGGGAGGAGAGTGATTCATGAGAAACACAGGGGAGAGCTGGGGGAAACATTGCGGGATAGGAATGTCTTCCCCAACATGGAAAGCTTCTCTACGTCTATGTCCTTAGCCAACACGTGCACATTTGTCTGTGTGAGAAAGTCACTGAAAAGGATTTGGCTCCCCCCAAAGGTGGAATCAGAGAACATACAGGAAGGCTGCCATTTGTCATCCTGTTACTTATTATCATTGCCAATGTTTTACCAACTACTGCTCACACTACAACACTTGTTAATGCTTAAAGCTACTAAGGCTGCAGATTTTTCTACCACTTGTAAGTCTCCTACCATTAGAACTACTACAAGTCACTTGATATTTCAGCTGCTTCGTAATGCATGTTATGATTCATTCTTAAACATTTTGATAGGGTTTGTAAGAATAAAATATTTTGGTTTGAACTGATTGAAGCAGTAGAATCTCAATGGCTTACTACGAGAACTCATACTATATTTTAAATATAGAGGGCATTCATTTTCTTGCCATTTCTTTCACGTCCAGCAAGGGGCACCCTACACACACATTCTAGATATGCATGTATGCATATATGTAGAGATTTTAGTATTTACAGATTTTACCTACACCGAGCACGCGCACACACACACACACACACACACACACACGCTCTCCCTGTCTGGATTAACAATCTCCCCAGGTTTACATATACTAGTGTGCCAAAAACAAAATCTAAAAACTAATGACAAAAAGGTCATTCCAATTTCAGGCAACCTGTTAGATCAAAGGCTCCTTCCACAAATAGCTCAGGAGAAGTCAGCCATTTAACAAAACTGTCTGGACATCTCTGGCCCTCTAATTAAGCCTCAGTCTCCAGCTTACAGTTATAGAAGGAGTCTAGGGGAATGGCACAGCGAGGGACAGTGAGAGCCATTTACTCTGCAAGTAAATGGAGGGTGTATGGGAACATACAGTACACATACTATAGCTACTGTCAGAACAGTCACCATTACTTATAATCACACAATTCAACATCAATAAATCAACATTAATGCAAAATCATAATGTACAGTGGGCTCCAGAATTATTGGCACCCTTATTAAAAAGAGGAAAAAGGCAGGATATAATCAATAACATGGATAATTATGTTCAGACATACAGGAAAACGATATACTTTTATTTTAATACATTTACTCTCATGTTTCAATGTTTTTTATTTAGTAATCTAATTTTTTCTGAATGATTATTGGCACACCTCACAATTATTGTAGATCGGTCTTTGTTGTTTAAAGTACATTGTATTGTTGTCCTGTGAAAAGCTAGACCTGTGTTTGCTACTCTTTTTTGCAGCTCTTTTGCAGTGATGTGTGGGTTTCTCACCAGGTCTCAGGCCATCCTATCTGAAATCTTTCTTGGTTTTCCAGACCTTGCCTTGACTTCAACTGTTCCATTTATCTTCCATTTTCTAATAATGTTTCTGACAGTCGAAATGGGTAGTTTGAAACATTGAGAGAATTTTTGTAGTCTTCTTGCTGGAAATGAACCATCTTCATTCTGAAATCCTTGGACAACTGCTTGAGAAACCCACAGTTGTTAACACCAGACAGAACAGCCACTGCAGTTGGATACTTTAGGAGTCACTTTGAAATAAAAAGTTCAGCCATGGAATTAAGCCCTAATGAGTAAATCACCTTGGTCTGGGCCTTTGTAAACAACTTTTAAAAAGGTAACAAAGAATAATCCAAAAAGGTTCCCAAACTTGGTCTTGGTCTAACCTACAAGGGAAGAATGGGTCAACCGGGTGACCCGACCGTGTCCATCTTCACACCTGTCACACTGCTGCATGCTGGGTATATCATGGAGCTGACCCAGGGTGGGTGACAGTTATGGGACTGTCAAGGAGGAGATGCACACAGGCTACAGGTATGTGTTTGCAGTGGTGACCAGAGAGGGCTGGCCCACAGCTATGTGTTTATAATGGTGACTGAGGGAACCTGACCTGCAGGATGCAGCTTGTGATGTCAGAGGCAATCTTGGCGTGGGGCGTGTCCTCGTCCTTGCCCTGGGGCTGCAGGTTGTGTTCCAGGCAGGACTCCCACAGAGAGACCAGTGCTGCCCCATGCCTCTCAATGGAGCGCGTTTCCCGGATAGCTGTAGTGATACGCGTGATGCAAATCTCCACCACGGCCTGGTCATTGTCATTGGTCAGGTAGTCCTGTCAGCAACCAATTAGAACCAAAGGAATGTCAATCCATTACTGCAGCAAGACAAAATGACTAGTTATATGTGCATGCTGTCCCAGTTAGAGAAAACAATCAATAATTCTGCAGTTAAGTATGTCATGCATAATATTGGATGGTATTGTTAATCAATATGTAAATCAATGTGTAAGTCAGATGTATGCAAAAGATATGCAACCAAATACAAAACATAACTGTCCCTGTTAGAGAAAACAATCAATAATTGTGCAGTTATGTCATGTATAATATTTGATGGTAAGTATTGTTAATCAATATGTAAATCAATGTTTATATCGAAGTATATTCATTTTTAACTGGAACTCAGACTGCATACTGATCATAATGAGAATATTATTCTTCTGAAAGTATGGTGCTTAGCATATTAGGTGCAGTCAACAGACAGTTGCTAATTAAAACAATGTGGGGTTTAAAACTGGAGTGCATTGACCCCGAAAGGCTGCATGTTCATCCAGCCCTGAGACACTGGACTTTAAGATGAACTTTTGGGGAAAATGACAAGAATCATGAAATCATATAAAAAAGAAACTGAAGCTGAATGAGAAACAGCTTTGTGCATTGGAACCAGTCCTGGGCACACATACTCTGCGATTAAATGTCTCGGAGGGCTCTCCTAAAATGTCCAGAGAAATTGTGCAACATGTCCATGCACTGCTCCCCCACACTGCTTGGAGCAGCGTTCTGGAAGAGGCAAGACTCGGACAATGCTGCGATCTGAAAGGTCAAGCTCAAAATAAATTTGGGGGAATTCAGTGGATCACACTGCCAGGGATGTGTTCTGGTAGGCAGTGCACCCTTGGCATGTTGGGCAGAGGGGATGGGGGTCACAGGCAATATCAGAACATGATTTTCTGGGGAGGCGGGTCCCAGTTTGAGATCTTTTCATGGGGCTCAAAATCCCTGGTGCCGCCCATGATGCTGGGTAATGGAGTTTCATTGTAGCAGCGTGGACCTTTATACAGTTAGCTATGCTGGAACAAAGCAACTGTTACTGAGAGTCATGGTCAGTTAAAAACAAGTTATTGTTCAAATGGATTCAATAGCTTGCTGTCATGTGATATCTTTAAGAGGCCAAGTGCTCCTATGGAAATTCTGTCTTTCATTATGGTGGGTTATAAATAGCATGCCACTCAGCAAACTGCTACAGTGGTGTGAAAAAGTGTTTGCCCCCTTCCTGATTTCTTTTTTTTTTTGCATGTTTGTCACACTTAAATGTTTCAGATCATCAAACAAATTTCAATATTAGTCAAAGACAACACAAGTAAACACAAAATGCAGTTTTTAAATGAAGGTTTTTATTATTAAAAGAGAAAAAAAATCCAAAACTACATGGCCCTGTGTGAAAAAGTGATTGCCCCCTAAACCTAATAACTGGTTGGGCCACCCTTAGCAGCAACAACTGCAATCAAGCGTTTGCGATAACTTGCAATGAGTCTCTTACAGCGCTGTGGAGGAATTTTGGCCCACTCATCTTTGCAGAATTGTTGTAATTCAGCCACATTGGAGGGTTGAACCGCCTTTTTAAGGTCATGCCACAGCATCTCAATAGGATTCAGGTCAGGACTTTGACTAGGCCACTCCAAAGTCTTCATTTTGTTTTTCTTCAGCCATTCAGAGGTGGACTTGCTGGTGTGTTTTGGATCATTGTCCTGCTGGAAAACCCAAGTTCGTTTCAGCTTGAGGTCACGAACAGATGGCCAGACATTCTCCTTCAGGATTTTTTGGTAGACAGCAGAATTCATGGTTCCA
Organism: Conger conger; assembly: GCF_963514075.1. Taxonomy (NCBI): domain Eukaryota; kingdom Metazoa; phylum Chordata; class Actinopteri; order Anguilliformes; family Congridae; genus Conger; species Conger conger. The sequence continues at coordinate 26,974,047 of NC_083772.1, read as the reverse complement.
TTTATCACAGCAAGTCTTCCAGGTCCTGAAGCAGCAAAACAGACCATCACACTACCACCACCATATTTTACTGTTGGTATGATGTTCTTTCATTGGTATGAAGGTTCACTACTGTTCCATGTTTTCGCCATTTGTGGATAATGGCTCTCACTGTGGTTCGCTGGAGTCCCAAAGCTTTAGAAATGGCTTTATAACCTTTTCCAGACTGATAGATCTCAATTACTTTCTTTCTCGTTTGTTCCTGAATTTATTTAGATCTCGGCATGATGTCTAGCTTTTGAGGATCATTTGGTCTACTTCACTTTGTCAGGCAGGTCCTATTTAAGTGATTTCTTGATTGAGAACAGGTGTGGCATTAATCAGGCCTGGGTGTGGCTAGAGAAATTGAACTCAGGTTTGATAAACCTACAGTTAAGTTATGTTTTAACAGGGGGGGCAATCACTTTTTCACACAGGGCCATGTAGGTTTGGATTTTTTTTCTCCCTTAATAATAAAAACCTTCATTTAAAATCTGCATTTTGTGTTTACTTGTGTTGTCTTTGACTAATATTTAAATTTGTTTGATGATCTGAAACATTTAAGTGTGACAAACATGCAAAAAAATAAGAAATCAGGAAGGGGGCAAACTTTTTCACACCACTGTATATACACTTACTGTATGAGGTGTGCCCCAGGCCACCTTCTACACCTTATAGTGTGGCTCCTCTTGCCAAGGAGCATACTGCCACCAAAACCAGTGCCAAAAGTGAAGGAGGTGTTTTATTAGAGCCTGCAACTGTCCTTGCCCACAGCAGATGCGCCACGTTCACAGCGAGGTTATAGCCTGTAACCTCCAGGTAAGCAAATATTGCAGGCGGAGATGGTTTAATCAGGAGAGACCTAAGCCAGACACATAGGCAATGATTGTCTGCATAAAAGCAAACAGTAGCTCCATAGGCTGTATATTTTTATGCAGTGCTAAGCCTATTCCTTAATTTTAATGTATTCATATACAATCAAGCACAAGGAATGAATATTCATCAGCTATAACATTTAATCAAGTGAGCTAGCCAGCAACTAAAGGTTGGAGGTTGTTTGTTAACTAGCAAATAATAGTAATAATAATCTTCAGCCAGCCACCTAATAAAGTTACAATTTTTTGCTAATTTATATTTCTTTCAGCTATGTTAGCTAGCTAGCCATACGGTTAGAAAAACTTAGTTAACTACTGCTTGTTATTCACCTCACATTCCAGGCCACCTAGACTAGACAGCATCTGGAGTTTACGCTTGTCAGTTATGGATGGTTTAGTTTTTCCCATCAAATGCTTGGAGACAGATGACCAAAATGCAACTTATTGAGCTGTGCTAATTCAAGAGGCCTCTTCGCAAAGAGAAATTTAACTGAAAATGAAGGTTTGGAGCTCTAGCCACTCCTTCTGCCCTTTAGCTGCTTAATTTGCCCATTCAATTATGTCACAAAATGACACATTAAAGGGGCTTCATGTGAAGACCTGACAGAGGGGTCATATTGTAGCACAGAGTGCATCTGCAGCCATGTGGAGAGTTAGAGTGCGTGTCCCACAGCATGCCAAGACACAAAGGGTCATTTACCCTGGAGGTGACAGTACGGTTCTCACCAGCGAACAGGAAATTGCCTTGATCTCCTCCAGTGCCTCAGAGAGACAGTCCTCTATCACCGCGTCCTCCAGAGAGAAGAGGTCCCCGGCTCGCGACAGATCCCTCTGGCCCAACACCAGGCGGAAGAGCTGGTGCATGGCGGCTCCTGGCCTGCCTCAGACCGCGGCCACTGCCGTCTCGGGTTCCCCCCTGTGCCCTGCGTTGCCCTGACAACCGGACATAGCCCGGCATGTGCACGCTTTTCTGAGGATGGCCTTTGGAACGACGCCTCACACATCAGACCTCAACCCTTACCCTGGAGGCAGAAAAGAGAGCAGGAGGTAGAGAATGTAGGAAGGGGAAGACAAAAAGAGAGCATGAAACAATGGATTAATATTCATAATAGCGTGCAGTTTACAGCACTGTTCGAATACCTGTTTGACGTAATGTTTCTAAGACGGAATAGTTCAAGTTGGACTCACACTTCCCCTCTACACTTGTTTAAAGACAAAGGCAATGAGTGTCTCGTATTGAACTGTCATTCGCACACGGTGACAGCTCTCTCTTTCAGCCAGGTTAACTACTCTCTGTTAATGAGTAATGCGTAAACCCTCTTTCTTAATGAGCGTGTTATTTATTAAATAAAAGCAGAAGGTGATGGGAATGGATTCACTGTCTCTTACATTCAGTTCTCAGCAAATACATAGCAGAGCACATTCCAGAATGAACTCAAGTATATGTATAGCCTGAAAAACCTGTCTCTCAGAAGTTCATTTTTTGGAGAGGAGCCTGTTTTTTACGGTTGTAGAGAAAAGAAGGGTTAACAATTCACTGCGTTCCCTTCTGCTACATAAATTCTTTTTTTTTTTAAACACCACTCCCACATTTCCACTACATCACATGCATGTTTCCAAAGCCCAAAACCTCGATTGACAAGTTTTGAAAATGAAGGGCGGTGCTCCTGTCTCATGCTGGGCTCAACTGGTATTGATGAAACTCAATGTACATGTGCCTTGAGGCTCACTGTTGGGCCATTGCATTCAGCTATTTTACTGACCCCATGTTTACAACAATTGGGTCATATCTTTCTCTAATTTTCTAATTTTCTCTTTATATGGAAACTGTTTCCTCTTCTTCAACTCTATCAATGAGTTGCTATGCCCAGATGTGAATGCTGGGAAGCTGGAAATTGATTTATTGTTCACATGTCTAACGAAAGGAAATGAGGCTTTATTTAAATGGCACGTAGAGTCATTCTCTGAATTCCTATTTCATTTCTTACTGTACCACCCTAGGGGCAACTGAGAACTAGCTTTTAATACAATGTATTTGTAAGGCAATTTACAAAACAATACAAGTACTACATTTATAATATTGACATTACATATTACATTTATATTTACATTACAAGTGTACATGACCTCCAAGGCGAGCTGTGAAGTTTACTGTAACAAAATGCATTCATTATTTCAGTCCACAGGGGATCTTTAAGGACAGTGTTCTGCAAATGCTAAATGTTTTCAAGCCAGCTTGTACCAGGAGCAGAAAAATTACTCACTTGAGTGGAAAGACTCCCCGTGGTTCTGGGAACTAACCATGTGTTATGACCACACAGTGTGGACCTGGAAGTACAGTTTCACTCCTGAGACTCCATGTGCTGCTGGGAAGGGATGATATCTCAGACTGAAATGCCTAGAGCCAAACTGAACCCATCTGGAATGTTGGGCGAGTGTGAATCTGTTGAAAACTATGGTTCCTGAACCCAGCAGTTTAATGTTTGCCACTCTGAATAACAAACACAAAGTGCCGACAAGTGCTAAAACTTCTAATTTATCTGACATGTAAAATGTATTTTTTAATTTGCTAATTACTATCTGACAACCATGTGCACATACACACAAACACACACACGCATGCACGCACATACAGTACTGGTGCATACTTTCTGTAGCATACTTAAAGGTTGATCTGTTCAAGGTATTTCCAGTCACCTACAGTCCTACAGGAACACTGGAGAGACCTGCACTGTATGCACTACTGGCACCAATGGAGGTCCAACAGTGCATTTGTGCTGCGATTCGGCACTGCCACAACTTTCTCAGACACCACCAGAACAAAACGTCTCTTCTCACCAAAAATTACACATCAGGTTTACAATATAAAAATTAGCCAATCTGCCATTAAATCCTGCTGGAAGTTTTGAATCAGGTTTCAAACAATAGCTTGTATGACTGGTAGCCAAACGCATTGACACAAATAACATTTCTGAATAACATGTTTGGATATTTGAATGAATGATTATAATTCACTGTAACACTAACAGTGACTGGCACTACACGGGACTGAGAGGGGGTGTTACAGGCTCACAGGCCTCACAGACAGCACGTAGCATAGGCGAGGCAACTTGTCATGTGCCACTGGGTTTATTTTAAAGGCACTTGGAAGGTGTTTACATCATCTCCAGTCATCACAGGAATGTGTTTCAGAATGACCGGAGCAGTCCCGGTGTGAAGACACAGGGAGATGGATGTGTAAATAATGGGAAATAGGCCGTAATGATGCAGAGACTTCTGACAGTGAGGGCAGCGGCTGATAACAAATATAATAACATATAATAAGATGTAGCATATTGTGGTATATATCTGCATATTGTCATACTAATGTAATGTGAGCCACCCACTCATTTGTACTTAATTTAATTACCTAATTGTATTAATGTAATCGTTATGTTTGCTATTACTGTTGTTCTCAGTATGTCTCTATGACTGTCAGGAGAGACACTACCCACAAGACCAAGACTACTCATCTCTCAGGGGAAGGGTCTGTATTTAAGTAAGGCTTGACAATGATAATAACAGTCTGTCCATGGTGGATGCACTGTGAGTCAGCAGACCTTGCTGAGTGCCCGCTGGGGCACTGAAATGTCATTTTTTATGCCAGTGTGATGGTCCTGGAGACACTGGATCAATGCCAGACTCTGCTGAAACAGTCTAAAGGTGCAGTGCTGGGATACAAAAGTAGGAATTCCAATTGGACCACAGTTGCCTTTTGTCAAGCCACCAAACTATAAATATAAGTGTCTGTTACTCAAATATAAATATTTGCTTTATCCTAAAATCTCAATAGGCCTCTGGCAGGTTTCTTCCTGTGAAACCCATTCTTAATAATCACAATGTAGATATTTATATTCTTATCAACATTCCGCCAGCATCATTTCTCAAATTGCGTTACTGTATATGTGCTTATGTACAGAAAGGGAAAGAGACATTTTAAAAAGGGGCAAATTCTATTGCAGTGTCCTAACCCCCCCCCCCCCTTCCTCAAGCAGAATGCACAGTGAACATCCATTATTCCACTCAAATGCTCACTGTCTATCACAGCCCAAGCCTGATGTTACTACACACATGTATGCACATATACATACGCCCCCCAGCTTCACACACATGCTCACAAACACGCACGCTTGTACACACACACCTGCAGCCTGAATGTTGTGACATCTCAGGCAGCCCAGTGACTATCACAGTCTGTAAACTCAGTTGTTAAATGCGACCATGGAAGTTTTGTGTAAAAAAGAGCCCCTGGAATTCAGCTCTTAAACAATCAGCTAGTTACTATTAATCACCCTGATACAGCTCAACAATCTCAGGAATGCAGACTTTAAAAAAACAGGCTGAGCGGCAATGCTTGGATACACAGATCCCAGATCAGTTGACCTGACTGGACACAGAACTAGACAGTTGGAAGGACCTTGAACTAGGAGGGTAACATGGTAGGGGGGATTGTGTGTGTGTTTATGTTTATGTGTGTGTGTGTGTGTGCGTATGATTGTGTCTGTGTGTGTGTGTGTGTATGTGTGTGTGTGTGTGTGGGTGTGTGTGGGTGTGAGGTAAAATCTCAAAAGGGCTTAGTCATGTGGAGCCCCCTTGCTCTCCCAGGCGCTCCTAACTTACTGGGCAGAGAAAGAGAGAGAGAACGAGAGAAAACACTGGCCCTTTTGTGTCCCCAATAAGCCAAGCCTCTCCCAGCTCCCTGCTCAAACCTTGTTGCCAGTGAAGCCTGTAATATGCACCCGTCAGATACTGTTCCCACTCTGGGGCAGAAAGGGACACTCGTACTTTTTTAATCTTTCTGCAGCTCGCCTCCCTTTGGCTCGTCCCAGAATGCATTCCAAAGCCACGCACTGAAGTAAAGCACGCTGAAAACGTTCCATGTTTCAAAGCAACCGTGGGTCTTTTCCCAGACATTTATTTATGCACATAATTAAAGAGGCCCTTTGTGAAGAAGGGAGTAGGGAAAAGGGGGTGTCAAGAACTCAAAGGCCATTCTTCGGAGAGCTTATGAGAAAGAATTTGTACTATTGATGAAGCCAGTTAATATCTACGCATCTAATTAATTATCTGTTTTTTATTATTTAAACAGAGACATTTTTTTTGGTGCCAAAAGAACCCTGCTGACATAACAACCTGTATAATGTATAATTCTAAGCCAGGATTCAGCAATACTGTGTATAATCTGATGATTTTACAAAAGACATTACATCCACCACTCCACCCCACCGTCTAGCCCATTTTCCAATACCATTGTGAGTCACCTGTGTGTAGACCTTCTTACATACACATCTTCTTAGATACATGGCTGGACAAATGTCAACTGGCAGTTTTATCCTAAATAAATAAATAAATAAATAAATAAATAGGCCACACCATCCAGCATACAGGATTTTGTGCATATCAGTAATTAATTAAGACGCAAATTCTAAAAATAGCAGCTTTTTAGCTTTTAAAAAATGCACCTTCAAAAAAATTCATCTGCAGCCTGCATTATTTAATGTTTGCAACATGTCAGCAGCAAGACACATGGTGACGCATATATAGCATCAGTAAAGACAACATGAGCTATCCAGACCGGACGTGTGGCCTGCTCACTGTGCATCCAGCCTTAGGTTAAGGCAGTGTATCCCTGTTCTGACCCATGTGCCATTCATTCAAACAGAGATATTTGTCACAATCGGACCTCTCAAAGAAAGGCACCTCTAAGCGGTGCACAGGCGCTAAGCATCACATTCATCCCACTGACAGGAGTACGTCTACAGTGTCGTTATCTAAATGCCCCCTTTACCTCTGCCTTTGAATCAATCAAAACATGTGGTTCAGTGCAGTCTAGCATAAGAAGGCTCACCTTCAAAGATCATAGTGTCCATTAAGATTGTTACATAGATCTCATATAAACACCACTTACTAAAAATGGTAGAAATGTCCTAAAACTGCACAGTGTATGAAGAAAGTTACAGGTAGTGGCTCTCTTGCCTTAATTTTTCCTTAAGGTATTGGTCCCTGCACTATTTTCTAAATATCTTCTGAATTAGGCCTTAGTCAAGCATGCACAAACTTCATCCCTAGAGAAAAAGAAATGCACTTACATCATCACCGGCCTTCTAGATGAAAGATAAAAGAAGAGAAAGCATAACAAAGACCAAAAAAAGGCAGATTTTGAGTGCAGAGCTTCCAGTTACTTAGTGTCAAATGCGTCTCAGTGCAGCCGCATGGAGTGTCCCACTGCCAGAATGAGAGAGAGAAAGAGAGAGAAAGAGAGAGAGAGAGAGAGAGAGAGAGAGAGAGGGTGAGAGAGAGACTGCTCAGTGTTCCTATGGTTTCCATGTGGCTGACAATCAACGGGACCTCTTCTCAATAAATCTTTTGATAGACGCTGATGTCTGAGAGCCAGAGCGCTTTTTTATGCAGGGTTTAAGGCTCTCACAACTGCACCCGGCTGCTGAGAGCCCAGGGAAGAAACAAATACAACAATACAGAGAAACCCAAGGGACAAACTCACTCCCCCTCTCCTGTGTTCTCTCTCTCCCTCTCTCACTCCCCATAGACAGCCGCTGGTATTAAAATAAGAAAAGAGTCATCTGGTCCTTTAAGGGCACCTCTCTTTTGTACCACATGTTCCTTGGTGAGCAGCAGTGTCCTGTAATATTTATGACTGGAGTGAAATCTAAAAGCTGAAGTACAGTGGGGTGCAAAAATCTGGGCACCCCCGGCTTCAATGTCTGTTACAACGATCAAAAGCAAAACCTAAACTCTAAATGGTACAACAAGAGTTAAACATGAGAAATTTTAAATCAAGATTGCTTTTCATTTTCATTTTTTAGTGTTTATAAATTAGGAAAAAAAGGGAAAAGGGCCCTGTGAAAAAGTTTGGGAACCTTGATGGATAATCTTTTGTTACTTTTTAAAAAGATGATTATTAAGGCCCAGACCCAGGTGATTTACTTGGTAGGCCTTCAATGAGTCGGATGAGTAAAATTCCAGGGCTGAACTTTATATTCTGAAGTAACTGCATGCCTTGCAAAGTGTCCAACTGCAGTGGCTGCTGTGTCTGGTGTTAACAACCATGGGTTCCTCTAAACAGTGGTCCAAGGATTTCAGAATGAAGAAGGTTCATTTCCACCGAGAAGGAGAAGGCTACACAAATTCTCTCAATGTTTCAAACTACCTATTTCCACTGTCAGAAATATTATTACAGTTGAAGTCAAGGCAAGGTCTGGAATACCAAGACATATTTCAGATAGAATGGCCCAAAATGCTCAGAAGAACCCACACATCACTGCAAAAGAGCTGCAAAAAAGGAGTAACAAACACAAGCCTAGCTGTTCACAGGACAACAATACAATGTAATTTAAACAACAAAGACCTACATGGTAGAGTTGCCAGAAAGCACAACCTCAACACAAAATGAAGCGTCTGAAGTAAAAGAAAACATTGAAAAGCCTGAAGCCTTTTGGTACAATGTGCTTTGGACTGACGAAACCAAACTTTTTTGACCACCACCAATGAAGGTATGTTTGAATAAAAAAGGTGAGGCCTTTGTAGAGAAGAACACATTCCCAACTGTGAAGCATGGAGGTGGATCCATTATGCTTTGGGCTTGTGTGGCAACTGGGGGCGCAGGAAAGCATGAGTGGAAGAAAGGTCAGTCCAGACAGTGAAGTTGAAGAGAGGTTAGGTATTCCAGCAAGACAATGATCCAAAGCATACCTCGAAATCAACCATGAAGTAGCTGCAGGAAAGACGGACGGAGGTCGGATGAATGGCCACCACAGTCCCCAGACATAAATATTATTGAAAATCTGTAGAGAGATCACAAACATGCCGTACATGCAAGGAGGCCAAAGAATATTTCTGAGCGGTGTTCTGCCAGGAAGAATGGGGAAAAATTCCAAAAGCAAGAATTTAAAGACTCTTAGCAGGCTAGAGGAAGCGTTTATAAGCTGTTATAGTTGCCCAAGGAGGTTTCACAGTACTAACTGACAGGGTTCCCAAACTTTTGCACAGGGCCTTTTTCCTATTTTGAAACTGTAAAAAAAAATTACATTAAAAGTAATCTTTGAAGAAATGTATCATGTTTAATGTTGTACCATTTGAAATTCAATTAATTGTAAAAGGCTTTTTGACCAGGGCTGCCCACATTTTTGCACACTACTGTAAGTAGTGAATTAGTGAAATAACATATCTGTCATACCTGGATTTTTAATTTTTTTTGCTCTGAGTTAATGGTAAAATTCGAATTAACTTGTGCATTTTATGTTCAGTTATATTTAAAGCCAGCTACATTAAAATGTTTTGAGGGCCAACTGTGAAGCTGCATGTTAAGATAAAAAGCACTATCCAGTATGATACACCAGTGAGTAGCCTATGACACACTAAGGGGGGTGCAGCAGTCCAATCTGTCGATCTAGTGTACACGGGCAGTATATGGTAATACATTTAAAACCAGCAAAGTAAGTGTTGGACACATGAAACAGTTCAACATGCCCAGGTGCGACAAACATAGAAATGATACAAACATATTTTAATAATGCTAAGCTTTCGGGAAAAAGCATATTTTCCCATACTATCTCAATTGCTTTCTAAGCAGGCATATAAAACGAATAAGACTATTCCGTGGAGTGGCTTAATATAATTCTAGAAAGAATGGGAGGATCTCCGTAAACATTTCGCAGCTCGGTGAAAATCCTTATCTTGAAGTAGGCTACATCACAACACGAGAATAAGAAGACGTTATAAGCTGGGAAAGGTAAACCCCACATACATTAGTCTATGTAAGTCGTGAAAAAATGTTTTCCCGTTAGAAAATATCATTTAAGTCCCGTTTTTCTATTGTCAGTCGGTCCATATAGCCTCCTTGGATATGAACGAAAGCTTTTGCCAAAACATTGAATTATATATTACAACAAAAGATCATAGTGCGTGTTATCTTACTCAAATGTACATTTTATTATGGCGTATCAGTTTATGCCATTTTACATTTAAATAATGTATTAGATCAAACTTCGCATGGATATAGCCTTTTTTTAGCCTCTAGAATTGTTCCACTTCTGCAATCTATTGTTATATAGCTTCAATGTAATAGGACATATATACTGTATCTCAAAACAGACTACTCTTCCCTGTACAATTAAATGGTTGCTAGTGATCATTCACTAGGCAGCGTACAGTCGCTATATTGAGGCGGTGATATAATTATTTTAAAGCTTGGCATAGGCTCCATTGAGAAAGAAACAGGTCGCATTAGTTAAACTACAACAGCTCCATTCCTGCACTGGAGATCTTACACACGTAACTTTCTGTAAATAAATGCAAGCGTGATGGCAATGACATTCCACGGGCAAGCTATAGTTCATTATTTCGAAATAAATACGAACACAGTCAAATATTTATAAAAACGAACTCACCGTTTCATTAATCGCGGGCAATGTATATAACAGTAAATTATTTGCACTTAGTTTCAGCTCTTTTGTGATGGTTGCAATTGCTCTCTTGTCACCTACTACGCAAAGCGCGCCACCCCGTGTGTAGTTATGTGCGCAACAGGTGTAGTAGCATAGGCTACTTTGCTTGTAGGCCTACAGTGCCCTGAAAGTATTTGCCACCTTCCTGATTTCCTCTGTTATTGAATATTTGCGGATGGTTCCAGGTTTTTAGACACAATATAATACTTGAAAACCTGAGTAAACATAAAACACATTTTAAAATGATTGTTTTATTCATTTAATATAGATATTTTAGCTTACTCTTCTTTACGCAACTTCTTATTTCAAATTGTTAGTTTTTTTGAGCATGAACTGCTCGTTTCTTGTCCTGCCACGTCATATCCATTGGGTTCAATACTTTGGGCCACTGCAAAGCCATTTCCCAAGGATGAGTCTTCTCAACAGATGAGTCAAGAGTGGAACTTTTTTGATGACAGCTCCTGTTATGTCTGGCCTAAAGCAAATACAACATTTCCTGAACCCTAGTGCTAAGGTACATGACTGGGACCCAGAAGGTCAGTGGTTCAAGCCCCGGTTAGCCACGGTGTACAGCTGTTTGGCCCTTGAGCAAGGCTCTTAACCCTGCATTACTCCAGGGGGGATTGTCCCATCCTCAGTCTAATCAACTGTATTTTTTATGTAAAGCACCAGCTATATATATATATATATATATATATATATATATATATATATATAATTTCACAGTAAGAACATCATACCAACAGTTAAAGTGGGGATGCTTTGCTGCCTCTCGACCTGGACAACTTTCCTTTATTGAAGGAACAATGAATTCTGCCCTGTACCAGAAAGTTTTAAGGAGAATATATAATATATATACATTTATCAAATATATACACAACTTCTCATTTTGTCTAAAGCTCTGAAACCATTCAGTGTGACAAATATGCAACAGTCTAGTAGAGGAAATCAGGAAGGGGACAACTATTTCTGCATGGCACTCGTAGCTATCATCAAGCTGGCTGCAACTGAATATGTTGTTTTGTTTTATTATACTGTTATCATCCTGATCTTGATTGTTATCTTCTGCGTCAGTAGGTTGTTTTTTGTACGCGAAAAAACGCGTTTCTTTGTAGCCAAGACGGTGCTGTTTGTCCCTCTTCTGTCGTGGTATTCTGCCGTCCAAAACAAGGAAATACATTTAGCCATTCGCTTGTGTGTCGCTTATTGACCTGACATACCAGTCCCTTGAAGTTAGGTGACTGGAAGCTATTTTTTTTGCTGTCGAATGGTGCATTTTGATTTCTGAAATAGCGTCATCTCAGGCAGAATGGGAAACCTTTGTGTAAACATTCAGAGGAAAACAAACCGGCGGCTCACGGCAAGGTGAGAATAGGAAAAGACAAGTTTTATTCTGGCAGTATTCAAACAAAACCAGAAGCCCAGTAGCCAATCTGGGCCTTTATGATCTTTCCGTTCCATCTAATCGTACCTCAACTCGTATACTTTTAATGCGTGATTATTATTGCATAATTGCGGGTTTGGAAGCCATTTGGCACTAACGTTAGCTGAATTAGCTCCTTTCACAAATCGAGCAGCGTCTTATTTTGCTGCCAAATTGGCGTGTTGCTTAACTGTTAGCTATGTGAAACTTGAGTGCTATCGCTACGGCAATTAGAAAACTAATTGTTCTGAATACCAAATTGTTTTACTATACTATAAAGTCGGTTAAATTGGTCAAGATTACTTGAAATGTGTATTTGTTCGAATGTGTTTGAACGTTAACGTTAGCTAACATTATGTGGAAGGCTTGTCATCGTTCCCGACAAGATTATCAATGCAGTTAGCAAGTTTATCTGCGATTTCTCCTTTTGGGGGAAAGTCAATTAACAACTTGTTAGATTATATAGTTAATATGTGATCAGTGTTGAGTCGGACCTTATATTTGCTCAAGGTGTTTTTGTTTTCCTAGACCTGATAAATGACAGCAGCCTAAGAAGAAACGCCACGCGTCTGTCTGTGGTCGAAGGCGTGGTGCGCAGAAGATTAACTTGAAAGGTTGCATCTCATCAATTGGAGAGCCCACATGTACGGGGGAACAGAGATAGGTGGCAGCTGAGCAACGAGGAACCATCGAAGCTCTTTAGACGGAGAGATCTGCTGTCGTTCACCTCAATGGCCCATGTTCGCTATCCGGAGGAAAGGCCCGTCGATGTGGCCACCAATCTGTCTTCGGTGCTTGGCCAGCCACTATGCGTCAACGGGACCCCTTGGATTTTGTATCTATTTGAGGAATGCGTCGAAAATGTTTGGGAATACTCAAGCGTCGTCATTGGTCTCATCTCAATGTTTTGCTTCTTGTTATCCACTCTGCCGTAAGTAGTCGTACTGTAGCTGTTACTAGTTCCCAGCTGTTTGATTGAAATTATGTTGGGTTAAAACCAACCTAACAAAACAAGCAAAGTAAACGTTTGATAAGCTACCGCAAATCACCTGGAATTGGACTAATAACTCTCCTGATTGTAATGCGTTTGGCTTCATTATATCATTTGTACAATGCAGTGCATCTGATACTTGTTACTCACCGTGTTCCGAACACAAAGTTAGCTCAGCATACAGTGTCATGGTATTGGTGTTCCCCTGTGTCTGTATGGTGGGGAAGCTGTTGCAGGTGAGGCAAGTTTATACGGCTCAGCCAGAAGTGTTCCTAATTATTCGTGCACGTACAAACATGATTTTATATAGTCGTTATCAGTTTGTAAACAGAAAGATGTAATCCCTTAAATATTGCCCAGTTGGACATACAATTGTATTTTCTTGACACAAACTTAAAAATGACATACCTAAAATAAAGTCGTTATTATGAACCCTTTTGACTACAGGCATAATCCTGGTCTCTTCTAAAAGGTAACCATTTGGGGATTGTTTTACAAGAGTCAGAATTGCTCCAATGTTACTGAAACAAAGTTACAGAAGCTCAAACACAGTGAAAGTGGAAGTTTTTCCTCTCTGAAAAGATTTTCAGATTTTTCACTGGATACAGATTATTGTTGCTGTGGCATGTGCGCTTAGAAAAACAATGGAGCTAAGTCACAACACTGGACAAATCCACTTTCAGATTTGAGGATAATATCACCAAAAATTGTTTTTTTTGTAATTATGTCTAGGCAGTTTTCCAAAAAGGTCATTTGGAGGTTCCACAAGGACACATGGAGCTGGATACATGGATGGATATTATAGGTCTTATGAGGTGTAAAATTCTGGCTTTTGCTTACTCAAGTATACTTCCTTAGAAATATTCAATGAGATGGGGAACTTGGAACTTCCAATGGAAGTCCTCTATTTAGACGTAGCATCGCTGAACACATTTTATTTTGTTATAAAACTTCAACCTTTTTTGGCATAAAATCTCAAGAACTGTTTTTCATGAAGCGCAACTGACTTATTGAAAATGCTAGTTTCATTGCATACAAGTCTAACAAGTTATACACCATTGCAAACATACTGTCATTAGCTCAAATATTTTTTTAGTCGTCACTTCAATAACATGCCCTTAGTCACATTTTCTATGCAACTACATTACAAATACTGTTCAGAGACGGTTTTATTTGGCTCATGTTTGAGAGAGCCTATACAAAACGTAGATGATAGCTTTTCTATGTACAATAACTTTTGTAGAAGTATACAATGGCAAAACAGACAACAATGATAATAGCTCCAGAGAAATAAAAAGTAAACATTGGACATTCAATCAACGTTTCTCAATTTCCACATTTTTATAATGAGTAACTATTATGCATTTGGTCCGCTGTACACTTGTTGTGACAAGGACACTGACATTACCTTATTTCTTGTAGTATGTGGATTTCCAAAATGCAGAGAAGTTAAGGTTCCCCCACACTTGTTTTACCACCCACATGTTACAAAGTGAGGACCTGTTGTCGCTAAAGCAATGTCATGTTAAAATAGGTTATACAGATAGAATCGTGAGTTTTAACGCTTTCAAACGGTATATCGTGTTACCCTAGTGATTGAAAATTTCAGGCTGAAAAAAAGAATGAATGCAAAAAAAACGTCACTGGCACACCCCTGGGCCGGTGAGACTTAAGGGCTTCATAGAGATTTGCCTGCATTACAGTGCGAAACAGTAGTTGTGCTTCAGGTGCTGTTGGGAACATTTTAAGCTAACACTGTCTTCCAGACACTGGGAAGTTGTGTAATTATTTGCAGTTTTCTCTATAATTATTGGTCAAATTAATATGGATCCAAGTGTTTTAGTGTCAAACTAAATTCCTCAGGAAAAAACTACCATTGAACATACTTTAACTCCGTATTCTGTTTCGAACACAGTGAGTATGTTACGTGATACATTTTTTATTTGTTTTTCCATATCCATGAAAAACTATACATTCATAATTAAAATGACTTCTAGATTAATTCTCTAGCTCATGAAGTTGTTGCCTACTTAGGTTAATTTGGAATGTCAGTGTAAACTCTACACCCAGATTTGCTTAAACCCTTTCTTTTGTTCAATGGATTCCAGTTCTCATTATTTCATTAAAAACAATGCCACCTTTAAAAACAGGATATTAAAGATTACATTGCATTTAGCTTAGGTTTTCACAGTTGTAGAAATACATTGGCTAATTCTCATCTCACTCCCGCTCCCCATGATGATTCTTGAATTTGTCTTCAGTCAGGTCTACGAGGCCTACAGAAACGGGAAGGTAGAGGAGGCCATGTCTTTCGGTTTCTTGCTCTTCTTATTGAGTGGAGATCTCAGCAACTTCACTGGCTGTTACCTGACCAACCAACTTCCCATTCAGGTTGGTAGAACTGCATGGTAAAAACAAATGTAGTTGTGGGAAAAGGTCAAATGAAGCTTTATGAAGTATATACGGTACCAGTCAAAAGTTTGGACCCACCTTGCCTTTTTCTACTTTTTCTGATTAATGTTTTATTTCCTCTTTTTGTCATCAAATTCACACGTGGTTAAAATACAAATTATCAGCTTTTATTAAATAATATTTTTATACATTTTGGTTTCACCATATAGAAATTCTAGCAATTGTATACATAGCCCCCATTTCAATCTTTAACAAAAACATTAACATAAAGTGTACAATAGAATAGTCATGTTTTGTATTGGTTGTTTTATGCCATGACTTCCTGAAGTATGTGACCTATCAACATTCAGCTGTAAATTACACTGTTATAGTATGAGACACATTTTGTCTTAAATGGTTTTAAGTCATTCAGGGTCTGAGGTATCAAACCAGCCTCAAGCCACCATGCTGCCAGTAGATCTGTTGTAGATTTCTTCAAGGGTTGTTTCTCCAGAACTATTTTTCCATTGAGCTCAACAGGAAAATTAGTCAGGGGAAACAACCCTGTGTTGTATCTACTGCAGGTCTGGCAGCAGCACAATGGTTCAGGCTCATTTGATACCTCAGACCCTTGATGACTTAAAGCCTTTTAGCCAACAAATGTGCTCCATAGTGTATTGGTGTAATTTACAGCTGAATCTAGTCCCACCCCCCCTTCCCCCCAATTCCCATAGAGATCCATTCAAATACAAAGAGGTTTTGGTATTGCTTGTAAGACAAACTGAAAGTGAGATATCCAGACTATGGTAATGTTGATGGGGCACAGACATTAGGAAGTCATGGCATACAACGGATATGCAGTCAAATACAAAACATGAAAATACAAAAGCTTTTTATTTGACATCATTTGAATTTGTCTCAAACATTGAAATGGAGCGGCTATATCTAAAAAGTGTTATTAAAATTACAAAAGCTTTAATGTTATATTTCCTTGGTTTGTCATTAATCAAAGGGTAAGATGCGTCTAATTTTGACTGGTCCTCTACATGTCTAGTTTTATTGCTCTATAATTAATTATTTTTAGTTTTTTTGGGGTTTTTTTCTGTAGTACCTTTCCAATCAACTTGTGATGGTTCCATTTCAATATCATTTATATTTACCTCTGTTCTCATTTGGCTTAAAACTGAGTCTAAACTCTGAAAAGCAGTTAAAAGAAGCAAGACATGATTTCAAATCCCACAATGCAACGATTAGCCTGTTGGGCATTTACAGTTCAAATAAATAGCAGTGCGTTAAAAAAAGTGAATAAAGTGAAAATATTTTTTTAATAGCTTTTAGTTCAATATTTCAAATGTAGTGGAAACATTACACATTCAATTCCAAATCAGAGCATTATCAAAGCAAAGCAAAGCAAATGATCAAGTCTGCGTTATTCTTTTGCAGAAAGCAAAGAAAAGGAATATTAATCTGTTCAAAAAAATGGCAGTGTCGGCATTTTTCTCTTCAAACTCTCTTCAAATTGTATAAACTGAAGAAATCTTTCAAAATTTAACTTCAAGTTAAATTACTGCATTTTTAATGTTACCCCACACGTTTTCAATGAGGTTGAGATTGGGGGATTGAGCTGGCCACTCCCAGTAATCCCACTAATTCCAGGGGCATTTCCTCTTTGGCATACGGCAACATAATCTCTTCAAGTATTTTGATGTATTCAAACTGATCCATGATCCCTGGCATACGAACCCAACACTGTAGTATGAAAAACATGATATGCTTCACTGTCTTCACAGTGTACTGTGGCTTGAATTCAGTACCCGGGGGTCGTCTGACGTACTGTCTATGACCATTAGACCAATATTTTCCCTCATCGGTCCACAGAATGTTACACCCTTTCTCTTTGTGCCAATCAATGTTTTCCTTGACAAATTTTAACCGATTCTGCACATGCCCTTTTTTCAACAATGGTGCTTTACTAATAGCTTAGCTGTGATAAAATGTCTTCTGACTGTAACAGCTGTAAGCTAGTCATAAGTAACATTTGGTCTCATGCGCAGGTCAGCTTGCTGACTTCCCCCTCCTTGAGCATACATTGTTAGCCCCCACCGTTGGCACACATGCCTGTGGGGGAGAGCTAGAGAAGGATTCTTAGAGGCGCCTTCTTGGGCCCTGGGGGCCCCCCTTTTCTCTCACATTCCTGACAGGTTAGAGCACAGGAATATTGGAGATGGTATAAAGATGTTTCATGATAATCCCAGGTCAGAATATAGTAATGTTTGGTGTTATTCTGATTGGTTCAGTGCGACTGGTGTAATGGTCTAGTTTTTGTAACAGTCTACCTTTGATAGCATAACCATTCAGGAGCCGAGGGGAAACTGGGCAAAAGCTGTCTCTGTAGAAGCCATGTGTTTTAGCCCCCTGCCTGGTGGGCCTGGCTGTAAATTATAGATGGGTGACTCACTTTTAGGGTCAAGAACTAAGGCCTGGATTTCGGAGATGAGGAGAAGAAACCAAGCAATCTGGGGTTGTGTCTCCTTTCCTTTCATTCACCCAAATCAGGTTTATCCAAAAGGTATATTACCATGAGAGGCACAAATACATATTTACAGCATAATGCAGTTATCATGAAAACTCCCAACTACAGCATTCATAGATATGATGGGGCGGCCTGTAGCGTAGTGGTTAAGGTCAGGAAGGGTTGCCATTTGTGAGGGGCCTGAGAGCTGGGGTTTCAATGTTGTTTAGACTACCTGTTGGGGAGTTAAGATGTATGAGTGGTCCAAGGCCAGTTGGGTCATGGGAAAAGAATCCTCCAGAACATTGGTAACCTCCCTGTGACCCCATACCTGGTCACTTCCAAGGGGGAAGACTCCGGACAATGCCACAGTGCCCTCATTTGGGCACTGCTGCCATTACACCGGTGACTGTTCTCCTAGATTAAATATTCAAAACCGCTATTAAGATAGTAAATAGACCCAGTAAAACCTTGAAAACATTGCCCATGTGATCCTTGTATTATTGCATTAAGTCTTATGTAATGGTAACAGGAATTGCATGTAAAATGGATAATCAGGAGGGAAGTTTCATGATAACTGCAACATAATAAAACATAAGGGTAATCTGTTTGGTATGGATGTGATCTGGTAAAATACATTTCATACCAAATGGAGTTCAGTAACTCGAGGGAAAACCTACACGTCCTCTCCTGGTAATCATCTCATTTTCCCTACTCAACAACCCCCAAGGCTGGGGGTCTAAATTCCAGATTTGACCACCCCTCCAGGTTGATTTATGGCACTGCCGCCTGGTTTCAAACGTATGATTTGGCATAAAAGCAAGGGAGACAGACCAATCTGGGAAGATCGTATTCGACTTCCCACACAGCATATTGTACGTGTATGTAAGTATCAGGAAGATCGTATTCGACTTCCCACACAACATGTCTTGTGTATGTATGTATGTATGTATGTGTAGCAGCGGAAGATCGTATTTGACTTTCCACACGGCATATTCTATACTCTGTTTGTGTGTAGTCCAAGCAGGCTAGGTATAATTATTTACTCTATCTCTATTCTTAATTTGTGTATTTTGTAATTGATTCTGATATTCTAAAGCTAATAACCTACCTGTCTGCGAATAAACTATTTTGTTTGTAACTTGCGTGATCTCCATGACTCTAATTCATCTTGTACCTTTTCAGTCTAAATTACAACTGAATACTCAGGGGGAAATGGTGGCTAGAGACCGACCGATCGGCGGTACACCTGTGGTAGTTCTAAGCTGTGAGGCCAGCAAGTTTCTGCCAATTAAAGGGTCGGTGACACACGGCTCTTGTGATTTGGTGCGAAGGGAACCCATGGGCGTTACGGCGCTGGTTCCTGCTAAATTAGCTCTAAGGAGCCCAGACAATGCTACGCCTACCTGGGCTCGCAACTATCATGGCAGGTTTGCATGTATTGTGTTGACTGGACCCTCAGCCTCTGAGTTCTCCACCGAACTGAGATTTCAGCAGTAATGCTAATCCCGGGAGCATCTATTGAGTAATGATGGCGCAGGTACGAGTCAAGTGTACTCACTCCCGAGGTCCGCGTAAGTTACAAACCCAAATTTCTAAATTATATTTTAAATGGAGTCAGATAAACGAGTAAAACTATAGTAACCACTAAGCGTACAATACGGCCCCGTTTGAGAACGGAGAATATGAAGAATTTTACTGATCCGTTTCTGGCCAGCTGTAAGCGGGATATGGGGCAGGTCAATCCGTATCCGACCCATGGCAATGGACCCAGTATATTCTTAAACATAATAGTGCTCTGTTCTTGTACGGAGGATAATAATTAACCCTACTAATGTTCTCCCAGCAACGCCAGAAGGACAACGCAAAACCCCCTTCGGCTCCCGCTAAATTCCGTCATTGGGTTAGCGTGGGGTTTTACACAGCACTTACAGGTAGATCATCTTTGATCTGGAGCTGATGAATGACTTCTTTGATCCGTTTTTACAGTAGTTGCTCACGTTCTTCCGCTTGTTTCAGGTTTTTGTTGCCATTTTAAAGCATTTGGGAGCATTTTAGCTGAGCATCCTATAATTTGCTGCACTTCTTTATACGTTTTCCCCTCAACAATTAACTTTTTAATCAAATGACGTTGTTCCTCCGAACATTGTTTGGAACGGCCCATTTTACTTACCAATTCAGAAGGAAATATATTTTATAACACTATTTGAAACATTTGCTTCCCTTCTTCCTTAATAAAGGACAATTAATGAGACCTGTTTTTTCACAGAATGAATGAATTCTTTAATTAAACTCCACACTTATTATTTTGAACACGCCCCTTTCAATGAATAAGTCAATTACTCAGAACAAGGAGTATGCATGTCATGACAGTTGGGTCTGTTGTTTTCCTATTACTTTACTTGTAGCTGTAGTAGTGTATTTGCCATGCAGAAATATCACTACTACTAATAACAGTGGTTCATCAGGTTACTGATGTTGTACTGCTATTTTCTTGAACACAACTGTACAACTGTGTAAATAAAATGTAAAAAATTCTGTCTTGCATATGTGTTCCAGATTGTGACTGCTGTGTTCTACATCTTCACTGATGTCATTCTCGTGTCCCAGTTCCTGTACTACAAGATCAAAAACAGACGTGCTCGAAGTAAGATCATACTGATGACAAACCTGTCTGCCCCAATCTAACTTTGTTCTTATGCACACTTGTGTAGTACAATTCACCTTCTTCTGTCCAAACTCCCACACACCCCCAAAGCATAATTGATCCACCTCCATGCTTCACAGTTGGCCAGGCGTTCTTCTCTACAAAGGCTTCACCCATTACATTACATTACATTACGTGGCATTTAGCAGACGCTCTTATCCAGAGCGACGTACAAAAAAGTGCAAATCAATCACCCTTTTTTCTCCAAACATACAGTGCTGTGCAAAAGTCTTGGGCATGTCTAGAACATTTCTGTAAAAAAATAAGGAAATAAACAGTTTTAAATATAAAAAATATTACTATAAACAGCAGCAAACAGGTAAAAGGTAAATTACATCAGTATTTGTTGTGACAACCATTTGCCTTTTAAAACTGCTTCAGTTATCTTAAGATAACTGTCCTGCGGTTTTATAAGTAAATCAACTGGTTGTACCACACATATTGGAGAACTTGCCACAGTTCTTCTGCCAAAGCTTGCTTCTGGCTCTCCAGGCAATCCCAGACGGCCTCGATCAAGTCTTTATCTGAAAACTGGTATTACTTAATATGTTTCTTTATTTAATGAAATGCAAATATTTCACTGTTACAAATTCTTTTTTTGGAAATATCAGATTTACTCTTTTGTACTGACACTAACGCAGAATGCAAAAAATATGAATCATATAAATAATATAGAAATATCTAAGACTAAATTTATATTTACATAAAGATGCCTAAGACTTTTGCACTGTACTGTACCTTATTATAAAAGTTCCATTTTGGTTTTGTCAGTCCAAAGCACATTGTTCCAAAAGGCTTCAGGCTTATTCCTTTACCATACTTCAGACACTTAATTTTGTGTTGAGGTCGTTCTTTCTGGAAACTCTGCCAGTAGGTCTTTGTTGTTTAAAGTATGTTGTATTGTTGTCCTGTGAATAGCTAGACCTGTGTCTGCTACTTTTTGCTGCAGCGATGTGTGGGTTCTTATGAGCATTTCTCACCAGGTCTCGGGCCATTCTATCTGAAATCTTTCTTGGTCTTCCAAACCTTGCCTTGACTTCAACTGTTCCATTTATCTTCCATTTTCTAATAATGTTTCTGACAGTGGAAATAGGTAATAAATTTTGAGAGTTTTTGTCGTCTTCTCCTTCTTGGTGGAAATGAACCATCTTCATTCTGAAATCCTTGGGCAACCCATGGTTGTTAACACCAGACAAAATGAGCAACTGCAGTTGGATACTTTAGAAGGCATGGAGTTACAGAATATAAAGTTCAGCCCTGGAATTATTTTGAAATTGAGGCAAATCTTTAACAGCAAAGTTAAAACACCTGTTTAGTGCATTGAATATCTTCACTGCATGTGGCGATATCCATGTATCTAGTGCCATGTAAAAGTTTCTCCAGCACAGGACACAATCTGTGGATAATCCAGCTGTGGTGGCAGTTGTCGTTTGAAGTAAAAACCAAATGCGAGAAACGTTGCAATGGTTTTGACAATTGCTGAGTCAGAATGAGAACATTGTGTTCTCATCACTCTTACTCACTCACTCTGGGTATATTGTATACATTCAGTACTCGCGTCTGGGACCCCCTGGAAACGAGATCCAACAGACCGAGAGGGGCCTTTAAGTTGAAAGTGTACCTGGCGGAATTTTAGTTGGACTTAGCCCTTCATTTATATCCAACGGTGGTAGCAACACCCTGGACCTTAGTAAATACCTGGAATTGTTCCCTGAAGCAGGGAACCTAACCTTAATTTTATTTGGTCAAAATACAACTGTATACCTGAGTTTAGGTTCTTGCTATTGATAAAAGTTGCTGCTAGCATCTCTGAATCTCGCCGCTTAGGAGCAGAACATACAATAGTGCTGGTGCTGTTGTCCACTGAGATGACCACTGCGAATACTGTATATTGTTGAGCAAGCCGGGGTCACTAAGGTTTCCAGAGTGTAATGTGCAGCTGACTGTCTTCCAGAAAACCCCTTCCTGAAGTGGATCTGTTTCTTGTGGTGTGGAGCTGCCACCATGGGCTGCATGGTGCTCCCAAAGCTGATTGAAGACCGCAAAGTCAATACTGTTGAACCGGTGAGGAGTCTGTTGAGTCTGCTTTGGTTAATGTGTTTTGCAGTGGAGGGATGGCATCTGCAGTGAGTGGCTCATTCCCTCTAGGCTTTTGGTGCGAGCACATAATGCGTTGTGCTTGCAGCAACATGTTTTAAATCCTGTAAAATTGATGATGATGGGGCACTATGCTGTACACTCGTACCAAGAATGCAAACTGTAGTATTTAATGTTGAGTTACTAGTTCGATGTCTATTCCTGGAAGAAAGGGTGGGGGTTTATCTCCTCTCTGAACCCCTAACTCTTTTGTCCCAAAGATTTCATAGAAGGCTCCATATTTGGTAAGAAATACCTTTATATGTTCATTCTTTTGTAGTAACAAATGGCATGTAGTGTAGTCATAAACCCAGGAACTATATACATATTGCTGTCTTCCCTTGAGTACTGAATTAAGCCTTAGTTTCGGTTGACTGATAAGTTTGTTGTCCTTTTGGAAATTCATCATGTACCATACTTAAAAAGCCAGTGTGAGAAACTGATGAATTTGAAATCCGTGAAGAATAACAATGAAATTGTTGTTTTACAGAATCCATTGAACAGCGTTGCGATCTCTGGCTATGTCTGTGGATACCTAGCCTCCATATTTTACCTGGCCTCACGTCTTCCCCAGCTCCACAAAAACGTATGTGTGACTGTTTCCAGCCGTGCTGAAAAAGGGGGGAGAGATGTCATTTTCCTAAATCATTAATGAGTAACAGGCCGCGAAACACAATGGAGTTCTGTGTCTTGTAATGTTATACCAAGCACTGTGACTCCTGCCGAGAAGCACTTCACTGCTGCCTGATTCTCATGCCTCCATGATGGGGCCTCTTGTGTCTCTCCCTTCTTTTCTCCAAATCAAATCCATCAGTCGCTTTGAGCAACATTCTTTAATATGCATAAATGCAGCCATTTAGCCAAAATGAGCCATGTGATTCAGTCTGAGTCTGCAATCCATTTTGAGACATTTTGGCGAATGCAAGATTGCATCAGTGCTCCTTGAAAAGTGTCAGCCTGGTTTTAGCATTGCAACTCAATGTGCTTAGGTTTGGTGCAATAGTAATTTAAAAAATTTGCAGGCAACCTGCATTGCATTTAAGGTAGAACATTAGTTTTATATCTATGGAAGTAATTTGGTAAATCTGTAAATGGTTGAATGTTAATGTTGTGCACTCCTTTTTTAACATTTATGCGTGATTATGATTTCTTTCAGCTGCTTTTGTTCTGCAACACTTTCATTTCTAAAGCAGCCTGGCCAAGTACTCATCCTTTATTCATTTGTACAGGTTGGGGGAATGAAACGATAATATCTGGAATGTATTTTCCCTGGTTTAGTTCAAGAGACAGTCAACGGAGGGCACCTCCTATTGGCTGTTTGCTCTGGCTATGCTGGGGAATGGAACCTATGGTCTGAGCCTCATAGTGGTGCTGCCTGCGCTGAAAGGGTCCAAAAGCCTCTTCATCCTGAACCACTTGGCATGGCTAATTGGAAGCCTGGGGGTTCTCTTCCTGGATTTCTTTGTATCCTTTTTGGGGGGGTAAATCCTAATGGAGCCTTATCCTGCACATGTGTCTGCACGTGTGTTCATTCACTGCTCCATTATTGAGCTCATCCATACTTTGGTGTATGTTCCTGAATTAGTGCTTCTTTCCAGATCTCTGCCCAGTTTATCTTGTACAGGAAGCGGAGTCCTTCTTTGCCCAATCACTTTTCCATGAAGAAGGTTCCGGAAGTGGAGCCCCTGCTTTGTGAGGAAGAAGAGGCATGAACGCTGCAGTTTACTGGTCATGTGAAAGTTCCATAACAGTTCCTCTGCATTTACTGTGGAATCTGACTCCACAGAATCGTGGGATAGAACCCTTCACATTGAAATGGGTCATATGAATAGTTCTCCATTAG
The DNA here is from genome assembly GCF_963514075.1 of Conger conger. Classification (NCBI taxonomy): domain Eukaryota; kingdom Metazoa; phylum Chordata; class Actinopteri; order Anguilliformes; family Congridae; genus Conger; species Conger conger. The sequence continues at coordinate 26,949,648 of NC_083772.1, read as the reverse complement.
ATACAAGTACAACGCAGCTATCAAATACTGTGTTTCCCCTAGGATTTTGTCCCGCAGCAGTGCATGGGCAATGTTACATTCTCTATTCTGCCATCACTGATCGCACTGACAGCCTAATATCTCTTCGATGAGTTGAATGGTAATATCTCCTCCGTTCCGGCTAGTTGTTGCACAGACTATAAAGTTTAAATGGATACTTGTATTTAATAAGTCTAATGGGTTCGCCACCACCAGACACATAATACTACAGTGTGACAAACTGAACCATTTTATCGGATGGGGGACAAAAAATGTCCCATATATATTTAGGCAATAAATCATGTCAAGGAGTGGTATATAGAAATTTTATGGGGCGACATTGACATTGGCGACATGGAGGTGATAAGAGCAGCCGTCTGGCAGTCGGAGGGTTGCTGGTTTGATCCTGCCCAGTGTGTGCTGAAGTGTCCCTGAGAAAGACACCTAACCCCTAAGTGCTCCTGATGAGCTGGTTGCTGCCTTGCCTGGCAGCCCATTGCCGTTGGTGTGTGAGTACATGGATGAATGGGTGAATGAGAAGCATCAATTGTAAAGCGCTTTGGACAAAGGCGCTATATAAATTCCAACCATTTACCATTTACCACCTAAGGGGCGTTGTTCATTCCAAGGTGGTTGTGAAAAAATTTCTATATTCCACTGCCTGGAGTGAGTTATTGCTTTCATAAAACGGTTGCCAAACATAATAATATAGATGTTATAATATATTATATAGACATAATCCAACTAAAACAGTTTGTATTAACAATTTAAATACAACCACTTCCTTGTCAATTATTATTGTAAGTAGTACCAGGTGGTTGCTATGCAACGTTCGTAAACTCGTAACGTTGTTCTGCCAAACTCGCTAGCTAGTTAGTTTGCAAGCTATCATGAGTGAGCAAATAAGAGTTTATGCCTTTTTGATGTTTATTTATAACATTGTGCAAACACTGAAACTGTTCAACTTTAGTAGGATCACGTTGCGTAGGTCTACTCGGTCTACGCGCTGCTCTGCTTTCTCCGGTCCAGTTTCCATGATTCGGTCACCTTAAAGCTCTCGCACTTCTGCCTGCTCACACATGTCTCTCGCAAATCAAGACCCTCATCGGATAGTTTATGAATCACATGGAAACGGCGGAAGTGTGTAGCTCTGCGTCCCTGCTTGCTTGCAAATTTTGGGCAACACTGTTGCAAGGTGACTGACATGCATCGTCTTACATCTATCTAACGGTTTCTAATTTTGACTCGAATGGCTGCTTCATCGCGGAGTGATACTTGAAATAGAACTGGAAACAAGTATTAGAACGCACAGCAGTGGTATATAGAAAATGTATCTCTACTATGAACCAATCAGATTGCGAGGTTTGTCCTGCCCGTTTTATAATACATTTATAAATACTTAAACGTATTTATTTTTTTAATCTATTAGAAGAGCACAAAATGTACTTGAAATTGCTCCATTAGATGTTTTTTTACAATTCCAGATGTATTTAAAAATGTGTACTTTGGTGACTATTTGTGCCGTTTTATGGTTCTGTCAAACCATGCGTGCTTTGTGCACAGAGAAGAGTCATGTTTGTTCCACGTTGAACCCTCCATTCCACTCCAATCCAGACACAGCAATGGTTATCATCTGTATCTTTTGTAATTGGAGAGATGGCTGCAAAATATCTGGCATTTAAGACATTTCACTTTTTTACTGATGCTTGTGTTGACGTACATGTTGGTGCAATATCACTTTAGAGTGGGGTGCCATGTCATGTTAGTGATGCAAGTACATTTACAGTATACTAGAACACTAAGCAGACAGTGGCCATGTGCAGTATGCATATGGATGTAGATAAGCAATGGGAAGTGACTGTTTACATGGTTCTTTTATTGAAATGAAGAGCCTGAATCAACTCTAATATGAACTATTTCCATATGTCAAATTAGGATTCTATTTGTGTGATTGTTCCTTTAATGCAGGCTTATACCGTTGGACCGCGATAGAGGAGTGAAGTCCACTGTGCCTTGTTGGTCTGTCTATTTTCAGTTTTGTAATTGTGCATACATAGTGTGGCTTGGCATGAGTGTGGCCCTAGTCATAGTTCATAGTCTTCCAAGATGTCCTGTATGCTCCCGTTCCCCAGGAAAGTCTGACAGCCCTGGTGATTTTGGTGTAAATGAAATTAGCAGAGTAATAACAATAAGATGGTTATAATGGTGAAGTATTGGATCAGAGGCCTTGGTGAAATTGGAGTGGCCTTAAGTAGTGGGTGTGAGGAAGTGACTTTTGAGCTCATCCAACTGGTGCAGCGTAAGTCTCAAGTGAAATAGGTGGGTTTGCTGCCATTGAATAGTATTCTGGCAAAGCCGGTGTAACCGGTTTCCTTTCTGCAGTCGTTTTTATACTGACTGTAATTCCTGTACTGTTTTACATTTGGTTTTGAATGGCATTCTGGTGCCAAATATTATGTCCTTGTTACATGCAATGGGCTCCTGAATTATTAGCACTCTTGATAAATATGTGCACAAAATACTGTAAACCTAAAAAATAGTGTAGTGTGTAGACGTGTAGTGTGCTTTTGATTCAATGGAATCAACCAAAGTCTTAAATTTTCCTGTCCCACTTTATGTTAAGTACCTCAAATACCTGTGTACTTATATGGTAACGGAGTAAGTACCAAGTAACTAGTGTCAGTACACACTGATTCATAGTGTCTAGAGCTCTAATACCTGTGTAATTCCGCATACACTCAGTGAGCAATTTATTGGGCGAAGAATTGTGATCTACTGTAAGTGACTTTGACCGTGGAATGATTGTTACTGCCAGACAGGGTGGTTTGAGTATCTCAGAAATTGCTGATCTCCTGTGATTTTCACGCACAACAGTCTCTAGAGTTTGCAGAGAATGGTGCGAAAAAGAAAAACATCCAATGTGTAGCAGTTCTGCATGCAAAAACACACTGTTACTGAGAGCCGTCAGAGGAGAATGGCCCGACTAGTTGAAAGTGACAGTAACGCAAATATCCACGCATTACAACAGTGGTACGCAGAAGAGCGTCTGAACACACAATGCATCAATCCTTGAAGTGGATAGTAGCAGAAAAAATAGCTGTGATAAATAAAGTGGGGTGCAATACTTTGGGCACCCCTGGTTAAAATGTCTGTTACAATTAATCTGTTTGTGATCAAAAGCAAACCTGATAAATGGTACAGAGTTAAACATGAGACCATGTTCCATTATAAATTATTAAAAAGGGAAAAGAGCCTTTTTTCTTTATTTTTACTTTGAGTACCAATCATTTTGGTGCTGACCGTATATAAAATGAGTATCATTCCTTTTGGCTCCAGGTCAATACTTCCATGCTTAAGTGATAGAAACCTCCATTTTAAGTTCATAGAGCAGGACAGCATTGTTTGGCATTGTTTTGTGTATTTATGTTCTGGTGAAATGTAATTATTTTCCTGAAAATTAGGTCAATGGTTTCATACTTGAGCAATTGATCCCTGTATTGTGCATTTGAAATAACCAGATTATATTTATACCCCAGGTTAATTGTACAGTATTTGGTATTTGTATTTTATATTTTTATCTCTGAAAAGCATTACAGTTACTTTATAAACATTTTTTTAATGAAAACTGTTTGCATATGTTTTATTTATCCTTCAGTGCTAAGATATGCCACTTTAATAACATGATAACTGCGAACGAATAAAGTGCAATATACTCAAAACCTCTATTTCTACCGACGGTGTGTCAATTTGTCCTTTTAGTTGTGGATTAGCTGTTTTACACCTTTCTGAAATGACTTGTCACAGCAACGATGCTAATCAATACAAACACACGTATTGCTTACTCAGGAAATACAAAATAGTACTGTAATTCTGTCGAATGGAACGCAAATGGGGCATACTTGTGACAATATACTAGATCAAAGTCGAACATGTTGCCGTTTGACAGAACACATCAGCGTCCAATGAAAAAGTTTCATTTTCTATAGAGGCGGGAATATGGAGGGGGGTATGTTTCTTTCCACGCAGGAGGGACTTCCTCCTTGGTTGCTGTTGGACAGTAGCTACTCATAGGTGACACGTAACTCATACTAAAGGAATCCTGTAGGCCTCGCGAAAATATATACAGGAACTTCTTGCAAGTCCTTTCCGAAATCAGCTGCAGTGGAAGTTTAGTCTTGTTTAAGTGCAATACGTTGTCGTGGTTATTTGGACAAGGGGGCGATTGGCAATTATAAATTCTGTAATCCGAGATCCCATTATCTAATGAAGACCACTGGTCAAACTTTGGCAAGCGGGCTGAGCGACAACTTAATAGCCTACCTAGCAGGATACATACAGATGCTGTTGTAAACGAAGGAAGTGTGACAGGACTACACGATTGTTTACGTTTATTTGCTCAAACACAAATTGGGCTAGCCTATGCTTTAGCATACGATTAGCTTGCATGTAAGAATTGCATTACACATGTATTTACTCTATTCGTTCGTTCCGTAAATTATTCGGCTGATGCATTTGTGAAACTGATCCAGGAAAGAAAGCCTGGCGTAAAAGTTTGCAGGAGTTTGAATTGGAAGTCTTAAGCCTGTTCGCACGGCCAGTGTGAAGAAGCAATTAAATATGGGCAACGGAATTTGTTCCAGAAAACAGAAAAAGATTTTCCAGTTATTGTTACTACTGACTATGACTTTCGGATTAATATATGGGGCATTTTTTTCCTACGACATACACAAACAGCTGAAGAGAACAGAGACGATGGCAGTCAAGTACCAGCAGCATCAGGAATCGCTTTCGGCGCAGCTCCAAGGTAAACATTTTGCCAGATGTCGACAGCTGGCAAAAGAAAGAAATGCTTTCTAAAATTATCCACATTTTAGTAAAGACTATCGTCGGTAGGTTTTGTATTTTTGTGGTGTTCATTCGGCTATTGTTTATATCACTGTCCACATATTATCACTGGGCTCGAGTTTGTTGCGACTTTGTTGCAGCTTATTAACGTTGCTTGGACTGAGATTTGAGCTTGCATTCACTTTTCTTGCCTATATCATATTCGAGGAGGTACATTCAGTCTCACGTGGACCTCAGAAGAAATCAAATGAACGGATACAAAGTGTCAAGTTCTCTTTATTGGCATGTTGCCTAAAATGACGAAGTGTAGTTTAATGAGACAGTTTACATGAGGCCGAGCTGGCTGTTATGAGCAATGTAATTATCTTCAGTGCATGCTATTTGTTCTTCTAGTGAGTGCAGAATTCGATTTGTTTTCATTAAGTCGGGTTGTTTTGTTTAGTGTTTCCTGTCAAAGTAGCGATAATAGTCATCTTCACCTCATGCGGTGTCTGCTCTTCTGTTCTTTGGATGTGGTACGGAATACAAAATCTGACCCGTGTGTTCAGATTTCGCTCGCGCTCAACCGTGTCGAGGTTCGCCTATATGAATTGGGAATCCCCTCACGTCCCAGTCTGATTTAAGGTAGCATACCCAAAAACCTTATAACATATCTCCAGAACTACTGGAACTCCTAAATTAACATCTCGGTCACATCGGCTAAGTTAACACGCTGTACAAAAACTTCAAACTAGCCTACTGCACAACTAGCATTAAATATCCAGAAGTTGCATTCATAAGTTGTAATGTAGGCTACCAAACCGATCACATTTTTCAATATTGCAATAGCAATCTTAACCTCACTGACATGTTGCAACTGGGTATAGCCCAGAGTACAGACGATACATCTTTTGCTTCACTAGGCTGATTCTGGTTTTATTATTACCTATGTGTTTACTGTTCACTTTTCTATTGCAGCTACAGAATAGTATACAGTGTTTTATAATTTCAGTCTCGACTCTCCCTCCGAGGAAAACTTTAATGTATTGACGTATTTATATAGGCTTCTGTAGCAGAAAGCTAGAGTGAGTATTGATTCGATAGATTTTTTTATTTCTTTACCATATGGGTAGCCAGTTACAGTATGGCAGGGGACAAGCAGTAAATACCATCGTATTGTGAATGACATACATCATAAGGAAACCCACTGATGCGTGTCCAAACTATCCAACATAATCTGCCTTAGTGATGTTTCGCCCTTCACTCCACTTATCATTATTCTGTGATTAATACAATTTTATGAAGTTGGAATGCTACAGAACATTTCCAACTGCTATGGCTGATAGTCAACTGTATTATAATTTAATACATAGAGTGACTTCTGAAGGTTTTTACCAGATATTGATTATTTATAATTTTGTGTTGCAAAGGGAAATTTGCAGTATGTTTTTCTAGCACTATATACACTCAGTGATCAGTTTATTGGGTATGCCTGTACTCCAGCTTCTTAATGCAAATATTTAATCAGCCAATCATGTGGCAGCAACGAAATGCATAAAATCATGCGGACGTGGTTAAGAGGTTCAGCTGTTTTTCAGACCAAATGTAAGAATGCAGGAGAAATGTGATGTAAGTGACTTTGACCTTGGAATAATTGTTGGTGCCAGACAGGGTGGTTTGAGTATCTCAGAAACTGGGATCTCCTGGGATTTTCATGAACAACAGTCTCTAGAGTTTGCAAAGACTAAAAACAAAAAACATCCAGTGAGCAGCAGTTCTGCGGGCAGAAATGCGTTGCTAATGAGAGAGGTCTGGTGGAAGGTGACAGACAGGGGACAAAAATCAAATCATTTATTTCTAATTTAATACCAACTTTTTCAATACAAATTATATTATCAGCATAACAGTTTGAGTCAAACATTGAATCTCTGAAATGTTTCAGATGTTTTTAGTATTTGGTATGTCCACCTTTTGCATTAATGGCAATGTGCACTCGATATGGCATGGACTCCACACATTTGTGCAAAACGTGATGATCCATGCCATCCCAGCATTATTTGACATTGTTCCAAAGAGCATCTTCTGATGCTACTGAATGCTTGGGTTTTATCAGTCTTCAAGCATCCCCATAAATGTTCAATGGGGTTGAGGTCCTTAACCAATTTGCAATTGAAGTAGGTATTTCTCTACAATTAGCTTGTACTCAATGGTGACACTATTAGTCAAATAAGTCTGACACAAGCATGTAAAACTATTTCACTGATGAATAAAATATACCAAAACATGTAGAGAATTTTGCATCATGTCAGATTTTTATTACTGATTTAAGCTCCTCTATTTTAGCTGAAATGATTAGAATAAAAGTGAAAAAAGGATTTATACATTAAATGTGTATGTGTGATTGATCCATTTTTGTGCACACGTCTTCTTTTTTTTTTTAAGAACTATATATATAGTACACAGACATTTTGTGTGAAATCCAGTCCAGTTCTGTGCATGAGGCCGGATTTCCAAAGCGGTGACAGAGCATATGTGGAAAGAGGAAGGGCCTGTGTGGGGAATGAGAACACATGGATATCCGTTGCCCTTGAGGGAGCAGAGAGTTGGAAAAAGACACCTGAGATTTCGAGTCAATGAGAGCTGTTGTGTAAGGATAGCCTCCTGCATGACTTGCAGTGCCACCCTGTAGCCCTTGTGTTTAGTAGCAAGTGTGGAGTCCGAGGATCCAGTTTATGTTGCATCAGAGGGTAATCGCTTTGAGCATATGTGTTCCCTCATTGTCTGGGGTTGCAACTATAGAACACAAGATTAGCCAAACGTCCTTGACTTGTGTAACACTATCTTCCTCTGGAATATTTCCACTTGAATAGACATACACATCAGCTTTCCTTGTCTATGAATATTGCAATTGATTCACCAGTTATGAACGCATATAACATAATATAATGTATATAGCATGTGTCATATGCTATATAAATAAAGCTTATTATTATTATGTTCTCAGAGACCCTCTCCCACTATTACGTACCAAGAGTTGAATTGCAACACATGTACCATAAATAATGTTCGTATTGCCATTTAAAAGATTGTGCAACACATATTGTGAATACTAGTCGGGGCCCTGCCATTGCAACTTTAAGTAAGGTACATAACGAGAATTGCTGCAGTAAATATGCTGGGATTTCCAATGATTTTGTGTTTAAAAATGTAAGCTGTGAACATTACTCTGAATAAGAGCATCTGCTAAACGCCACAAATGCAAAAAAATAAAAATAAATAACATTGAAAAGGGAAGGCTGCTGGGTCTATCCTCAGCCTGTGTCACCCATCCCTCCAAAGAGTTTGCAAAGATTGATGCACAGACTCAATATTGGAAATGATACATGGTCTCATGCATCCTAGGCCTTATATAGGTGGTGTTCAGGGTGATGTTTCAAGTATCACCCAGATTCCTTTACGGGGAAGGAAACTCACCTCCTTACAGGTGCCTTTTCAGAAGAAACAATTTCCAATGTTGCTTTTATAAACATTTGCTCCATGAGGTGAGGTCTAGGGAAGAGGGGAAACGAAAGTGTCTTAGGAAAAGGTCACTTGGTCTCGGAAGTTTAAGGAGAACACCACCCTTTCTGGGAACACGTTCATGTTCAGGCTCTATATCCCGGTTAAGGCCTTTCCCGTTGGAACGGAGCTGGCTCTCACCTGTCTAATGTTCCTTGGGTGAGTTGGGTTACAGTCCCGGTGAATTAAAGTCCCCCCCCTTCAGCTTTCGGTCAGATTCCAAAGAGTTAGGACCATCGCGTGAAACCTCAGACGGTAAACAACCTGCTTTTCCTACCCCGACCCCCAAATCATTCAGAACCAAGGAAAGGTCATCTACAAAGGAACCATTCTGGTTTGTTCTCTTGATGTATAAAATTGCCTTCGCCATCCTGGCATTATTCTATGGCTTAGACTTGCCAAAAGCACAGGATTTTTGTATTAAAAAACAGAACTATAGAACACAAACAGAACTTCTTAACCTTTCTTTTTCTTTTTCCAATAAAATTTCATTGTATTTTTTTGGCTGGTCATCACTGCAGCTTCCTTGGTTAACACGGCTCATGCTCTTCTCCACAGTCCCGGTTCTGTCTGCTGGCTTATACTGCTGAACTGTGCCGTCTTTGTGTTGGGGAAGTGCATTGTACCTCTAGCAGAGGTGCCAGTTTGAAACCCATTTAGCCAGATTTTGGGCGGGTCAGTGTAACCATTATGTGTATGAAAGGCCAATAAAAGCAAATATATGCTCAGTTGAAAGCGGGATGAAGTGCATAGTAAGAACAGGGGGATGGGGAATTGTGGGAAAAATACGCTGCCAGGGAAACAGGGAAGAGCAACATGCGGCCATTCACCTTAGCGTCATCTTGCGCTATATGGCAGCAGTTTGTTTCAGCCCCCCCCCCCCCGAGACATATTTCATATTTCTCACCAAGTCTGTTCATCAGCTTGCTCTTTAGTTCTCAGAGTTTTTTTCTTTGGCTGTCGATGTCTTGGCTGCTTTGTTTTTAATTCATCAAACCCCTCTGGTGCTGTCAAACGAGTGCAATCATTGGAATTAAGACCTGCTTCAAACAATAGAAACATACTAAATCTCAATTCAGTTCTGCAGGAAGTGATTAAACCACACTTTTATTATCCTGTTGGTGTGGAAAAGTCTTACTTCCTGGAGAGGAGATGGGATTAGGCGATATTGTTTAGGTTGTGTAAGGATATGACTGCACCCTACTGACTGGAGAGCAAATCACAATGAATGCGAGGAACACAACCTATAATTGCTGCATATTTGCAAAATTATTTTTATACCAAGCCAAGTAGAAACAAAGAAAGAAAGTTTTGCATGATGAAGAATGTCCTATAAATTACCTGTAATCAAGATTTAAATGACTTCATGATCAATGTCTTGATCACCCGTGGATTGTGTAAGACTACCCTTGGCACAGGTACCTGCAGTTGATTGTCTGGCAGTTGCTGGGAGGCAATGATTGTTTTTGAGTTGTGCTGATTTACTGCGCTTTTGCTCATATAAAATGTCTTTGATTGCTTTAAACGTACCTTGGCTAAACAATAGTTACATCCCAGAAGATAGTGGTGCATGATTGGCAATACAACTTTTCATTGTGCTGAGTGACAGCGGAGCTTGCGTATGTAGCACGGCACAGTACAGCAGAACAACAGGGAGTGTTCTGAGGATTATGGGAAATCTCTAAGCCAGCATAGGGAAACCTGACCCCTCTTTTTAGTGCATAACTGGTCATTTTGTTACTCTAATTGTGATACTAGCTTGTTCAGGTGTTGCATGCATTGATCTGCTACAAACCAAAGGTATCTATGTAAAGTGTCCGTTAAAGTGAATGCCATAACTGGCTTGCTGTAGTGGAATTTTGGTATTCAACATTAAACAAGCCTTCTCTAGTTAAATTGTGTTGATTTATCTATCTTCCATTCTGCATAAGAATGGGCCATTGTCTCAGATTTTCAATCATCGGGTGTGTCTGTTTTGGTGCGCATTCCTGCTATTGCTCGATTGGCTGTTAAATTGTAATAAAATGTTGTCCCTCATTAGACTTTTTATTTTTCTCCATTTTTTATTTAGTTATGCCCAGTAAGCCATCTATTCCAGCAGGAAGGCACATTGATTGATCTGCAGAGCCTGGATGCTGGCAGTAACTCTGAGAGCGATTTTTCATGTCTGACTGGGAGGTTTGGGCTCTAATATGGACTCTGATTACTCTACTGTGGGGCAATCTCTTCGTAGTGCCAAGGTTTACATGTGCAATCTCTCTGTTTTCTTGTCTGGGCACTGGGCAGTGAATTTGGATTAAAGGGACATCATTTAGTCTTTCAGGATGCACAGAAATAGTTTCTATTTTATTTCTTATTCATTTTGTGCACCCTGTAATCACTTGATACTACTATTGCAAGGGTACATACTAGCGAGCGTATTTCCTAGATGGTGCGGATTGAGACTTTTGTTTTTGGGAACACTGATTCATATTAAACCCGTGATGACTAAGAACAAACAAAAAAAACCCACCCTCACCATGAGTGAGAAAATGAGCGAATGTTTTGACAGAAAGGGCCAAGTCCAAACCTCATGTAGGCTTGTCGCTGTGGGGGTCGGGTGTATGTAGAAATGGGTGGCCAAAAACAAAAAGTGGTCCCATCTGGAGGAAATCACTTGAAATCTCTTGTTCTTCATGCCTGTTCCACAGCCTAATGCTGCTTTGGTTCCCTCTATTTGCACATGATGATTTCATGATTCATGGACACAAACACACATGCAGTGTCTCTGTGGGCCTTCCTAAGGGGTTGATGGAAGAGTTCATTGAACGAGGAGTGGCACAGTGGAATAAGCATGGTTTCTCTAGTGAACGGTCTCTCTCAGATTCCCATACTAAGTTCCGCGTTCCAGTAGAGCCACAAACACTAGTTCAGCAAATGACCAAGCTGATGGTCCAAATCAAATGCATTCCACGTTGTTGTGGTGATCGCTGGACTTCTATATCTGCTATATCTGTGTATCCAAATATATACACTGCACAAAGTCCACAAACTAGCATGCAACCTTAGATTTGAAAGTCATTGACATAACAGGTAATTTGTTTTGTTCTTTTTGCGTTGAAGAACTGATGAAACTGATGTACCAAAACAAAACAATAAACAATGTGTGTTGGACACATGAGTGTCACTCAACCAAGTTGTTAATTTAACTGAATTGAGGTGTTTAAGTGAATCCCCCCCCCCCTCCCAAAAAAAACAAAAAAACACAAGACTTGGGTAGCCCTGGACAACCACAGATGATCAGTGTGAAAGCATCTCCACAGAGAACAGCCAAGGACATTATATTGTAATGCTTAATTCCAAAAAGGCGGGACTTGGAATCCCTTGGAAGGAGATGGATACCACTGTCGTATATTGAAATAAATTATATTTAAGGGTTAATCATAAAGGTATTATCTAAGATCCCCTTAGTTACCATGGCTTACTCTTTTATCATTACCCTGACCCCTATGTTAGCATCAATGTGCCTTGCATGCAAAAGTCATTCATAAAATAAATATTCAACCACAAAAATGCCACCTGCTCTTTTATTGACTAGGACAAGTGGAATGTTGCCACAATTTCCTGAGTCATTGTGCTAAATATGGTTAATTGATTTCACCCAGGGTGTTGCAGCCTTCCTACAAAATTGCTAGTAAATTGCAGAAATGGCTCTCTTGTTTTTCTTAAGTAACCATCACATTTGCACACATTGGATTCATTGGAATTTAATGTACTGTGAAGAGTGAGACAGAGATTAGCAGACACAGCTGCTGTAATCATTTAGCCAATACCTCCATGCATTAAGATAAGGAAGAATTTTTGTACCGAAGATGTGAAGCATGAAGGTTGTATTAGTACCTGGAGGGTAACCAGAAAGATGTATTACAGGTATTAAAATTAACTTTGACATTGATGTTATAGCCAGAGAAAGAGCTACAATCATTGCAAGGTATTAAGGCTGACTTGAAGACACAAGAAATACAAATATAGTTGTCTGTGTGCAGTAGGAAATGGTGAGCAGTGTCCATAGCAAAGATCAAACCCTGCAAAATGTCAGACAGACCAGATAAAATGAGCATATATCAGAGAGAAGTCCTGAGGAATCTGATGAAATATGTCTGTACACAAGCCACTAGTTTACAACAGAGTTTGCAACATGAACATGGGTGAGATCAAAACCGATTCTTCTGATACAGATGGTGCCGCTTTCAAGTGTCTAATGAAAGCATTGCTTGATACACTTTCTTGGTAGGAGCAATATACACTCAGTGAGCATTTTATTAGGTATTTATTAGACTTATTGTTCAGTCTTCTGCTGCTATAGCCTATCCACTTAGAGGTTTTATGCGTTGTGTGTTCAGAGATGCTCTTCTGCGTACCACTGTTGTAATGTGTGGTTATTTACGTTACTGTCACCTTCCTGTCTGCTTTGACCAGTCTGGCCATTCTCCTCGGACCTCTCATAAACAAGGTGTTTATGCTAGCAGAACTGTTGCTTACTGGATGTTTTAAAAAAAAATTCTGTTTAATCTCTAGAGGCTGTTCACTCAGACTCACCGAGAACATTATTAGGAAAAATCTTACATTATTACACCTACTTATTCATGCGATTATCTAATCAGCCAATTGTGTGGCAGCAGTGCAATAATGTTCACATCAACCATCAGAATGAGGAAAGTCTATAAGAAATACCTAATAAAGAGCTCAGTGAGTGTAGGTAATATTTCTTCCCCATTCTAATGGTTGATGTGACCTGCATGATTGTATGCATTGCACTGCTGCCACACAATTGGCTGATTAGATAATTGCATGAATAAGTTGGTGTACAGGTCTTCTTATTAAAGTGCTCAGTGAGTGTATATGGTACGTGATTGGAATTTATCCCAGATTAACTGAACTTCGTGAAGGCAGTTTGGTCACAATTTACAGCAATAATTGTTTTATAGGTTGTACAGTACATTGGCAAGACAGTGCTATTGTTAGCTGGGTAGAATCTTTTGTTTCGCTTGTGGGAAGGCCCTGCATTGTTGTGGCTACTGTACCAACACTATGAGCCTGTTACACAAAATAGACTTTGTCTGGTTAGTTAGCTTAGCTGCATAACTTGCCTTTGAGGTGCGAGGCACAGTTTGAATTCAATGTGTACTTGGGACATTCAGTCTGTTCAGTGACAGTCTGTAGGTTGGTCATTCAAGTCTTTTAAAATGCGCATTAACCACATCTGCTATAGCTATTGGACTCGGAACCCAACAGGCTTGGGTTGTTATGGCAGGGAGGACAGAGGAACTAGAAGCAGACACAGGGGTGTGGAAAATGGCAAGTTTACTCGCAGATGAAGGGGCAGACAGAGTGTAGTCACAAAACAGGCCAAGGTCAAAAACCAGGGGGTCAGTCCAACAATGCAAAGGTACAGATATCCACAACAATGAAAGAAGAGTCCAGGGAAGCTGGCAGGGGTCAAAACCGGAAATCCAATAAACAGGGGCAAGGACTCAGGAACAAGGGCAAGGATACATGAACAAGGGCTCAGGAACAAGGGGGCTAGAACTGGGGGAAGGAATAAAGGGCTCGGGAACAAAAAACAGGACAAGACGAACTAGCAGTGTGCAACTGAAAAGGACAGATATAAATACACAGGGAAATGAGACAAACTAGGCAGGGCATGGGAGTGAGGGCAGTCTAACAAATAAACATCAGGTGAGACACATGAAAGGGTAATGGCACAATAACGAGGGGGAAACGGAAACGCGGACTTGATTCACAAAGACACACATGTAATACAAATGGCTCCGGACTAGGGAGTAGACAATTTGCAGAGAATCAGGAGATGCAGAGATACGGAGAGACAGGTGCGAATACTTCGCTGAAACTAAGCAAGTAATCAGTGATAGAATAGGGAGGCGGAGTTACAGAATTGAAACTGGAGATGCGTTAGTAAGTTAGTTAAGTGATTTAAATTACAAATACCACAAACTAGTGAATGTTAGTTTGTTAGTTTGACAAACATATTAGTGTGTTAGTATAATTAGTACTGTACAACTTCTATGTTAGTTGGGATTAGTATATTAGTGCTATGTACAAACATGAAATGGAGAGAAAGCAGGAAGTAAGGAATGCAAGATTGGAAGGAAGGTTGAACCCCGAAACTACCGTAAACACCAGAATAGTGGGGCATGCAGACAGGGGAGTGACTGGGCTAGTAAACATTCAGACTCAGACATCACAGGGGAAGACGAGTGCAAAGACAAATGAATATAAACAGAACACCAGACATGAAATATGAAAAATAATAAATACAATAATAATGATAATAAACAATGATAAACTAACACAGGACAGAACACAGGAACATAACATGGGTCTCAGATCCAATTAAACATAGTTTAGTTGGGCAGGAAGCACCTCCCTCATGGCCATCGTTCCACCACAGAAATATCTCCTGTAATAAAACGCTTTTAAAAGAAATGGGTGAGCCCTTCTCCCGCCTCCCACTGATGCGTGTGAGAGCTTGGTTTGAATGCAGAGACTGCCTCTTCACTGCCCGCAACGCAGCGTGATTTATAGGGGCGCAAGCGATGAGCAATGTTCACCTTCCACCGGCAGGCTGTTTGATGTACTGCAGACGGGCTGGAGTTTTGGGGGGATAGTCATTACAGCTCCGTTATTTAGTTGCCTTCTGCTCAACCCTTTACGCCGGTAGCTCACATTGAGTGATGCCGGGGACCGGAGAAGCCAAAAAGCAGGCTGGAACATGTTGAGACGGAAAGATAAGCAATCTCGGCCTCGCCACCCTCACTCGATAAATCAGCGGGCAGACAGGGGGGCACTGGACAGAAACGAGGAGACGTTTTCAAACTTCTGAGAGGCTCGTCTTTGGCAGCCGCCCTCAAGTCTGAATAAAAGAACGGCCTTTCCCTCCTTCCCTTTCATGTTTACACAGACGGGAATGACTATGTAGGGTGTGGGTGTGTTTGTCTGTGGCTGGCCGTCGCTGACATTGCCGTGTGTACGTTGTGTAGTGTGGGGTGGAGTCCGGGCCCTGCAGACTTTATGCTTGTGTCTACAGGCCTTGGTGGGCATATGGGTAGGGCTGCGCAGTAAAACTGTTTATAATTATCCTGGTTAGTCTGCCACAATAACACATTTAGCACTATTTATTTTTGCATCCAGTTTTGTTTGTTTTCCTCTACTCACCTCACTTGCCCAGAAATACTATTTGGACAGCCAATCACACTGCAGAAATAAGCCTGCACAACTGTTTGAACAGTGTGGATATACAATGCTCTGCTCAGACTGACCACGTCTGTTGGGACAGAAATATGCAAAAAACTGAGAGCGACAGCAACTGAAGAGAATGTAGCCTTCAGGGATCAGAATACTGTTGCCGAGAAAAGTCACGCAACTGATTTATAATGTTTTAAAAGAAACTGCCAATACACTCTCCCTCTGTAACTGACGTTAGGTATAAAATTAGCATGTTTGGATACATTTTCCACGGGAGGAATAATGAAATGAAAATAGCACCTGATTTAGGCAGCAATAAAACACATTGACAGATTTGTGGTCGTTGCTAGTAGTGTCGGTCTATGGCAGCCGGGAGCCGCCTATACTTTTTTGGATTGCTGCTTCCTTTTTCAGTGTTGCCTCATTGATGCCATGTCATTTGACCCCAGAAGGACTGCCCTTAAACTTGCTTTGAACTGGAAGTATTCCCTGTGTGTCTATCTAGTAGAATTCCGGGTGAATCACTAAGTTTCTCTGTAGGCTTAAACAACACACATTGACTACATTTTTTAAAGTGAAATGTTTGACATAACCACACATCATTACAGAGGAATCAGGGATGTAGTCTAGGGTATACACAGGTATATGCCGTATGCCTACTTTTTTGACCAGGCTGTTTGCATATACTGACTTTTAATGATGAGTTTAAGCATATACCCAGAGGTGGTGCAATGGCTACAGAACTACAGAATGACAGCATGATATAGTGTACATACAGCTAGATCAACATAGTTAAAAGGTCAAAAATATAAAATGTTTTAAATAAAACGGGGCCTGATCCAATACCATTATAATAAAACAATACACAATTATAAATTACATCTTTATCCAAAATAAGCCACAAGATCCCAAAACTTATTCTTCAACAGATAACTTTGTCGTATCAAAGCCCATTCACATGTATCTTCTCTCTTTTTCCTAACATTAAACTTTTTTATTTTATTTATGCATGGTATGATTGATAAATCCAGTAGCAGCATATTCTTAATACATCTGTCCATACAACTTTGCCTAAGAATATTAGCCATCAGGGAGAAGAAACACAAAGGTTGACAGAGGAAAGAAGAGCAACGTGGATAATATCCAAGATATAAGTAGGCAAGGTATGACACCAGAAAAATGTGAATATCGGTATATAGGATTTGTTAGGATCACTTTGTCACTGATACTTTGAATAAATTCTATATCACTTTCTCATATTCAAGCTAGTATGAGCCAGTGAGCTAAAAAATCCTAAGGGCCAGTTGCACCAAGCGCAAAGTCCAAACTACTAGTTACTTCCAACATCAGCTAATCATTGTTGTGGTACCGTGATTACTCAGGTTATATCCTAACTGCTGGATTGGATGTGAAGTCATTACTAAACCGAGTGGATTATCAAAGATCAAAACCTTCTCTCCTTGCAGTTAGTTAGTTACCGACTGCTACTTGGCACACAATACACTGATTATGAAAATAAAATCACTCTTTATGTTGCTTGGTTCCATAGTGTTGTAACAGTAATAGTAGTGATACCATAACGTCTAATATCTCTTACTTTTCCCCTTGGGTGTCCCATGCATGGCTTTATGTGTCTGCATTATGGTGACTAAGCTCGACAGCTGGCTCTGATTTATAGTATACCCACTTTTATTCTTAGGACTACACCTACACATCCACCAAATGTCTATTCAGAGTCATGTAAATAACAAAATTTTGAGTCCGATATAAATTCTGTTTTGAAAACGAAGTCAGGGTAGTATGGCCATAGTCAAGACTGCTTCATCATCCCACCTCGCACTTCAACTCCTCCCAAAAGGTTAGGTGAGGGATTAATGAGCTGAAAGAATAGGAAAAACTCCACTCAGAAAAGCCCCCTGGTCAGGATTCGAACCCTGTACATTGTTGTCCTGAGGCAACAGTGTAATCCACTGCACCACCATGCTGCCACATAGCTAATGCTGCAAATCTCTCTAGACAAAAACTCTATATACAAATCTCATGAAACTATGGGAGGAGATATGCAATGAGACTAAAACATTGGTCAGGGAATTCTTGATGTCATCAAGGACCCTGACCCATTCAATCCCCATATAGGAATAGATGGAAATGTTTAGACTGATAGAAGTTGATATTGCTATGCATTTGATTTAGCAAATTTTGTTGATGGGTGGCACGGATGGTGCAGTGGGTAGCACTGCCGCCTCACAGCAAGGAGGTCCTGGGTTTGAATCCCCGTCGGCCAGGGCCTCTCTGTGCGGAGTTTGCATGTTCTCCCCGTGTATGCGTGGGTTTCCTCCGGGTACTCCGGTTTCCTCCCACAGTCCAAAGACATACAGGTTAGGCTGATTGGAGAGTCTAAATTGCCCATAGGTATGAGTGTGTGAGTGAGTGGTGTGTGTGCCCTGCGATGGACTGGCGACCTGTCTGGGGTGTATTCCTGCCTTTCGCCCAGTGTGTGCTGGGATGGGCTCCAGCCCCCTGCGACCCTGTTCAGGATAAGCGGGTTCAGATAATGGATGGATGGATGGAAATTTTGTTGATGGTTAATACATATCATATCAACGTCATTCACAGATTGTCTCATCACCTTTAGTTTCCCCTTCTCTCTTCACAGTGGTGTATGAACACAGGTCGAGACTGGAGAAGTCCCTGCAGAAGGAGAGACTGGAGAATAAGAAGACCAAAGAAGGTTTCATTCAGTTCATTTCTTTCCCCCCTTGCCCCGGTATTGAAGTGATCAGAAGGTTTCATTCAGTTCATTTCTTTCCCCCCTTGCCCCGGTATTGAAGTAATCAGAAGGTTTCATTCAGTTCATTTCTTTCCCCCCTTGCCCCGGTATTGAAGTGATCAGAAGGTTTCATTCAGTTCATTTCTTTCCCCCCTTGCCCTGGTATTGAAGTGATCAGAAGGTTTTTGATACAGCTCATTATGAGATTTTTCCACAAAGGTGACTTAAAAAATTATGACCGTGGTATGTTCAGAATGTACTCTATTCCTCCACTAATTGTTTATTTACTGGTTTTGTCAAAGATCACCTTGTATACAAACTGGAAGCACAACAAACACTGAACAAGGAGAAGGTAAGAATTGTATTACACAGAATTGTGTAATTCCATCCTAATTATTATAATAATCGGTCACGCTTTCTTTTACAGCATGCAAATTACCTAGCATTTACTCAGTAAATACATCGCTACTTGTGTTGTCTGTCTCTCCTACTGCTGGGGGGGTGCTGCTGGGGGGCAGGGGAGCGGAGGGGGGGGAGGGTGGTTAGGGGAGAGTGATTCAATACACCTGACTAATCTCAAACTGTGATATAGGCATTAGAGGGAAATTCTCATTTCAGTGTTATACTTTAGAAAAGTGTTGAATTATTAATGTTTGTGTTTTTGTGGTGGGAAAGGGTCAGTCGTGAGTGAAATCTCTGAGTCAGGGCCCTGTGCTCATGCCAAAGTGAGATGCAATGACAGTAAAAGCAGATCTTTCAAACACTTGTTATATTTGCCATCTCCTTTCCTGACCTTATCTAGTCTATACATGTTTTATTATCGGTTTAAATGACTCTGTTTCAGTTTGTTTGGATAAGCAATCATATCCATATCTGTTATTCAAATGTGTGAAGCAGGAAGCGGTCTTACGTTTTTATTATTTATTTTTGTTGTTAACAGCAAGATTCCGGCAACAGATTGAATTCATTGCATGTGCAGCACCAGATGCTCAAGGTGAGTAAATATACACTAACCCATAAAAAACACATCAAATTAATTAGCGTTAAATTCTGCTGCATACTCTTACCCACATGCACGCACACACACACACTCACAAACCATTGGTGTGTGTCTTTGGCGCTGATTGCACATTCACAAACAGAATTGATTTTTGCGACACACAAACATTCTGTCAGTCAGACAGTAACGCATGCACCAAACTAGAGCTTTCATCATCACAAACACATGGAGGCTCTCTAACTCACACCTTCAAACACATGTATACAGAGTCAGAATGCCCAAACACACACATAGGGGTTCATTATGAAAACACACAATAGAAGCACATTGAAAGCTCAGAATTTTGTATTCCCAACCAAACTGAAGTAGTAACCAAGTGCAGGATTCAAACCCTAACCCGCAATTTAGTGCCTTGACCAAACATCCACTGTTTACTCAAAGCATTTGTGTGCTCTTTGCTTCAGAACCAGCACGAGGACCTGAAAAAGCAGCTCTTCAGCCTCCAGGATCAGCACCAGTCCTTGAAGGAGAATCATATCAAGGTTCTGGATGAGCACAGACAGAATCAGGACCAGCTGCAGCAGACCAATGAACTGGCCATCTCCAAACTAAAAGGTACCTTTAGTTAGGTACACACCAAAGTTGATCGCAAGGAATAGGAAGGAATGCTGGGTAAATGCTGAGGCTGCTGGTTTGTTATAGGACGGGTATCAGTCGGATCTAAATTAACGCGTGGTTCTGATACCAAGTTTAAGCTGCCATCCACTTTCACTGAGCTGTACTTTCAGCTCAGCCTTTGGTTCCCTCTGTTGGTTATGTACAGGAACTACACTGTGGGCATCATGGAGAAACAAATTGCTGTATTCCAGTGAAGTTCATTCTTAGCCAAGCTAAAGTAGTCACTTATATTTTTATCCAATAGCCATTTTTATTGTATTGTACGCATAGTAGGTATAGGTCTATGACTAGGGGTCATATGAATCAATTCAATGCTGGTTCTGCAATGACAGCTGCTTACTCCACAGTGTGATGTTTATCTCCCCACCCCAGTTACTCTGCAGTACTGTTTTCTCATTCTCTCATTCTTCCCCTCTTTCTCCCTCCTGTTCTTCTCTCAGAAACAGTATATAACCTGCAGGAGGAGAACAGACAGCTCAGGAAGGCCCACCAGGATGTTCACGTCCAGCTGCAGGATGTCAGGGTGAGCAGAGACCCGGTGCTGCTGGGGGGCAGGGGAAGGGGGCCGGGGGCAGGGGAGCGGGGGGGGGGGGGGGGGGAGTGATTCAATACACCTGACTAATCAGAAACAACTGATTGGGCCAACTGTCCAATTACTTTTGGTCACATAAAATGGGGCAACTATGTGTAAAATGATGTGATTCTTTCTTAGATTACTTGATATGGATGTGAATAAAAGGAAATTTAAAGGTGACAGTCTGCACTTTAGCCTCAATATTCATTGTTTAATTTCAAAACCAACGCGCTGGAGTACAGAGCCAAAAGGCCAAAAGAAGATAAATTGTCCGGACATTATTGTAATACACTTTTTTTCCACACTGCTAGTACTAATATTGATGTGTTTTTTAGTCCAGACTAAACTATATCCTGCCTGCAGAAGTGTATTTGCACTGTTGGATGCATGGTGAGCATTGTGTTATGCAGTTGTGGTATGATATCAGTCTCTCACATATGGACATTAAGGCTTTTTGAGATCGCTGCAGTTCGGGAAGCATCTCCTAACATCAGTACTTGGTCTGTAAAATCTTCACTATAGCAACAGCACAAGGACTTAAAGTCGTCACATGAGCGACTTGCACTGACGTTACAGGACCACAAGAGTGCGCTGGCGACTGCACAGGTCAGAGGGCCGTGCCTGCGCTTTGGTGGAGGGTTCTGCAGAGGGAGGGCGCTGTGATGCATGATGGTCATGTTGCATTTCAATGAGCCTGCCTGCATCCTGAAGGAAGCTGAGCTTGTGGCTTGTGGTGTCATCCCCGCTTGGACCAGCTTACTAACAGCTCCAGCGTGTCTTTATTTCTCCTTCTCTCCTGTGCTCTTCCTTTCTCTTTCTCTCTCTCTCTCTCCCACACACACACACATAAACACCACACACACACACACATACACACACACACTCTCCCACTCTCTTTTTGTGTACCCTTATTTTCCACCTTCTACACCTCCCTTCCTGTATATTTGCGCACACACCTCTCTGTTTCCTGCTGTTTTTCTCTCCTCCATCTTATTTTATGTCCCTCGATCCCCCCCATTCTGAGCAATTGCGCCCGTTCATTACAGTTCCTGCCTCTACAAAACACCAATTAGACCCAGTTCATCTAGCTTGCTTGTTTACTTTACAAGGTCATTGTTCAATGTGACAATATGAGGCTAGTCAATTTATCCTAAGAGGCTTGTTTTAAGATCCATTAGTTATTCATTACAAACTCCTATCTGGGCTGGCGGAGGCTTTTTAATTTGTGGTAATAGGCGAGGCCCTGTTGTTTTGGCAGGGGTGTTTTCACTCCCCTGGGGGGCCCTGGGGCAGGTTGGAGGTGATTGCATGCACCCGCGCGTAATTCAACAGGGAAGGCAGCGCAGTGTCTAACAAGGGAGAGGAGACGGTTAGATAACTAGGTGAGAAATGTTTATTTGTGGTAGCAGACGGAACTGATTTTGTGGTGCAGATTGACAGTCCACTGGGTCTCCGATCTAAAGCAAGCTGTATTCTCACCCTTCTGAAGGCCCCTGTAGGCAGCGGCAACACACGTGTTGATCATTGACCCCCTATCCTGTGAACTAGAAGTGCAATATGGGCATTGATTGCTTGCATGTGCCAAGCCTGCTTGCCGGATTCTGGCCACATCATTGCTAATTCTCCATTTTAATCTTGTTCATCCATTTAAAAAAAAAAAAATCAATGTTTTCTTGAAATGTTTAATTACCCACAGCTTAAAACAGATACAAGCTTAACACGATTCCTATTTCTTTTCATTTTAAACTTGTTTGTGGAGAAAGGTGATGGCTGTTTATTCGTTCCCAATTAGATTTGAGAATCCTTCTGCATGCCTCTGTCTTATCAGCCCACCTCATAAGGCCTCCCCAGAGTGTACACGTCTGCTCTGTGTCCTGTTGTAAAACCGTGCTCTGTGGTCTTTTGGCTTCTTAAAGTTCCAAGTAGAGGAGTATAAGCAGCTGAAGGAGACTCTGAACAGGATGCCCAGTCTACGGCACGTGGGTCAAAATCCAGCCCCGCCCGCACCCGCCCAAGTGGAGCCCCAGCCCCAGGTACGAGCCGGCACTCTGTTATTCATTTCTCACCCAGGCCAGGGTTCAACTGGGCCCCAGAAAATGCCTGGTGCTGCATCGAAAATATGAAAGATTTGTGGCGCTCCCACTCAAACACACTTCCCCATCTGCCCGTCCCAGGTGGAGGAGGGACAAGGGCACCCCCCGGAAGCGGCTGGGGAGCTGAACCCGCAGCTGGTGGTGCCCCAGCACGCAGCGCATGCGGATATCCAGGTCATCCAGGGGCCGGGGCCCGAGCAGGGCAGGGCGGTGGGCGGGAGACAGGAAGAGGAGCGGAGGAGGGAGCTGGCGGAGGAGGAGATGGAGCAGGCGGGGCAGCCCCAGCGCCTGGTGGAGTCAGAGCAGCAGCAGCAGCAGCAGCAGGAGGGCGGACACAACCAGCCTGACGAGAACGCGCTGGACCGCGACAAGGTGCACGATGCGCTGGTGAGAGCCACTTTCAGCTGCTGATGTCCTATAGTAACTATACAGAGTTACACAAACAGGCGTACGAAGTATGTAACTTTACTTTAACAATAATGCCTTTGTGTTTTTGTACATTTGTATGCTAGTGTTTAATCACGGTAGCTAGCCTATGACCTGTCAGAAAATGGCATGTTCCAGCCTGTGTGGTTCTCATACAGCACCTTGGGGAAAGGCTGTGATGAACCCACAGAGGCCTGCTATTTTCCTGTCCTGCCCACAGGAAGTGCGCGGGCAGTAGCTGGAATGTGTGACTTCCTGTGTGAATTTAGCTGTCTGTGGCAATAGCTGGCATATGAAGCTGCACTTAAATCCTGCACTGCTACAGAACAATAAAAGGTGTGCTTGTGCCCTCATGCCTGAGTGTCAAGTCCAGGAATGTGAAACCTTCTTCCGATGAATTACTGCCTGTTAAATTACTGCTAGTGCTGTGGCATGCCAGAGAGAATGATGCTGGAGGGTTGTGGATCTTCAACATCTAGCCAATAATAATGCATTTGACCCTCTTCCTGTAGATAAACTCTGTCTCTGCTGTGTGCTCTGACATATGGGAGTGGAAGTATCGTTGCGATAGAAATGGACAGGGAAAACGCAAATAGAAGAAAACGCTAAAAAAATGCTAGAAAAATAACTAAGGAAACGCCACAACGGCATTTCTATTAGGAAGGCAAAACAGAAAGCCAAAAATGGAAACCAGGCAAGGAGCTAAAGAAAATGACACACACAGTAAAGCGGGACTGACGAAATAAACAAAAGAGACAAGGGCAAACTGCCTGCCACAGAGCTAAGAATAGGTCTGCTGAGAGAGCCTACTAAACAGTGCCGAAATCTGGCAGATAGGATTGACACGGTAACTTCTGCGGATTCAGAAGCCCCTACACACTAGAGAGACAACACAGGATAGAGCTCCGCAGCAATTGGCAATGACTCTGTGCCGAGCCTAGGAAACAGGGAACTTAATATAGAGCTCACACAGATGAAACCCATCAGGGGTAAATAAGTTTAGAGAAACCAATGCGTGGGACTCTCCCAGTGGCCCAGAGCAGAACCACCACCTCACAGCTGTGCGTTATTAAGCGCATTAGAGCAGATCGAATAAAGTGGCTCTGGAGCCAGGAAACGACAGCGAATGACGGCGTGTTCTCCTTGCAGAGGCCGCAGCTGGACGTGCGCCCGGGGCCCGCTGCGCCGGCGGAGCGGGTGAAGTCCGCGTACGAACAGCAGCAGGAGCAGCAGCGGCTGGCTGCTCAGCTGGCGGAGGAGCGCAGGCAACTGCACATGCGGCAGGAGGCCCTGCAGAAACAGCGGCTGCAGGCGCAGCGGGACAGGGAACTGCTCCTGCGGGCGCAGCGCGAGAGGGAGATGCAGCAGCACCGCGAGGCCAACCGCAAGGAGCAGCTCCTCCGAGAGCAGCAGCTCAGGTCAGGGGTCACTCGCCGCCCGCAGGAGTGTAACTAAAAATAAGTCTGATCAATACCTAATAAAGTGATTGGTGAGCGTATATTGTCCTGAAGTCTTGATGGTGCGATGTATGCATATAGCTATGTCATAACGTAACCTAAAAGGCAATGCAGTGCTTCATGCAGGATGACATAACACACTATGCTAAATTAAATTCTCAAATGTAACATGATACATTGTCATTTGACTTGTGGTCAATGTTGTGTCCAACCATTACGGACAAATTCATGGTAACTCAGATGATGTACTCATGCTTAAAACCGTGCACATACACATATTGTGTAAACTCTCACCCTCGCTATATCTTCCCATTTAAGTTGCCTGCACTGTGTTTAAATCTCTTCTTAACGTCTTGCAGACAGAAGTTTCAGTATGAGAATATTGACACAGGCATCGTTCAAGGTGAGGAAGACTGGAAGAAGGAAGCAGAAAGTGAGTGTTCCCATGCTCTGACCGTTAGTATCAGGACAATGCAGAAAGTGAGTGTTCCCATGCTCTGACCGTTAGTATCAGGACAATGCTTTGTGCCCTCTCGGTTTTCCATTTTATGGGGCCCTCCATTTTATGGGGCCTTCTACATTTCTGTGTTGTGTTGTCACAGGCCTTACATTCATCAGCCAGATATTACATTCATTAAAACGGTGTGTCAGAGGACAGGTGCTCAAAGGTCTCTGATAGGTCAGCTGGTGGGAGTGGGCGTCTCTGAGGGTGGGGCTTGTTTGGGCAGTGGACTATAACTGTCCCTTGTTGCAGTGAGGAAGCTGAAGGAAGGGGTGGAGAAACCACAGGAAGTGGGCCGTCTAAGACATCGTGAGGGGGTGAGTGAAATAATATATTCCTCTGCAGGTTCCCTAATGTGCTACGGAGTTGTTTTCTCATAAATTACTCATGAAATTGCGAAAGTAATTCTCCATTTTATTCACAGAGATTTGTATGCATTTCAACACATTGTGGAAATTTACATTTAGAAGGTTTGCATCAAAGTTAACTGCTTTCTAAGGCAGCACACATGCAAACACATAGACACACACACACACACACACACACACTCTTTAATCCCTCTGACCCTTTTTGGTTTTCATATTCCTCGCACACTGATTATTATTATTTTTATTTTTTTACTCGTCACACATAATTAGGGCATTTGCAGTATTATCATGGTTTGATTAATTGGCAACATTTAATCCATTAACCAATTAAAACCCCATTTTTAGAAATACTGTACAAGCATTTTCCAATAGGCTAGACCACAGCCAAGACAATGAAAATCAGTTGAAGCAGATTAATTAAATATGTTACTGCACAACAGGGGCGTCATTTCAGGAAAAAACTTGAAAACCAGAAAAAATCTAAAAATCAATACCAAGATATACAGCAATAGGCTACTCGCTGAACAGCAGATATTGTAACTATAGGGCATTGAGGAATGGCATGAAACAATATAGGCTACCTGTAGACAGACTTTGTGCTTTGTCTGTTTTCCAAAGTGAGAACTGGCTGGTTTGAAGAAATCTTGTTGCTCGTGTCCATTTGCGTTAACCGGTTAATGGATTAACCATGCCCATCCCTACACTTAATCTGTTTCTTACAGGGCATGGCCCATGGCTGTCCACTAATCTCATTGTCTCAGTTTTCTCAGCCCTTCCTCCAAGCGCTGCTGGGAATTCCTTATTGATACTGTCATTTTCCGTTGCCAGGCAGTAGTTTCCCAGCTGCGTGAGGGAACTAGACCCTGACGTGGGTTTGATTATTGTGCAGTACTCCACTTCGTGAAGCGCCGTGCCTTTAATGATCTTGAGTGGAACTGGTCCCCAGAAACACCCACAGTGAGCTGAGATGCTAAACCCAATTACCTGCACCTCTGCCTGTCTCACTGGGTCCTGCATGTCCCTGCCTCTCCAGAACCTGGTGGAGAAGGACCTGAATCCTGAGGATGACCCAAACAATCAGGGCGAGGACGAGTTTGAGGAGGCTCAGGAGCATCGCGGGGAGGCGGGGCCGCCCGCCGGCCGTAGGGTCCAGGAGAAGCCGAACCGGCCTGCGGCACGGGATACGGACGGGAGGGGGCCGAGAGGGCCTCCTGAGGTGAGACTGGAGGGAGAGCGGCAGGAGGAAGCTCAGAGAAGGGGAGGTCTGTTTGCTAAATTGGAGGAAAGGATGCGGAAAGAGTTGAAATAGATGGGGAGACGTAGGAGAGAAGCAATTCACAGGGTTGTGTTGAATTTGGTGACACATTGTTTTTATAAAGGCAAACCAATAAAGTAACAATATTCCAAACTTAGTATAAGTTATTAGTATATTTGTATCAATAATATACCTGCCTGTTTTAACATTGCTTTTTGCTGGTAAATGATTTGTGTCACTTTTTGTCCAAAGTGAATTGTGTCTGATGAATCTAAGGGTGACGTACAGTGTTCTGCAGTCATGGTCCTGGCGATATTAAGTCCAGCGGGAAAAATAACCGTGGTCATGTATGTTCAGTGTGAGTGAGTAGCTGAACAGGAACAGGAAAGGGTTTTTTATTGTTTTATTGATGCAGGTGGCTGTGAATCCAGACCAGCAAGAAGATGCTCTGGATGAGCAGTACCAAGAAGAGGGCGAGGAGGAGGTGAGATGACAGAATACACACTCACACACAAACACACACACACACACACACACACACACACACACACACACGCAAATGTGCATACACATACATTAATATTCATCCCACAAGTACGGCAGACCCACATTCATGCGTACCCTCATATGCTACATACAACCATTTATGCAAGTATACATAGAAAACAAATAGTACTGCAAAACACATATGGTCATATTATACATGCGATGTGCAGTAAGCTCAAAAGTCACCAGATCAATAAAAACATGTGTGAAACTCCTACTGTCTGTGTCTCCTACAGGCTCAGGATGAATTGATGGCAAGCGAGAAGAGAGAGGAACAGGTGTTGGAAGAAGAAGACCAACCATACAATGATGAAAGGGGACATGTGAGTTTCATTTTAACTGTCTTTTATTTATTCTCCTAAGAGTCTGTCTGTCTGTAGATTTCATAGTGTGCTGAAAGCAAAAAATTTTAGCAGCTGTTTAGGTGTACAAGACAGAGCCACTGTCCAGTATGCCAAACTTTCTTATCTGCATGATTGACCCAAAGGTCAAGACACTCCAAGTGTCACGCAGATTTCTTTTTTTTTTACCAACAGTTGATTCATACTGCCTGATCTTACTTGCTCAAGAATGAAGCACCAGTGCTGAAAAACAAACACACAACTTTTCAGTTACAGGCCAAGCTTGCTAACAGTTGTAGTACACAAACCAGTTCAAAGATGTAAAAGGAAACCAGGACGTCCCGAGGGAGGGAAAGCAGGGCATGCAGTCTTCCCAGTGATAAATATGTCTCAGGGTTTTACCCTGAGAGACCTATTGCTATCACCAGGGTGGTGTAGTAATTATCCTGGCTTGGTGAATCTGCTGATCAGTGCAATTGGCACAACAGGACAGGAATGTGAAAATATTTGGAATTGATTAATTTGTTAGTTTTCTTTGTACTACACAAAGGAAAATGGCAGGTGGCTCTCATGGTGGCAGTTTGATTAATCTGCAATAATTATCACTCTCATAAAAGTCTGAATGTTTAATTTACCCCCTAACACTCCAACCCTGAAAATAGCTCAGTCCTTTACATAGCAGTAATTGACTGGAATGGAAACTAGGGCCAAAATATTGAATTCTGGTTTTAGATTTGCAATTTAAAGATCCCCCCACCGCCTTGCCATCACATAAGTCACATTGATTTCTTGTCAGGTCATTATGCAGCTCAGATACTTTCGGCTCACTTGCAAATTATTTTAGCTGTGACGATGTGGGTTGTTGAAGCGACTGCCTAGAAAATAAATGAATTCACACCTCAGGGTTTGGACTTTTTACAGGCTTAGTTAGTAAGCGGAGAAATTATCCTTCAGTATTTTGAGGATATGTTAGCTAGTCCCCATGCCTTTTTCCAAAAGAGCTCTTGTCAATGTGTATTTAAGGTGTGTGTGTGTGTATGTATGTATGTGTGTGTGTGTATGCGTGTATGTGTGTGCATGTATGTCTGTGTGCATTTATACAGTATGTATTCACGTGCCTACGCTGCTTTGGTAACAATAGACTGATCTGTATGCTGCAGTTGGGTGAACAGAGGATCAGTTACCATCTCTTCCTCAGTGTCCTGTTACAAGTGCTTCAGTCTGCATCTGCATTCAGACAGCACAGTTTACCCTTTTCTTTGACATGCACTTGGGCACTGCAACATTTCCCCTGAGAAATCTTCACATTTCCAGAGTGTCCTTTCAACGTAAGAAACCGAGTCTCTGGCCCACTATTCTGCCACCCTTCCAGAACATTCTATCTGTCAGTGTTCTGGAACATTCTGTCTGCCTCTCCCTGAAAACTACCATCAGTATAAATAATTTCACTCACCACTGTTTCAGAAAGGTTTATCAACCTCCACAAAAACATTCCATCTGACACTTTACCAGAAAATGTTACCCTTCACTGATCAGGTCATCCCCATCGGAATCCTGAGCTGAAGCTTATAAAGCCCTGTGTTTTATCAAAGCGTGACTGGAACAGAAAGTGTATGATCTGTGCTCATTACTTTTTCAATTTTTCAATTTTTCAATTTTTTTTTTTTTTCATTTGATGATGCACTCCATCATCATCCATGCACTCCCACCTGTGTGAACCCAGTTGTGTCCATCCATTGCAGACCCCTGGTCACAGTGGGCTCATGATGACCTAGCCAGTGCTAGAACCTGCAGCGTCTTCTCCATGGGGTTCACCCTGCGCTCATGGCCTGTCTCTTTACTGAGCTTCTATGGAGCTGTGTATTTTAATGTCTCTTCGTGTCGCATGTCTTGCAGGCTAATGTAAAACAGCATGGCGGCTTAGAAAAACAACAGAGGGATGACAGTAAAGTGGGAGCAGCCAACGAGGAGGAGGAGAACTATGAGGAGGAAGAAGAGGAGGATGTGGTGGAGGAGGAGGAAGGCGCACATGACAAGCCACCCAATCGCAGAGCAGAGATGTGAGGGAGATCTTCCAGCTCTACCTCTTTCCTCAGGCATTTCCCAGAATTCCGCCCACTCTTTAAAAGCAAAGATATTTTGTACTGGAAACCCACTTTAATTCTGCTGGGAGATAGATTTATATATTTCCTCTATCTGGGATTGGAACTAACCTTCCTCAAGGAATGGATTAAGGACACATCTACAGAAAAGAAGGTTCTGTCTGTCTGAATGTCCTGCCAAGAGAACACTATTATACATGTCTTATTGGTTGTGAATTGTGTTAAACAAGAAATCTTTGATGGAGTAGATTGAACATTCCATGTTGAAAAAAGGCCACTACTGTACACATGTTTTTTTATCAGAAGGGCTGATATAGAATTTTATATGGTAATTTACCAAGTTTTGTATATTTCCTTGCTTGTTTATACAATCACATCTCCCACAGGCCTTGTACATACAGGAGAAGCAATTTGAAACTAGGAAAGCCACTGTTCAGCCAGAACAGCCTGGAACATCTCTGTGCACCTTTAAGGAGAAGGGGCTGTTGCTACTGAACCTGGCTGGGTTCCCATAGGATTCAAATGCACCCTTAGCTTTTCTGTTTGTAATCACTCATTTCAAGTGTGCAAACACACACACACACACACACACATTTTCCAAGTGTAAAAAATCTAAGCAACCTCCCTTGATGAGGAATTCCATGACTGTGGTATTTGGTACCAAAAATAGTCCAGTAATTCAGGATTCAAGACACATCATGTGCTTGGATTAAATTCGATTCGAGTGCAATAAGCATAGAAACCGTGAAGGACAGTTGCTAAAGTGCTGTATGGCTCATTAACCTGCTAGAGATACAAGGAGACAAATCCAAATGGTATTCTCTGCACCATATTTTGCCTGTGGTAGGATGGGAGAAAGCATTTGTCACATTGTGCAATGGGAGAAAAGGTTATTTGACAGGCTACATGCAAGCCTTCAGAAAACAAACCGGGGGGGGGAAAACACAATGGGAATGGGAAAACCTTGTTTTTTTTTCCTGGGCAACATTTGGGAATGTGGTCAGGCTGTGTCTGAGTGTACAGCATCGTTGTTACTGAGGTCTTCATGGCTTAAAGCTTTCTCCGGGCTCAACCCACAGCAAGTCCGTCAGGCCCCTGCCCATGCTGGGCATCTACTTTTATTTTAACAGGCGAAACTTGTCATAGGAGAAATATACTGACCTAAATTTCATTTAGAAAAATTACTTTCATTTTTTTGTTATTGTGTACAATAAGACGATACTATTGTGTGTCATAAAGTATTCTATAATTGTTTTGAAAGCATTTTGTTTTTACGGAGATAGTTTTTCATTGTATGATTAATTGTAAAGTGTACATTCCCTAAAATATGCAAGACCTGTTATTTATTTTTTAGAATACAGAGATTAGATTATTTTAATCTATTGTCATTGTAATCCTATACCATTGCTCCGTATAGTATATTTTTGTATTCCCTTTTATGGTCCAAGTGATTTTCAGGTCACATACACGCAATCCGATTCACATATATCAACTGTAATGTACTGTACATAGATATACAAATATATACATTTGTACATATTTTATTTGAACAACTGTGGACCTTCTTAAGTGTGTTTTGTACTGAGAATGCATATTGCATTGATGATGGTTGGTGGAATTAAAAATGTCACAGGGTATTCCAGGTGTTGTCTTTAGGGTTGAGCTGCATTAACAGTTTTTTCCCCATACATGGCCCGTGGATGTGCCTTTCTGAAACGCAGTGCAGCATTTGAGCGCAAGTCATTCTTGGATCACCAAGGAGACCGTTTCATAGCATGCTATGTCATTTTCAGAGTGTTATGCTTACAGCCATGCAGGAATACGTTTGTAATTGTGTTGAAGTGTTGAGCGGAATCCTGTTGCCATGGAGACGGGTTAGTTGTTGATGAGGTTGCTGCGTCGGTTGGCGAGGAATGATTAGAAGGTCAAGGGGTGGTCGGCTCTCATCCTAGGGTGTGTTAGCTATTTTAAAACGCAAATTAAAAAGAGAGGGAGGAGGGTGTTGTCTGGATTAATCTCGCCTACCCTCCCTTCCTCGGCCCAGTTCTCTGCCCCTCGCTGTGTCGCTCGTTCGGTAAAATGTGGGTGCTCGCTCACACCTCAGCTGCAGCGGCGGAGGCCATGTGATCCCCCCCTCCCCCCGTGCGGCCCCCCAGGGGCTTTGGGTAATAGCGTGGGAGCTGTTGCACTCCAGAGGTGATTCATTACTCTTCTCCGAAGAGGGATGGCAAAAGGATTACGGAAAAGGTTGTGGAACTTAAATGGTTCTGCGGAATACATGCTAGAGGAAAACGAGGTGATAAGTAATGGCGGTAATGAAGTTATAATGCTGTAATACGTCTGTGGGGGCAGGGGAAGTTGTTCACATCAACCACTAACAGTATAGTAGCACCCCACTGGTTCATGGCCAGATTTACATGCTAAGTATTATGTGCTCATGCCCATTAGTGACTGAGAATGAATCATATTAAAATGGCATCTCGTATACCAACATAGTTACATTTATGCCCTAAGATGGTCAAGAGGGAAGACTAGCCCGGCATCTCAAATTCCTGCTGCAAGCTATTCTTCCCAGATCCTCCCATTCAAATACAAAGCCCCAGCTGGTATTTAGGTTGCCAACTACCAAGATTCAGGGTATGTTAGCTAGCTTTAATATGTAGTTACAAACTATTCTTGATGAAAGTGACCTGATTTAATTTACATTATATAAAAGGAACCTTGACATTGAGTAGTAGATGTTTGTTTAATGTGGTTGCATTAATCTGACTCACACAAAATACACATCTCTGGAAAGTAATTCAAAGTATTTCTGAGTTTAACCTTACTATCTTCTGTAGGGAACAACATAAGTAATGGCATAGTAGTATGGCATCAATTGCATTTTAAGGAGACATCATTAAACTTCATGATTATCACTGAACCAACAATCAGTTGAATAATGAACAAATGCCAGTAAGAGTAAGTGATTGAAAAATGCAACGGCCTGTAAAAAATAATAATAATGTGTCTGTTGATATCATTGGAAATGGTCCTGCAATACCAAACGTAATCCTTATCCTTTAACACTAACTGAGTTCCTAGATATAGTTAATTAAATATACAGTAAAAAGTATTACAGCAAGCTTTTACACATGCATCTGGTTTAATCAGTTGTGCTGTAAACCGTAACCTGTTCAGCCGTAAACAGAGGTGCCACCAGGGACTTTGGGCACCATCACTCCAGATATTACCATGTTGTAATATTTTTTGAGGGCCCCTGTCAATCAGCGCCCTTGGAATCATCCTAACCCCCCCCTTTACGGCACCCCTGGTTGTAAACCATACTTAACTGTTAAAGTGGTGGTCTTTATAAGTTTAGCAAACACTTGCTACTGTAGAATGTAGAGAGGTGGGGTACTCTTTGTGTCCATGGGCTTTTTATCAGTCAGTCAGCTCCTGCCACCCACTCTTGTGTATTCATCTCTCCACGCCTCCTTTACTGTATTTATCTCTCTTTTGTCTTCTGTATCCCACTCCTATCTTTTCTTTTTTCCTTCTCTATTCCTCATTTACTGCGCCCCTCACTCCCTCTTTCTCCATATCGCTCTCCTTTGCGGATCTCTCATCTGCATTTCCCTATTTCACACAGGTCTCACAGCTGTCTCATTAATGTAACGAGGGGAGGCTAATGTAAACGGCTTAAACGGGACTCTGATACTGCTTCTTTGGGCCTATTTTTGGAAGCACCCACAGTATTGCCTGTGTTCTGTTGCCAGAGACCCATTCTGTTGCACTGCAACATAAGAGGGAGAAGCAAGGGCGATAAAAATGGGCATCTGTCATGGAAGGCACAGACCCCAAATCCCTGTTTTTTGTTTGTTTAAACGATTAAGGACAGATTTTATTTTGGATGAACCAGATGGTCAGCTCCATATTTGTGACATTGAAAGTTCTGTCTCCATTCTATTCACACCACAGCATTCCAATTTGCTGCATCTACTATATATTCATTAAGGGGTGTGACCGAGTTCAATGGAGTTTCAATTGAACTTCACCAACAGATGGGATGTAGATACTTACCATTTTGTTTTGTCAATAATGTCGGTGCATTTAGGTTCAATAAAGTGCCAGACACAATATTTTGTTGTCCCTGGCGCTCTACATACTGGCAGTGCTGCGTTGTAGATTGCTGTGCTATATTGTCTTAGGCATGGGTCTGCACTGCACATAAATGCCTTTATGTAATGAACCCTATTACCTCCTCTTCGGGTTTGTGTGCTTCGCTGAAACAATGGGGATGCTCACAGATTTCATTAGGCCAATGCAATTGGATGTGTGTGTGTCAATGCTGTCCAATAAAGTTTTGGTGGAATTGAAATCAACACCTAAATTAAAACAAAATACTGTACTGGAGATAAGTAAATGAAGGCAGTCATTGTGATTGTGTGAGGATATATTCAAGCAGATAATTTTCTGGTGTAGGATGATGTTTAGGTATGCAGGTGGGATGTGGCATTGCCTAATTTTAACCTCCTAAGACCTGGCGTACACATGCCTGGACAATAAGCCCGAATAGCAAAAAGAAATTAAAAATGCATACCAAAAAAGAGTGCGGGTCTTAGGAGGTTAAGGTAGACGGGTGTATATTGACTATAGAAAGGCCATGACTTCAGAAGGGAGCTCCACTGCCCTCAGCACAGCATTGCATGGCCATGGCAGATCCATTTCACGCTGTTCCCCGCAATGAGGGATCAGGACTCAACCCGTATCACTGAGGGGTCAATTACTATTACAAACGGAGTGGAATAAACTGAAAGCCAAGAAACACAAGACACAAAAGAACATTTAACTACACTGAATATTATCAGGTGCGGAAGAAGCAATCGCAACTCAGAAGTAGGCAGAATAAATGTCTTTATTCAATGACAGGCAGATCAGGCAGGCAAGGGTTGAATGCTGGCAAACAGGTGTGACAGAGATAATCAAGATCGTATTCGATGTCACAGGCAAAAGTCCAAACACAGAAAGGCAGTCCAAAGAGCCAACGGTACAGATATCGGTTCGATATAGGTCATATAACATAACAATCTGGCAAAGAAACTAGGCAAACTGACAGGTATAAATACACAAACAAATGAACTGAGATTACTAACAGGTGCAGGTGAAGGGAGACAGGTAATGAGTCACAGGTGAAGTCATGACTACGGAAAGCAAACAAGGACAAGAGACACAGAAGACGCTATGACAGGAGAGCACGGAGTGTGACAGAATATGATTGAGGATATGGTTACTCCAGTGAACATCCTAATTTTAAATGGTTTAAACACTGAAACAAAGAATAATAACTTGCATTTACTTCTAGTTTCTCCACAAAAGGTGAATTGATAAAGATTCCACCTGGAAAAAAAAATTAACCAGGCACAACTGACAATCTGTTGAAAATGCATGTACACAAAATGGCTTAAAGTGTCTACAAATACAAAAGTCACTGTTAGGTTGAAAATGTCTTATGGAAACTTGTATATAATTCATATGTAATATCTCTGTATTTTCCAGTTAATACGCATAATCTTAGATTAGATAATACTATATTATTGGGTTTGCATGCCAGTATAAAACATTTGGAATAGATTAAACATAAATGTTTCAGAAGAGCACATTAAAATGGCATGAGGGGACAGTTCACCCTCTCAGAGAATAACGCACATCCTGGAAGTGGCCAGGGGCTTAGGAGGCACAGAATCTTCTGGCAGTTTGGGGATCCCGTCCAGGACTTCGAGTTTTGGCAAGCAGGAGAACACTCTGTGGAAACAACAAGGGACACGCACCTGCTTCAAAGGAACATGAAAATAGGACAAACAACAGGAACAGATGACAGAGCGCATCAGCCTGGAGGTCAGTTAAAAGAATGCATGAAAGGAACACAAAAACACTTGACAATGCCTGCACAGGAGGGGCATATCTAGAGTCAATGGCAGGTTCCAGGGTATACTGTATAGCACCCGCATTTCATAACCTTTACAATAGTGCTGTCATTAGAGAATCTACTGCCATCCCTCAAGATGGTGTGGTATCTGTGTGTGCGTGTACAGAGCCCAGCACTCTCACCGTGAGCGGTAGTCCTCCAGGAACTCACAGGGGTTTCGGCTAAGGGTGAGAGACTGGAGGGGTGTGGAGCCCAGTAATGCCAGCTCCCCCAGGGCCTCGATGCTGTTCTCCGACAGGCATAGGTGCTGGATCCTAGGGATCTTTGGCAGCTGTCGGATTGACGTCAAATGGTTCCTATGCAGATTCAGGCTCATGCATCTGTGCGGCAGAGGACACACTGTTTACTTCACGCACATTTAGGAAATTAACTTTTTTCTCATTTTTGATTTTCATCATAGTGCTCTCGTCTTCATCATGTTCACTTCAGCTTAACAATTCAAGGTTATCTTTCGTTAAGTATTCATTTTGTAATATAGCAGCAGATGCTACAGATGTTTGAAATTAATCTTTGAAGGCTTAGCAACTCATTTCCAATAAGTCTAAGAAAAATAAACGTTACGCTCCTGTTTCTGCTTCCTCTTTCTAAGTTCCTGTTTCTCTCTACCCCTGTTTTTCTCTCGGGCAGAAAGACAACATCCCAAGGTGGAGGTGCAGAGGGAGATAAAGTTTTATCAAGAACACATGGTTACCTGCATTCCAGAGGATAAAACAGCCCATCCCCTCCCATATAGAGGCCTCTCTCCTTCGCTGAGTTAGCAGTTGATAGTAAGTTCTAGCCTTTGTTATTTATTTGTTTCTTTCTTTCTTTTGCCCTTTTGTGTGGCGTTGCCAAGGCAAAACATTTTGCCAAGGTGTTCATTTTCCTTTTTTTCATGTGCACCTTCTTCTTACGGTTTAGGTCAAAGAAGCTAAACTGTTCAAAGAAGTTGTTCAACCAATTTCATTGAGCAAGAGATTGGCTGTAAAGAGGTCTCCAGGACCGAGTTTCAGCACCACTGACCTAAACCCTATTTCAATGTTGTCCAGCAGTTCCCGTTGCATTGTGGGAGGTGTACCTTGGCAGTCGAATAGAACTCAGGTCCCTCAGCGCATTGTCCACCAGCTGCAGGCGCTCTGCTCGTATCAGCCTACGCAGAATCCTGTTGAAGTTCTCCAGCTGGAACGGGTCCCCCAGGTCCTGGTAGGATAGGTTCAGCTCCTGTAAAGGGGCCAATCATAACTTTATGAGTACACGGCAACAAAATATGTTGCTGAAAAAAATATGCACTTTATGGTATAATCCATCTGGGAGCTGTGCATTTGAGTGCATATATATGAACTGTGTGTGCGTGTGCATGTATGTGTGTGTGTGTGTGTGTGTGTGCATGAGTGCATGTATTTGTTGTCAAGCTCTCTCTCACCACACAGTTCTCCCAGTTCTCCTGCAGTCTCTGCTCCCACTTCTGGGCCTCTTCCCCTCTCCTCCTCTCCATGAGCACATTCTGCTCCCCTCTGAGAAAGAGCTCCTCCTCTGAAGGACCTGATTGGGTCGCAGGTATACCGTACATTACATCAGCTCCTTAAATTCCATCAGTGAATCAATCAGTCAAAATATATTTCTTATGGAATATTTTTTACAATTGTATTTCCACAAAGCACTGAAGCTTTCCTTTGTTAAACCAGAGTAGGTGTTGGGGTCATGAACACTATAATAGTTGAAGGTGGGCAAATAATCAAGTCTACACTCAAGCGTGAATAACTAGTACTAGTAGTTTCAAATAGAATAAAAATGTGTCTTCACCATGAATATAGAAATGTACATGGCAATATTCACTACACCAGTTGACGTATTGTCCAAAGGTCTAAATAAATTCATTTTGTGTGCAAAATGATTTGCATGCTGATTTATTGAGCTTGAATTGAGAATAGTTTTACTGGATAGGTTAGTGACATTTTATCAATTTTGAAAAGAGAACTGTCAAACTATTACTCTGATGATCAGCAAACTTAAGCATTGTTATTTACTAGGGATGGGCTTTTTCAGTATTTTCATGTTTCAGTTAACTGGCAAAATGTAATTGATTAACTGGTTAATCTATTTTTAGAACACTGGTAACAAGCCTGCACAAGCATGTTCCAATAGGCTGCAAAAACAATACAATTCAGGATAAGCACATTAGATATGTTACAGCACAACTGGAGTCTCATTTCAGGAAAAACATGGCAAAAAATAACTTAGGGAATTTATGCACAAAAGACAACAGATACACTAGCTGAGGAGCAGCAGGCTACTGTTAGAGAGAGTTAATAGCCTGCTAATAAGCTTTGCGAAAACTCATTTCTTCCCCATTCTGACATTTGGTCTGAAACACAGCTTAACCTCTTGACCATGTCTGCATGTTTTTATGCATTTAGTTGCTGCCAAATGATTGGCTGATTGAATATTTGCCAAATTGGGTCTACCTAATAAAGTGTTCACTGGGTGTATATTAAAAAAAAAAAAACCCAAAAAACTGCTTACGACATTGGCTGTTTCAGTTATTCGGTCCTACTGTCATTAGTATGTCTTCCTCAAAAACGGTGTAATCCGCTAATTGTTATAATTAATTAATTAAAATTAATTTCAATCATAACCATTATGTTTTAAGGACAGAACGATACTGGATTACTGCAGATACATTACAATCTTTTTGATATCCATTTAAAACTATGGATATCAAAGGACCACAAAATATCTGTGGCACCTCAAGCAGTATGAACAAATGAAAAGCTGCTAACAGCAAAGCACCATGACTGGTTCAAATTCAGTGAACCAAGGACATCGCACAAGACTGCACTCTTTCTGGTTAACCACTGTTAACTCATCAGGTACCGTAATGAGACTCATCAGGTAATGTTCATTATGAGAAATGCAGCCACAAACAGAATGCGGCAGGTCTGACCTCACCTTCTCTGACCCTAGGGCAGGCGAGCTGGTCTCCACGGACATCGTGTTTCTCTAACTTGTACCAAGAGACGAAGCGGAAACGGCTGGAAGGTGACTGAAACAGAGGAATGCCATGAGAACTACTACACAACCAAAACGTCAGCTTGCTAGGGAAATCTGATCTTGTTATGCAATACCAACTACTGTACCACGCAAGCAAAACACTGATTAATACTAAATGGATCTATGTCCATAATACAGACTATTGACATTAACAAAACTGTGGCCTTGTTTTAAGGAAAATTTTTGTTCTTTAAAAAACAATCAGTATAATCAATTTGGCCTATTTATACATTAAAGGCACCTGATCCTGTTGAAAATAGTAATTTCTTTGGAGAACAGAAGCTTAATCTAACAGTAAGCGGACAAAATCCCGCACTAAACTAATTATCCCACACAATGTTTTTGCAGAATCAGCATTTTGCACATTACCTCTCCACATGACTCCCCAGCTCCTGATATCTGCTGTTACAGTGTCAGAGCTCAGCCACAGAGCATGTGCAAAACACGATTCATTCATTAAAAGGACATTAACCACCAACATTTCTAAACAGGCAGGACTTGCGTGCAGCTAATGCGTTCATATTCTGTATCTATGTCTTTTTCTTAACAGCTTTTCTCAACTTTTTCTATTAATTTCTTAACATATGTTGTCAATGTGTCTATGGCAGCCTTAAATGTCCCTGTGGATAAGTGCCAAATGTATAAGTAAGTGATAACAGCAATAATAACAGTCATTATTGCCATCATCAAAGCACAGAATTTGGTCTGTGAAGGCAAACCTTTCAAAACATAGTTTCGCGACGAGGGGCATGTGACGCACGAGACACGCATGTCACACGTCTTTAGCCTACTCTCCAAGCACAACGTGTCTGCAACCTTTCATTTTCACCCAGTGGGGCATTGACAAATGCAGGCAGTGATAAACACCTTACTGAGGTGATTGTGACAGATCTGAAGTAACAGCTTCACTCTGAGTGGCAGTGAGCTCACTGATGTGTGTGAGTAGAATTAAACACACACACACACGCGTGCGCACACACACAGTCTGAGAATCGCACACGCAGTCTCAGTAAGTGTTAGTACAGACAGTTCCCAACCATGCAGGGAGGCTGAGAGTACTTTCCTCCCCCACTGTCACCCATCGCAATCTGTCTCTCAGATCACGGTCCCCTGTGTTGATAATCAGACCCACTGAAGCTCTCAGTAATGTACAATACTATTTTCTCCTGACCTGATCTGAGGTCAGTGCTGCGTCAAAAATAAAGTCAAGCCTTCACACCGTTTCTCTTCAAACAAGTGCAGTTTCACAAAATAAGGACTTTTCAGTCCAAACTGAACCTCAGTACACCATGCACAAACAAGATGGCTCGCTCTGTACAAAGATTTTCATACCTGCATTAAAACAACTTTGAATGTATTTAATCTTTTACCTGTCTTTAATTATGTGGACACTAATAATGTCTAATCACATAGTACATAGGTTCAGGTGTTGTAAGGACTTGTAACCTCCTGTAAGTTGATGCTTTATTCTTAGCTGAGGCACAGTCACAATGCCCTCAAGCGAGGTCCTTCACTTGAAACACTTCAGCAAAGGCCCAGCACTTCAAATGGATAATATCGTAAATGTAAGCCATTTATGTCGCCCCAGGATAAGTGTTCATCACCAGGTAAATAAATAATACAATGTAATGCCATGAGCAGTGTGGCATAATTTAATAGTCAATAGTAGAGAGCACACATAAACAGCCTTTGGATTTTGTTAACAGTAGTGCTCTGCTTTTATGATGTTACATCTCTTGTGGACATGGTGGAGGCTAGATCTTACGGGATGTGAGGGGTACGAGGTACTCACAGGGGTGGCGATGAAGCCTGAATCCAGACTCTGCTGCACTGAGACCCTTTGCCGGGAAGGCCCTGCTGGAGACGTGTGGGCGTCGCTGAGGTCAGAGTAGTGGGCAGAGTGAGACTTGGGATAACTGTCATTGTTCGTTACTACACCTGAGGAGCTGGGAGAGAGGGGATTTACGAGATTGAATAGGAGGGAAACGGTTTTAAAAAGTGTGAGAGGGTACAGGGGGGGAGATGGGACAGGGTAGATGAGTATAACGAGGAAGAGGGAGATGGGAAGATTGCACAGTAGGCGGTGGCAGAGTGTGGAATATGGTGGGGTTTAGAAACAGAGACATTTACGGTAGGGAAGTAGAAGAATGGTGAGAAAGGATAGAATAGAGGAGGTATGTAGGAAAAGAGAGAGAGAGATAGCGATTAGTTTTAAAATTCATTTTCTGTTATAGTTATCAATGTTTTCATTAGCTGCAATGTTTGTCTTTGTTGAACAGTTAAATGTATACCTGTCTGTATAATGCTTTGGCGATTTTTAGGCTGTGTAAGGAATGACAGTTTGAATTAACAAAGGGGAGGGACATTAAGAAACATACTGAACGTTTGGACAACTT
This sequence comes from Conger conger, assembly GCF_963514075.1. Classification (NCBI taxonomy): domain Eukaryota; kingdom Metazoa; phylum Chordata; class Actinopteri; order Anguilliformes; family Congridae; genus Conger; species Conger conger. The sequence continues at coordinate 26,908,497 of NC_083772.1, read as the reverse complement.
TTGACTGCTTGATCATTTTCAAAGCTGATATTTGAATTGGTATTTAAACAATTATGTAATGTACATTTCAGTATGAAGTTCTGCGTTCATAAATGTAAGGGTGTCAATAAATTTTATCGAAACACTTCGTTGGGACTTATCAAACATGTTCATTCAGTTGCCTGCTTGAAATGCTACCCATCCCATATAGCCTGTCCGCTCTGGTGAAATTCTGACCTGCTTCGGCCCGTTTAGGGTTACCGTGAACTCTGCACCCTGTGCCGGATTAATGCGGTAGCCATAACAGCGGGACACCTGAGCAGGTGTCATTAACTAATAATTGTTGCATAAAGGAGAGCGTGAACACCGGGTATCTTTTCTGCTGTTTTTCTAACTCCATAAGCGTATTCATTCACGTCGCTAGTTGTAGTGCTTCTTATGATGTCGTAGTCTATTTTTTAATTTTTTAAGAGGCGATTACACCTTCAGTTGGCTTCTTCATCTTTTTTTTTTTTTTTTTTTCAGTGAACTACAAAATGCCTGTTGCCTTTAAATTGACCATAGTTGGCTAAGGCATATTACGCATATCCTAAAAACGGAATTAGATACAAACATCAAATGCAATGAAATGGAAACGGTTTTGGAATTAAGTTTAGGCTACAATGACATGCAAATCGCGACGATGACAGCTTTGTACGCTGAGATAACTAGCTCCTACCTTTCTGACATGTCCTGACGCTGTCCCGAACTGCTGTTCTCTTTAATGCATAGTGCAGTTGGCGTTTTAATGATTCACAGGCGCTGGTTCCCATCAGGACTAACAGTCCTGTTATTGGCGAGGTACGGCTGCACTGGTGGCTTCTGCTGAAAGATGGTGTAGCGCTCCTGAAGCCGCAGGAGCAGGTCAACAAGGGCAGCTGTTTGTTGCCTAGCAATGCGGTGCCTTTAAAGTTATGTAACATACACACATTTTTATCCGATTCAATATTGAATATTTTCGTAAGAATACTGGGTTTTGCTGTAAATGTATTTTTATGCAATTATTCGACCTATAATCAAATACTAAGCAAAATGGTTTAAGGGAGAGACAAAATTATCCTATCTAGTAGGCCTACTAGTATTATCATAAGTAACAAATTGACACAAGAGGAAGCAATTTGCTGCGCATGATCCTGCGCGCTTTTATTCCTTTTCTGTGCGGCGCATATGCATTGGTCTTGAACAGAAAAATTTAAGGACGATTGGTCAGAACAAAGACAATGACATATTTTTTACTCATTTGTATTTCCGTTGATTTCCTGATTGGAATTTGAACATGGGTCATGATTTATGTTCTTCTACTCCACCCTGGCTCAGCTAATTTACTTTAATTAGCTAATCTACACTAGCTCATTTTTTCCATTTCATTATGTTGTGAATCTGTTGTTCCCTGTTTATCACTATGTGCTCATTGCAGCATCTGGCTGAGCCCCATTGCTCTCACCACTGGACAATAATAATTTGGTCCTGGCAGACCACCCTGCCAATGCCACCCTGCTCAACTCATCTATAACTCAGTTCACCTGTTTTCTCTGTACCCACCAACCCTTGTTACACCCATCTCTCTATCCATGTCCCCACCAACATCTAAGTACACATGTGTCTTGTTACTTTGCTGTATCATGTTATTCCTAAATACAACCAACTCTCTATCCTTACTATCCTTCGTGCTCACTGAGTATATAATCATAATTTTCCATTGAGCATGTAACTAAATAGCTAAAACAGGCTATACTTTAACTAAAAAAATATTACAGCAGTAAATTAATTAATTAATTAATTAAAATAAAAACCCTGTCACACAAACTAAATATTAAATTATAATGTATGAGCCCGTTATTAATGTACAATTGCATAGCTTAGACTGAACTGACCTGGCCAATCTATTTTTGGTTTTTGGAGTGTGGAGTGTGGAGAAGTTTGTCACTTGCATACTGTAAGCTGCAGACAGCTTTCTCTTACTAGTATTTTGTCTCCAATGGAATACATAATACAATGCATAATAATTCCAAATGGCGCTCCTTAGGTGCGGTGGAGTTACAAATATTCTTGGCCCTTGGCTCCTCCATTTTGACTGTACAGCCGCCATGTGGGTAGCATGACCCGCACATGAACTTTAGGCTACCCAATGGTATATCCTCCAGACAAAACAATAACATGTGTATCTTTTGTTTATCCACTTGTTTATCGAGCAAGGCCAGTAGCTTTCAAATAGAGTTTTTAATTGCCTGATTCAGGACTGGTATTATTTTTGAACAGTAGGAAAATTGATGAGTCAAATGAAACCTTCATGAATATATTTAACCCTCTCATTCACTATTTCACAACACTCTTTATTTCTAAAAAAAAGATGGAACATGAGGGAAAAAAACAGCATGATCTATCTCTCATGGGTTAATGGGCACTTTAGAGCACAAGGACCCACAATAAATTGGGGAGGTGGTGTTGAGGAGTGCTTCAGATCTCTTGACAACCGTGGAGTATTAATCCTTTAGGAAAAGTTCAGCTAATTTTGGCCAAACACTGCTGGAAAATGTAGGGAGTTTTCCTTTTTCATTCATTATCCTAACCTGCTTATCCTGAACAGGGTCGCTGGGGGGCTGGAGCCTATCCCAGCATACATTGGGCGAAAGGCAGGAATACACCCTGGACAGGTCGCCAGTCCATCGCAGGGCACACACACCATTCACTCACACACTCATACCTACGGGCAATTTAGACTCTCCAATCAGCCTAACCTGCATGTCTTTGGACTGTGGGAGGAAACCGGAGTACCCGGAGGAAACCCACGCAGACACGGGGAGAACATGCAACCCCCTGGCCGACAGGGATTCAAACCCAGGACCTCTTTGCTGTGAGGCGGCAGTGCTACCTACTGCACCATCCGTGCCACCCAGTTTTACTTTTTCCTTTTTCAAAATGAGAATGTTTTGTTTGAACAAAACTGCACATGTTATTCCGCTAATAACAGCTTACATACAATTACTTTCATTTGGCAAAAGCTTTGAAAAGACTAATCTTATTTAGTCAAATTTGAGTAAATCAGATCTAATCTTCCAGTGGAATTTTGAAGCTATAGAAATTACAATGGGAGTTCAGACCCTGTGAAAATGAGTTACTCACAATTATGAAATCAGGATAGTGGAGAAATGATAGGAGGCCGTCTATTTTGAACACATTCATATTTATTTCTGAAAAGAGTGCATACAGCTGCTGGTTTTCTCTGTACACTGACCTATTTCACTGAGGCCGCCCACCTGCAACATCCTTTCTCAGCCTACCTAAAACCTTCACTTCCTGTACACCTGCACAAGTCCATAAAATAAAAAAAATTATATAAGGCATATTTGTAGTGTAGCAGTATTTAAGCCACATACTTTTTTTTTTTAAAAAGGAAATTAAATTACTAAGCTCTAGTGATTTCAATACATAACTACACAAATTTGGCAATAAATATCTACTCTCATACATTTGTAACACAATAGTGAATGTACAATAAAATAATGCTGAGACAGTTTTGTCAAGATAAATACTGTGATAACCATTGTCATGGCTTTCTGGGAGGACGGTGGCTGGAATTTGGAGACATTCCATAAAGAGAATTTGCAGATATGAGGAAGGATAATGGATATATGTGTTCTGTGAAGGGAACGGTCAAGGATACATAATCTGTTAAGAGGATATAAGGGGTATATGTGTTCTATAGTTCTCCTGCAGTGAGATCTCCTTGCTCAAAGACTCTGTCATACAGTCCCCTCAAATAGTATTGGAACAGGAAAGCCAATTCCTTTGTTTTTGCAATACACTTTACATATGTACATTTGGGGTTGAGATTAAAATAATTTTATTTTATTTCCTGGTATTTACACCTAGATGTGTGAAACTACTTAGAACTTGGCACCTCTGGTATCAGACCACCAAATTTTTAGGTGAGCAAAAGTAATGGAACAGAGAGTATTTAAGTAAATGAAAGTAAATAACACTTAATATTTGGTAGCATATCCCTTGCTTGCAATAACTGCCTCAAGCCTGCGACCCATTGATATCACCAAGCTGTTGTATTCTTTTCTTAATGCTTTTCCAGGCTTTTACTGCAGCCTCTTTCAGTTGTTGTTTGTTTCGGGTTTTTCCCTTCAATGTTCTCTTCAGGAGGTGAAATGCATGTTCAATTGGGTTAAGGCTTTTGTGGCTCGTCTCTATAATTCTTTGCAAATTGCAATTTCGCCTTCCGATTCTTACTACTGATGAGTGGTTTGCATCTTGTGGTATAGCCCCTGTATTACTGCTTTTTACGTCTTCTTCGAACGGTTGATTGAGATACCTTCACCCCTGCCTTGTAGAGATTGTTTGTGAAGTTACTGATTGATGTTTTGGGGTTTTTCTTTCAAGCTCTCAGTATGCTTCTGCCATCAACTGCTGTTGTTCCTTTGTTGACCTGTTTGATGTTTGTCGCTCAGTACACCAGCGGTTTCTTTCTTTTTCAGGACATTCTACATTCTACATTCTTGTTGAACAATTATTAAAAATGGCTTGCTTTTCTCCCAAAGACAGCTCTCTGGTCTTCATGTTGGCTTATCTTTTCGAAAAACAAATGCAGTCTTTACAGGCAAAACCCAAGGCTAAAACCAAGAGTAGATATTCAGAACTATGTTTAACCAATCAATCTAACAGGATACATCTGGGCAACAAGAAACACGTCAGTCACATGTTCCAATACTTGTGCTAACCTAAAAATTGGGTGGTCTGATACAAAAGGTGAAATGTTCTAAATTGTTTAAGAAATCTAGATAAAGATACCAGGAAATATAAGCTGAGATATGTTGTCTCATGTACATCTTTTGACCTCAAACTCAATTGTCTTCAATGTATAGCAAAGACAAAGGAATTGACCTTGCTGTTCTAATATATTGGTGTGGACTATATAGTATATTTACAAATCTGTTCTGGTGGTTTAAGCTTACAGTATAAAACACAGACCCTATATTTTATATAAGGTTATAAAACACAGCAAATGACAAGAGAGAAATGTATTCATTAGACTTTCTGCGTGTCCCAACAGCATCGACAGAGCATCACGATTGTGGTCAGTCAATAACCTCAGGATTCATGACTCTGCCCATGAAGAGAATGGAGCCTGTGGAGAGAAAAATCGCAATTTAAAAATGCATTGTGTCAAGACACGCACACACTCACACACACACACACTCACACACACTCACACACACACACACACACACACGCACACACACACACACACGCACACACACACACGCACGCACACACGCACGCACACACTGTCTATAACAGGAGTAATGAGGCTTTGTGAAAAATAAGACTGCCCCGGGGGCAAAGCTCTAACCTGTCCTCCTGTTTCTAATGAGAAAGAAGAAGGGATGGTCAGCCATGATCTGCGGGTACAGGACCATCGTCCTGGTTAGTGCAATCATCCCTGGGGGGCAGAATAACATCAGAATTAAGCTAAACTCAGTCAGAAAAAACAAACATTACAGCAAAAAGAGTATCTGTGAGACTCAATCAACAGAAGGGGGCAGTGTATGCATTTGTGTCTGTGAAGATTTCTTTGGTTGGGTAAACACTCCCTATCGCAGTAACATAACATAACCTGAACCGAGAGAGAGCCAGTAAAAGCACAACACAGGAAGAAAACTGAATCTTTCATTCAAAATTTAATTGAAAGGGAATGTAATTATATTTTTCTACAGAAGAGGAGTACGTCACCTGATCCAGCAGTTCCCTCCGCGCCCTCCTCCGTCACCTCCAGGTAGGCCTTCTGAACCGCTTTCCCGATGTAGAGGTCCTTCCCATCTGAAAGGCAAGGACACAGCCGTATAAACGGAGATAGCCCTGTGAGGAGGGTATTGAGAATGGAGGGTGGCATGCAGGGGCCACTCTAATAGATTCTCTGAGAGTGGTAATTAATGCAGCCGGTGCAAGCCGTGCGTGTAAATGGCTTTTACAAGGTGGCCATCAATCGACTCGCAAAGGTAGCGAGAAGGGCACATTAGAAACAGCTAAGCCAGGAAAAAATATATATAATAATAAATTCCTAATATATACCTAATAAAGTGCTTGGTGAGTGCATATTATATAAATATATAAATATATAGTAATATTCTACTGGAATTTTATTATTAAATATAACCCAAGACAGCGAAGCGGCTATAATGATACTAAACGTATAGTTATATTTCAAATCAGGGCAGGGGTAGGACCGCTTAACCTGACTGGCTGCTGATACACAGAGGCCCCTAAACATACATAGAGGCTATTAAACATTTGTTAATTTATTAAACCTGTGCTCTTCCTTTCAAACTGTGGTTATAGTTCAAGTATTAAACATTTAGAACGAATTGGTAATTGGTTTAGCTAGTCAAGGAGGAATAATAATAATAATGACAATGCCTGTCATGCAATTCCATTTAATGTGGAGCAGATTTGTCTAAGATAAAATATATTATTTGTCATTTAATGACCAAAAAGAGCTATGAGGTTAAAATATTGCCCTCTTTACAGACCCTTCTTCACTACAATGGCTTCGAAAAAATCCACACAAAAAAAAAATGACAGTCAGCGCAAATAGTACGGAGTTCCCAACCTGACTCTTTCAACCTGCCACCTAATCATCCCCCAATTTGAACTCTGCTTCTATGGAACAAGGTGTAAAGAATGCTACTTTGCCCAATAACTTCGTTAACTGGGAGCTGAGCTTATTAAGGCATATGCCACATTACTGCCACTGACAGAAAAACAAGCATAGCTGAGACACTTTTTAAGTTGATGAAGGACATCCCATGCCACTCAGAGCATAGACCCTCACTCCTACACTACAGCTGGGCGAACAGCAGAGAGACAGGCTTGACGCCCACACTATGACTCATAACAGGAATCTGACAATAAAAGTGAGAGGAGAGCACTTCCTGTTAATTAACTGCCGGTCACTGTCTGCACAGGTGGAGCAAAGTCCAGAATGTTCTGGACTCTTATCAAAGTGGTTCATTCTGAGGCAGGAGACACAGTATGGTATGGTGAGTGGGGCGTAGGTGTGTGACTGAGGCTGGATGAGGATATAGAGGGAGAAGACTTGCCTGCATTCTCAGCCGCCATGGCTGATAGGTCTGCATCTTTTGTGAAGATATTCTTGATGCCCAGTGTCTGCAGAGACTCTCTCAGGTCTATCTTCTGCTCCACTTTGAATCTGCGAAATCATATTCCAAAGCTTCACTGAATTACAAGTGTGGGAGGGTGGTTATGGTGCCTTGCACTTATTTTCTCATCTGAAATTAATGCCATTATTGGTACACAGTATTATTCAAACTTTCATTTCAAGTTCAAGACAATCACTACAATGATCAGAGTGAATGTGTATGTTAGAATCTCATTAACTGTTTGTCTGTGTAATATCTGAAACACAGCTCTGTTTTAAATTTGTTTCATTATTTGCTAATTTAAGTCACTAGGCTCACCTAGGCAGGTATACCTCCACCTTCTGCTTCTTGACATTGTTGGCCCAGTCTTCCAAGAGCTGGGCCTTGATGATTGGTTCCAGTGAAGCCAGTGGGACTTCCTGTCGGGGCAGGATGATCATCATGCTCATGTTCTCGTCTTCGTAGGGCATCTCCAGCACTTGATACACCCCCCCTGCTTCTGTGGAACCATCGCTGAACTCACCTGTGCAAGGAGTTTGGAGAACTGTCAAAGTGCAAGTCATGCTCCAGCACTGCGAGAAATGAGCTGTGATGGCATACATCACTTTCGCAGCGGCTAGAGGCTGAATGTCTCTACATCAGCTCCGTGTGCAGACAGTAGGTAGAGCTGCAGTGTATTATGGGAACAATATGTTTGAAGGACATGGCCCTGAGGCACTATGCCTTTGAGTACTGACTCATCCGTTGAGACGGACTGTGTCACCATGGCAACGACACACATGCTGACCAGCCCTCGACAGAAAGAATGCTAATGTCTATCCCACCACGTTTTCCCTTCTTTAGGTGTTCAAGCATGTGCCGCACTTGGCATTGCACATGTATATGGACGTGCGTGTGCATGCATGAGTTTCTGTGTGCGCTTTCTAGCAGCACTGCAAAATTGCTGCTAAATATAGGATGAGTGAAAATTGCTGAGGATGCAGCACTGTGGGAGAGCGTCTTCAAAATGCTAAGTTTCTGAATCAGAATGAATAGATTTCCATTCAGTTGCTTCCTTAGAGGTTTGTTATTTTCCAATAACTGCTATACATTTCTACAACGTCCTACAGCCTATGTCTCATTTAAAAATAAATATACTTGACTGTATAAGTATACAGATAGTGCCTCTGTTAGATAGTGTCTTATACATGCTGCATTGTGAGAGAGGTATGGTGCATAAATCAAGATAGTGTACCATTGTACCAAACTGAGCTACACTGTAGCACTACCTAAAATATAAATCTCTCTCTTGAAAGACAAAAAAGAGATTGAATAACAGAGAGGTAAAAACGACAGAAGAAAATAAAGAGATAACAGAGACCGACCGGGTAGTGAACATAAATGAACAGAGCTTGCCTATCAAGGGGTGTCATCATCAGAGTGCAGGTGCATGTTTTAGCCTAGCAGTACGACGCCTAATTAACTGATCATGGTCAGTCAAGACCGTGAAGTGGAATGAGGTAGAATGAGGGCTAAAACAAAAACCTGTGCTGTGCAGTGGCCCTTTGTGGATCAGATTGGACACTCCTGCATTAGCGGCCTGGCCCATTAATAACAGTAGACCCAGGCGACCTATCCACAAACAGTAATCAAAAAGCTGGAAGCATGTGCAGGTAGGAGAGCCACTTCTCTTCTGAATAACCTTGCAGAGAATTTCTACCAAAACGGTCATATAGATTTGGCTGCCAGCTAGTTGACATTTCCTCTCTGTTGCTGGCCAGTGCACAATTGCTCCTTGATTGAAACTCATCTCTTCCAGGTACTTCATTGCACTAATCTGATCTAAACCTCTGGTTCACTTACACCAAATTGATCCCAGATTTATTGCTGACCTATACGAAGCTTATCGTTTCAGTCTGGATCTGAACTTCAAAAGGAACTTTATACGAGCTTGCAAAAGTTAAAGGTTAAAGACTGACCATCACGCAGAATGAAATACAAGATTTTAATTCTAGCACCAAATGTATGTCTTTGTCTACATTTAAAAACTAAAAAGAAATCTCTGGTGATGCAATCAAGGGGAACCGATTGGATGGTGTCAATGATTCAGGCCATCGTCTCTACGTACACAGCTTCTCTTCACATTGCAGCTTGTATGTTCTTGTCACCATGCTATGTTGTGTGCGACTGACCTTACATTGTACCCAAAGCACCAAACTGTAATCATGAGCCCCCTGTTCTGCACCCATGCCCACAACAGACGGATACCCACCATAGAAGAAATCTCCCTGCTGGTACATCATAAGGGTCTGCACCTCGCTGCCATCATCCTTGCTGAAGGAAAAGGTCCGAGTGTTTTCTGGTCGGAACTGGTTCTTCCAGCTGCCCCGGAAGTAGACGGCATTTATCAGAGTCAGGCGGGTCACACTACTGAAGTCATCTGCAGACAGTAGATTTTGGATTTTACCTGTAAACAGAAGTCACACAGCCTTCAGTTATGGTCAGGACACCAGACTGGCATCAGTGCCTCCAATTTTGCCATTGTTACAAAGGAGATTCGTCCAGATTAAAGCAGTGTTCGTCTCATGAGGTAATACTTAACTCCTGTGACTGAGTGTAGATTTTTCCATTGTTTTTTACAATGCTGAAGTTTAACAAGATTTTAATTTAGAATTTTAGAAGGACTTGAAGCAATCGCTGAACTTAAATCAAACTCCCACAGCATTTATAATTCATGTCACCTTCTTAAAAAACTGAAAGGTAAGTAGAAAGCACACTGAAGTTAGACAGCAGCAATGAAACTTATAATAAAATTCCTGCATAATTTTTCAGTCTCAGGGATTTTCCTAAAAGGGACATTCCCATAAGTCTATTTGCAGCATCTCCAGCCACACTCACTCTCAGTGTGGTTCTCCACCCAGGTGTTGATGTGCTCAGCCACAGAGCTGGACTCGCTGAAGTCCACCGTCTCGATCTCCGCCCGGAAGAACTTCTTCATGAGGTGCAGGAAATCGGGGTTGAAGTGCACGCCAGTCTGCAGGAAGAGGGAGTTGGCCAGCTTGACCACGCTCTGCGTTTCTTCTGCAGACAGGGCCTGCGTCAGGTTCCTCAGCAGGGAGAACTCGTCACCTGGCCCAGGTTAAAGGGGACGGAGGGTGACGATAAGAATTAAGACAAGGGGGATATCCAGACGGACTGACATGTTGAAGGTCATCGGTGGTAGACCAGTTACAGGATGCATGAACAGATGGAGTTACATGGCTCAGCAGATGGGTGAATGCATGGTTGGATAGACACTGTATACCAATGGATGGATGGAAGAATGGAAACAAGTTGTGGCAGGATGCACCAGTGGATGCAGACAACTATGAGGATGAGCAGAAACATGAGAGCAGATGATGGGGTGTAATCCGATAATCTGAGGGATGGATAAAGAGATGAGTTGACTGGATGGAGGTTGCACAGAAATTGTAATGTCTTGATTAGCCTGACGGTTTTCCATTGTTGTACGAGGTGGAGTCAGAGGGCACTGTCCTCCCTGCCCGTTCTCACCTGCTTTGAGGTGGCTGAAGCCCACGGCCTGCCTGATCTCGTTCAGGGAGGCCCCGCGGGCCCCGAGTTCCACCATGCCGAGGGCCACGGACACGCTGAGGGGGGAGAAGATGATGTTCTCCTCTCCCTCGGAGGACCGCAGCTGGTGGTACAGCTTGACTGAGAACTCTGCGGTGATGTCCTCGGGAACGTCTCCCGCCCAGCAGGGCATCTGCAGCAGGAGAAGCGGCAGGGCTCCCAGAAGCAGCATCGCGCAGGAGGCTCTGAGAGCTGGGGGGGGGCGGAGAAGAGACGGGCAGAACAGTGAGAGAGCAGAGAGGGAAATGGAAAGAAAAGAAAGGAGAGGAAATAAAAGAGGAAAGAAGGAGAGGCAGGAGGTGAAATGAGCGGCAAGAAAGAAAGAAGGACAGGAGGAGATGAGGGAAAAGTAGAATAGGAAGGGTAAGAAGAAAGAGAGAATAAAATAGAGAGGTAATATGAAGGACATGTGACTGGATATGCTATACATGAACACAGCGAGATACACTAGTCATATGTGCAATTAGAGTGGTACATTACACTCGCCATTATTTCATGAAGTAATTTTTTCATGAAGGACTTCACACATTTGAAGCAGTTCTATTCTCAGCTTGAAGATAATATTTTCCCATGAATATGTGTAATGGGTGGGTCCTGTGTTAATGGCCAAACTGTGACTCTGTTCCTCTTTACCAGGACACAAGCTCAGATTTGAGCTTGGTGTTTTTGGGCCCCTCCTGCTTCCACTCCACCGCTGCTGCCCTTTCCACTATGGCTGCACATCCCTCTGCCGGTGCCGTTGCCTAGCAACGCTGTTTTCGCACAAAGAAAACATGAGCGTTTGCAATGTGCTTAAATTCACAGAAAAAAATTACGCTATGGGACAAACACGATAGAGACAAAGTGAAAGAGAAAAATTGAGAGATAACAAGAAAAAGCTCAGCCCTGGGTTGTGTTGCTGTTTGTGTCTACGGGGGCAAACTCAGGCCTTCTGTCACTTTAATCCTGCATGGGTAATAATCTCCTTGGCTGTGGTGATGGTGATGCCACAGGTTTGAATCCCCTGCTCTCTCAGGCCAGACTGGGAGGCACCTGGCAGCATTCTGGGGGACTGTGCTCACGCCCACGTCTGATCGCGGTCTCGCTCACGCGTGTTTGCGTGTAACTCTAATCTCTGGTCCATGGCCCTCCTCCAGACAGAAAACAGATGGTTGGTTGTGAGGTAGACGTAATAGGAAAGCCCCGCCTGACCTTTAAGGATGTGGGTCCTCTGTTGTCTGAAAGTGCTGGCGTCTGTAGGGGAAAGCCCCCCTGACCACTCACCGTCTGTGTTCAGCCCACCTCATTCCCTGCTCTGGGTGGCAATGCATCTCAACGCTTGACTAATAATCACCAAATGAGACAACAATGACATTTTCTTTCATTCCAAAGAGGTCCTACGAGATCTTTCACACAGTGGTCTTTATTGTATACTGGGAAAAACGTCACACATGGGATTCCTGTCTGTCCGTCTACTACTGTTCATCTGTCTACTTGAGCATCACCAGGCTGGCTGATGTGAGGTTCTCAATGTTCCATAAATGTTACAGGAATGTTTCTACAATTACTCAATTAATGATCTCACTTTATTCATAGCAAAGCCCATCAGGGAGAGCAGAGAGAATAAGACTTCACCCACTGGAATTCCCACAGACTGCTTTAAAGCAAATAAGCCTCAATTTAAAAAAAAACCCAAGCAAACAGGGCTTTTCACCCCTTGGGGTAGACAGAGCCCTGGTAGATTTGAAGCAATAAAGGCTGCAACAAACTTCTATAAAACTCTTCCCTCTTTGCCTTGCCCTACTGATCTCCTTTTGCAGCGTTGCCATGGCGACGTATGTCCTTGCAGGATTTTGCCGATTCCCCGTGGGGACTCTGCCCATATGCATGAGGAAAACTTTGAAGCGCATAACAGGAAATGGAAGTCTCCGGACTCCCAGGGCTGCAGGGCCTTGATGGCTGCAGGAGGCTTTGAATCCTCAGCACAGGGTGTTTTCCTCTTTAGAGCCTTTCCATTTACAACGCTTGATCCAGTTCTGTCAGATTATCGCAGGAAGCTCTCCTCTCCCTTCAGACAACACTGTGCAAACTCGGCAGAGTAAGTCATCAACGTCTGAAGACGCCGCTTTTACACGGAGGCAGCAAAATACAGGGGCCTAATGCAAGCCTTCCATACATTATTAACGCCTCAAAAACTTTTTTTACATACAAGTTACGCACTCCTGTAACAGTATGTTGCACAACCGTAGATTTTCAAGCAGGTGTCAGCGATCCACGATGGGCAGAATCAGATCTTCCCCAGAGCAGCAAAATGCCTTGAATCTAAATATTCTGCAGTCCGGTAAAAGGGACTATAGAGACTCAAAGATGTCTTCTGTTACGTTTTAAGTTTTAAGGCAAACAGATATCCAGCATATCCTCTGATTATGAAAGACATGATTCCAAAGTGGCTCTGACAGCCTATTCAGAAGCACATATTCTATGGAAATCACAATCAGAGGGGCTAATATTTTCTGCGGTGATGAAGAACACCTCCCCCCACCCCAGACTCTCCAGCAGTACCGTGCAGACGCTCTGGCTGGCGATCTGTCACATGACTCCGCGGAGCTCTGCTGCAGCGCGGCGTCTGGAGGGCCCAGCGGAACTGCGGAGGATACCGCACTGCTCCGCGCGTTTGGGCTACATTCATCAGGCCCACTCCCCCGACAGAACGCCCCAGATAACGCAGCGCTGCGCAGGACTCATCCCCACTCCTTCCTCACTCAACACCTGCTTCAGAACACCATTCAAAGGAAATGGAGTTTGAGGAGAGATTTCAGGTAGGGCATAAGTGAATTGGGGAAGGGTGGGGTCGGGGCATGAGGAGGAGATACAGGCAAACTGGAGCAGGCTTTTTGGGGAAGGATAGGAGGGGCGGTAAAAGGATTGGTTGGGAGAGCCTTTAAGAGCATTTGTGCCCGCACACATGCTAGCATCGTCTCCCTGAAAGTGAGAGCCGACCGTCGACGTGAGACCTAGGGCCAAGTCAAGCGTGCAGCTCACCAACAAACTGAGGCTCAGTGATAACAATGTTGTGTTCCTAAATTCCATTTTCAGTTTCTGAAGTGTGTCTTTAATGCTCTCCAAAACGGATCACTTATCTGTTTCCAAAATGTAGCCCCCAACCGACAAAGCCAATATGAACAAATGACATGTTCAGAGACTACCTGGACTGCATCAGTCATTGTCCCTCTGGCGTTCAGTGCCAGTGTTCTCTCTATGAGACCCTGCTTTACTTTGTTCTCATTGGACCAACTGAGCTTCTTCAGTTATTGTTGTCATTTTGAAAGTCATTCTCCTTGCATCGCCTCTTTCAAATTTTCCATCCTGCTTGTCTTGAGGGTGAAGATAAGCAGGATTTGGCTTGTTACTCAGAGTGTCTCTCTTCATTAAAATGTGAACTGAGTAGTCATTGCTTTGTCTTTCACAATTTCAGCAACGAGATGACAACATTGTGCCTCCCTGTACAATGACTGGAATCTTCAATTTGGCACCGTCTTCAGAGCACAGCCTATTAGATTCAGAGACATCACAGGCCCCTGAAGAGGACTTAAAAGGTGGGGTCAGGTGTCTGGAGAGACAGCTAGGATCCTTTTGTAATCCTTTGCCATGCTGTCGGTATTAAAGATGCTGGGAAGGAAAACTACACCAGAGATCCCAGGGGATCTAGAGAAGGAAACATTTCCTCACATATGACATGATTTATTTCATATATTTATAGACCGGAGTCATTTTTAGCCAAGACTAATTTTCACAAAAGCCTTTCAGCACATTGCCACTGCCGCCTCCACACTCACCCTGGCTGACCTGCAATGTTCTCACAATACAATGTCACAGTCGAGTTACATTGTCCCCACAGTGTTTGTGCCATGTTTACACAGGAACTGTACCCCCCAGCTTCATTTAAACTCACCCTCCTGGAATCTGCACTCTTGACTGACAGCTGGAGACACTGTGACTTGTTTGCAGAGAGTCCTTTACGCTAATGCTGGCAACTGCAGCTATGCGTTTCTCTATCTTCAGCTGAGGGTTGTACAGAGGCCTGTCCAGTATCTGTGACTTCACCTGCCAGGCTGATACTCACCACTCAACAGGTTTTCCATAAAACGGTCAGCCGAGTTCACTGTCACCTGAACATGACCAGAATTTGGTTTATCCCATATGCAAACTTGTATCAGGCTCACTTGCATGGGCAAATGTATTTGTTTGACTGTGTGTGCTTGTGCACATCTGTGCACATGTGTTGACACTGAACATCCAGATGAGAATGCGAATGTGTGCTTATCATGGCTATATCACCCTTCCCACTGGCTGTAGATTTCCCTCTTCATTACAGCACAGTCGGTCTGGAATCAGCACTCGCGCTGTCTGGCATCTCTGAACAGCGGGCTGTGAAATGGGCCAGAGTTTTCTGTATTCCTGCGATATGACAATGTGCTCAACCTATGGGAGCTTCACGATAGCGCGAGAGAGAACAGTGGCTGTGTGCAACAGCAAACCACCATCAGACCGAGGCGGAGAGGAGAGTCCGGCACGGCTTCCATTTAAAACTATGGAAATAAACTGGTCTCTGTCGTCTTGGCTGAGGCTGCTCAGTGCCATTGATCAGGGAGAGCATGAATCTGCATAATGGCTTAAATATGCACCCAGCAGGTTTTAAACTTAATTGAATGGCAATCGATATGAACCAGCCTTGCAGATTTGTTTATGGAGGTCGCCACCTTGGATGTTTCCTCAGCAGGGCTGGCGTCCTCTGAGAATCACAGGATGACAGAAGAAGAAAAAACCCACCATGCACTGGATTGTATCTATTATTCGCCACTCGATTGCCAGCTTTTCAGAAAAGCACAAACAATTGTTTGATAAACAATACGAATTGAATAACTAATAGTGCACACCAACAATGGAATGAATCGTCACGGTCTGGTGTGTGACAAATCTGTTTGTTTTGCGGCTTTTTGTTTAAAGTGTATAAAAAGACAAAAGACAAAAGAGAAAAACAGAAAAGACTGGCTTTCATTTCTTTCAAAACGATAAAAAATTACTATACTTGCAAGCTGAAATCATGGGGTATACTGTAGATGCAAGTTCACATTTATAAACTCCTGAAAATCTGAATACTGCCTGAATTAAGATTTCTATATTACAGATACATACCTCCATTGCTGGATTGAAACCCCTATCGGATTGGTAATAAAACCAGATCCCCTAACTGCTTTAGTAGGAGTCAAGGAACTTTCTTATTAAACTGGTAATTGATTATTCTAAAATAATATTTTTTGTCATTTGCTATAGGCCACCATGATGCTGACCAGCTTCCTATTGGATGAGTTTCTATTCGGCATACCCCTGCTTAGATTCCAGCATAAAAGGAACATGCCACTTGATTTGAAGCCACACTCTGGTGGTTTCAAACACAACTCTCCAATCACAACAGCACTCTCATATTCAGTATAAAAAGAACAGTTTGAATACTGGTTATCTCAGATTCAGTATTAAAAGAACAGTTTCAATACTGGTTACTTATCATTAATGATCGGCTCCATGTGGTTCGTATGGGTATTTGGAACATCGCTATGTTTCACAATTAGGGAATAACAGTAGCATTAAGTGCCACCAGATATGAACCCATAACCATGTGGTTAAAAACAAAGCTCCTTAAATAAAATGCCACTCACATCAACAACTGAATAACGAATGCATTAACTTACATAATATTTACCATGAATAGACATACTGACAGCCTATACAAACCTGTTCTGCTAAAGGTGATAAAAATCAGGATTTATGTACAGTAAGTGAAATATAAATTAAATCTGAAATGCTCATATATTGTTGCTCACGTATTGTTAATCGTTCAAACTTCTCATTAAAAAACCATCTTCGGAAATTTCCTGCATTTTCAAGATTTGACCTTTAATTGAGAAGCTGGCCGTCTCAATACATTACACCATGGGGCACAGCTTTGCATTAAAATTCTGAGCTTACTACAGTTGGGGAATAGATGGCCAAGCATGAAATCCAAAAATCATAGCTGACAACTAATTAGGGCTCATTAAAAGCAAGATACTGTAATATATATAATTAGATACAAGCGCAGTTTAAAACTTGAATGCAATTGAACATGGATATACGGATATTAAATAAGGATTTACTTCAAAACTATTTTTTAAATCTAAATTTAAATTATATAGTGACTTTTCAAAATCACTCATTATATATTGCGTCTGTTACAAATAAAAACTAGAATTTTATAAACATGAAAGAGAGTGGCTTAAAGATGTTGTATATCATGTTTTGTGTAAATCAGCCCCATGGGTAATAAGAACCAGGAAATGATTACTTGGAGCTGATTGGCCCCTTGGAGCCAGTCACATGGCAGCAACTAAATGCATAAAAGCATGCAGACGTGGCCAAGGGGTTCAGCTGTTTTTCAGACCAAATATCAGAATGGGGAAGAAATGTGATCTAATTGACGTTGACTGTGGAATGATTATTGGTGCCAGGCAGGGTGATTTGAATAACCCAGAAACTGCTGATCTCCTGAGATTTTCACAGACAGCAGTCTCTAGAGTTTGCAGAGAATGGTGCGAAAAACCAAAAACAGTTCTGTGAGCAGAAACGCCTTGTTAATGAGAGAGGTCAGAGGAGAAGGGTCAGATTGTTCA
Organism: Conger conger; assembly: GCF_963514075.1. Taxonomy (NCBI): domain Eukaryota; kingdom Metazoa; phylum Chordata; class Actinopteri; order Anguilliformes; family Congridae; genus Conger; species Conger conger. Next base: position 26,891,018 of record NC_083772.1, on the reverse strand, counting down.
AAGCTGACAGGAGGGAGACAGTCACACATTACAACAGTGGTATGCAAAAGAGCATCTCTGAACACACCACACGTCAAACCTCTAAGTGGATAGGCTACATCAGCAGAAGACCAATAAGTCTAAAAATAAGTCTAATAAATACCTAATAAAGTGCTCACTGAGTGTATATTTGGCAAAAATGAATCATAATCAAAAATGATCTGATAGAATGTTGTGGGCAGGTTTGTTTGTGTTTATTTACAAAATGAAAATCTGAAGTCAGAAGTAGAATATACTGTATGGTACAGAAGATTTAGATAATGCAAAATGCAGATGACGCATACCAGATGACTAAATCTATTCATGATGGTTTCTAATTATTTGAAATACTGTAAAATGTAGAATGAATGAAATATAGAATCAACTTCAGTTGCAGTGTAAAGGAAATATTCCAGGATGAGCCAAGGGATAGCTGTACCAAGGTTCAAGTTTTGAGCGGTTCTCAAAATGTTTTTCATTACAGCCATAATTGCAAGATCTGAAGTATGACAAGGTGTTAAGCGCTTTCCATTAAACACCTCTAATGTATAATGCCACATTATATCAGGCACAGGTATTCCTGTTACAGTGAATTAATGTATTCATTTAAAATATAGAAGCTTTTTTTGCTGTATAAACATGTGCTGTGGCAAATTATTCTGTTTGAGATTGCATTTTATACATTTTAATTTACTGACAGACCAGTGATGAAGACAATACGGTTCCAAGAAAAACGAGAGGCTGCCAGCACCTTCGCTACATGGACCCCTGAGAAAAAATTATCACTAGCTTCCCTGTTAACACTGTGCTTCCATGCAAAGTCATGCCCAGTCAATTTCAGGCCCTCAAACATTCCCGTGTTTCTGTGGAAAAATGTCCTCTTGCATTTCAGCACCGTCAGGCTGAAGTAAACTGTGACATTAGCTTTGGATTCAATTCACAAACACATCCTTCTCAGAGAAAATGTTTGTTGGTTTTTGTAATTTGTGTATGTCAAGTTTTTTGCCTTGAACATCATATGGCCCGCTACCCAAACTATGAATAACATAACAAATACATTATTAACTAAATGCACTTGCCTCCTTTCTAAATTAAATCTAGTGTCATGCGAGATTCTCCAGGAATCCCAGGACACTATCGGCCGAAGGCTAGAGGTCAACAGGTTATTAATCCTTGTTAACAGCCCTACAAAGAAAGGGTCTATTCAGCAGCTCATAGCAAAGGAGGCTTTAAATACAGCCACCACCCTTCGAAGCATGGAAACAAGGGCTGGCGAGCCAAGGCTACCCAAGCCCTCCTGCCCCACATGGCTTGCCTGGCCCTGAAATCCCCACTCCCTCTGACACCACAGAGGGGCCGCACCTCGGAGATTTCACCAGTAACTGGATCTACTTCTATTTGGATTCATTCAGTGGAATAAAAGACTTAAAGATTCTAAGACTTTTAAAATGTACCGGAGAGAGAGAGAGAGAGAGAGAGAGAGAGAGAGAGAGAGAGAGAGAGAGAGAGAGAGAGGAGAGAGAGAGAGAGAGAGAGAGAGAGAGAGAGAGAGAGAGAGAGAGAGAGAGAGAGAGAGAGAGAGAGAGAGAGAGAGAGAGAGAGAGAGAGAGAGAGATGCAATCCATACAAAGCAATAGGGAAAATAAAGACAAAATGCCACTAACCACATGCATAACATTGATACTTAGTTGCTATTACTTATTGTATGCCATGCAAGGCTTCTGTTTAATTGTGGTAAAGTCCCTAAACAATCTCCCTCTCTCTCCACACAACACCCATACACCTGACAAGTGGTATACCTATGATTTCATCAGTGCAAGAGGGAGGGTTGGAGGGAGGGTATTATCTCTTCAATCATGACAAGCCCTCTCTCCAGGGAAAACCCCTCTCCTGCCTATTTAATCTGCCTCTTCACTGAGCAAATATTGATTTTGAAAATGGTTTATATATATATATATATATTTATATATATATATGCACTCACATATAGCACTTTATTAGGAACACCTGTACACCTACTTATTAATGCGATTATCTATTCAACCAATTGTGTGGCAGCAGTACAGTGCATAGAATCATGCAGACACAGGTCAGGAGCTTAAGTTAATATTCATATCAACCATCAGAATGGGGAAAAAATGTGACCTAAGTGACTTTGACCATGGAATAATTGTTGGTGCAAGTGGGTTTGTGGGTGGTTTGAGTATCTCAGAAACTGCTGATCTCCTGGGATTAGTCAACAGTCAACAATGCATCAAACCTCTAAGTGGATAGGCTATAGCAGCAGAAGACTTAATACATCTGAAAAATAAATACAATAAATACCTAATAAAGTGCTCACTGAGTGTATATGCATGTCCAATGATAAATATTATAGCATCATAACCCCTCCAGTAAAGAGGTCTGCTGTTGTTAGAGACAGATCTTTGGAGAAAATGTGTTAATTAGCCAACACATCAGATACTTATTTCCGTTGGGCTTAATTTTGTAATAACCCTAGTACTGATGAAATCTCTCTTGCCAACTAGTATTCATTAGCATGTTTGTCAGTTGCCACATCACATTTGTATGTACACTCAATGAGCAATTTATTAGGTACACCTGTACACCAGCTTGTTAATGCAAATATTTAATCAGCCAATCACGTGTCAGCAGCTAAATGCATAAAAGCATGCAGATGTGGTCAAGAGGTTCAGCTGTTGTTCAGACCAAATGTCAGAATGGGGAAGAAATGTGATCTAAGTGACTTTGACCATGGAATGTTGTTGATGCCAGACAGGTTATCTCAGAAACTGCTGATCTCCTGTGATTTTCAAGCACAACAGTCTCTAGAGTTTGCAGAAATTGGTGCGAAAAACAAAAAAACATACAGTGAGCGGCAGTTCTGCGGGCAAAAATGCGTAGTGACAGTAACGCAAATAACCACGCATTGCAACAGTGGTAAGCAGAAGAGCATCTCTGAACACACAACGCGCCAAACCTCTAAGTGAATAGGCTACATCAGCAGAAGACCAATAAGTCTAAAAACAAGTCTAATAAATACCTAATAAAGTGCTCACTGAATGTATGATATCTAATATCCATGCATGCACATCAAAAACAAAAACGCAAATGTCCTAGGATACATCATTATAGAATTGTCATTTCCAGATAATATTGGTGCATTATGCTAAATTAGTTGGAAAGAGTAAGCGTTACTTCGTGAGATTTCCCGATACACGCGCCTATTATTACAGCAAATGTGTGGCAGGAGGCAACTTCACAGGACTGAATGTAATTTGACAGAATGTAGATGCATAAGCGCATTTTCAGTTAGGTTTACATTAGAATTGTGATGCCAATACTATTATTGAAACACCAATAGTAATTATTATTATTATTATTATTATTATTATTATTATTATTATTATTATTATCATCATCATTATTATAGTGCGTAACCGCAGGATCAGAAGAAAATATAGGGAACGTAGTCCTTTACTTTCGTTTACATCGTCAATCTCTTGAAAACTGAAAATACGTTTTAAATACATTTCTGTCATAATCATAACTGGTACTCTATCGTTATAAGGGAAAACAACTTTGAAATATTACATCATGATATTTATTTTTTCATTAAACATAATCTTTTGGGATATTATAACACTTGCATTGGAGACATTTGCGTCATCTCGCCGTTCATACAATGAAATATATAGACAACAGCACATTAATACAAAAATCTCCTTACCGAAGCGTATCAAGAGCGATGCTGCACAAACTCGTGTTGCCTCGTCGTCTTCGATGCTGCTGCAGGTTCAACATTGAGCTAAATATTTTCACGGATGACCCTACCTTTCTGCATCCCTATTGGTCCTTACCACCCTCCCTTAAGAACCCTTTAAACTGCTTGCACGTCATATTTATTTTGCTATTACATTATCTTACTACACGTATATTCTGTTAAATATGTAGCATGTCTTTCAGCAATATAAGAATTGAAGCACAATTCCAAACAAATTGTATTTGTTTGATGGAATCCCAAATACCAAATAACCATTTGATAATCAAGGTGCTAATCACTTTTAGAAGACCCAATAACAACAAAGGAACACACTTCCGGGACTTGTATTTCTGATAGAATGTATTCCAATGCTCATGCTATTGTGGTCGAAGAAAAAAAACTACATTTCCTCCTGCTAATACACAGTGACGGGGATTCCTGTATGGTGCCAGTTGATTGGTCTGTGCGCGGAAGACGTTTCCACTTGTCTGTTCGTACAGAAAAAACTTCCGTCTTCGGTTAAAAAGGAAAACACGTACAGAGGAGTTGTTGGGCATACATTGAAGACCCAAAGGAGCAGACAGGTACAAATGACTAATTTCAATGTATGCACATAGGTATTTGTTCAACAACGCTTGTTGCTGTTTCTCCCAATTTTGCAGCGTAGCTACCTATCTTGCATAGTAGTGTTAACTAGCTACATAACGTTAGCTAGCTAGCGAGTTCAATCAATCGACTTTACTGGCTGGACGAATTATAAATACATTTAGACTACGCCAAAATCGCTGCGTAACTATATATTTGCAGTAGTTGGTTGGTTGGCTATCAGTGTCGATTCACTTGACTTGGAGCTAAATTTCCAAGTTGTATATTCGAGGAAGGGATCTCGGGAAAAGGGCCCCCGAGTTCGGCCTGTGCTTGGTCGCAGACAGTTGTCAGTGTATTCCGGAACTTGGCGAGCTAGCTTGCTAACGTTAAGTAGTTGAATACAACATAAGCCTGTTAGTACAGTATCTACTTCTGCCTTGTAGAGAGCTTCTAACTCACCGCAAACCTGAGGGCTCGATTTTCTTGTAGGTTCACTAGCTATAGATTAACATAGCTAGCGAGCTATCTACAATTAGATTAGCTAGCTAGCTAACGAGATGTCAGTTATCTTGCTGATACTAACTAGGTAGCTAACGTTAGCTGTAGTATATAGTTAACTAGTTGGCTAACGTTAACTAACGACATGTCCTTAACGTTAGTGGTTTACAAACTCTTTCTGATATTGCCAGAAGATATTTGCGCTATTTTTACAGTAAGCTTGTGATAAATTATTGAGCCAGCTGCCTTGCGTATTGTAAATATGTTGTAAGATCATTTGCTGCTTTGAGACGGCTAACGTTAACTTTTTTAACTTGGTTGGCACATTTTCTAAACTAAGTTATCCCAATTTAGCAAGCGTCCCCGTTCTTTCACCCCCACCGTACTCCAGGAAACTGACAGTTTCGCTTGCTGCCTAACTTAGCTAACGTTACCTAACGTTACCTCACGTTAGATCCACATCTTATGTCATTATTTACTCATTTAAGTTAACTTGGCTAACTAAAATCGCAATGTTCCCACCCATATAGCTCATTATACAGTTATAGTTATGTGTTGTTCCTGTTACCTTCTTTTATTTATATACACGACTGGTTTTCTCTCCTAGATTTGAAAACGTTTAATGTTGCTTAACCTACCCTGGGCAACGTTGTCTTTGTTACTGTAACGTTATGAAGGTTTGTTCAGCATTCATTCACATTTTTGGTTTCATAGGTGAGTGCACACTCTAATCTAGGAGCCTCCTGAAGTGCTGAAGAAATGCACTAAACGCATCATCTGGGATATTGTAACCTCATTCAATTGCTTGTCAGCTATATTGTTTGAAAGCACGGCCAATGCTAGCTAGGGAGTCATAACTTCAAAGTGCCTCTGGTTTTAAAATTTTGATTTAACGCCCAGCCATAAACCACTTAATTTAACAACGCAGTAGAGCAGGCCGTGGCTGCTTAAAATAATGGCTAATGAAACAAAGTGTGCGTTTTACACTGTGACAAGTAGGCAGTTTAGAACATTATTTTAGTGAATGATGAAACCCCCCAAGAGCCTCTTTGGGCTGAAGTCCTAAGTCATTTAATCAGCTTTAAGACTGCCTTGTGTTGAAAACTCCAGGCAGACAAACATCAGAAGGCTCTCTCTTCCAACTGTTTGATTTCTCAAGTCTCCAAATACAGAACATAGCTGAGTGCATTGTTTTTTCTGTTGGGCTGGGGGTAATTTTCACCTTTAGTGAGATGGCTGATTCATACGGGTTATGACCAATCATTCTTCAAAAATCTCAGGTTATCCTGTGCTTAAGGCTAATTTTACCACAGCAGCTATGCAACATGCTATAAAGCCAACTGTATGGAGGTCATGTTTGTAGATGACTTACTTTGAGTTCATATACTTGGCCCTGCCTTGGGTGGGATGCCCTCTTTCACTTTCGTGCCAATCTCTTTATCTTGTGGATCCTAGTGAGCTGATATAGGAAGGTGCATCATGGGTCCAAGTCTAGAGTTTCAGTGTGAATATAGTGGATGGATTGTATTTCAAGTCATCTATGATGTAAGCAGAAAGCAATATTACTTCAGATCATCAGCTCAAATATAATTTGTCATGCCTCAGGAGAGTCACACAAGCTGTTCAGTAAACCACCTTTACTTTCATTGCATGGCCAAATTCTGTGAGGCAAGGGACAATGGCCATATTGACCTTTAAAGCGATCATTACAATCAATAATGATGAATAAGACTGCAATAAATAAGACTGCAAAGCTCTTGTTGTGAATGCGTATTCATAAGCTTAGGTCTTGAGTCTAATTTTCAGTTATCGAGTTCAGTAATGACGTGGACACACAGCACATGGAGATGCACGTCTTGCTTTTCTGCGTAGAATATCTTTGCCTATACTGTGACTTTCTATTCTTGGCAGTGATTCACTGGGCTGTACCTCGGTGCTAATCTGCTGTGGATGAAGAGCGTCTTGCCTCTGCGGCACCTTCTCACCGAAAGTGGGCCTTCCGACGAGGATGACAATGGAAGAGATGAAGAATGAAGCTGAGACGACCTCAATGGTTTCCATGACGCTCTACGCTGTGATGTACCCAGTTTTCAGCGAGGTATGGCTGATGAGTGGGGTGGTCTGTATATGGCAGCAGCAGCGCGTGTCCTTCGCTCTATGCTTTGTGCTTTTCCATAGCATCTTTTTCAATAGACAAATAAACAGACTCATTTTTAATCTTGCTCAAAACCATGTTTTCTTTTCTGTATTTGACCATTTCTGCAACGCAAGCTCTTAGAATGTTGCTGTCTAACGGAACTTGCCAGCTTCACATTTACAATGTTGGTGTGCTAAAGTTGAACATTTTGAAAGACTCTCTCCTAAACGAATGTGCTTACATTGCACTGCCTTTGACACGTGCTGTTGAAGAATTACATTAGGACACTAACTACTTGTCCTGTATGGAGCCTGAAAATTGAGTCAAAGACTTGACGTCTGACTGCATAGCCGTCCATGTTCGGCTGACAGTGGTGCTTTAAAGAAAAGACATGCTTTTCCTTTTTTCTCCCAAATTGAGTGCCCAGTCATGCTCACGCTGAAGCGCATGATGTCAGCTGGTGTTTTTTATCGCACTGCAGTTGCAACTTTGAGTCGCACAGACGTGAGTCAGAGGAAGACGCTGAGCATGCAGCTGGGCAGACGAGCTTGTGGATGCCCGGTTTATAAGCGGGGTCTGCTGGTGCGCACTGAGACTTGATGCACACCAGTGCCTGACTGAAATCCTTCTGTTCCTGGGCCTGACTGTGCATCACCCTGAGGGGCTGCCCGCAGCAGTCTGCACTGACACAGACTGATTTCGTACCTGGCCGTGGGACCCATCCGCACTGGACCTTAAGAGGACAAGCCACCAATAAGCTCCGTTATACCTTTTAAATGAAAAGCTGCATTTACATATTGTGGATTCACTGCAGGCTCTACGGTGCTATGTGCTATCCCATCCTGTTGGGGTCACTCTTGAGCTTTTTGTGGGAGACTTCGCAGTCTCCATCTCCAGTCCTGTTGAGTGCCTATAAATGTACGAGTGTTCCTTAATGTGGGAAGGGAAGTGTTGCTGGTGTCTTGCGAGGCGCCCGGGTGGGTGAATCGGCTTATTTGGGGCAGGGGGGAGAGATGAGCAGACAGGCGTGTGGGCATGGATCCTGACATACACGCAGTCCCTGTGAGTGCTGTAGCATTAGGGAAAATAACTCTAACAGCGATGATAATGAGTTGACACGTCCCAGCGTGCGCTCTCGGAGTGGGAGCTGTGTGTGATAATTGCTCTGCCCAGTGCCGCTGTCTTTATAATGCAAATTAAGCGGCCTTCCACTTTGATCACGGGAGACTGGCGTTTCTGCCGCAACACAACGAGCTAATCCAGGAATTAGAGTTTCCTCACGCATCACCCCTCACACTTTCACCTTCCTCATACAGGCACTCACACACACACACACTCACACACTCACTCACACACACACACACACACTCACACACTCACTCACACACTCCCTCACACACTCCCTCACACACTCACTCACACACACACTCACACACTCACACATTCACTCACTCACTCTCACACTCACTCACACACACACACACTCACTCACTCTCACACTCTCACACTCTCTCACACACACACACACTCACACACACACACACTCACACATTCACACATTCACACACTCACTCACACACACACACTCACACACTCACTCACACTCACTCACTCACTCACACACTCACTCACACGCGCACTCACTCGCACGCGCACTCACTCGCACGCGCACTCACTCGCACGCGCACTCACTCGCACGCGCACTCACTCGCGCACTCACTCACGCACTCACTCACACACTCACTCACACACTCATACACTCACACACACACTCTCACTTACTCGCTCACTCACTCACTCACTTACTCACGCGCACTCACTCACTCACTCGCTCGCTCGCTCACTCACTCGCACACTCACTCTCACACTCACTCTCACGCACTCACACTCACCCACTCACTAACTCTCACTCACTCACACACTCACACACACTCACACTCACACACACATCTTAAAATCCATTCAATTTTTATGGTCACAGACGGTTAATATAAAGCACCTGCTTGTCCCTCACTGTCATCTTTGACCATGCTGGGTGTGGCGGATGGTTGAAGGCACGTGTTTGTGTGTGGGTGGGGGGCGGAAATAATCATAAAAATTCCGATGATCAAGTAGGCCCTAGTCCTTATCTTTGTTGTACAGGTAGCAGTTGAAATTGTACTTCCCTCTAGGGTCTTTCAGCGAACTTTGCACTTTGTTGTACGTCGCTCTGGATAAGAGTGTCTGCCAAATGTCATTAATGTAATGTAATGTAATGTAATGTAATGGATGGTTGAAGGCCCGGTTTGTTGCCATGGTGGGTGTGGCGGATGGTTGAAGGCCCAGTTTGTTGCCATGGTGGATGTGGCAGATGGTTGAAGGCCCGGTTTATTGCCATGGTGGGTGTTGCAGATGGTTGAAGGCCCAGTTTGTTGCTATAGTGGGTGTGGCGGATGGTTGAAGGCCCGGTTTGTGTTTATGGTGGCTGTGGTGGATGGTTGAAGGCCCGGTTTGTTGCCATGGTGGGTGTGGCGGATGGTTGAAGGCCCGGTTTGTGTTTATGGTGGCTGTGGTGGATGGTTGAAGGCCCGGTTTGTTGCCATGGTGGGTGTGGCGGATGGTTTAAGGCCCGGTTTGTTGCCATGGTGGGTGTGGCAGATGGTTGAAGGCCCAGTTTGTTGCTATAGTGGGTGTGGCGGATGGTTGAAGGCCCAGTTTGTGGTCTGTTTGTCCTCATATTGCTGAATGGCCCATTTACCTCTCAGGCACACTCAGGCCCCAGAGTCTAAAGAGAATGAAGAGCTCCGCTAATCACAGGACGCTTTGTTCCCCAGAGGATGTTTTTTGTATATTAAATGTATAAATAGTGTTGTCAGTACTCTTCTCACAGGGTGTGTGTCTGTGAGATGTATTTTGTAACACAAGTGAATATTTTGTAACGTGTTCATAAGTGAATATTTTTTTGACCATGACCATTAGCATTGGCTTCAGCCTTAGAAGCATGCAAGAAGGACGTCATACCCACAATACGAAGATAATACCTGTCTTTTTGGGAAATAAAATGATTTAATATAAACATGTTTTCTCCCGTGTGTGTTTGTGTGCAGCTGGAGAGAGTGAACCTGTCCGCAGCACAGACACTGAGAGCAGCCTTCATCAAGGTAGGACTGAAACCCGCAGGCTTTCCACAGGTCAAAGACGGATTTACATCCTGTGAATAAGAAAAAACGTCAGTCACACTTCAGTTACTACGAGGCCGGGAGCTAATACTTTAGTATACGAGTACATGCCTGCAGATTCTTAAAAAAAATAGGGGAAAATGTAGTCAGAAATTCACAATCTTTGTTTTGGCCCTTCCAAAAAATAATTGGCATAGCAATGGGTCAAAGCATCTGTACCTTTCCCTGTTACGATTGCCCCATGTGGTCTGCAGTCTTCTCTAGGGCTGCAGAAAGGCTGGAGACATGCCTAGTAACAGGTTTTATCTTACCAAACACTGTCGTCATGTGCGATGGGCCACGCCTGAGAACAGGACGTGCCATGCCCTTAAGTGTTACCTGCTGCTGCAAAACAGACTTTAGGCACAAAAATAGATACATAATAAATAAACGAATCAATAAAGAGCGCTCGGCTAAATCCAAGGACACATCCCGTTGTAATTGCGTTGAGAAAATGGTAAATGGTCCCGCCCCGTGCGGGTGATTAAGATGATTGATCTGGCTGCTCCCCCTGGCCAGGCAGAGAAGGAGAACCCAGGCCTGACCCAGGACATCATCATTAAGATCCTGGAGAAGAAGAACGTGGAGGTGAACTTCACGGAGTCCCTTCTGCGCATGGCTGCTGATGATGTGGAGGGTGAGACCGGGGCGGGGGTGCTGCCGTGTCCTCTTCTCACTGTATCTCGCTGACTTTTCTATCGTTTCAGAGTACCTGCTTGTTTTTTTTCAATTGAGCTCGAGTACATGCCCGTGGTATAAATCAGATAACGGTCTTTACTTTTGTAGACAGTTTGAAACGCCTCTTCCTCCCAACCGCCGTATAAAAAAAAAAAAAAAAAAGCTCTCTAATTAAGTTCCGTCGTCCGAACCGTCAAGTGTTTGCGATGATAGACATTTTTAAGCAGCCCTTCAAACCCGGCTGGGGCTTGTGTGTGCAGTTTGAGAAAGCCAGAGCGAAGCGTTAAACGACGTGGTTCTCGCCCTAAATATTGATCCGGAACGTTCCGCGTGTCGTTGAGTATGCCGCAGTGCATGGGGATGGGGAGAGATGATTGTCTTCCATACTGGGGGGAAGCGATATTCATTGTGGAAATCGGTAGAAGCCGGCCCCTTTGAATCGGTGACGCGCCCCATAGACACTTTTGGCATGGAGCGAGGTGCGTCAGACGGCGAAGGAGCGGGGCGCGTGTGTGAGCCCGCTGCCCTCGCTGTGTGAGCGTCTCCTGCTGTGCTGGATGCACTAAGCCCACGCAGGGCACTTCCGCTCATAGATGGTGCTGTTTCATCACAAATGACAGAATAAGGGACCGATCCAACGCAATTCTTTTCGTATTCATACGTCTTCTTTTTCCGAATATGCTGCATTTTCCTCCACGCCGCGTTCAGATTTATGCTGGTAATGAATTCATAAGCACACAGTTGTATTAGAGGAATGGCTTGTGTATGACATCTAAATTTACCTCTAGCAGTGATCCAGAGCTGTCCTGCCTCCTTAATCCCAGTCCCTCCTGCTGTAATCCTGAGACGGGCGGTCAGGGAGGTGTGAGTGACAGCCAGGGGAGGACCTGCATGCAGAGGAGGCCGTCTCTCTTTATCCCCATTCACTTACGCTGTTTTTACAGTTTTACTGCGTGTGTCTCTTCTTTCACCCCGTAACGTATGTGTCCAGGTTTGCATTTTGGTTCTTGGTGAGCACATTTAATGTGTTTAATGGTTTTGAGATGTTCTGTATTCACTGGTCAGGAAATACTGTTTATGAGGTCTGGTACTATTGGTTACATAAATTGGCTGAATGCACATATGTTCTGAATTGTAAGCCGCTCTGAAGCAGAGCTTCTGTAAAGGAATGTAATGTCCTGAATGGCCTCTGCCTGTCATCTTAAAGCAGAGATGCTAAAGAATGGTTGAAGAGGGAATGAACCTCTGTTCTCTAATCAAACACAGGTCAAGAGCACCAGAACTTTCTGGGCTGAAAACCCATTTACTGAGTCCACACATTTTCTATTGTCTGCACTTATATATACATTTAATAATAATTGTTAACTATAGGCTGTGCTGTAAACCAACCTGCGTAGTGTTTATCTTAGAGTGAGCGTGTCCAATGAAAGGGTGTGAAGTGGTTTTTTTGCACATATCTGGCAGCCCATGTCCAGCATATTGTGGCTTTGAAAACTGTTTCAGAGACAGTGTGTGTAAACATGGCGGGGATCGTACACTGCAGCTGCTGGTGGATGGCTGAGCAGCTTGTTTTAAGTTTAGTGTGTTATGCGGACCGACACAGACTGTTGGGCGATGGGCCTCTGTGTGCTGCTTCTCTGCATCAGGGTCTAGATTGACAAAAAGTGTGTAAACCTGATTAGACTGGATTAAGTTATCATGTGGATTGTGCGTGTGAATCTTTCATGTGTTTGCACTATATGCTTAATAATGAGCATGCTGAGAACCTCCCCCAGAGTCAATGTTAATCAGATGGCTCAGGTGCCCATTTTTAATGTAGGCTTATTTTTATTTTATTATTCTTCATTTGTAGTTTATTTTTACTCATGTGGAAATGTACTGTAACGGTGCAGTGTCTTCAGAATATATAAAAATTAATATTCCCTAATAACGTGGAGGAATGGGGAGATCAATTCCTGCTTTATGTTGGTGGTTTAGGGAGGTTTCCATGGTGACTGACATGGTGCCTCTCTCCTGGGCGTCCCTGCAGAGTACATGATTGACAGACAGGAGCAGGAGTTCCAGGACCTGAACGAGAAGGCCCGCGCGCTCAAACACATTCTCAGTAAAATCCCAGACGAGATCAACGACAGAGTGCGCTTTCTGCAGACCATCAAGTGAGTTTCTCTCTCTCTCTCACACACACACACACACACACACACACACACACACACACACACACGCACGCACATGTACACGCATGCACGCACACATGTCCACACATGCACAACTGTCAAAATGTATTATTCGTTCATTTAATTCCCTATATACAGCTGGTCAGGTTTTATCTTCATTAATGTCAACTTTATGGCATCTTCCTCTTTTTTTTTATTTTTTTTATTTTTTATTTTTTTTAAGTAGTGGTGTTGATGAGGATTGGGAGTGTTAAAGACAGTGAATGATGTTTTCCTGGGTGGAATTGGTTAGGATTTGGAGTGTTAAAGACAGTGAATGATGTTTTACTGGGTGGAATTGGTTAAGATTGGGAGTGTTAAAGACAGTGAATGATGTTTTAATGGGTGGAATTAGTGAGGACTGGGAGTGTTAAAGGCTCATCTGTGAATGATGTTTTACTGGTGTTCACAGGGACATCGCTAGTGCCATAAAGGAGCTGCTGGACACAGTCAACAACGTGTTTAAGAAATATCAATATCAGAACCGGAGGGTGAGTCACACCAACACACACACTTAATCTTCTGCCTCCCTGCTGAACACCCTGCCTTCACCCCCACAGACCACAAACCCTCATTCTCTTTTCTATATACTGGGTATTTCAGTCAGATTTTGCTCATGCAACATGTCGTTTCTGTCAATGTAAAGGAAACAAACTTTGTTTTCCAGGCACTCGAACACCAAAAGAAAGAATTTGTGAAGTACTCCAAAAGCTTCAGCGACACCCTCAAAACATACTTCAAAGATGGAAAGTAAGAAACCACCGTCTCATCACAGAACCTCTATTTGTATCCAGCCTGATTAAGTGCTGTACTTACACAGTGATTGTCAGTCCTGTTTTGGTGGGCTCTGAGTACTGCCTTTTGTCCTAACCAACTTCAAGTAATGAGGTTTTAGATATTCATTGAATTCTGATTTGTTTTTCACATCTCTTTTATAGAAGTCCTTTGTACAAAAAGTCCTATTGAGGTGTGAAGTCGATATTTTTCTTCAGCTTACCTTTTCTATTTTTTTCCTTCTGCAACAAATTGATAATATAAATTAGTATTCACTTTAATTAAGATTAATTCATTTTACATTAATTGTTTTAAGGCTTAGAACTAATAATTGAGCAACCAATTAAGCTTACTTGAAGCATTCCCAATTTCTCATTAAAGGGCTATATTAACCAAATTTAATTTGAAGAAATGCTTTAACACACAAATGCACCCCAAAATTTGCATTTCCGGAGCTTAACATTCTGAGCAGATGGCTGTCAAATGTAGATGGGAAATTCAGATCAAGATGTGTCTATTCTCTCACTTAAATGGATTCTGGATACACCTGTACACCTAGAATATGAATGGGCTTGCTGGATAGAAATGCAGAAGGCAGCCTAAACTTCAAAGGTTGTTTTCTATTTGGATTCTGGACAGGAAGTCTTCCCATATGCACTGAGATCAACAGCTCTGTAAATAGACTCCTTGACCCAAAGTCGCCCCGATTGTTCATGGACATCAGTTTAGAGCAGACACCATACAGATTCACAAGGTCCTGTTAGCCTTTCAGCATGTAGCTAGGATTTTCGCGCATATATTTTTCATCATTTTGAATTTTGATTGTTATTTAAATGAGCTGTTTCTTAGACTGCTTGCTGTGAAGAGTCCTTTCACTATTTCTCTGTAGAATCCTTTGACAGTGTTTTCTTTAGTACTGTTGAAATGGTATCACCTGAAGTAATTATGCTTCAGCAATGCGGGGCAATTTAAAAAAAATTGATGCAAATTTTTGCATTTCAATCCATAAAAATAACTTACTCCTGCAACCATGCTCTCCATATGTAAATGCACCTTATTCAACCTGAGAGAAGTTTGAATGAAAACAATATAAGAAAACTTAGTGAAAAAGACCATATGGTGAAAGGCTGTTCCATACCAAAGACACAAACATTTATAAAGTGCCAATCATGTCTTTAATTACGACATTTTAGCTGTAGTTCCAAAGGCATGTTCCTTCGGCTGCACTAAGCTGAGACCCCTGTGGGTCTTCGAGAGAGTTCGTAGCTTCAGGTTTCTGCATATCCCAGCCTTCCTGGGCCAACAGGGAGGTTCTGCTAACTGCTCATCTCCTTTCCTCTCCCATTTTGTTCACAGGGCAATAAACGTCTTCATCAGCGCCAACAGGCTGATTCACCAAACCAACTTAATACTGCAGACCTTCAAAACTGTAGCCTAGGAGCTTCTGTTGTTAGAGGTGTGATTTATTTTTTTTAATGTGGGGTAGGATAACCTTTATGTAAAATGTAAAGTTTTTTTTTTTCTTTTTCTTTTGACTGTATAATTTATAAGTCTTGCTTCATGGGGGACAACTTGAGGCGGGGCATTTTGGACGGCATAAATGACCCGCCTTTTTATTTCTTTTGCTTTTATCTTCTTAATCATGGTCTCACCACACAAGATTCCTGCTTCACTTTTTGCTGTCACTGTCATTCTATCCAAAAGAAAGCCAAAAGATTTTTGCGCCTTAAAATGTCATGTAACATTCCTTATATGAAGTGTAAATATTGGTATTCTGTTTCAGACATTCTAACTTGAAGAATAAGAAATGCAAGTTAAGTATTTAACAGATATTTGGTGGCAAATGTTCAAATAAATAGTTTACATATGTTTTGTTTGAAGTCATTTCAGCATGCTCCCCTTATTGTGATTCTGTCAGCACTGAAGGTGTGTGTGTGAGAGTGCGAGTGTGTGGAAGAGTTGGAGAAATATTTTCATATGTAGGGTGGGTTTCCATAGAATATTCTTCTGTAATAGTGTTATAGATTTTCTTAATCAGTAAAATTCTGAGTATCTGATTATGAATCCTGTTTTCGCTGGTAAGTTTCCCTAAAAAGGAAATTGTGATTCCACTTACAACACAGGCATTTTCACAGAATTATGAAGCAAAATAAAACCATCATTGCTGTGATTTATTGAAGATGTTCATTTGTTTTTCCAATCTCTGTATAAGTGGACTGGTTCTCATTTTTGATCCGAACATTTTAAATGCGTTTTGTCTGTCACTTTGTAATCCAATAAGTGCTTTGAACGCGTTCGGATCTTTTTCCGCCACACTTCCACACCTCAGTCCTACGGTGAGAATTCATTAATGCTGGCCGAGCAGCCCGCATGACTGCAGTAACGCACACAGGGCAGACCTGCCCTTGGGTTGGTCTCTGGAATGACAAATGGATTCCTGCCCTGGTACAGCAGAAATCGCCTAGCAATGGGACCGAAATCGATTCACGCTGGGCAACTGCGGCGCAGAGAATCGCACTGCTGTAGGAAAGCTGGAGAGATGGGATAATTCTAAGCAGCTTGCTGTGGAGTGAATTGCTTTTTCCACCTTCAGCATGCATCTTCAGTGTAATATAATGAGCAGTGTGGGAATCCTGGATAGGATTGTGTAATTAATAAAATTCATTGCGCCCCTCCACACACCGCCACACCCGTGTGCTGGGGGTTGGGGTGGGGAGGAGTTGGGTGTCACTGTTTAGCCTGTGGCTAAGCGCTGCTTCTGTGTCCAGTCTGAATGGGGGAGGGGCAAAGAGCCGCAAACGCACGCTTCTCGCTGCCTTGGTTGCCAGGCAATGTTTCCAAGGTAGCAAGAAGGTGGGGGGGAGGTGGATAAAGAAAGGAAAGCTGGAGTTTGTGTGTTGTGCTGCTACTGGTTAAATCTCTGGTTTCTGTAGGTGTCTGTAAACAAAAACTAAAAACTCTGTTTGACTTGTTTTATCTTTTAAAAAATGGAGATTTCTGCATCTCCCAGAATTCCCGTAGAGGGATAAACAAACATTTATCAGTATCTTGAAGGTAGGGAAAAACTTTTTGACTTATTTACTCTGTGTGTGTTTGCCTATCAATTTTCAAACTACCTAACACTTCCATTTGATTGATCGGTTTAATTTTCATTTATTATTTAAAATCTTTTTGAGGATTAAACACTTTTGCATCAAAAATGAAAGGTGCTGTCCAGAGCTTATTCAGAAGTCTGTGTTTCTGTGTTGCCATGTTTTAGGACTGAACCCATGTTGTCTTGTTACATTTTGTTTGATTTGTTCTTCATTTCTTGTGATTTGTTCATGTGGGATTCATGTTCATGAGATATCTTTGCCTCCCAGTGTAGTGCCCTTTTTATTATTTATTGTGTGATTAGGAGCTTCGGAGTTTATCTAATTATCATTTTTACTTTTGAGTTCAACAATCAGGTAAAACTATTTAGATTGTCGTACTGGAATTTAGATTTGTGAAGGAGAAGGTTGAGAAGGTTAAGGTTAAGATTAAGGAGAAGGTCTGGGCGACAGGGTAGTCTAGTGTTCGATTGTTGCCAGTTTGAGCCCCTGTTGGGCATATTGGGATGCCGACTTGTATCTGGAAAGATGAAGTTGGGTTCCTGACAAAAAGAAAGCTGTTGAGCCCTTAAACCAACTGTTGCAACTCTTCTCGTGGCCTATCTCTCAGCCCGTCCTTGAAAAAGAGAAACGTTCTCCGTGGACCTTCCCTGGTTAAATAAAGGATTTAAAAAGGCGCAAGTCCAGCAAGGGAATGCATCACATCTGTCTGAAATAAACCATGGTTGCCACACAGTAAATGTGTGCGCAGGGACTGGACATAAAACCTCTGTGCAATGGAGTATATGACACGATAAGGGAGGACTGTTTCTCCCTTTCATCCCCAACGGTCGCCCCCGAGAGGAACGTTACGGTCTGTATTCATGCATTCTCCCCTCTTACGCATGCAGGCCTGGAGCTTCAGCCTGTGTTTACTTCATTTGTGGAGGTTTGATTCCTAGTTATCCAAAATGCATCCAGGCAGGACCTGAATACCAATGGCTTTTAGCTTTAGGCCATTGCGTTTTATCGCAAGTGTAAGGCAAATGTGAGGGATTGCCTAATTTATATAGCACACATACCCGGATGTGACCCATATCTCTTTACGACTCGATTAGCGCAAGGTATGTTCGATTAACTTTCCTCAAGGCTTGCTTGCGAGCACGGAACTCGCAGTGTTCTGTCTAGAATCAGATGAGTGACGGCAGGATCGAGGAGTTCCCCGAATGCCAGCTGTCTGCTAAATGGCTGACTACTTTAAGACATATAAGGCTTGTTAAGTTTTTAGTAAAAATTATGTCAAGGGAACAATTTGTCTCTCCTCCACTGACACTCCTAGCTGGCTACTGTTCTCACCTGGCTGGGTACTCAAATATTTGGAGAGCCCCCTGAGGGTCCTAGACAGGTTGGGATCCATGGAGGCCAAGAAGGAGGCGGAGCTCCTGGAGTGCAGGCTGAGCGTGACGGACTTTGTGAAAATGCAGAGCCTCTTCCTGGTAAGATGGGCCTGATCTTTCACTAGAACATTATGAGCAGATTTCACAGACACCGATTAAGCTTAGTCCTAGACTAAAATTACGTTTCTATGGAAAAATGTAATGTAGTCTAGGACTAGGCTTAATTGGTGTCTGTGGAACTGGCCCCATTAATATTAGAAGAGGCATGAGTGTATTTGTGTATGCATGTGTCTGGCTGAGTCTTCAGTTGGAGAAAAGCAAAGCAAGATTTATATCACCAAAGGGCCAATTCTTTGTTTGAGTGTACTTATACCAAATAAGTCACTTAGGATAACGTTTTGCACATTTTAACATATCTGCAGTTGGTATAGTGTATATATCCCATTCGAGAAACCCACAGCACTTGCAGTACACTTATGAAAATTGTGGGTTTGGGTATCTACTAAAATCAACAATGTATCTGAAACATGCCAGTCAGAAAGCTGAACTCTAATGGGGTTTAGACTTGAAAGATGACAGAGGGGGACCTCTCCCTCCACCTCTCCCGCCCCTCAGCCAGGTGAAGCAGGTGAGTCCAGCGACCCCGTGTCCTTGGAGAAGGTGGAGTTCGTGGAGCGGGCGTATTCCCTGGTGGGGCGGGGCTCCCGGGAGGAGTACGGGCAGCTCTTCGACAACGTGGACGTGACCCGTGAGGGCCGCGTGGACTGGGAGAAGCTGACCACGTTCCTCCTGCTCGAGCTCTCCGAGAAGGACGAGCACGCGCGGGCGGCCATGGTCATGCGCTGGAGGCCGCTCCGCACGCTGGCCTCCGCACACAGGGAGCCGGTCCAGCATGTGGCCTACCTGAGGAACTCTGACGAGTACCTGAGCGTGGGCAAAGACGCCGTGCTGGGGGTCTGGACCGACGAGCTCGCTCTTCTCAAGACCCATCGACTTGCCAACGACTCTGTCAGGCCTAAAGATCTCTGGGCAACAGGCATGGTGGTCCTGCCCAATGTACACAAGGTAAATGTGTAGCTTTAGGCATAGCTTTTCCCAGTTATTTTTCATAGTGTTGTTTACTCTATATGTAAACAAAGCATTCACCGGGGATTTTATGTTTTTGT